>NC_053049.1:29092291-29717291 GCF_003473485.1 Medicago truncatula | reverse complement strand
ATAACTAATGACACAATTTGAAATATGATAGAGAAATGACTACTGGAATTATAATTGTAAGGGAAACAAAGTACTGAATGTATTAATACGTGTCGTAGAAGAAAGTTGTTTCAACCACCTTTGAATGAAAAAGAAACTGAAAACTTGACTACAATAAGCACTTAAAATGAAGATAAGCTGTTTCTAAATTCCAATTCTCTTTGTTTTTATAAATTTGATAAGTAGAATTGGAATTGGAATTTAGAAACAACTTATCTTCATTTTAAGTGCTTATTGTAGTCAAGTTTTCAGTTTCTTTTTCATTCAAAGGTGGCTGAAACAACTTTCTGCTATGACACGTATTAATACATTCAGTACTTTGTTTCCCTTACAATTATAATTCCAGTAGTCATTTCTCTATCATATTTCAAATTGTGTCATTAGTTATTATTAATTTTTCAAACTTAGTTGATTATTTCATGGGTGCTAATTAAAGAGACTTTTGGTTAAACGACTATATATTACGTTATTATTAATTATTCAAACTTCAATACTAATTAAATATTTTCTGTTATTAATCAATTATATTTTTATCACCGTTGCAAATATTAATTAAATATTTTTTGTTAGTCAATTAATTACAAAAATAATAACTTTACAATATTAATTAAATATTTTCTGTTACTAATTAAATATTTTTATCAATTATTTATTAATCAATTAGTTCCTCTTTACATGAAATTGTCCATTTCCCTTCTCATCCATGGCTTCATCTTCTAATGCCCCCCATCGTAATTCCTTGATTTATTTTGATTTGTTTTATGTAAAAATGTTGTATCACGATTGTTGCATTTTTTTTTAAAAACGGCGCGTAAGCGAAAATGATAGCGACAAAAATAATAACTTTTTCGTCTGATATTCTAAGCATTGTACCAAAAAATTTTGTTTTTTTTGCATAAATCTTCTCTATTTTCTTTGTCCTGTGTTTTTTTAATTGTTATTCTTCTCTATTTCTTGGGTTCAATGAAAAGCTTCGCTCCGCTTTGTATAAACCCGTATGCGTGAATGACATTTCTTTAACCAATGATTTTAGTTCATCCCCATTTTAATTTAGAATATTTGTTTCTCAATTAATTTATCTTTAGAAAATTAGAATATCTATTTAATTAATTAACATCTCTTTTCGCAACTCTATAAATAGATTTATCAGAAATTAGAAAACACCCCTGCTTTGATGTTGATATACCGGAGCACTTTAAGCATAAGTGGGGAAAACTGTATCTTGAGTATAGGCATAATATGAGTAATGCCTTAAATGGTGACCGATTGAATTCCAATGAAGAGGCAAATGAAGTCATTAAGATGTATAAGCAGGTAAGTATTTTTCAGTTTTTCTTTCCCTAGAAGTTCTCATTTCTCCGAGGTGCTGATTGGTGTCTTTTTTTTCTTTCAGAAATTTGATGATGCTATTAACGTAGAGGATGGTTCGAAGGGTATCACTGATATTTATAACGAGGCTTTGGCTGTGTATCACGTTACTTATGACTATGCCATTTTCAAAAAAGATGTTGGGAAATGTGGCTTTGCATGGAAGGTTGCTGGCTCAGTTCTTGTTAGATTTTATGCCGAAAAACAGAATCAGAAGCCTTTGATATGTAGTTCTTCTGCATTGCGTGAGATATTTGGTTCTTGAAAACGCATCAACTTGGTTCTATGATACTGTTTGGTTCTGTTGTTGCTGTGCTTTGTGTGTATATTCTCCCTGTTGCCGTTTGGCTTTTGTTGTGATTTTGTGTTTGTTTTTGTTGCGTTCCGCGTGACTTAGCTGCTAGTGCAGCTTATGTATCCTGTTTCTGCTTAGTACTTGTACTTTACAAGGGTTCTGTAATGAAATTTGCATATTAATGTATAGTTTTGACATCATATCTACAAATAGTATCAGAATTTCAATGGATTTAATGTATTAGTACTTGGATTTGACTTGATGTTATCGTGGCGGCCCTATAGCTGCTGACTATGATGTTAATAGCGGAATATCCTGGCTGCGAGGCCCTCCACATGGTAAATGCCATAATAAAATAAACAATATTCCAACTAAAGAGTTTAGCAGGAAACTTCATAAATTCATATTGGACGACACAACTATTTGATATTCCGAGGATTTGGGCCGAGTTTTCACAATCATCTAAATAAATCATTCTAAATTAACACTAAACTTAATAAAATAATTAAATAAATAAACTAGGGCGTTACAAGATTACATCTATGATTTATGGCCATGATTTTAGCACATTTGGTTTTATGTTTTGAATATGAAACGAAAGAAACTGTGAAGTTGCTAGTATAATATGAGGTTGCCTTGACAGATATATCAAATAGGCAAATGAAAGTTGCATGCAGACCAATGGATTAAGGGTGCTAATTAACCAATAAAACCATAGGCTGTTATGTTTTTACTGTTTTGGTCTTGTGGTTGTATGGGGTTATGTTTAGATGTTCTTAAGATGGTTTTAAGAACAAAGGCACTTTTCATCTACGAATTCCACTTTTTTTCCCCTACAACTCTCATTTTCTTTTTCCCCTTCTTTTGTCTGCAGATTTATGGAGAGACTCTAATTTCTTAGCTTCTGTTTGAGGAATAGATTGAAGTGCAAACGACCTGCTACTCGATTCAAACTTCCAACAATCTCATAAAATTAAGAGAGCTCATAGTGCAATATTAGCTCTATGAGCTAATATAAAATAAAATAAGGAACCCATTGCACTATTAACTTAATTTTACCCTTTTCTATTAATAAAATTGTGAAGCGGGATATAAATTGGAATTCCTAAAATCAGCCACTAGATTTTTGAAAAAAAAAACAATGTATGACAATTGTTTTTCTTCAACTCTTATAAAAGGGCACCAGAATCACAATCTAAACCAAGTCCAAATAGTCCCTTCTTACTCTCCAAGTTCATTTCTTCTTTTTTTCTCTTAAAGCTAGCTAAGGGAAAAAAAAAAGGGTGGCAAAATTCCAATTCTCTTTAAGTTCAGCCAATCCAATCAAGAGAAAGCAATACACACCATGCAAAAACATAGTCCTTTATTTTCATGACATAATTTACAATGGAATGAATGCAGCTAATGCAACATCTTCAATAGTAGAGCTCCACAAGGTGCTAATTTAACAAAATTAGCAACCCAATTTCACTTTGGTAACATTGCAGTTTTTGATGACCCTATCACATTGGACACTAACCTTCATTCAAAACCAATTGGAAAAGCACAAGGCTTTTACATTTATGATACCAAAAACACATACACTTCTTGGCTTTGATAGGACCCAAGTGAATGAATCACAGTCACAGTTAATTCATGATACAAAAGGGGGGCCCAAGATATGGCAAGTATATTCTAGAAGGGGTAAGAAGGTTAATAGTGGCTAGCAGTCAGTGACGTGGCAGAGAGTGAGGAGAGCATCCAATCATTTTCCACTTTATAAGGAGTAGGCAGTTAGAAGAGAGAGGCATCCAGGATTATTGCTAGATCTGTCAGAAATAAATAGGGGGCTGTAGCTACCCTATAGGAGCCTTGCTCTGGTCAGAATTAGGTTCATTGAGTCCTATACTATTATGACCGATGCATTTGAAGGCGAGGTTTATTTTCAATTTTGTGTTGATATACACACAAAATTGTGAGTGTACCATAGAAGTTTCCATGTATTATCATAACTGATGCATTTGAAGGTGAATGTGAAGTTTATGACCAATGGTAATATAAAATTAAGTCATAATAATTGTTGAAAGCAAATACATTAAGAAGTTATTAATGTTTACATTGTTGGGGCTGGTACTATGATAGCTAAGTGTGCGGCTCTGTTGTGGTGTTGCGGCAGAGTGTTTTTTTGGGGTTTATCAGTGTAATGAGGTGTTGTAGCTTGTTTCTAGAATATTTTGGTTTTGGTTGTTCTACAAATTTGAGATGCAAAATAAACATGATACTCCAAACATGATACCCCACAATTCGGAGTACCACAATGTGTTCTATGAATTGTTTGATGCAAAATGCAATTATGCAAGTACCTAGAAATATTTATAGGTTCAACTAGAGAGCTCTAGACTCACTTCTACAATTTTGCTAATTAAAATTTACTACTAAAGTTTGTTTAGAGTAATGAAGGAGCTTGACTACTTCTAATTTTTTTTAAAACCCCGTTTAATTGGTTTGAGGACTTGAACTTTCCACTTCTAGGCTAAAGTTTTAAATCACTTGCCCGAAGATCAAAAATCCGCAGTTGAGTCTAGTGCCTTTTCAACAATGTATGCTAATCCATACGATGCAATTGGAAAAGTATTTGGACCTGAGCGCTCGGGTCGTGTTCGAGAACTCAACTCAACTAGAGGATTCCAAACCTTCTGAGTGACTACTGCACGCCTCAAACATGTGATGTCCAATAAAAATAATTTGTCCTAAACCCTTTCTTATACAAGTGATCTCTCACTTCATCTGGAATTTCGCTGTTTAGACAATCACAGATCAAGCATGGACATCCAATTGTTCCTTCATTCTTAAATTGATCTAATTGTCTTTTTGTGAAGTAGTTTAGTGGCTAAAAATTAAACTCTTAATAAGAAAAAATGGGATGTCGGGATTTGATCTCTGACCACTACATATAGTATGCAATATCCTTACCAACTGAGCGAAACTCACAAAATATTTATCATAAAATTTTACTAAGATTTAAATGAGGATATTGTGTTTACTTTTATGTAAATTTGTTTTAATACGTCTGTTGTCGAGTATTTTTTTTATATATATCAATAGCAAATATTTATCTCAGTAACAAATATTTGTTCTGTATTTTTTTTTATATTTATTAATAAAAAAAATGTTCCGCAACCGTTAAAACTAATAAATCATATAGTCACTAAAAAATTGGATATTGGAACATTGCACACCCTTTCTCCTTCCTCAAAGTAGTTTTTTCTTCTTCAACAATGAAACTTGTCATTCCGTTTACCGTGGTTTGAGATCAATTTTGTCATCAACAATCTCACTTCTACCATCACTTTATGCCTTCATTGGTTCAAGAAATCATCCATACGAAATCAAGCCAAGAACAATTCTCGGTATTACAACCTTCTTTTGAGAACGAATCAAGAATAAATAGAGAAGAATCATGAAGAATTCTTCAAGAAAGCAAGGAAAAAGAAGAAAAAGAGAAAGCTTAATGAACAAGCATCAGTGTTTTTGAAATTAGTAGCAACTAACAAGCGAACACATGGAGGTTGCACTTGTGTGTGTTCTGTTGAAATGCTTAGAAAACATAACAGTGGTCGAACAACTCACTAAAAGAGGGTAAATTGTTGTAAAGCGCAATATAATTTCCTAATTTTAAAAAGAAATAACTAAACCGTATCGATTAAATTTGATAAGCAACAAATGTAAGGTATAACATAAAAAGACATTGGCAACTTCTTAACACTCTTTCACACCTTCCATGTGTAACTACATCCTAAAATATCCAAGTTAACCGAGTGTCGTTTAACTACCATAATTCATCATTTCGTAGCTGTTTGTTTATATATATTTCAAATTTCATAATCACTTCCCACATTCAATTAACCTTATAACAACACATCTCAAACTCGTAATTGAAACAAAATGCAGAAAACAGGCTCAAATAATATTGAGATCCTAAGAGTGCAAGCTCTATCAATTCTCTGCACACCCCACCCTTTTCTTGAATTTTCTGGGTTTGCTCCCATTCCAGATAAAGTTGATTCAATTCGTAGCAGAAAACAACAAATTAAGAACGACACTCTTTTTGATTTTGATGGCTCTTCTCCCGTTCAAGATAAAGTTGATCCATTTTGTAGTACAAAACAACAAATTGACAACGACGCTTTTCTTGATTTTGATGGCTTTTCTCCAGCTGAAGATAAAGATATATATAATAGAAGTAAAGAACAAAGGCAAGACAATGATGAAGAAAATATTGAAGAAGGAGAGTTTAGTTTTGCATGCACCAAAGTCCGAGGACTGCATATATTTGCCGATGAGATATTTGAAAATGGAAAAATACGACAAATACCACACACTTTTGACCAATCTCTATTCATCTATCCCACCTCAAATAATAATGTCTCACATCTTCGACCACCACTAAAGAAGATCTTTATTAAGAATTCCGTAAATCGACACTCAATGCTAGGTGGTATTTCAAAAGAATCTCAAAACGAGTCATTGCAGAATATGACAATGGTGGAGATAAAGGCTTCGAATGAGTGTTACGAAAAAAGCAACTCCACAGGGTCATCAAATTTGTGGAAATTTAGACAAAACATGAATCTTCGAAGTAACAGCGACCATAAGGATTCATTAGTTTTATTGAATGCTTCGGATCCAAAAAATTCCAGAAAGCCAAAGGTAGAAAACATTGTTAATAAAAAGAGGAAGGATGAAAAACACAAAAATGGATTATCAGCTTACGAGAAGTTGTACGTGTCTAATAAAACAAGGAAGGATAGCAACAAAAGAAGATCATTTTTGCCTTACAAACGCCAATTATTCGGGCTCTTTACCAACATGAATGGATTGAGTAGGAACCTGCACCCCTTTTGAGTTTGAATTGCCAAGTTTTCTCGTGTTGGGGGTACATATGATTTTTGACATAGTAGAATACTTTAATGTACATAAAAATCAGCTAATTAGCAATAGGCTTTGTTTCTCTGATTATGAAAATCAAGAGTTCTAATTTCCTCGCATGATAATGTAGAGTGAATGATCTAATGTTTGTTTATATAATACACATTTTCATGTGTATCTCATTAAATAGAAACACGTGTTAAACATGTTTTTTTAATCATATTACAAGTTTTATGATTACTACGTACTAAAGAAACTTTTTTTTCTCAGTTACAACTTGGAACAACGCATTGTTTTCCTTTTTTACTAATAAAAAATTTTAATAATAAAAAAAAATATTTAAAGGTTAGTCAGATCTGAAGTTCATACAAGCAAAACATATGTAGCTTATTTATAATCTTTAAAGAATGCAATATGGTATATTATATAGATCATAAACAAATTTGGAAAACAGAATATACATAAGAAAATCATAAATGCTATATAATAAAATTTCATACTTAATTAAAAAATTTGTTTTCTCCTCTTCTTACGAATCATCCCGTGCATTAGAATATTGTGGAAAAATGAGTGAAAAACATTTCGACTTAATATATGTTCAACATGTTCCTTCTATTATCTTTATAAATCTATAAAACTATTTAGAGCATGTAACAATAACAACATATCGTAATTTTTATTTTGTTTTTGAGTAACATATCTTATTTTTTAGTGTTCTCATAAAGATTTAATTACATGATTCTTGTAATATCTTTTTTAATATATATGCTATGTAATGACAATATTCTGATTTAAATTTGTATGACCTTTCCAAGTGAATTCATTTTTTTTTTCTCAACCAAAGAGTAAATCATAAATAAATAACGTACTTAATTAGTAGCAACTAACAAGCGAACACATGGAGGTTGCACTTGTGTGTGTTCTGTTGAAATGCTTAGAAAACATAACAGTGGTCGAACAGCTCACTAAAAGAGGGTAAATTGTTGTAAAGCCCAATATAATTTCCTAATTTTAAAAAGAAATAACTAAACCGTATCGATTAAATTTGATAAGCAACAAATGTAAGGTATAACATAAAAAGACATTGGCAACTTCTTAACACTCTTTCACACCTTCCATGTGTAACTACATCCTAAAATATCCAAGTTAACCGAGTGTCGTTTAACTACCATAATTCATCATTTCGTAGCTGTTTGTTTATATATATTTCAAATTTCATAATCACTTCCCACATTCAATTAACCTTATAACAACACATCTCAAACTCGTAATTGAAACAAAATGCAGAAAACAGGCTCAAATAATATTGAGATCCTAAGAGTGCAAGCTCTATCAATTCTCTGCACACCCCACCCTTTTCTTGAATTTTCTGGGTTTGCTCCCATTCCAGATAAAGTTGATTCAATTCGTAGCAGAAAACAACAAATTAAGAACGACACTCTTTTTGATTTTGATGGCTCTTCTCCCGTTCAAGATAAAGTTGATCCATTTTGTAGTACAAAACAACAAATTGACAACGACGCTTTTCTTGATTTTGATGGCTTTTCTCCAGCTGAAGATAAAGATATATATAATAGAAGTAAAGAACAAAGGCAAGACAATGATGAAGAAAATATTGAAGAAGGAGAGTTTAGTTTTGCATGCACCAAAGTCCGAGGACTGCATATATTTGCCGATGAGATATTTGAAAATGGAAAAATACGACAAATACCACACACTTTTGACCAATCTCTATTCATCTATCCCACCTCAAATAATAATGTCTCACATCTTCGACCACCACTAAAGAAGATCTTTATTAAGAATTCCGTAAATCGACACTCAATGCTAGGTGGTATTTCAAAAGAATCTCAAAACGAGTCATTGCAGAATATGACAATGGTGGAGATAAAGGCTTCGAATGAGTGTTACGAAAAAAGCAACTCCACAGGGTCATCAAATTTGTGGAAATTTAGACAAAACATGAATCTTCGAAGTAACAGCGACCATAAGGATTCATTAGTTTTATTGAATGCTTCGGATCCAAAAAATTCCAGAAAGCCAAAGGTAGAAAACATTGTTAATAAAAAGAGGAAGGATGAAAAACACAAAAATGGATTATCAGCTTACGAGAAGTTGTACGTGTCTAATAAAACAAGGAAGGATAGCAACAAAAGAAGATCATTTTTGCCTTACAAACGCCAATTATTCGGGCTCTTTACCAACATGAATGGATTGAGTAGGAACCTGCACCCCTTTTGAGTTTGAATTGCCAAGTTTTCTCGTGTTGGGGGTACATATGATTTTTGACATAGTAGAATACTTTAATGTACATAAAAATCAGCTAATTAGCAATAGGCTTTGTTTCTCTGATTATGAAAATCAAGAGTTCTAATTTCCTCGCATGATAATGTAGAGTGAATGATCTAATGTTTGTTTATATAATACACATTTTCATGTGTATCTCATTAAATAGAAACACGTGTTAAACATGTTTTTTTAATCATATTACAAGTTTTATGATTACTACGTACTAAAGAAACTTTTTTTTCTCAGTTACAACTTGGAACAACGCATTGTTTTCCTTTTTTACTAATAAAAAATTTTAATAATAAAAAAAATATTTAAAGGTTAGTCAGATCTGAAGTTCATACAAGCAAAACATATGTAGCTTATTTATAATCTTTAAAGAATGCAATATGGTATATTATATAGATCATAAACAAATTTGGAAAACAGAATATACATAAGAAAATCATAAATGCTATATAATAAAATTTCATACTTAATTAAAAAATTTGTTTTCTCCTCTTCTTACGAATCATCCCGTGCATTAGAATATTGTGGAAAAATGAGTGAAAAACATTTCGACTTAATATATGTTCAACATGTTCCTTCTATTATCTTTATAAATCTATAAAACTATTTAGAGCATGTAACAATAACAACATATCGTAATTTTTATTTTGTTTTTGAGTAACATATCTTATTTTTTAGTGTTCTCATAAAGATTTAATTACATGATTCTTGTAATATCTTTTTTAATATATATGCTATGTAATGACAATATTCTGATTTAAATTTGTATGACCTTTCCAAGTGAATTCATTTTTTTTTTCTCAACCAAAGAGTAAATCATAAATAAATAACGTACTTAATTAGTAGCAACTAACAAGCGAACACATGGAGGTTGCACTTGTGTGTGTTCTGTTGAAATGCTTAGAAAACATAACAGTGGTCGAACAGCTCACTAAAAGAGGGTAAATTGTTGTAAAGCCCAATATAATTTCCTAATTTTAAAAAGAAATAACTAAACCGTATCGATTAAATTTGATAAGCAACAAATGTAAGGTATAACATAAAAAGACATTGGCAACTTCTTAACACTCTTTCACACCTTCCATGTGTAACTACATCCTAAAATATCCAAGTTAACCGAGTGTCGTTTAACACCATAATTCATCATTTCGTAGCTGTTTGTTTATATATATTTCAAATTTCATAATCACTTCCCACATTCAATTAACCTTATAACAACACATCTCAAACTCGTAATTGAAACAAAATGCAGAAAACAGGCTCAAATAATATTGAGATCCTAAGAGTGCAAGCTCTATCAATTCTCTGCACACCCCACCCTTTTCTTGAATTTTCTGGGTTTGCTCCCATTCCAGATAAAGTTGATTCAATTCGTAGCAGAAAACAACAAATTAAGAACGACACTCTTTTTGATTTTGATGGCTCTTCTCCCGTTCAAGATAAAGTTGATCCATTTTGTAGTACAAAACAACAAATTGACAACGACGCTTTTCTTGATTTTGATGGCTTTTCTCCAGCTGAAGATAAAGATATATATAATAGAAGTAAAGAACAAAGGCAAGACAATGATGAAGAAAATATTGAAGAAGGAGAGTTTAGTTTTGCATGCACCAAAGTCCGAGGACTGCATATATTTGCCGATGAGATATTTGAAAATGGAAAAATACGACAAATACCACACACTTTTGACCAATCTCTATTCATCTATCCCACCTCAAATAATAATGTCTCACATCTTCGACCACCACTAAAGAAGATCTTTATTAAGAATTCCGTAAATCGACACTCAATGCTAGGTGGTATTTCAAAAGAATCTCAAAACGAGTCATTGCAGAATATGACAATGGTGGAGATAAAGGCTTCGAATGAGTGTTACGAAAAAAGCAACTCCACAGGGTCATCAAATTTGTGGAAATTTAGACAAAACATGAATCTTCGAAGTAACAGCGACCATAAGGATTCATTAGTTTTATTGAATGCTTCGGATCCAAAAAATTCCAGAAAGCCAAAGGTAGAAAACATTGTTAATAAAAAGAGGAAGGATGAAAAACACAAAAATGGATTATCAGCTTACGAGAAGTTGTACGTGTCTAATAAAACAAGGAAGGATAGCAACAAAAGAAGATCATTTTTGCCTTACAAACGCCAATTATTCGGGCTCTTTACCAACATGAATGGATTGAGTAGGAACCTGCACCCCTTTTGAGTTTGAATTGCCAAGTTTTCTCGTGTTGGGGGTACATATGATTTTTGACATAGTAGAATACTTTAATGTACATAAAAATCAGCTAATTAGCAATAGGCTTTGTTTCTCTGATTATGAAAATCAAGAGTTCTAATTTCCTCGCATGATAATGTAGAGTGAATGATCTAATGTTTGTTTATATAATACACATTTTCATGTGTATCTCATTAAATAGAAACACGTGTTAAACATGTTTTTTTAATCATATTACAAGTTTTATGATTACTACGTACTAAAGAAACTTTTTTTTCTCAGTTACAACTTGGAACAACGCATTGTTTTCCTTTTTTACTAATAAAAAATTTTAATAATAAAAAAAAATATTTAAAGGTTAGTCAGATCTGAAGTTCATACAAGCAAAACATATGTAGCTTATTTATAATCTTTAAAGAATGCAATATGGTATATTATATAGATCATAAACAAATTTGGAAAACAGAATATACATAAGAAAATCATAAATGCTATATAATAAAATTTCATACTTAATTAAAAAATTTGTTTTCTCCTCTTCTTACGAATCATCCCGTGCATTAGAATATTGTGGAAAAATGAGTGAAAAACATTTCGACTTAATATATGTTCAACATGTTCCTTCTATTATCTTTATAAATCTATAAAACTATTTAGAGCATGTAACAATAACAACATATCGTAATTTTTATTTTGTTTTTGAGTAACATATCTTATTTTTTAGTGTTCTCATAAAGATTTAATTACATGATTCTTGTAATATCTTTTTTAATATATATGCTATGTAATGACAATATTCTGATTTAAATTTGTATGACCTTTCCAAGTGAATTCATTTTTTTTTTCTCAACCAAAGAGTAAATCATAAATAAATAACGTACTTAATTAGTAGCAACTAACAAGCGAACACATGGAGGTTGCACTTGTGTGTGTTCTGTTGAAATGCTTAGAAAACATAACAGTGGTCGAACAACTCACTAAAAGAGGGTAAATTGTTGTAAAGCCCAATATAATTTCCTAATTTTAAAAAGAAATAACTAAACCGTATCGATTAAATTTGATAAGCAACAAATGTAAGGTATAACATAAAAAGACATTGGCAACTTCTTAACACTCTTTCACACCTTCCATGTGTAACTACATCCTAAAATATCCAAGTTAACCGAGTGTCGTTTAACAACCATAATTCATCATTTCGTAGCTGTTTGTTTATATATATTTCAAATTTCATAATCACTTCCCACATTCAATTAACCTTATAACAACACATCTCAAACTCGTAATTGAAACAAAATGCAGAAAACAGGCTCAAATAATATTGAGATCCTAAGAGTGCAAGCTCTATCAATTCTCTGCACACCCCACCCTTTTCTTGAATTTTCTGGGTTTGCTCCCATTCCAGATAAAGTTGATTCAATTCGTAGCAGAAAACAACAAATTAAGAACGACACTCTTTTTGATTTTGATGGCTCTTCTCCCGTTCAAGATAAAGTTGATCCATTTTGTAGTACAAAACAACAAATTGACAACGACGCTTTTCTTGATTTTGATGGCTTTTCTCCAGCTGAAGATAAAGATATATATAATAGAAGTAAAGAACAAAGGCAAGACAATGATGAAGAAAATATTGAAGAAGGAGAGTTTAGTTTTGCATGCACCAAAGTCCGAGGACTGCATATATTTGCCGATGAGATATTTGAAAATGGAAAAATACGACAAATACCACACACTTTTGACCAATCTCTATTCATCTATCCCACCTCAAATAATAATGTCTCACATCTTCGACCACCACTAAAGAAGATCTTTATTAAGAATTCCGTAAATCGACACTCAATGCTAGGTGGTATTTCAAAAGAATCTCAAAACGAGTCATTGCAGAATATGACAATGGTGGAGATAAAGGCTTCGAATGAGTGTTACGAAAAAAGCAACTCCACAGGGTCATCAAATTTGTGGAAATTTAGACAAAACATGAATCTTCGAAGTAACAGCGACCATAAGGATTCATTAGTTTTATTGAATGCTTCGGATCCAAAAAATTCCAGAAAGCCAAAGGTAGAAAACATTGTTAATAAAAAGAGGAAGGATGAAAAACACAAAAATGGATTATCAGCTTACGAGAAGTTGTACGTGTCTAATAAAACAAGGAAGGATAGCAACAAAAGAAGATCATTTTTGCCTTACAAACGCCAATTATTCGGGCTCTTTACCAACATGAATGGATTGAGTAGGAACCTGCACCCCTTTTGAGTTTGAATTGCCAAGTTTTCTCGTGTTGGGGGTACATATGATTTTTGACATAGTAGAATACTTTAATGTACATAAAAATCAGCTAATTAGCAATAGGCTTTGTTTCTCTGATTATGAAAATCAAGAGTTCTAATTTCCTCGCATGATAATGTAGAGTGAATGATCTAATGTTTGTTTATATAATACACATTTTCATGTGTATCTCATTAAATAGAAACACGTGTTAAACATGTTTTTTTAATCATATTACAAGTTTTATGATTACTACGTACTAAAGAAACTTTTTTTTCTCAGTTACAACTTGGAACAACGCATTGTTTTCCTTTTTTACTAATAAAAAATTTTAATAATAAAAAAAAATATTTAAAGGTTAGTCAGATCTGAAGTTCATACAAGCAAAACATATGTAGCTTATTTATAATCTTTAAAGAATGCAATATGGTATATTATATAGATCATAAACAAATTTGGAAAACAGAATATACATAAGAAAATCATAAATGCTATATAATAAAATTTCATACTTAATTAAAAAATTTGTTTTCTCCTCTTCTTACGAATCATCCCGTGCATTAGAATATTGTGGAAAAATGAGTGAAAAACATTTCGACTTAATATATGTTCAACATGTTCCTTCTATTATCTTTATAAATCTATAAAACTATTTAGAGCATGTAACAATAACAACATATCGTAATTTTTATTTTGTTTTTGAGTAACATATCTTATTTTTTAGTGTTCTCATAAAGATTTAATTACATGATTCTTGTAATATCTTTTTTAATATATATGCTATGTAATGACAATATTCTGATTTAAATTTGTATGACCTTTCCAAGTGAATTCATTTTTTTTTTCTCAACCAAAGAGTAAATCATAAATAAATAACGTACTTAATTAGTAGCAACTAACAAGCGAACACATGGAGGTTGCACTTGTGTGTGTTCTGTTGAAATGCTTAGAAAACATAACAGTGGTCGAACAACTCACTAAAAGAGGGTAAATTGTTGTAAAGCCCAATATAATTTCCTAATTTTAAAAAGAAATAACTAAACCGTATCGATTAAATTTGATAAGCAACAAATGTAAGGTATAACATAAAAAGACATTGGCAACTTCTTAACACTCTTTCACACCTTCCATGTGTAACTACATCCTAAAATATCCAAGTTAACCGAGTGTCGTTTAACAACCATAATTCATCATTTCGTAGCTGTTTGTTTATATATATTTCAAATTTCATAATCACTTCCCACATTCAATTAACCTTATAACAACACATCTCAAACTCGTAATTGAAACAAAATGCAGAAAACAGGCTCAAATAATATTGAGATCCTAAGAGTGCAAGCTCTATCAATTCTCTGCACACCCCACCCTTTTCTTGAATTTTCTGGGTTTGCTCCCATTCCAGATAAAGTTGATTCAATTCGTAGCAGAAAACAACAAATTAAGAACGACACTCTTTTTGATTTTGATGGCTCTTCTCCCGTTCAAGATAAGTTGATCCATTTTGTAGTACAAAACAACAAATTGACAACGACGCTTTTCTTGATTTTGATGGCTTTTCTCCAGCTGAAGATAAAGATATATATAATAGAAGTAAAGAACAAAGGCAAGACAATGATGAAGAAAATATTGAAGAAGGAGAGTTTAGTTTTGCATGCACCAAAGTCCGAGGACTGCATATATTTGCCGATGAGATATTTGAAAATGGAAAAATACGACAAATACCACACACTTTTGACCAATCTCTATTCATCTATCCCACCTCAAATAATAATGTCTCACATCTTCGACCACCACTAAAGAAGATCTTTATTAAGAATTCCGTAAATCGACACTCAATGCTAGGTGGTATTTCAAAAGAATCTCAAAACGAGTCATTGCAGAATATGACAATGGTGGAGATAAAGGCTTCGAATGAGTGTTACGAAAAAAGCAACTCCACAGGGTCATCAAATTTGTGGAAATTTAGACAAAACATGAATCTTCGAAGTAACAGCGACCATAAGGATTCATTAGTTTTATTGAATGCTTCGGATCCAAAAAATTCCAGAAAGCCAAAGGTAGAAAACATTGTTAATAAAAAGAGGAAGGATGAAAAACACAAAAATGGATTATCAGCTTACGAGAAGTTGTACGTGTCTAATAAAACAAGGAAGGATAGCAACAAAAGAAGATCATTTTTGCCTTACAAACGCCAATTATTCGGGCTCTTTACCAACATGAATGGATTGAGTAGGAACCTGCACCCCTTTTGAGTTTGAATTGCCAAGTTTTCTCGTGTTGGGGGTACATATGATTTTTGACATAGTAGAATACTTTAATGTACATAAAAATCAGCTAATTAGCAATAGGCTTTGTTTCTCTGATTATGAAAATCAAGAGTTCTAATTTCCTCGCATGATAATGTAGAGTGAATGATCTAATGTTTGTTTATATAATACACATTTTCATGTGTATCTCATTAAATAGAAACACGTGTTAAACATGTTTTTTTAATCATATTACAAGTTTTATGATTACTACGTACTAAAGAAACTTTTTTTTCTCAGTTACAACTTGGAACAACGCATTGTTTTCCTTTTTTACTAATAAAAAATTTTAATAATAAAAAAAAATATTTAAAGGTTAGTCAGATCTGAAGTTCATACAAGCAAAACATATGTAGCTTATTTATAATCTTTAAAGAATGCAATATGGTATATTATATAGATCATAAACAAATTTGGAAAACAGAATATACATAAGAAAATCATAAATGCTATATAATAAAATTTCATACTTAATTAAAAAATTTGTTTTCTCCTCTTCTTACGAATCATCCCGTGCATTAGAATATTGTGGAAAAATGAGTGAAAAACATTTCGACTTAATATATGTTCAACATGTTCCTTCTATTATCTTTATAAATCTATAAAACTATTTAGAGCATGTAACAATAACAACATATCGTAATTTTTATTTTGTTTTTGAGTAACATATCTTATTTTTTAGTGTTCTCATAAAGATTTAATTACATGATTCTTGTAATATCTTTTTTAATATATATGCTATGTAATGACAATATTCTGATTTAAATTTGTATGACCTTTCCAAGTGAATTCATTTTTTTTTTCTCAACCAAAGAGTAAATCATAAATAAATAACGTACTTAATTAGTAGCAACTAACAAGCGAACACATGGAGGTTGCACTTGTGTGTGTTCTGTTGAAATGCTTAGAAAACATAACAGTGGTCGAACAACTCACTAAAAGAGGGTAAATTGTTGTAAAGCCCAATATAATTTCCTAATTTTAAAAAGAAATAACTAAACCGTATCGATTAAATTTGATAAGCAACAAATGTAAGGTATAACATAAAAAGACATTGGCAACTTCTTAACACTCTTTCACACCTTCCATGTGTAACTACATCCTAAAATATCCAAGTTAACCGAGTGTCGTTTAACAACCATAATTCATCATTTCGTAGCTGTTTGTTTATATATATTTCAAATTTCATAATCACTTCCCACATTCAATTAACCTTATAACAACACATCTCAAACTCGTAATTGAAACAAAATGCAGAAAACAGGCTCAAATAATATTGAGATCCTAAGAGTGCAAGCTCTATCAATTCTCTGCACACCCCACCCTTTTCTTGAATTTTCTGGGTTTGCTCCCATTCCAGATAAAGTTGATTCAATTCGTAGCAGAAAACAACAAATTAAGAACGACACTCTTTTTGATTTTGATGGCTCTTCTCCCGTTCAAGATAAAGTTGATCCATTTTGTAGTACAAAACAACAAATTGACAACGACGCTTTTCTTGATTTTGATGGCTTTTCTCCAGCTGAAGATAAAGATATATATAATAGAAGTAAAGAACAAAGGCAAGACAATGATGAAGAAAATATTGAAGAAGGAGAGTTTAGTTTTGCATGCACCAAAGTCCGAGGACTGCATATATTTGCCGATGAGATATTTGAAAATGGAAAAATACGACAAATACCACACACTTTTGACCAATCTCTATTCATCTATCCCACCTCAAATAATAATGTCTCACATCTTCGACCACCACTAAAGAAGATCTTTATTAAGAATTCCGTAAATCGACACTCAATGCTAGGTGGTATTTCAAAAGAATCTCAAAACGAGTCATTGCAGAATATGACAATGGTGGAGATAAAGGCTTCGAATGAGTGTTACGAAAAAAGCAACTCCACAGGGTCATCAAATTTGTGGAAATTTAGACAAAACATGAATCTTCGAAGTAACAGCGACCATAAGGATTCATTAGTTTTATTGAATGCTTCGGATCCAAAAAATTCCAGAAAGCCAAAGGTAGAAAACATTGTTAATAAAAAGAGGAAGGATGAAAAACACAAAAATGGATTATCAGCTTACGAGAAGTTGTACGTGTCTAATAAAACAAGGAAGGATAGCAACAAAAGAAGATCATTTTTGCCTTACAAACGCCAATTATTCGGGCTCTTTACCAACATGAATGGATTGAGTAGGAACCTGCACCCCTTTTGAGTTTGAATTGCCAAGTTTTCTCGTGTTGGGGTACATATGATTTTTGACATAGTAGAATACTTTAATGTACATAAAAATCAGCTAATTAGCAATAGGCTTTGTTTCTCTGATTATGAAAATCAAGAGTTCTAATTTCCTCGCATGATAATGTAGAGTGAATGATCTAATGTTTGTTTATATAATACACATTTTCATGTGTATCTCATTAAATAGAAACACGTGTTAAACATGTTTTTTTAATCATATTACAAGTTTTATGATTACTACGTACTAAAGAAACTTTTTTTTCTCAGTTACAACTTGGAACAACGCATTGTTTTCCTTTTTTACTAATAAAAAATTTTAATAATAAAAAAAAATATTTAAAGGTTAGTCAGATCTGAAGTTCATACAAGCAAAACATATGTAGCTTATTTATAATCTTTAAAGAATGCAATATGGTATATTATATAGATCATAAACAAATTTGGAAAACAGAATATACATAAGAAAATCATAAATGCTATATAATAAAATTTCATACTTAATTAAAAAATTTGTTTTCTCCTCTTCTTACGAATCATCCCGTGCATTAGAATATTGTGGAAAAATGAGTGAAAAACATTTCGACTTAATATATGTTCAACATGTTCCTTCTATTATCTTTATAAATCTATAAAACTATTTAGAGCATGTAACAATAACAACATATCGTAATTTTTATTTTGTTTTTGAGTAACATATCTTATTTTTTAGTGTTCTCATAAAGATTTAATTACATGATTCTTGTAATATCTTTTTTAATATATATGCTATGTAATGACAATATTCTGATTTAAATTTGTATGACCTTTCCAAGTGAATTCATTTTTTTTTTCTCAACCAAAGAGTAAATCATAAATAAATAACGTACTTAATTAGTAGCAACTAACAAGCGAACACATGGAGGTTGCACTTGTGTGTGTTCTGTTGAAATGCTTAGAAAACATAACAGTGGTCGAACAACTCACTAAAAGAGGGTAAATTGTTGTAAAGCCCAATATAATTTCCTAATTTTAAAAAGAAATAACTAAACCGTATCGATTAAATTTGATAAGCAACAAATGTAAGGTATAACATAAAAAGACATTGGCAACTTCTTAACACTCTTTCACACCTTCCATGTGTAACTACATCCTAAAATATCCAAGTTAACCGAGTGTCGTTTAACAACCATAATTCATCATTTCGTAGCTGTTTGTTTATATATATTTCAAATTTCATAATCACTTCCCACATTCAATTAACCTTATAACAACACATCTCAAACTCGTAATTGAAACAAAATGCAGAAAACAGGCTCAAATAATATTGAGATCCTAAGAGTGCAAGCTCTATCAATTCTCTGCACACCCCACCCTTTTCTTGAATTTTCTGGGTTTGCTCCCATTCCAGATAAAGTTGATTCAATTCGTAGCAGAAAACAACAAATTAAGAACGACACTCTTTTTGATTTTGATGGCTCTTCTCCCGTTCAAGATAAAGTTGATCCATTTTGTAGTACAAAACAACAAATTGACAACGACGCTTTTCTTGATTTTGATGGCTTTTCTCCAGCTGAAGATAAAGATATATATAATAGAAGTAAAGAACAAAGGCAAGACAATGATGAAGAAAATATTGAAGAAGGAGAGTTTAGTTTTGCATGCACCAAAGTCCGAGGACTGCATATATTTGCCGATGAGATATTTGAAAATGGAAAAATACGACAAATACCACACACTTTTGACCAATCTCTATTCATCTATCCCACCTCAAATAATAATGTCTCACATCTTCGACCACCACTAAAGAAGATCTTTATTAAGAATTCCGTAAATCGACACTCAATGCTAGGTGGTATTTCAAAAGAATCTCAAAACGAGTCATTGCAGAATATGACAATGGTGGAGATAAAGGCTTCGAATGAGTGTTACGAAAAAAGCAACTCCACAGGGTCATCAAATTTGTGGAAATTTAGACAAAACATGAATCTTCGAAGTAACAGCGACCATAAGGATTCATTAGTTTTATTGAATGCTTCGGATCCAAAAAATTCCAGAAAGCCAAAGGTAGAAAACATTGTTAATAAAAAGAGGAAGGATGAAAAACACAAAAATGGATTATCAGCTTACGAGAAGTTGTACGTGTCTAATAAAACAAGGAAGGATAGCAACAAAAGAAGATCATTTTTGCCTTACAAACGCCAATTATTCGGGCTCTTTACCAACATGAATGGATTGAGTAGGAACCTGCACCCCTTTTGAGTTTGAATTGCCAAGTTTTCTCGTGTTGGGGGTACATATGATTTTTGACATAGTAGAATACTTTAATGTACATAAAAATCAGCTAATTAGCAATAGGCTTTGTTTCTCTGATTATGAAAATCAAGAGTTCTAATTTCCTCGCATGATAATGTAGAGTGAATGATCTAATGTTTGTTTATATAATACACATTTTCATGTGTATCTCATTAAATAGAAACACGTGTTAAACATGTTTTTTTAATCATATTACAAGTTTTATGATTACTACGTACTAAAGAAACTTTTTTTTCTCAGTTACAACTTGGAACAACGCATTGTTTTCCTTTTTTACTAATAAAAAATTTTAATAATAAAAAAAAATATTTAAAGGTTAGTCAGATCTGAAGTTCATACAAGCAAAACATATGTAGCTTATTTATAATCTTTAAAGAATGCAATATGGTATATTATATAGATCATAAACAAATTTGGAAAACAGAATATACATAAGAAAATCATAAATGCTATATAATAAAATTTCATACTTAATTAAAAAATTTGTTTTCTCCTCTTCTTATGAATCATCCCGTGCATTAGAATATTGTGGAAAAATGAGTGAAAAACATTTCGACTTAATATATGTTCAACATGTTCCTTCTATTATCTTTATAAATCTATAAAACTATTTAGAGCATGTAACAATAACAACATATCGTAATTTTTATTTTGTTTTTGAGTAACATATCTTATTTTTTAGTGTTCTCATAAAGATTTAATTACATGATTCTTGTAATATCTTTTTTAATATATATGCTATGTAATGACAATATTCTGATTTAAATTTGTATGACCTTTCCAAGTGAATTCATTTTTTTTTTCTCAACCAAAGAGTAAATCATAAATAAATAACGTACTTAATTAGTAGCAACTAACAAGCGAACACATGGAGGTTGCACTTGTGTGTGTTCTGTTGAAATGCTTAGAAAACATAACAGTGGTCGAACAACTCACTAAAAGAGGGTAAATTGTTGTAAAGCCCAATATAATTTCCTAATTTTAAAAAGAAATAACTAAACCGTATCGATTAAATTTGATAAGCAACAAATGTAAGGTATAACATAAAAAGACATTGGCAACTTCTTAACACTCTTTCACACCTTCCATGTGTAACTACATCCTAAAATATCCAAGTTAACCGAGTGTCGTTTAACAACCATAATTCATCATTTCGTAGCTGTTTGTTTATATATATTTCAAATTTCATAATCACTTCCCACATTCAATTAACCTTATAACAACACATCTCAAACTCGTAATTGAAACAAAATGCAGAAAACAGGCTCAAATAATATTGAGATCCTAAGAGTGCAAGCTCTATCAATTCTCTGCACACCCCACCCTTTTCTTGAATTTTCTGGGTTTGCTCCCATTCCAGATAAAGTTGATTCAATTCGTAGCAGAAAACAACAAATTAAGAACGACACTCTTTTTGATTTTGATGGCTCTTCTCCCGTTCAAGATAAAGTTGATCCATTTTGTAGTACAAAACAACAAATTGACAACGACGCTTTTCTTGATTTTGATGGCTTTTCTCCAGCTGAAGATAAAGATATATATAATAGAAGTAAAGAACAAAGGCAAGACAATGATGAAGAAAATATTGAAGAAGGAGAGTTTAGTTTTGCATGCACCAAAGTCCGAGGACTGCATATATTTGCCGATGAGATATTTGAAAATGGAAAAATACGACAAATACCACACACTTTTGACCAATCTCTATTCATCTATCCCACCTCAAATAATAATGTCTCACATCTTCGACCACCACTAAAGAAGATCTTTATTAAGAATTCCGTAAATCGACACTCAATGCTAGGTGGTATTTCAAAAGAATCTCAAAACGAGTCATTGCAGAATATGACAATGGTGGAGATAAAGGCTTCGAATGAGTGTTACGAAAAAAGCAACTCCACAGGGTCATCAAATTTGTGGAAATTTAGACAAAACATGAATCTTCGAAGTAACAGCGACCATAAGGATTCATTAGTTTTATTGAATGCTTCGGATCCAAAAAATTCCAGAAAGCCAAAGGTAGAAAACATTGTTAATAAAAAGAGGAAGGATGAAAAACACAAAAATGGATTATCAGCTTACGAGAAGTTGTACGTGTCTAATAAAACAAGGAAGGATAGCAACAAAAGAAGATCATTTTTGCCTTACAAACGCCAATTATTCGGGCTCTTTACCAACATGAATGGATTGAGTAGGAACCTGCACCCCTTTTGAGTTTGAATTGCCAAGTTTTCTCGTGTTGGGGGTACATATGATTTTTGACATAGTAGAATACTTTAATGTACATAAAAATCAGCTAATTAGCAATAGGCTTTGTTTCTCTGATTATGAAAATCAAGAGTTCTAATTTCCTCGCATGATAATGTAGAGTGAATGATCTAATGTTTGTTTATATAATACACATTTTCATGTGTATCTCATTAAATAGAAACACGTGTTAAACATGTTTTTTTAATCATATTACAAGTTTTATGATTACTACGTACTAAAGAAACTTTTTTTTCTCAGTTACAACTTGGAACAACGCATTGTTTTCCTTTTTTACTAATAAAAATTTTAATAATAAAAAAAAATATTTAAAGGTTAGTCAGATCTGAAGTTCATACAAGCAAAACATATGTAGCTTATTTATAATCTTTAAAGAATGCAATATGGTATATTATATAGATCATAAACAAATTTGGAAAACAGAATATACATAAGAAAATCATAAATGCTATATAATAAAATTTCATACTTAATTAAAAAATTTGTTTTCTCCTCTTCTTATGAATCATCCCGTGCATTAGAATATTGTGGAAAAATGAGTGAAAAACATTTCGACTTAATATATGTTCAACATGTTCCTTCTATTATCTTTATAAATCTATAAAACTATTTAGAGCATGTAACAATAACAACATATCGTAATTTTTATTTTGTTTTTGAGTAACATATCTTATTTTTTAGTGTTCTCATAAAGATTTAATTACATGATTCTTGTAATATCTTTTTTAATATATATGCTATGTAATGACAATATTCTGATTTAAATTTGTATGACCTTTCCAAGTGAATTCATTTTTTTTTCTCAACCAAAGAGTAAATCATAAATAAATAACGTACTTAATTAGTAGCAACTAACAAGCGAACACATGGAGGTTGCACTTGTGTGTGTTCTGTTGAAATGCTTAGAAAACATAACAGTGGTCGAACAACTCACTAAAAGAGGGTAAATTGTTGTAAAGCCCAATATAATTTCCTAATTTTAAAAAGAAATAACTAAACCGTATCGATTAAATTTGATAAGCAACAAATGTAAGGTATAACATAAAAAGACATTGGCAACTTCTTAACACTCTTTCACACCTTCCATGTGTAACTACATCCTAAAATATCCAAGTTAACCGAGTGTCGTTTAACAACCATAATTCATCATTTCGTAGCTGTTTGTTTATATATATTTCAAATTTCATAATCACTTCCCACATTCAATTAACCTTATAACAACACATCTCAAACTCGTAATTGAAACAAAATGCAGAAAACAGGCTCAAATAATATTGAGATCCTAAGAGTGCAAGCTCTATCAATTCTCTGCACACCCCACCCTTTTCTTGAATTTTCTGGGTTTGCTCCCATTCCAGATAAAGTTGATTCAATTCGTAGCAGAAAACAACAAATTAAGAACGACACTCTTTTTGATTTTGATGGCTCTTCTCCCGTTCAAGATAAAGTTGATCCATTTTGTAGTACAAAACAACAAATTGACAACGACGCTTTTCTTGATTTTGATGGCTTTTCTCCAGCTGAAGATAAAGATATATATAATAGAAGTAAAGAACAAAGGCAAGACAATGATGAAGAAAATATTGAAGAAGGAGAGTTTAGTTTTGCATGCACCAAAGTCCGAGGACTGCATATATTTGCCGATGAGATATTTGAAAATGGAAAAATACGACAAATACCACACACTTTTGACCAATCTCTATTCATCTATCCCACCTCAAATAATAATGTCTCACATCTTCGACCACCACTAAAGAAGATCTTTATTAAGAATTCCGTAAATCGACACTCAATGCTAGGTGGTATTTCAAAAGAATCTCAAAACGAGTCATTGCAGAATATGACAATGGTGGAGATAAAGGCTTCGAATGAGTGTTACGAAAAAAGCAACTCCACAGGGTCATCAAATTTGTGGAAATTTAGACAAAACATGAATCTTCGAAGTAACAGCGACCATAAGGATTCATTAGTTTTATTGAATGCTTCGGATCCAAAAAATTCCAGAAAGCCAAAGGTAGAAAACATTGTTAATAAAAAGAGGAAGGATGAAAAACACAAAAATGGATTATCAGCTTACGAGAAGTTGTACGTGTCTAATAAAACAAGGAAGGATAGCAACAAAAGAAGATCATTTTTGCCTTACAAACGCCAATTATTCGGGCTCTTTACCAACATGAATGGATTGAGTAGGAACCTGCACCCCTTTTGAGTTTGAATTGCCAAGTTTTCTCGTGTTGGGGTACATATGATTTTTGACATAGTAGAATACTTTAATGTACATAAAAATCAGCTAATTAGCAATAGGCTTTGTTTCTCTGATTATGAAAATCAAGAGTTCTAATTTCCTCGCATGATAATGTAGAGTGAATGATCTAATGTTTGTTTATATAATACACATTTTCATGTGTATCTCATTAAATAGAAACACGTGTTAAACATGTTTTTTTAATCATATTACAAGTTTTATGATTACTACGTACTAAAGAAACTTTTTTTTCTCAGTTACAACTTGGAACAACGCATTGTTTTCCTTTTTTACTAATAAAAAATTTTAATAATAAAAAAAAATATTTAAAGGTTAGTCAGATCTGAAGTTCATACAAGCAAAACATATGTAGCTTATTTATAATCTTTAAAGAATGCAATATGGTATATTATATAGATCATAAACAAATTTGGAAAACAGAATATACATAAGAAAATCATAAATGCTATATAATAAAATTTCATACTTAATTAAAAAATTTGTTTTCTCCTCTTCTTATGAATCATCCCGTGCATTAGAATATTGTGGAAAAATGAGTGAAAAACATTTCGACTTAATATATGTTCAACATGTTCCTTCTATTATCTTTATAAATCTATAAAACTATTTAGAGCATGTAACAATAACAACATATCGTAATTTTTATTTTGTTTTTGAGTAACATATCTTATTTTTTAGTGTTCTCATAAAGATTTAATTACATGATTCTTGTAATATCTTTTTTAATATATATGCTATGTAATGACAATATTCTGATTTAAATTTGTATGACCTTTCCAAGTGAATTCATTTTTTTTTTCTCAACCAAAGAGTAAATCATAAATAAATAACGTACTTAATTAGTAGCAACTAACAAGCGAACACATGGAGGTTGCACTTGTGTGTGTTCTGTTGAAATGCTTAGAAAACATAACAGTGGTCGAACAACTCACTAAAAGAGGGTAAATTGTTGTAAAGCCCAATATAATTTCCTAATTTTAAAAAGAAATAACTAAACCGTATCGATTAAATTTGATAAGCAACAAATGTAAGGTATAACATAAAAAGACATTGGCAACTTCTTAACACTCTTTCACACCTTCCATGTGTAACTACATCCTAAAATATCCAAGTTAACCGAGTGTCGTTTAACAACCATAATTCATCATTTCGTAGCTGTTTGTTTATATATATTTCAAATTTCATAATCACTTCCCACATTCAATTAACCTTATAACAACACATCTCAAACTCGTAATTGAAACAAAATGCAGAAAACAGGCTCAAATAATATTGAGATCCTAAGAGTGCAAGCTCTATCAATTCTCTGCACACCCCACCCTTTTCTTGAATTTTCTGGGTTTGCTCCCATTCCAGATAAAGTTGATTCAATTCGTAGCAGAAAACAACAAATTAAGAACGACACTCTTTTTGATTTTGATGGCTCTTCTCCCGTTCAAGATAAAGTTGATCCATTTTGTAGTACAAAACAACAAATTGACAACGACGCTTTTCTTGATTTTGATGGCTTTTCTCCAGCTGAAGATAAAGATATATATAATAGAAGTAAAGAACAAAGGCAAGACAATGATGAAGAAAATATTGAAGAAGGAGAGTTTAGTTTTGCATGCACCAAAGTCCGAGGACTGCATATATTTGCCGATGAGATATTTGAAAATGGAAAAATACGACAAATACCACACACTTTTGACCAATCTCTATTCATCTATCCCACCTCAAATAATAATGTCTCACATCTTCGACCACCACTAAAGAAGATCTTTATTAAGAATTCCGTAAATCGACACTCAATGCTAGGTGGTATTTCAAAAGAATCTCAAAACGAGTCATTGCAGAATATGACAATGGTGGAGATAAAGGCTTCGAATGAGTGTTACGAAAAAAGCAACTCCACAGGGTCATCAAATTTGTGGAAATTTAGACAAAACATGAATCTTCGAAGTAACAGCGACCATAAGGATTCATTAGTTTTATTGAATGCTTCGGATCCAAAAAATTCCAGAAAGCCAAAGGTAGAAAACATTGTTAATAAAAAGAGGAAGGATGAAAAACACAAAAATGGATTATCAGCTTACGAGAAGTTGTACGTGTCTAATAAAACAAGGAAGGATAGCAACAAAAGAAGATCATTTTTGCCTTACAAACGCCAGTTATTGGGCTCTTTACCAACATGAATGGATTGAGTAGGAACCTGCACCCCTTTTGAGTTTGAATTGCCAAGTTTTCTCGTGTTGGGGGTACATATGATTTTTGACATAGTAGAATACTTTAATGTACATAAAAATCAGCTAATTAGCAATAGGCTTTGTTTCTCTGATTATGAAAATCAAGAGTTCTAATTTCCTCGCATGATAATGTAGAGTGAATGATCAATGTTTGTTTATATAATACACATTTTCATGTGTATCTCATTAAATAGAAACACGTGTTAAACATGTTTTTTTAATCATATTACAAGTTTTATGATTACTACGTACTAAAGAAACTTTTTTTTCTCAGTTACAACTTGGAACAACGCATTGTTTTCCTTTTTTACTAATAAAAAATTTTAATAATAAAAAAAATATTTAAAGGTTAGTCAGATCTGAAGTTCATACAAGCAAAACATATGTAGCTTATTTATAATCTTTAAAGAATGCAATATGGTATATTATATAGATCATAAACAAATTTGGAAAACAGAATATACATAAGAAAATCATAAATGCTATATAATAAAATTTCATACTTAATTAAAAAATTTGTTTTCTCCTCTTCTTATGAATCATCCCGTGCATTAGAATATTGTGGAAAAATGAGTGAAAAACATTTCGACTTAATATATGTTCAACATGTTCCTTCTATTATCTTTATAAATCTATAAAACTATTTAAGCATGTAACAATAACAACATATCGTAATTTTTATTTTGTTTTTGAGTAACATATCTTATTTTTTAGTGTTCTCATAAAGATTTAATTACATGATTCTTGTAATATCTTTTTTAATATATATGCTATGTAATGACAATATTCTGATTTAAATTTGTATGACCTTTCCAAGTGAATTCATTTTTTTTTTCTCAACCAAAGAGTAAATCATAAATAAATAACGTACTTAATTAGTAGCAACTAACAAGCGAACACATGGAGGTTGCACTTGTGTGTGTTCTGTTGAAATGCTTAGAAAACATAACAGTGGTCGAACAACTCACTAAAAGAGGGTAAATTGTTGTAAAGCCCAATATAATTTCCTAATTTTAAAAAAAATAACTAAACCGTATCGATTAAATTTGATAAGCAACAAATGTAAGGTATAACATAAAAAGACATTGGCAACTTCTTAACACTCTTTCACACCTTCCATGTGTAACTACATCCTAAAATATCCAAGTTAACCGAGTGTCGTTTAACAACCATAATTCATCATTTCGTAGCTGTTTGTTTATATATATTTCAAATTTCATAATCACTTCCCACATTCAATTAACCTTATAACAACACATCTCAAACTCGTAATTGAAACAAAATGCAGAAAACAGGCTCAAATAATATTGAGATCCTAAGAGTGCAAGCTCTATCAATTCTCTGCACACCCCACCCTTTTCTTGAATTTTCTGGGTTTGCTCCCATTCCAGATAAAGTTGATTCAATTCGTAGCAGAAAACAACAAATTAAGAACGACACTCTTTTTGATTTTGATGGCTCTTCTCCCGTTCAAGATAAAGTTGATCCATTTTGTAGTACAAAACAACAAATTGACAACGACGCTTTTCTTGATTTTGATGGCTTTTCTCCAGCTGAAGATAAAGTCGATATATATAATAGAAGTAAAGAACAAAGGCAAGACAATGATGAAGAAAATATTGAAGAAGGAGAGTTTAGTTTTGCATGCACCAAAGTCCGAGGACTGCATATATTTGCCGATGAGATATTTGAAAATGGAAAAATACGACAAATACCACACACTTTTGACCAATCTCTATTCATCTATCCCACCTCAAATAATAATGTCTCACATCTTCGACCACCACTAAAGAAGATCTTTATTAAGAATTCCGTAAATCGACACTCAATGCTAGGTGGTATTTCAAAAGAATCTCAAAACGAGTCATTGCAGAATATGACAATGGTGGAGATAAAGGCTTCGAATGAGTGTTACGAAAAAAGCAACTCCACAGGGTCATCAAATTTGTGGAAATTTAGACAAAACATGAATCTTCGAAGTAACAGCGACCATAAGGATTCATTAGTTTTATTGAATGCTTCGGATCCAAAAAATTCCAGAAAGCCAAAGGTAGAAAACATTGTTAATAAAAAGAGGAAGGATGAAAAACACAAAAATGGATTATCAGCTTACGAGAAGTTGTACGTGTCTAATAAAACAAGGAAGGATAGCAACAAAAGAAGATCATTTTTGCCTTACAAACGCCAGTTATTGGGCTCTTTACCAACATGAATGGATTGAGTAGGAACCTGCACCCCTTTTGAGTTTGAATTGCCAAGTTTTCTCGTGTTGGGAGTACATATGATTTTGACATAGTAGAATACTTTAATGTACATAAAAATCAGCTAATTAGCAATAGGCTTTGTTTCTCTGATTATGAAAATCAAGAGTTCTAATTTCCTCGCATGATAATGTAGAGTGAATGATCAATGTTTGTTTATATAATACACATTTTCATGTGTATCTCATTAAATAGAAACACGTGTTAAACATGTTTTTTTAATCATATTACAAGTTTTATGATTACTACGTACTAAAGAAACTTTTTTTTCTCAGTTACAACTTGGAACAACGCATTGTTTTCCTTTTTTACTAATAAAAAATTTAATAATAAAAAAAAATTTAAAGGTTAGTCAGATCTGAAGTTCATACAAGCAAAACATATGTAGCTTATTTATAATCTTTAAAGAATGCAATATGGTATATTATATAGATCATAAACAAATTTGGAAAACAGAATATACATAAGAAAATCATAAATGCTATATAATAAAATTTCATACTTAATTAAAAAATTTGTTTTCTCCTCTTCTTATGAATCATCCCGTGCATTAGAATATTGTGGAAAAATGAGTGAAAAACATTTCGACTTAATATATGTTCAACATGTTCCTTCTATTATCTTTATAAATCTATAAAACTATTTAAAGCATGTAACAATAACAACATATCGTAATTTTTATTTTGTTTTTGAGTAACATATCTTATTTTTTAGTGTTCTCATAAAGATTTAATTACATGATTCTTGTAATATCTTTTTTAATATATATGCTATGTAATGACAATATTCTGATTTAAATTTGTATGACCTTTCCAAGTGAATTCATTTTTTTTTTCTCAACCAAAGAGTAAATCATAAATAAATAACGTACTTAATTAGTAGCAACTAACAAGCGAACACATGGAGGTTGCACTTGTGTGTGTTCTGTTGAAATGCTTAGAAAACATAACAGTGGTCGAACAACTCACTAAAAGAGGGTAAATTGTTGTAAAGCCCAATATAATTTCCTAATTTTAAAAAAAAATAACTAAACCGTATCGATTAAATTTGATAAGCAACAAATGTAAGGTATAACATAAAAAGACATTGGCAACTTCTTAACACTCTTTCACACCTTCCATGTGTAACTACATCCTAAAATATCCAAGTTAACCGAGTGTCGTTTAACAACCATAATTCATCATTTCGTAGCTGTTTGTTTATATATATTTCAAATTTCATAATCACTTCCCACATTCAATTAACCTTATAACAACACATCTCAAACTCGTAATTGAAACAAAATGCAGAAAACAGGCTCAAATAATATTGAGATCCTAAGAGTGCAAGCTCTATCAATTCTCTGCACACCCCACCCTTTTCTTGAATTTTCTGGGTTTGCTCCCATTCCAGATAAAGTTGATTCAATTCGTAGCAGAAAACAACAAATTAAGAACGACACTCTTTTTGATTTTGATGGCTCTTCTCCCGTTCAAGATAAAGTTGATCCATTTTGTAGTACAAAACAACAAATTGACAACGACGCTTTTCTTGATTTTGATGGCTTTTCTCCAGCTGAAGATAAAGTCGATATATATAATAGAAGTAAAGAACAAAGGCAAGACAATGATGAAGAAAATATTGAAGAAGGAGAGTTTAGTTTTGCATGCACCAAAGTCCGAGGACTGCATATATTTGCCGATGAGATATTTGAAAATGGAAAAATACGACAAATACCACACACTTTTGACCAATCTCTATTCATCTATCCCACCTCAAATAATAATGTCTCACATCTTCGACCACCACTAAAGAAGATCTTTATTAAGAATTCCGTAAATCGACACTCAATGCTAGGTGGTATTTCAAAAGAATCTCAAAACGAGTCATTGCAGAATATGACAATGGTGGAGATAAAGGCTTCGAATGAGTGTTACGAAAAAAGCAACTCCACAGGGTCATCAAATTTGTGGAAATTTAGACAAAACATGAATCTTCGAAGTAACAGCGACCATAAGGATTCATTAGTTTTATTGAATGCTTCGGATCCAAAAAATTCCAGAAAGCCAAAGGTAGAAAACATTGTTAATAAAAAGAGGAAGGATGAAAAACACAAAAATGGATTATCAGCTTACGAGAAGTTGTACGTGTCTAATAAAACAAGGAAGGATAGCAACAAAAGAAGATCATTTTTGCCTTACAAACGCCAGTTATTGGGGCTCTTTACCAACATGAATGGATTGAGTAGGAACCTGCACCCCTTTTGAGTTTGAATTGCCAAGTTTTCTCGTGTTGGGAGTACATATGATTTTTGACATAGTAGAATACTTTAATGTACATAAAAATCAGCTAATTAGCAATAGGCTTTGTTTCTCTGATTATGAAAATCAAGAGTTCTAATTTCCTCGCATGATAATGTAGAGTGAATGATCCAATGTTTGTTTATATAATACACATTTTCATGTGTATCTCATTAAATAGAAACACGTGTTAAACATGTTTTTTTAATCATATTACAAGTTTTATGATTACTACGTACTAAAGAAACTTTTTTTTCTCAGTTACAACTTGGAACAACGCATTGTTTTCCTTTTTTACTAATAAAAAATTTAATAATAAAAAAAATATTTAAAGGTTAGTCAGATCTGAAGTTCATACAAGCAAAACATATGTAGCTTATTTATAATCTTTAAAGAATGCAATATGGTATATTATATAGATCATAAACAAATTTGGAAAACAGAATATACATAAGAAAATCATAAATGCTATATAATAAAATTTCATACTTAATTAAAAAATTTGTTTTCTCCTCTTCTTATGAATCATCCCGTGCATTAGAATATTGTGGAAAAATGAGTGAAAAACATTTCGACTTAATATATGTTCAACATGTTCCTTCTATTATCTTTATAAATCTATAAAACTATTTAAGCATGTAACAATAACAACATATCGTAATTTTTATTTTGTTTTTGAGTAACATATCTTATTTTTTAGTGTTCTCATAAAGATTTAATTACATGATTCTTGTAATATCTTTTTTAATATATATGCTATGTAATGACAATATTCTGATTTAAATTTGTATGACCTTTCCAAGTGAATTCATTTTTTTTTTCTCAACCAAAGAGTAAATCATAAATAAATAACGTACTTAATTAGTAGCAACTAACAAGCGAACACATGGAGGTTGCACTTGTGTGTGTTCTGTTGAAATGCTTAGAAAACATAACAGTGGTCGAACAACTCACTAAAAGAGGGTAAATTGTTGTAAAGCCCAATATAATTTCCTAATTTTAAAAAAAATAACTAAACCGTATCGATTAAATTTGATAAGCAACAAATGTAAGGTATAACATAAAAAGACATTGGCAACTTCTTAACACTCTTTCACACCTTCCATGTGTAACTACATCCTAAAATATCCAAGTTAACCGAGTGTCGTTTAACAACCATAATTCATCATTTCGTAGCTGTTTGTTTATATATATTTCAAATTTCATAATCACTTCCCACATTCAATTAACCTTATAACAACACATCTCAAACTCGTAATTGAAACAAAATGCAGAAAACAGGCTCAAATAATATTGAGATCCTAAGAGTGCAAGCTCTATCAATTCTCTGCACACCCCACCCTTTTCTTGAATTTTCTGGGTTTGCTCCCATTCCAGATAAAGTTGATTCAATTCGTAGCAGAAAACAACAAATTAAGAACGACACTCTTTTTGATTTTGATGGCTCTTCTCCCGTTCAAGATAAAGTTGATCCATTTTGTAGTACAAAACAACAAATTGACAACGACGCTTTTCTTGATTTTGATGGCTTTTCTCCAGCTGAAGATAAAGTCGATATATATAATAGAAGTAAAGAACAAAGGCAAGACAATGATGAAGAAAATATTGAAGAAGGAGAGTTTAGTTTTGCATGCACCAAAGTCCGAGGACTGCATATATTTGCCGATGAGATATTTGAAAATGGAAAAATACGACAAATACCACACACTTTTGACCAATCTCTATTCATCTATCCCACCTCAAATAATAATGTCTCACATCTTCGACCACCACTAAAGAAGATCTTTATTAAGAATTCCGTAAATCGACACTCAATGCTAGGTGGTATTTCAAAAGAATCTCAAAACGAGTCATTGCAGAATATGACAATGGTGGAGATAAAGGCTTCGAATGAGTGTTACGAAAAAAGCAACTCCACAGGGTCATCAAATTTGTGGAAATTTAGACAAAACATGAATCTTCGAAGTAACAGCGACCATAAGGATTCATTAGTTTTATTGAATGCTTCGGATCCAAAAAATTCCAGAAAGCCAAAGGTAGAAAACATTGTTAATAAAAAGAGGAAGGATGAAAAACACAAAAATGGATTATCAGCTTACGAGAAGTTGTACGTGTCTAATAAAACAAGGAAGGATAGCAACAAAAGAAGATCATTTTTGCCTTACAAACGCCAGTTATTGGGGCTCTTTACCAACATGAATGGATTGAGTAGGAACCTGCACCCCTTTTGAGTTTGAATTGCCAAGTTTTCTCGTGTTGGGAGTACATATGATTTTTGACATAGTAGAATACTTTAATGTACATAAAAATCAGCTAATTAGCAATAGGCTTTGTTTCTCTGATTATGAAAATCAAGAGTTCTAATTTCCTCGCATGATAATGTAGAGTGAATGATCCAATGTTTGTTTATATAATACACATTTTCATGTGTATCTCATTAAATAGAAACACGTGTTAAACATGTTTTTTTAATCATATTACAAGTTTTATGATTACTACGTACTAAAGAAACTTTTTTTTCTCAGTTACAACTTGGAACAACGCATTGTTTTCCTTTTTTACTAATAAAAAAATTTAATAATAAAAAAAAAAATTTAAAGGTTAGTCAGATCTGAAGTTCATACAAGCAAAACATATGTAGCTTATTTATAATCTTTAAAGAATGCAATATGGTATATTATATAGATCATAAACAAATTTGGAAAACAGAATATACATAAGAAAATCATAAATGCTATATAATAAAATTTCATACTTAATTAAAAAATTGTTTTCTCCTCTTCTTATGAATCATCCCGTGCATTAGAATATTGTGGAAAAATGAGTGAAAAACATTTCAACTTAATATATGTTCAACATGTTCCTTCTATTATCTTTATAAATCTATAAAACTATTTAAGCATGTAACAATAACAACATATCGTAATTTTTATTTTGTTTTTGAGTAACATATCTTATTTTTTAGTGTTCTCATAAAGATTTAATTACATGATTCTTGTAATATCTTTTTTAATATATATGCTATGTAATGACAATATTCTGATTTAAATTTGTATGACCTTTCCAAGTGAATTCATTTTTTTTTTCTCAACCAAAGAGTAAATCATAAATAAATAACGTACTTAATTAGTAGCAACTAACAAGCGAACACATGGAGGTTGCACTTGTGTGTGTTCTGTTGAAATGCTTAGAAAACATAACAGTGGTCGAACAACTCACTAAAAGAGGGTAAATTGTTGTAAAGCCCAATATAATTTCCTAATTTTAAAAAAAAATAACTAAACCGTATCGATTAAATTTGATAAGCAACAACTGTAAGGTATAACATAAAAAGACATTGGCAACTTCTTAACACTCTTTCACACCTTCCATGTGTAACTACATCCTAAAATATCCAAGTTAACCGAGTGTCGTTTAACAACCATAATTCATCATTTCGTAGCTGTTTGTTTATATATATTTCAAATTTCATAATCACTTCCCACATTCAATTAACCTTATAACAACACATCTCAAACTCGTAATTGAAACAAAATGCAGAAAACAGGCTCAAATAATATTGAGATCCTAAGAGTGCAAGCTCTATCAATTCTCTGCACACCCACCCTTTTCTTGAATTTTCTGGGTTTGCTCCCATTCCAGATAAAGTTGATTCAATTCGTAGCAGAAAACAACAAATTAAGAACGACACTCTTTTTGATTTTGATGGCTCTTCTCCCGTTCAAGATAAAGTTGATCCATTTTGTAGTACAAAACAACAAATTGACAACGACGCTTTTCTTGATTTTGATGGCTTTTCTCCAGCTGAAGATAAAGTCGATATATATAATAGAAGTAAAGAACAAAGGCAAGACAATGATGAAGAAAATATTGAAGAAGGAGAGTTTAGTTTTGCATGCACCAAAGTCCGAGGACTGCATATATTTGCCGATGAGATATTTGAAAATGGAAAAATACGACAAATACCACACACTTTTGACCAATCTCTATTCATCTATCCCACCTCAAATAATAATGTCTCACATCTTCGACCACCACTAAAGAAGATCTTTATTAAGAATTCCGTAAATCGACACTCAATGCTAGGTGGTATTTCAAAAGAATCTCAAAACGAGTCATTGCAGAATATGACAATGGTGGAGATAAAGGCTTCGAATGAGTGTTACGAAAAAAGCAACTCCACAGGGTCATCAAATTTGTGGAAATTTAGACAAACATGAATCTTCGAAGTAACAGCGACCATAAGGATTCATTAGTTTTATTGAATGCTTCGGATCCAAAAAATTCCAGAAAGCCAAAGGTAGAAAACATTGTTAATAAAAAGAGGAAGGATGAAAAACACAAAAATGGATTATCAGCTTACGAGAAGTTGTACGTGTCTAATAAAACAAGGAAGGATAGCAACAAAAGAAGATCATTTTTGCCTTACAAACGCCAGTTATTGGGGCTCTTTACCAACATGAATGGATTGAGTAGGAACCTGCACCCCTTTTGAGTTTGAATTGCCAAGTTTTCTCGTGTTGGGAGTACATATGATTTTTGACATAGTAGAATACTTTAATGTACATAAAAATCAGCTAATTAGCAATAGGCTTTGTTTCTCTGATTATGAAAATCAAGAGTTCTAATTTCCTCGCATGATAATGTAGAGTGAATGATCCAATGTTTGTTTATATAATACACATTTTCATGTGTATCTCATTAAATAGAAACACGTGTTAAACATGTTTTTTTAATCATATTACAAGTTTTATGATTACTACGTACTAAAGAAACTTTTTTTCTCAGTTACAACTTGGAACAACGCATTGTTTTCCTTTTTTACTAATAAAAAATTTAATAATAAAAAAAATATTTAAAGGTTAGTCAGATCTGAAGTTCATACAAGCAAAACATATGTAGCTTATTTATAATCTTTAAAAAATGCAATATGGTATATTATATAGATCATAAACAAATTGGAAAACAGAATATACATAAGAAAATCATAAATGCTATATAATAAAATTTCATACTTAATTAAAAAATTGTTTTCTCCTCTTCTTATGAATCATCCCGTGCATTAGAATATTGTGGAAAAATGAGTGAATAACATTTCGACTTAATATATGTTCAACATGTTCCTTCTATTATCTTTATAAATCTATAAAACTATTTAAGCATGTAACAATAACAACATATCGTAATTTTTATTTTGTTTTTGAGTAACATATCTTATTTTTTAGTGTTCTCATAAAGATTTAATTACATGATTCTTGTAATATCTTTTTTAATATATATGCTATGTAATGACAATATTCTGATTTAAATTTGTATGACCTTTCCAAGTGAATTCATTTTTTTTTTCTCAACCAAAGAGTAAATCATAAATAAATAACGTACTTAATTAGTAGCAACTAACAAGCGAACACATGGAGGTTGCACTTGTGTGTGTTCTGTTGAAATGCTTAGAAAACATAACAGTGGTCGAACAACTCACTAAAAGAGGGTAAATTGTTGTAAAGCCCAATATAATTTCCTAATTTTAAAAAAAATAACTAAACCGTATCGATTAAATTTGATAAGCAACAATGTAAGGTATAACATAAAAAGACATTGGCAACTTCTTAACACTCTTTCACACCTTCCATGTGTAACTACATCCTAAAATATCCAAGTTAACCGAGTGTCGTTTAACAACCATAATTCATCATTTCGTAGCTGTTTGTTTATATATATTTCAAATTTCATAATCACTTCCCACATTCAATTAACCTTATAACAACACATCTCAAACTCGTAATTGAAACAAAATGCAGAAAACAGGCTCAAATAATATTGAGATCCTAAGAGTGCAAGCTCTATCAATTCTCTGCACACCCACCCTTTTCTTGAATTTTCTGGGTTTGCTCCCATTCCAGATAAAGTTGATTCAATTCGTAGCAGAAAACAACAAATTAAGAACGACACTCTTTTTGATTTTGATGGCTCTTCTCCCGTTCAAGATAAAGTTGATCCATTTTGTAGTACAAAACAACAAATTGACAACGACGCTTTTCTTGATTTTGATGGCTTTTCTCCAGCTGAAGATAAAGTCGATATATATAATAGAAGTAAAGAACAAAGGCAAGACAATGATGAAGAAAATATTGAAGAAGGAGAGTTTAGTTTTGCATGCACCAAAGTCCGAGGACTGCATATATTTGCCGATGAGATATTTGAAAATGGAAAAATACGACAAATACCACACACTTTTGACCAATCTCTATTCATCTATCCCACCTCAAATAATAATGTCTCACATCTTCGACCACCACTAAAGAAGATCTTTATTAAGAATTCCGTAAATCGACACTCAATGCTAGGTGGTATTTCAAAAGAATCTCAAAACGAGTCATTGCAGAATATGACAATGGTGGAGATAAAGGCTTCGAATGAGTGTTACGAAAAAAGCAACTCCACAGGGTCATCAAATTTGTGGAAATTTAGACAAACATGAATCTTCGAAGTAACAGCGACCATAAGGATTCATTAGTTTTATTGAATGCTTCGGATCCAAAAAATTCCAGAAAGCCAAAGGTAGAAAACATTGTTAATAAAAAGAGGAAGGATGAAAAACACAAAAATGGATTATCAGCTTACGAGAAGTTGTACGTGTCTAATAAAACAAGGAAGGATAGCAACAAAAGAAGATCATTTTTGCCTTACAAACGCCAGTTATTGGGGCTCTTTACCAACATGAATGGATTGAGTAGGAACCTGCACCCCTTTTGAGTTTGAATTGCCAAGTTTTCTCGTGTTGGGAGTACATATGATTTTTGACATAGTAGAATACTTTAATGTACATAAAAATCAGCTAATTAGCAATAGGCTTTGTTTCTCTGATTATGAAAATCAAGAGTTCTAATTTCCTCGCATGATAATGTAGAGTGAATGATCCAATGTTTGTTTATATAATACACATTTTCATGTGTATCTCATTAAATAGAAACACGTGTTAAACATGTTTTTTTAATCATATTACAAGTTTTATGATTACTACGTACTAAAGAAACTTTTTTTTCTCAGTTACAACTTGGAACAACGCATTGTTTTCCTTTTTTACTAATAAAAAAATTTAATAATAAAAAAAAAATTTAAAGGTTAGTCAGATCTGAAGTTCATACAAGCAAAACATATGTAGCTTATTTATAATCTTTAAAGAATGCAATATGGTATATTATATAGATCATAAACAAATTTGGAAACAAATATACATAAGAAAATCATAAATGCTATATAATAAAATTTCATACTTAATTAAAAAATTGTTTTCTCCTCTTCTTATGAATCATCCCGTGCATTAGAATATTGTGGAAAAATGAGTGAAAAACATTTCGACTTAATATATGTTCAACATGTTCCTTCTATTATCTTTATAAATCTATAAAACTATTTAAGCATGTAACAATAACAACATATCGTAATTTTTATTTTGTTTTTGAGTAACATATCTTATTTTTTAGTGTTCTCATAAAGATTTAATTACATGATTCTTGTAATATCTTTTTTAATATATATGCTATGTAATGACAATATTCTGATTTAAATTTGTATGACCTTTCCAAGTGAATTCATTTTTTTTTTCTCAACCAAAGAGTAAATCATAAATAAATAACGTACTTAATTAGTAGCAACTAACAAGCGAACACATGGAGGTTGCACTTGTGTGTGTTCTGTTGAAATGCTTAGAAAACATAACAGTGGTCGAACAACTCACTAAAAGAGGGTAAATTGTTGTAAAGCCCAATATAATTTCCTAATTTTAAAAAAAAAATAACTAAACCGTATCGATTAAATTTGATAAGCAACAAATGTAAGGTATAACATAAAAAGACATTGGCAACTTCTTAACACTCTTTCACACCTTCCATGTGTAACTACATCCTAAAATATCCAAGTTAACGAGTGTCGTTTAACAACCATAATTCATCATTTCGTAGCTGTTTGTTTATATATATTTCAAATTTCATAATCACTTCCCACATTCAATTAACCTTATAACAACACATCTCAAACTCGTAATTGAAACAAAATGCAGAAAACAGGCTCAAATAATATTGAGATCCTAAGAGTGCAAGCTCTATCAATTCTCTGCACACCCGACCCTTTTCTTGAATTTTCTGGGTTTGCTCCCATTCCAGATAAAGTTGATTCAATTCGTAGCAGAAAACAACAAATTAAGAACGACACTCTTTTTGATTTTGATGGCTCTTCTCCCGTTCAAGATAAAGTTGATCCATTTTGTAGTACAAAACAACAAATTGACAACGACGCTTTTCTTGATTTTGATGGCTTTTCTCCAGCTGAAGATAAAGATATATATAATAGAAGTAAAGAACAAAGGCAAGACAATGATGAAGAAAATATTGAAGAAGGAGAGTTTAGTTTTGCATGCACCAAAGGCATATATTTGCCGATGAGATATTTGAAAATGGAAAAATACGACAAATACCACACACTTTTGACCAATCTCTATTCATCTATCCCACCTCAAATAATAATGTCTCACATCTTCGACCACCACTAAAGAAGATCTTTATTAAGAATTCCGTAAATCGACACTCAATGCTAGGTGGTATTTCAAAAGAATCTCAAAACGAGTCATTGCAGAATATGACAATGGTGGAGATAAAGGCTTCGAATGAGTGTTACGAAAAAAGCAACTCCACAGGGTCATCAAATTTGTGGAAATTTAGACAAAACATGAATCTTCGAAGTAACAGCGACCATAAGGATTCATTAGTTTTATTGAATGCTTCGGATCCAAAAAATTCCAGAAAGCCAAAGGTAGAAAACATTGTTAATAAAAAGAGGAAGGATGAAAAACACAAAAATGGATTATCAGCTTACGAGAAGTTGTACGTGTCTAATAAAACAAGGAAGGATAGCAACAAAAGAAGATCATTTTTGCCTTACAAACGCCAGTTATTGGGGCTCTTTACCAACATGAATGGATTGAGTAGGAACCTGCACCCCTTTTGAGTTTGAATTGCCAAGTTTTCTCGTGTTGGGAGTACATATGATTTTTGACATAGTAGAATACTTTAATGTACATAAAAATCAGCTAATTAGCAATAGGCTTTGTTTCTCTGATTATGAAAATCAAGAGTTCTAATTTCCTCGCATGATAATGTAGAGTGAATGATCAATGTTTGTTTATATAATACACATTTTCATGTGTATCTCATTAAATAGAAACACGTGTTAAACATGTTTTTTTAATCATATTACAAGTTTTATGATTACTACGTACTAAAGAAACTTTTTTTTCTCAGTTACAAGAACAACGCATTGTTTTCCTTTTTTACTAATAAAAATTTTAATAATAAAAAAAAATATTTAAAGGTTAGTCAGATCTGAAGTTCATACAAGCAAAACATATGTAGCTTATTTATAATCTTTAAAAATGCAATATGGTATATTATATAGATCATAAACAAATTTGGAAAACAGAATATACATAAGAAAATCATAAATGCTATATAATAAAATTTCATACTTAATTAAAAAATTTGTTTTCTCCTCTTCTTATGAATCATCCCGTGCATTAGAATATTGTGGAAAAATGAGTGAAAAACATTTCGACTTAATATATGTTCAACATGTTCTTTCTATTATCTTTATAAATCTATAAAACTATTTAAGCATGTAACAATAACAACATATCGTAATTTTTATTTTGTTTTTGAGTAACATATCTTATTTTTTAGTGTTCTCATAAAGATTTAATTACATGATTCTTGTAATATCTTTTTTAATATATATGCTATGTAATGACAATATTCTGATTTAAATTTGTATGACCTTTCCAAGTGAATTCATTTTTTTTTCTCAACCAAAGAGTAAATCATAAATAAATAACGTACTTAATTAGTAGCAACTAACAAGCGAACACATGGAGGTTGCACTTGTGTGTGTTCTGTTGAAATGCTTAGAAAACATAACAGTGGTCGAACAACTCACTAAAAGAGGGTAAATTGTTGTAAAGCCCAATATAATTTCCTAATTTTAAAAAGAAATAACTAAACCGTATCGATTAAATTTGATAAGCAACAACTGTAAGGTATAACATAAAAAGACATTGGCAACTTCTTAACACTCTTTCACACCTTCCATGTGTAACTACATCCTAAAATATCCAAGTTAACCGAGTGTCGTTTAACAACCATAATTCATCATTTCGTAGCTGTTTGTTTATATATATTTCAAATTTCATAATCACTTCCCACATTCAATTAACCTTATAACAACACATCTCAAACTCGTAATTGAAACAAAATGCAGAAAACAGGCTCAAATAATATTGAGATCCTAAGAGTGCAAGCTCTATCAATTCTCTGCACACCCCACCCTTTTCTTGAATTTTCTGGGTTTGCTCCCATTCCAGATAAAGTTGATTCAATTCGTAGCAGAAAACAACAAATTAAGAACGACACTCTTTTTGATTTTGATGGCTCTTCTCCCGTTCAAGATAAAGTTGATCCATTTTGTAGTACAAAACAACAAATTGACAACGACGCTTTTCTTGATTTTGATGGCTTTTCTCCACTGAAGATAAAGTCGATATATATAATAGAAGTAAAGAACAAAGGCAAGACAATGATGAAGAAAATATTGAAGAAGGAGAGTTTAGTTTTGCATGCACCAAAGTCCGAGGACTGCATATATTTGCCGATGAGATATTTGAAAATGGAAAAATACGACAAATACCACACACTTTTGACCAATCTCTATTCATCTATCCCACCTCAAATAATAATGTCTCACATCTTCGACCACCACTAAAGAAGATCTTTATTAAGAATTCCGTAAATCGACACTCAATGCTAGGTGGTATTTCAAAAGATCTCAAAACGAGTCATTGCAGAATATGACAATGGTGGAGATAAAGGCTTCGAATGAGTGTTACGAAAAAAGCAACTCCACAGGGTCATCAAATTTGTGGAAATTTAGACAAAACATGAATCTTCGAAGTAACAGCGACCATAAGGATTCATTAGTTTTATTGAATGCTTCGATCCAAAAAATTCCAGAAAGCCAAAGGTAGAAACATTGTTAATAAAAAGAGGAAGGATGAAAAACACAAAAATGGATTATCAGCTTACGAGAAGTTGTACGTGTCTAATAAAACAAGGAAGGATAGCAACAAAAGAAGATCATTTTTGCCTTACAAACGCCAGTTATTGGGGCTCTTTACCAACATGAATGGATTGAGTAGGAACCTGCACCCCTTTTGAGTTTGAATTGCCAAGTTTTCTCGTGTTGGGAGTACATATGATTTTTGACATAGTAGAATACTTTAATGTACATAAAAATCAGCTAATTAGCAATAGGCTTTGTTTCTCTGATTATGAAAATCAAGAGTTCTAATTTCCCGCATGATAATGTAGAGTGAATGATCAATGTTTGTTTATATAATACACATTTTCATGTGTATCTCATTAAATAGAAACACGTGTTAAACATGTTTTTTTAATCATATTACAAGTTTTATGATTACTACGTACTAAAGAAACTTTTTTTTCTCAGTTACAACTTGGAACAACGCATTGTTTTCCTTTTTTACTAATAAAAAAATTTAATAATAAAAAAAATATTTAAGGTTAGTCAGATCTAAGTTCATACAAGCAAAACATATGTAGCTTATTTATAATCTTTAAAGAATGCAATATGGTATATTATATAGATCAAAAACAAATTTGGAAAACAGAATATACATAAGAAAATCATAAATGCTATATAATAAAATTTCATACTTAATTAAAAAATTGTTTTCTCCTCTTCTTATGAATCATCCCGTGCATTAGAATATTGTGGAAAAATGAGTGAAAAACATTTCGACTTAATATATGTTCAACATGTTCATTCTACTATCTTTATAAATCTATAAACTATTTAGAGCATGTAACAATAACAACATATCGTAATTTTTATTTTGTTTTTGAGTAACATATCTTATTTTTTAGTGTTCTCATAAAGATTTAATTACATGATTCTTGTAATATCTTTTTTAATATATATGCTATGTAATGACAATATTCTGATTTAAATTTGTATGACCTTTCCAAGTGAATTCATTTTTTTTTTCTCAACCAAAGAGTAAATCATAAATAAATAACGTACTTAATTAGTAGCAACTAACAAGCGAACACATGGAGGTTGCACTTGTGTGTGTTCTGTGGAAATGCTTAGAAAACATAACAGTGGTCGAACAACTCACTAAAAGAGGGTAAATTGTTGTAAAGCCCAATATAATTTCCTAATTTTAAAAAGAAATAACTAAACCATATCGATTAAATTTGATAAGCAACAACTGTAAGGTATAACATAAAAAGACATTGGCAACTTCTTAACACTCTTTCACACCTTCCATGTGTAACTACATCCTAAAATATCCAAGTTAACGAGTGTCGTTTAACAACCATAATTCATCATTTCGTAGCTGTTTGTTTATATATATTTCAAATTTCATAATCACTTCCCACATTCAATTAACCTTATAACAACACATCTCAAACTCGTAATTGAAACAAAATGCAGAAAACAGGCTCAAAAATATTGAGATCCTAAGAGTGCAAGCTCTATCAATTCTCTGCACACCCACCCTTTTCTTGAATTTTCTGGGTTTGCTCCCATTCCAGATAAAGTTGATTCAATTCGTAGCAGAAAACAACAAATTAAGAACGACACTCTTTTTGATTTTGATGGCTCTTCTCCCGTTCAAGATAAAGTTGATCCATTTTGTAGTACAAAACAACAAATTGACAACGACGCTTTTCTTGATTTTGATGGCTTTTCTCCAGCTGAAGATAAAGTCGATATATATAATAGAAGTAAAGAACAAAGGCAAGACAATGATGAAGAAAATATTGAAGAAGGAGAGTTTAGTTTTGCATGCACCAAAGTCCGAGGACTGCATATATTTGCCGATGAGATATTTGAAAATGGAAAAATACGACAAATACCACACACTTTTGACCAATCTTATTCATCTATCCCACCTCAAATAATAATGTCTCACATCTTCGACCACCACTAAAGAAGATCTTTATTAAGAATTCCGTAAATCGACACTCAATGCTAGGTGGTATTTCAAAAGAATCTCAAAACGAGTCATTGCAGAATATGACAATGGTGGAGATAAAGGCTTCGAATGAGTGTTACGAAAAAAGCAACTCCACAGGGTCATCAAATTTGTGGAAATTTAGACAAAACATGAATCTTCGAAGTAACAGCGACCATAAGGATTCATTAGTTTTATTGAATGCTTCAGATCCAAAAAATTCCAGAAAGCCAAAGGTAGAAACCATTGTTAATAAAAAGAGGAAGGATGAAAAACACAAAAATGGATTATCAGCTTACGAGAAGTTGTACGTGTCTAATAAAACAAGGAAGGATAGCAATAAAAGAAGATCATTTTTGCCTTACAAACGCCAGTTATTGGGGCTCTTTACCAACATGAATGGATTGAGTAGGAACCTGCACCCCTTTTGAGTTTGAATTGTCAAGTTTTCTCGTGTTGGGAGTACATATGATTTTTGACATAGTAGAATACTTTAATGTACATAAAAATCAGGTAATTAGCAACAGGCTTTGTTTCTCTGATTATGAAAATCAAGAGTTCTAATTTCCCCGCATGATAATGTAGAGTGAATGATCTAATGTTTGTTTATATAATACACATTTTCATGTGTATCTCATTAAATAGAAACACGTGTTAAACATGTTTTTTTAATCATATTACAAGTTTTATGATTACTACGTACTAAAGAAACTTTTTTTTCTCAGTTACAACTTGGAACAACGCATTGTTTTCCTTTTTTTTTGGTAAATAGATATCTTTCATTAACCAAAACAGTTATTACAAACTACATGGAATCAGAAAACACTAAAACCAAGAAACAAGAGCTAAGCTCAAACAAACAAAAAGAACATTAGCCTCGCACCCGAATCATCAGAGTTTGCACCTTCTTGAATTGTTTTCCTTTTTTACTAATAAAAAATTTTAATAATAAAAAAAAATATTTAAAGGTTAGTCAGATCTGAAGTTCGTACAAGCAAAACATATGTAGCTTATTTATAATCTTTAAAGAATGCAATATGGTATATTATATAGATCATAAACAAATTTGGAAAACAGAATATACATAAGAAAATCATAAATGCTATATAATAAAATTTCATACTTAATTAAAAAATTTGTTTTCTCCTCTTCTTATGAATTATCCCGTGTGTCGCGCCATTTTTCGGACGTCAAGGCCATTTGATTGACTTTGACTCACTTTTTATATCACGACCGAACAAATTTTTTTTTAGGGGAAAACGTTCCAAACAACCCATTTTGAAGAGATTCAGGGTTCGGGGGTTGGTTATACTTAGGGAAGGTATTAGCACCCTAAATATTCGTAGTACTCTACGAGAACCTCTTGATTTTTTTAACTTTTTGTGCTTAAACTTGCTTGCTTTTAAAGAGATGAAAATGGAATTAAATGATGAGTTGAAAAAGAAAAGAAAATTGATTTTAATTGACAAGAAAAAAGAAAAATATTTTTTTTAGTTGAAAGTTGAAAAGAAAAAAAAGAAAATTGTTTTTTAATTGATTTGGAAGGACAAGGTCCTCTGCCTACGGACCCGTGAGGGATCAAAACCTCGTAGTTCGGGGTAGAAATTGACGTTTGATTTGTTTGGTGTTTTTTATATGTTTTGAAAAAGGTTTTGAAATAAAAAGCCAGATGGCAAATGAGAATTGATTTGTGTTTTTTAGATTGAAGAAAATTGACTTGAAGTTGAATTAGACTTGATTTGAAATTTGATTAAGAAAAATAAAAAGAACGATCACTTGATTTGAGAATCAAGGTTTGTAATGAAAAAATATTTTTGTGATTTTTATTTGAATGTTTTTGTTGTTTTGGAATAAAGATAAGCAGAATGAGAAAAATGAAGTTAAGCTGAATTGTGAAGTTGTTTTAACATGGACCAGAATATTCTGGAGAATAATTAAATTAAACAAAAATAAATAAATATTAACATTTAAGTTTGGACCAGAGCACTCTGGATTAACAAAAATATAATATTAACAGTTAATTTAGGACCAGAGCACTCTGGATTAATTTAATTAACAATGACCAGAGCACTCTGGAGAATAATTAAAAAAAATATAATATTAACAGTTAATTAGGACCAGAGCACTCTGGATTAATTTAATTAACAATGACTAGAGCACTCTGGAGAATAATTAATTTAAACAGAAATATAATATTAATAGTTAATATAGGACCAGAGCACTCTGGATTAATTTAATTAACAATGACCAGATTATCCTGGAGAATAACTAAATTAAGCAAGAATATAATATTAAGTTAATTTTGGACCAGAGCACTCTGGATTAACAGATAGAGCGAGAATTAAAATGCATGAAAAAGAAATTAGAAAAATGAGATGTTGGGGGTGTGTGAGCAGTAAAGGGGAGTGCAGAAAATAAAACGAAAAAGATGGGCCAAGAACAAGGTTGGACCTCAAAGATCGAATCTCGGCCATTGATTTGATCAACGGCCTTGATTTAATCTGCCAAATAAAAGGGGTATAAATACCCATTCTTTCCTTTTTTTCTCATTTTTTCCTTTCTCTTCTCTCTCTTCACTCTCTTTTAGAGAGAGAAACTCTCTTCTCTCTCTTTCCGTCCTTCTTCTTCTCCGGCCAGATTGGGTTTTCCGGCGCGGCGGCCGGCGAGTTATCGTGGCGGCGCCACCGCGCCGGAGTTAAAAACTTGTCCTTTTTTTTATTTTTTTCGTCCTCTCTCCTTCTTTTCACTCACTCTTTCTGATTTTAAACTCAAAAATTATTTTTACTAAGCGGTTTGACCTAGATCTAAAGAGAAAAAAAAATATACTACCTTTTGGGTAGATCCGGTTTGGATTCGGTTTGAGTTGTGATGGTTCGTTGTTGTTGTTGTGAGAATAGTTTGTGTTCTTGTGATGTGTGTGTTGTGCGGTTTGGTTACCGAATCTGTGAGTTTGGTTGTTGATCTTGTGTTAGAGATGTTCTGGTTTGAAATTTATGTTTGCAGGTTTGGATTGTAAGAAAATGGAGTGAGAATTATTGTGTCTGTGTGCTTGGCCGTGGAATGTTTTTCTTGTTGGGCCCCCCTTTTTCTTGGCTGCTTGCGTGTTTGTATATATAGAGCTTGAAATGAGAAAAATTTTGTTGCTTGGAGAGGAATATGACAGCCTGTTTTGAGCTGTGTTTGGATATTATCGGACAAAAATTTTGATTTATTTTGGACATTAAAAATAAAATAAAAGGACTAAAAATAAATAAAACAAAAACAAGATAAAATAAAGGTTAAAAAAAATGAATTTAAAGTTAATAAAAGATGGAAATTAAAATTAAATGAAAATTGAGAGAAGAGGGCCCGACTCGGAATCAACTATGAGGTATTTTAAAATACCTCCCTGCCGAATTTTTTGCTCGAAAGGCTGAGACCGGTCGGAGTTAAATGACACGTGTTAGTGCTGTCTTAGGTCAAAAATTGGGGTATGACAGATGCCCCTATTTAAGTTTCTTCGTCCGGAGATTTGAAGATGAAATCTTTGATTTGACAGGTCGAAGAGACTTAAATACAAAGTACACAATTTTTGACCTAAGATGTTATGAATGCATGCGATGCAATTACGAATGCATGTGAGGCAACCATGAATGCAGGACGACATAGATGGCTTGACAGGAATGAGAAACAACAATGGGATACCCGAATTCGCTGAAAAAAGGGATCCGACTCCGCTAGGGGAATGTAGTTTCACTGGGGAAAATACTGTCAGTTATTGTATTGGTTTATATTGAAATTGAAAATTGACTAGTGACATTAGTGGCACAGCTATGCTGGAAATGACACTTTTTGAAATTGAAATTGAAATTGATTAGTGACATGGCTAGCACGACTTTATGCCGGGTATGGCACTTTTGAAATGAGTTCAAGCTGTCCTTTTGTCGGAAACTAGCCACTTGAAATTGACAAAAATAGATTCAAGCTGTCCTTTTGTCGGAAACTTGCCGCTTGAAATTGGATGAACATAGATTCAAGCTGTCCTTTTGTCAGGAACTTGCCGCTTGAAATTGACTGAACATAGATTCAAGCTGTCCTTTTGTCAGGAACTTGCCGCTTGGAATTGATTGATTCGTGACATCTCTTGACCAGACACACTGGGGATGACACCTTTGATGTAAATGATGATTACAAGCTGTTCATTTGTTAGAACTTGCCACTTGACATAATGATGAAACGAGGACCGAACTGAGGGGATATTATTGAACAAAACTTTGTGTGATTGATGCAACCACGTACGAATGATGCGATGCATATGTTGTATAAGAATGTATGAAAGTGTTGATGCATGGATGTATGGGTGTATGAATGTATTAACGTCCGAAAGCATGAATGTATTTATTGTATAATAGATGGACTCGATGAGACAAGACAAGATTTGGTAAGGTGGAAAGTGGACTGACATTACAGTACTATACACTCGGCAAACTTCCTTGGAGATGACCTCATTGGGGACAAAGTATCAAACATATGCCTTATGGGGACGAAACCCATTAAAAGTCTGGAAAAAGTCGCCATTTGTAAGCTGATACATAATGTTCTTCCATTGACACACTTCCGTCGTTGTGCCCTCTTTTTTTGAATTTTCAACAGCGTCCAATCATGCTTGTCTGGTGGGGTCTAATCATTCTTTGAGGAACGTGCTGACGCATGCTTCCTTCACTCTCAAGTCCTAATATGTACTTGTGCATTTACGCCTTTTTAAGAGACATTGAAAAAAGTTTTTAAGAATTCTACTTCGAAATATTATCATCAAACAATGGAAAGAACTTTAAAAATAGAATAACAGGGGAATTTCAAACAGAAGGGCCATAGGCTCAAATATTATTGATTGAATGACAGCCTGCAGATGGCATGACTTCATGGATTTTTTTTTTACAAAATTTGAAAAAAAATGGTAATTTTAAAATGGGAAGGTACATTGAACTTCATAACCCCATTCCCCCTTACAACTCTTGAATTTTGCTTCTTTTGATGCCTCAGATTTGGAGATTCTTTGATAGTAGACATGCCCCAAGTGGATTGTGCCTGACTGGATGCAGTTACTTTGTCTTTTTCTTTTTATCCTTAACTTTTGCATAGACCGCCCTTTCGGGTTTTTAGCCTACCAGGATAATGATTTCTGTTTAATGTCTCTAATTTTTGCTTGAGCCGCCCTTTCGGGTTTTCAGCCCACCGAGACGCTCATTTTTGCCTAAGCCGCCCTTTTCGGGTTTTCGACTTACCGAGCTGTTCTTTATAATTTTTAGACAAAGTATTTCTTGACTGCATCTGTGTTCACAGGACGTGAAAGTTCTTCACCATCCATGGTTTGAAGAGTCATGGCACCGCCTGAGTAAGCTTTCTTGACAACATACGGGCCTTCATAGTTAGGCGTCCACTTGCCCCTAGAGTCGGGTTGGAAAGTCAAGATCTTTTTGAGCACAAGATCACCTTCTTTGAATTCACGGGGATGAACTTTCTTGTCAAAAGCCTGCTTCATCCTCTTTTGATACAGCTGACCATGACAAAGAGCAGACATGCGCTTTTCTTCGATCAGATTCAATTGGTCATACCTACTTTGAATCCACTCGGCCTCTGATAATTCAGCCTCCATTAAAACTCGCATTGAAGGAATCTCAACTTCTACGGGAAGTACTGCCTCCATGCCATATACCAAAGAGAAAGGGGTTGCCCCTGTTGATGTGCGTACCGAAGTACGATATCCATGTAATGCAAAGGGAAGCATCTCATGCCAATCTTTATAAGTCACCACCATCTTCTGGATGATCTTCTTTATATTTTTGTTTGCAGCTTCGACGGCACCATTCATCTGAGGTCTGTAAGATGAAGAATTATGGTGTTCGATCTTGAAATCATCACACAATTCTTTCATCATCTTGTTGTTCAGATTCGTCCCATTATCTGTAATGATCCGGCTAGGGACACCATAGCGGCAAATAATATGATTCTTTGATAAACTTGACTACCACCTGCTTGGTCACATTAGCATAAGATGCAGCTTCAACCCACTTGGTGAAATAGTCAATAGCCACTAGAATGAAGCGGTGTCCATTTGAAGCTTTCGGTTCAATTCTTCCAATCATGTCAATGCCCCACATAGAGAATGGCCATGGGGAGGAAAGAACATTGAGTGCAGTCGGCGGCACATGAATCTTATTGGCATAGATTTGACACTTATAACACTTCCTGGCATGCTTGTAACAGTCGGCTTCCATTGTCATCCAGTAATAGCCTGCTCTCAATATCTTTTTGGCCATTGTATGTCCGCTAGAATGAGTCCCAAAGGATCCTTCGTGTATTTCATGCATCAATAAGTCTGCCTCATGTGTGTCAACACATCTGAGCAACACCATGTTAAAGTTTCTTTTATACAGAATGTCCTCGTTTAGGAAGAAATTGCCAGACAATCTTCTTAAAGTCTTCTTGTCTTTACTGGATGCTCCAAGTGGATACTCTTGCCTTTGAAGGAAACATTTGATATCGTGGAACCATGGCTTGTCATCAACAACTTCTTCAGTGGCGAATACATGAGCGGGTCTTTCAAGACGTCTGATATGGATCAGTGGTACTTCATTCCGACGATTTACTTGGTACATTGAAGACAAAGTAGCCAGAGCATCCGCCATCTGGTTCTCATCACGAGGAATATGGTGTAGCTCGACTTTGTTGAAGAAGGTCAGTAATCGTCTTGCATAGTCTTTGTAGGGAACCAATCCGGGGTGACGAGTCTCCCATTCTCCTGTGATTTGATTGATTACAAGGGCTGAGTCACCATAAATGTCGAGGTTCTTGATTCTTAGATCGATGGCTTCTTCGATACCCATGATACACGCTTCGTACTCTGCCATGTTGTTTGTACAGTCGAACGTCAACTTGGCAGTGAAGGGGATGTGTGCACCCTTAGGAGTAATAATGATTGCCCCAATTCCACTACCATAAACATTAACAGCTCCGTCGAATATTAGACCCCATTTTGATTCAGGATCTGGACCTTCCCCGAGTAGCGGTTCGTCACAATCTTTCATCTTCAAATACATAATCTCTTCATCAGGAAAGTCGAACTTGATGGGCTGATAGTCTTCAATTGGTTGGTGAGCCAAGTGATCAGCAAGGATACTGCCTTTGATTGCTTTCTGGGTACGATACTCAATATCATATTCGGATAATAACATCTGCCACCGGGCAATTCTTCCTGTCAAAGCAGGTTTCTCAAAGATGTACTTGATCGGATCCATCTTAGATATCAACCAAGTAGTATGACTAATCATATAGTGACGGAGACGTTTGGCAGCCCAGGCTAGTGCGCAATAGGTCTTCTCGAGCATGGAATAGCGAGATTCACAATCAGTAAACTTCTTGCTTAAATAATAAATGGCATGCTCCTTTCTTCCAATTTCGTCTTGTTGTCCGAGCACACAACCCATGGAATCTTCTAGTACAGTCAGGTACATGATTAGTGGTCTTCCTTCAACTGGAGGGATGAGAATCGGAGGTTCTAGTAAGTACGCTTTGATGCTATCAAAAGCTTTCTGGCAATCTTCTGTCCAATCAATCCCTTGATCCTTGCAGAGGAGTTTGAATATCGGCCCACATGTTGCAGTCATATGAGAAATGAAACGGGAGATGTAATTCAGTCGTCCGAGAAACCCCCTTACTTGTTTTTCTGTTTGCGGAGCTGGCATTTCTCTGATGGCTTTGACCTTTGCTGGATCTACTTCAATACCTTTCTGACTAACAATGAAGCCCAGAAGCTTTCCGGATCTAACACCAAAAGTACACTTGTTGGGATTCAGACGAAGTCTGTACTTTCTTAGCCGTTGGAACATCTTTAGCAAATACTCAACATGTTGTTCTTCAGTGATTGACTAGACGATCATGTCATCCACATAAACCTCAATCTCTTTGTGTATCATGTCGTGAAAGATAGTAGTCATACCCCTTTGATAAGTATCCCCTGCATTGATCAAATCGAACGCCATTACTCTGTAATAGAAAGTGCCCCAAGGTGTGATGAAAGACGTCTTCTCTTTGTCTTCGGGCGCCATCTTGATCTGATTGTAACCGGAGAAACCATCCATGAGGGAGAACACTTTGGATTTTGCAGTGCTGTCAACCAGTACATCAATATGAGGTAATGGGAAATCATCTTTGGGACTAGCTTTGTTAAGGTCACGGTAATCAACACACATTCTGACTTTGCCATCCTTCTTCGGAACAGGCACTATGTTGGCTAGCCATTGAGGGTATTTTGATGTAACGAGGAAACCTGCATCGATCTGTTTCTGCACTTCCTCTTTAATCTTGAGGGCCATATCAGGACGGGTTCTTCTTAATTTCTGCTTGACCGGCGGACACTCGGGTTTCAAAGGTAAATGGTGTACCACGATATCAGTATCCAGACCCGGTATATCTCGGTACGACCAAGCGAACACATCAACATATTCTTTGAGAAGCTCTATCACTCGCTTCTTGACACTTGCCTCAAGTGATGCCCCAATCTTGACCTCCTTCTTGTCTTCTTCGGTACCCAAGTTGATTGCTTCTAATTCTTCCCCATAAGGCTGAATGGTCTTTCTTTCTTGTTCAAGTAGCCGGGAGATTTCGTCGGGAATCTCTTCATTCTCTTCTTCTTCCGCCTCATACACAGGGAACTCAAAGTTGGGAGAGATCATAGGGCTATGTTGTTCAACGGGTTCATTGGGTTTTAATCTGCATATATGATTGATGATTTTTTTAGAAAACAAGTAAGTGCAGATTTTTAGAAGGTGATTATGTTTTCGGTTTTTTGTATTACCATTTTTTCTAAAAACATAAAAGAAAGCAAGGCAAAAGGTTGGGAACAAAACGACATTTTTATTTGATTGATGATAAATTCTTGAAGCAAAAAGCCCTAGATAGATTCACTTTCGCTTGGGGCGGGGCGAAAGGATTTTCTTTAAAAAAGCATAAAAGACGAAACAAAGTGCATTACTTGGATAAATGAGCAATAAAAGGAACATCTACAGCAACCCAATTGTGGCTAGACCCTCCTTGTGTCACAAAGCTTCGTGGCACTCTTTCGGGATTATCTTCAATGATTGCATGAATGAACCCAGAACTGTGGAAAGTACCTCTGATCGGTTCGACAACGATCTTAGGCTTGGACAAATCAGCTGATGGGCAGAAACCCAGTCCTTCTCGGCGCTTGTTCTCTGGCAGTTCTATCAACTTTCCCCAGCTGGGAGAGCCTCCAGCTTGTATCACTTTTTGAGCATCTTTTAGAGAAGAGATAGATGCCTCACTCCTCTTGGTACTCTCTTCCTCTATGGCAAGTCCTTAAAAAGATGTCCCTTCAACGCTATCGGCTCCGATGAAGGAGAAAGACGATAAATGACTTACTAATAAAGCTTCTTCACCATTTACCGTTACCAGCTTCCCATTCTTCACAAACTTTAACTTCTGATGCAAGGTAGACGTTACTGCCCCCGCTTCATGAATCCAGGGTCGGCCTAGTAAACAGCTGTAGGATGCTTGGATGTCCATCACTTGAAAAGTAATCTGGAAATCCTGTGGCCCAATTGTAATAGGCAGAATCACCTCTCCGAGAACATTCTTCCTCGAACCATCAAAAGCTTTCACCATTACTCCACTTTGTCTCAAAGGTGTACCCTTGTAAGAAAGCTGATCATAGGTCGTTTTGGCCATTACATTTAACGATGACCCGGTATCTACCAACACATTTGACAAAGCATCAGTCTTGCAGTTCACAGATATATGCAATGCCAAATTATGGTTCCTTCCTTCCTCTGGGAGCTCTTCGTCACTGAAACTCAGATTGTTGCATGCAGTGATATTCCCCACTATTCCATCGAATTGTCCCACAGTCACATCATGGTCTACAAAAGCTTGCTCCAAGACTTTCATCAAAGCTCCCTTATGAGCCTCAGAATTCAGCAATAAAGACATTATGGATATTTTTGACGGAGTCTGCATCAGTTGATCAACCACTTTGTACTCACTTTTCTTTATCAGCTTGAGAATCTCATCAAAATCAGAACATGACTTGGTCCCACTAGTCTGACCCACATCTTTGATTGCACCGGAATCTTTAGTTCGAGTTTCTTCAGTCACCGGAGCGTCAACTTTCTTTGGAAACACTAGAGGGATAACACGCCCATTCCTCAGTATTCTACTATCTTCGGCAATATTTCCCACAGAAGGCAAAGGTGGTATTGGAACTTCACGACCATTATCATAGTGGCATTGTACTTGTAAGGAATTGCCTTCTCAGAAGTATAAGGTATTGGACCAGGCAAGCAAATCACTAAAGGAGCAGCAACTGACCTCCGACTGTCGTAAAATATCTCCATAGGCTCTTCAGGAGTTATAACACATACATTATCACATTTTCTTTCAACGACCAGTTCTCCTTGGTTCAAAAGTCCTTGAATATCATCTTTCACTTTCTGACAACCCCAGGGGTTCAGAAGGCACTCGTTGCAGCCATCATGATCATGTTTAAAGAGGTTTACTTTGCATAACTTGGCATGTAATGGGACCAAAGGTGTTCGGATTTGTTGAACGTCGAGAATATGGTGAGTCTCTTGGCAATCTTCGACCATGTTGACAGTTGCAGCACCATGGTTTGGCAATGGATTGGTTTGAATATTTGGCGCTGAGTGTGTGAAGGTTATCTTCTTTTCTTTGATTAGCCTCTGGACTGCATACTTAAAGGCATAACAACTTTCAATATTATGACCTGGGGCCCCTTGATGGAAATCACAAGTCTGATCAGGTATGTACCATGCTGGCAGTCTTTCTGGTACTGGAGGAGGAGGCCTGGTTTAAACCAAGTTATTTCTGAGTAATCCTGGAAGTAACTCTGCATAGTGACGGGGATTGGGTCAAATTGCATTCTCTGTGGTCGAGGTTGCTGTTGATGATAGGGATGTGGGGGATTTTGTTGATATGGTTGTTGTTGGTATGGACGTTGCTGGTATGGTTGTTGGGGATATTGTTGAGGGTGTTGAGGATATTGTGGGAATTGAGGCTGGCTATTTGGGGGATGAATAATATTGGCAGCAGGTGTGATGGCAGCAATGTGTTGATAGGTTGGATAAGTTTGCTGAGGCCTTCCTTAGGCCACCATACTAACCTCATGTTCTTTCTTTCTCGAGATGTGGGTGCCATATCTCTTGGTTCCACTGGTAGAAGCTCCATCTTTTACTAAACGTCCTTCTCGGACTCCTTCTTCCAACTCCACACCCATGCCAACCATTTCAGCAAAGTTCTTGGGCGTACTTCCGACCATCTTCTCGTAGTAGAACTGACTGAGAGTTTTTAAGAAGAGTTTGGTCATTTCCTTCTCTTCTATACGTGGGCTGACTTGGGCCGCAACATCCCTCCACCGCTGAGCATACTCTTTGAATGTTTCTTTAACCCCCTGAGTCATGGCTTGAAGATCACTTCGGTCTGGAGCCATATCTACATTGTAATTGTATTGTTCCACAAAAGCTTCACACAGATCATGGAAAGTTTGGATCTTTGTTTTGTCCAGATTCATGTACCACTTTGAGGCGGGACTAGCCAAGCTCTCTTGGAAGTAATAAATAAGGACCTGATCGTCCTTAGCATACGCGGACATCCTTCTTGCATACATTGTTAGATGTTCCTCAGGGCAGGAGTTCCCTTTATACTTTTCAAAATCTGGGACCTTGAACTTATGGGGTATCTGGACGTTCAGCACCAAACAGAGGTCATAAGCAGTTTTTCCAAATCTTTCTTTTCCGCGGAGAGCTTTCATCTCACGGTACATCTCATCATACTTCTCTTGTAAATCCTCCACTTGACCATAGGCCTTCATACTCCTTGAATGGAAGATGGGTTCTTCATTTTGTGGAGCAGTGTGAATCATAGGTGCTGAGTAAGTCATGACAACTGGGGGAGCTTTTACAGGAGGCAGAGGGACATGAGTCACCTGATGAGTAGGCATCTGAGCTTCACAAGCAATGGGACGGAGTATTTCGCCAGTAGTAAAAGGCGGGAACCAAGGCACGGAGAGCTGTGGAGCAGAGTGTGTCGGAGTGTCGGCACATATTGTCCATTCAGGGATAGAAGAGGAAGATGTTTCAGCCTGAGTATTGGTGGGAGGTGGAGGAGCTTGTGTTTGTGCATGAATTTGTGCTTGAGCTTGTGCTAGAGCATGAGCCTGAGCCTGAGCCTGAGCTTGCTCTTGGGTCCGCATATCTGCCATCGTCTTCATCATTTCAACCATTTCGTCCATCTTAGTCTGCATGGCTGCCACTTCTTCACGGAGTGCCCGATTCTCTTGCTCGAGAAAATCCATCTTTCTCTTAACGGTTGCACGAGTGTAATGAGTACGAGTAGACTTGTAGTGGATGCGTGGTGCCACCTTTGAAACGAGCTGACCTTTGATTGGAGAAGAAAATTTGTGTGAGACTTGGATTTGAGACTATGAAATGCAAGATGATGCATGATATGCTTATGCAAAAATAGACACATTTTTTTTTTTATCGAAGGACTTATAAAAGCTATTTTGTAAACATTATAAAGAGATAGAGGATAGACTTATAAATAAAAACAAGATAATTCCCTTTTTACAAACTGAGCCAAGGGATAGACTCCAAAGTTCATAAAAGAAAGCGAAAACAGAAAAGATAAGAACATTTTGGGAAATTCTTGAGCCCCTGAAGTAGACTACTCCTCGGAATCTGAATGCGCGTCCTTGAAAAAGTCCCAACGCTCCTTTGCGCTGATAAATTGTGCGAGCCTTGTGCTCTGAGCTTGGATCTGAGCATCTTTTTTAACTATTTGTTGCTTTTGCTAGCGAATCTCATGATCCTATTGTTCTATTTTACCACTCATAGTTTCCATCTTGAGCATAGCTTCATCATACTTTCTTTTCCAAATGGCACCTACACAGTTTGACTCAGCCAATTCCTCTTGGCACTCTCTCACCGTCTCAGGAACCAAGGGTAAGGATGGTGCTGGGGTAGTTGAAGATAGGTATCTTGGGAGGTGATAGGGTAGGACCAGACTTGAAGCTCTATTAATGACCCATTGAGTGTGAGATCCTTGTGAAAAGTCTAATCTCTTCGCCAATTGGCTTCTGCTAAGTCTGCGAATAGCACGCCAAGCTTGAACAAATTTTCCTCTCTTGTTTGTGGGATCTTCATGGTTAAAGTAGAATTCACCCTCTAAGTAGATGCTATACGGTTTAGTTTCCATTGGGCATCCAAACTGACGTTTGGCAAGGATAGGGTTGTAACTGATTCCTCCTTGCATACCGAGAAGGGGTACGTTTGAGTATTCTCCACAACTGACAATGATGTTTCTAAAGTTATGGGTGGCGTGATACCAGGCTATGTCAGATGGAGTGAGGGACATGATTCTTTTAGACCAAGAGAGATTTCTTGGATTGGCTTGAAAGGAATGGGTTTGGGGTAAATGAGAGGTAAACCATTTGTATAGTAAAGGTGCACAACCGAGGATAGCCCCACGACCTACCTGGTTCCGATCGTGTATGGAATGGTACATATCGGCTAACAATGTGGGGACAGGTTCTTTGTGAGGAAGATTTGAATGGCATGGATGTCAACATAATTATCAACATTTGGGAACAGTACAAGGCCGTAAATGAGTAAGGCTAGGATGGAGTAAAAGGCGTTGACATTGTTTACTTCGGCGAAATCAGAGGCTTGTTGGTAAAGGAATTTGGCGGGTAGGCTTGGAAGATTTCCTTTGATGGTGAGTTTTGTTTTTATGAGAGAGGTTTCGAGATGGAGAGCATCTGCAATAGTGGCGGCTTTTGGAATGGGTTCAAGGCCGGTAAATGGTACTTCGTCAAGCACTGGTAGGCCAACTAAGTAGGAGTATTCCTCGAGGGTGGGAGCAAGTTGGTAGTCGGGGAAAGTAAAACAATGGTAAGTAGGGTCATAAAATTGGACCAAGGTCTCCAAACATCCTTTCTCAACATTTGTCCAAAGGATACCAAGCAGCCTCCCATGACGATCATGAAAGTCTTCCGGACTAGCTACCTTAACTGCAAGATCCCTTAAGTTCATCAAATCCAATTTCTTGAAAGTAAACTTCCTAGTGTTTCTTCTCTCCATCCCTTTGATATTTACAAAAAAAAACTATATAAGCCCTTCGATATTTTGATGAAAGAAGTTTTTATGGATGAATGCATGTATGCATGATTATGCTGCACAAATGGTGAAAACATGGTGAGGTTTTAGGTCCACAATGATGGAGTCAAAGGGTAAACACGCCATTTGGTAAGGACTATGGTCTCATTTGTACCTGTATCACGGGTTCTACCAAGTTCCCAGAGTCTTTAACCGCTTCCGAATGTCATCGGGTTACGGAAATACTTCCGGTCCAACAACGTTCGTAAGAAAGTCTCGTCTGAGTGTAGTATCGCGTATCAACTAGACCAAGACTACTCTTGATTAGCCACCGCACTACGTCCTAAAAGGCCAAGATGGGTAATGGTAACTAAAGGTCCTCCACTTCGACGGTCACTTGAAAATACAATGCCAACACGACTACTCATGCCAACATAAATTACTTCCAAGATTCCTCCATTGAGCGGGGTTATACCACATGAACCAAAACACGAGACTTGACTCTCGGAATGGCACTTTGGTTATACCACCATCTTATCTTATGTTTCCCTCAAGCCCGGGTGTAGGACTTATCTCACCACTCACGTTAAGGAAAAAAAAGAAAGAAGAAAAGAGAACATATATACCAGTATTTCCATCCTTTATTTTTGTTTTTTTTGTTTTAAGCAAGTTAGAGCGCAAAGAATTAAATAAAGCCAAGTTAGGCTCAACCCTCTTAAGGTTCCCTAGTGAAGTCGCCATTTCTGCCGCGCCATTTTTCGGACGTCAAGGCCATTTGATTGACTTTGACTCACTTTTTATATCACGACCGAACAAATTTTTTTTTAGGGGAAAACGTTCCAAACAACCCATTTTGAAGAGATTCAGGGTTCGGGGGTTGGTTATACTTAGGGAAGGTATTAGCACCCTAAATATTCGTAGTACTCTACGAGAACCTCTTGATTTTATTTAACTTTTTGTGCTTAAACTTGCTTGCTTTTAAAGAGATGAAAATGGAATTGAATGATGAGTTGAAAAAGAAAAGAAAATTGATTTTAATTGAAAAGAAAAAAGAAAAATATTTTTTTAGTTGAAAGTTGAAAAGAAAAAAAAGAAAATTGTTTTTTAATTGATTTGGAAGGACAAGGTCCTCTGCCTACGTACCCGTGAGGGATCAAAACCTCGTAGTTCGGGGTAGAAATTAACGTTTGATTTGTTTGGTGTTTTTTATATGTTTTGAAAAAGGTTTTGAAATAAAAAGCCAGATGGCAAATGAGAATTGATTTGTGTTTTTTAGATTGAAGAAAATTGACTTGAAGTTGAATTAGACTTGATTTGAAATTTGATTAAGAAAAATAAAAAGAACGATCACTTGATTTGAGAATCAAGGTTTGTAATGAAAAAATATTTTTGTGATTTTTTATTTGAATGTTTTTGTTGTTTTGGAATAAAGATAAGCAGAATGAGAAAAATGAAGTTAAGCTGAATTGTGAAGTTGTTTTAACATGGACCAGAATATTCTGGAGAATAATTAAATTAAACAAAAATAAATAAATATTAACATTTAAGTTTGGACCAGAGCACTCTGGATTAACAAAAATATAATATTAACAGTTAATTTAGGACCAGAGCACTCTGGATTAATTTAATTAACAATGACCAGAGCACTCTGGAGAATAATTAAAAAAAATATAATATTAACAGTTAATTAGGACCAGAGCACTCTGGATTAATTTAATTAACAATGACCAGAGCACTCTGGAGAATAATTAATTTAAACAGAAATATAATATTAATAGTTAATATAGGACCAGAGCACTCTGGATTAATTTAATTAACAATGACCAGATTATCCTGGAGAATAACTAAATTAAGCAAGAATATAATATTAAGTTAATTTTGGACCAGAGCACTCTGGATTAACAGATAGAGCGAGAATTAAAATGCATGAAAAAGAAATTAGAAAAATGAGATGCTGGGGGTGTGTGAGCAGTAAAGGGGGGTGCAGAAAATAAAACGAAAAAGATGGGCCAAGAACAAGGTTGGACCTCAGAGATCAAATCTCGGCCGTTGATTTGATCAACGGCCTTGATTTAATCTGCCAAATAAAAGGGGTATAAATACCCATTCTTTCCTTTTTTTCTCATTTTTTCCTTTCTCTTCTCTCTCTTTCCGTCCTTCTTCTTCTTCTATAAAACTATTTAGAGCATGTAACAATAACAACATATCGTAATTTTTATTTTGTTTTTGAGTAACATATCTTATTTTTTAGTGTTCTCATAAAGATTTAATTACATGATTCTTGTAATATCTTTTTTAATATATATGCTATGTAATGACAATATTCTGATTTAAATTTGTATGACCTTTCCAAGTGAATTCATTTTTTTTTTCTCAACCAAAGAGTAAATCATAAATAAATAACGTACTTAATTAGTAGCAACTAACAAGCGAACACATGGAGGTTGCACTTGTGTGTGTTCTGTTGAAATGCTTAGAAAACATAACAGTGGTCGAACAACTCACTAAAAGAGGGTAAATTGTTGTAAAGCCCAATATAATTTCCTAATTTAAAAAAAAAAATAACTAAACCATATCAATTAAATTTGATAAGCAACAAATGTAAGGTATAACATAAAAAGACATTGGCAACTTCTTAACACTCTTTCACACCTTCCATGTGTAACTACATCCTAAAATATCCAAGTTAACCGAGTGTCGTTTAACAACCATAATTCATCATTTCGTAGCTGTTTGTTTATATATATTTCAAATTTCATAATCACTTCCCACATTCAATTAACCTTATAACAACACATCTCAAACTCGTAATTGAAACAAAATGAAGAAAACAGGCTCAAATAATATTGAGATCCTAAGAGTGCAAGCTCTATCAATTCTCTGCACACCCCACCCTTTTCTTGAATTTTCTGGGTTTGCTCCCATTCCAGATAAAGTTGATTCAATTCGTAGCAGAAAACAACAAATTAAGAACGACACTCTTTTTGATTTTGATGGCTCTTCTCCCGTTCAAGATAAAGTTGATCCATTTTGTAGTACAAAACAACAAATTGACAACGACGCTTTTCTTGATTTTGATGGCTTTTCTCCAGCTGAAGATAAAGTCGATATATATAATAGAAGTAAAGAACAAAGGCAAGACAATGATGAAGAAAATATTGAAGAAGGAGAGTTTAGTTTTGCATGCACCAAAGTCCGAGGACTGCATATATTTGCCGATGAGATATTTGAAAATGGAAAAATACGACAAATACCACACACTTTTGACCAATCTCTATTCATCTATCCCACCTCAAACAATAATGTCTCACATCTTCGACCACCACTAAAGAAGATCTTTATTAAGAATTCCGTAAATCGACACTCAATGCTAGGTGGTATTTCAAAAGAATCTCAAAACGAGTCATTGCAGAATATGACAATGGTGGAGATAAAGGCTTCGAATGAGTGTTACGAAAAAAGCAACTCCACAGGGTCATCAAATTTGTGGAAATTTAGAGTTTTATTGAATGCTTCGGATCCAAAAAATTCCAGAAAGCCAAAGGTAGAAAACATTGTTAATAAAAAGAGGAAGGATGAAAAACACAAAAATGGATTATCAGCTTACGAGAAGTTGTACGTGTCTAATAAAACAAGGAAGGATAGCAACAAAAGAAGATCATTTTTGCCTTACAAACGCCAGTTATTGGGGCTCTTTACCAACATGAATGGATTGAGTAGGAACCTGCACCCCTTTTGAGTTTGAATTGCCAAGTTTTCTCGTGTTGGGAGTACATATGATTTTTGACATAGTAGAATACTTTAATGTACATAAAAATCAGCTAATTAGCAATAGGCTTTGTTTCTCTGATTATGAAAATCAAGAGTTCTAATTTCCCCGCATGATAATGTAGAGTGAATGATCTAATGTTTGTTTATATAATACACATTTTCATGTGTATCTCATTAAATAGAAACACGTGTTAAACATGTTTTTTTAATCATATTACAAGTTTTATGATTACTACGTACTAAAGAAACTTTTTTTTCTCAGTTGCAACTTGGAACAACGCATTGTTTTCCTTTTTTACTAATAAAAAATTTTAATAATAAAAAAAAATATTTAAACGTTAGTCAGATCTGAAGTTCATACAAGCAAAACATATGTAGCTTATTTATAATCTTTAAAGAATGCAATATGGTATATTATATAGATCATAAACAAATTTGGAAAACAGAATATACATAAGAAAATCATAAATGCTATATAATAAAATTCATACTTAATTAAAAAATTTGTTTTCTCCTCTTCCTATGAATCATCCCGTGCATTAGAATATTGTGGAAAAATGAGTGAAAAACATTTCGACTTAATATATGTTCAACATGTTCCTTCTATTATCTTTATAAATCTATAAAACTATTTAGAGCATGTAAGAATAACAACATATCGTAATTTTTATTTTGTTTTTGAGTAACATATCTTATTTTTTAGTGTTCTCATAAAGATTTAATTACATGATTCTTGTAATATCTTTTTTAATATATATGCTATGTAATGACAATATTCTGATTTAAATTTGTATGACCTTTCCAAGTGAATTCATTTTTTTTTTCTCAACCAAAGAGTAAATCATAAATTAATAACGTACTTAATTAGTAACAAACTAACAAGCGAACACATGGAGGTTGCACTTGTGTGTGTTCTGTTGAAATGCTTAGAAAACATAACAGTGGTCGAACAACTCACTAAAAGAGGGTAAATTGTTGTAAAGCCCAATATAATTTCCTAATTTAAAAAAAAAATAACTAAACCGTGTCAATTAAATTTGATAAGCAACAAATGTAAGGTATAACATAAAAAGACATTGGCAACTTCTTAACACTCTTTCACACCTTCCATGTGTAACTACATCCTAAAATATCCAAGTTAACCGAGTGTCGTTTAACAACCATAATTCATCATTTCGTCGCTGTTTGTTTATATATATTTCAAATTTCATAATCACTTCCCACATTCAATTAACCTTATAACAACAAATCTCAAACTCGTAATTGAAACAAAATGCAGAAAACAGGCTCAAATAATATTGAGATCCTAAGAGTGCAAGCTCTATCAATTCTCTGCACACCCCACCCTTTTCTTGAATTTTCTGGGTTTGCTCCCATTCCAGATAAAGTTGATTCAATTCGTAGCAGAAAACAACAAATTAAGAACGACACTCTTTTTGATTTTGATGGCTCTTCTCCCGTTCAAGATAAAGTTGATCCATTTTGTAGTACAAAACAACAAATTGACAACGACGCTTTTCTTGATTTCGATGGCTTTTCTCCAGCTGAAGATAAAGTCGATATATATAATAGAAGTAAAGAACAAAGGCAAGACAATGATGAAGAAAATATTGAAGAAGGAGAGTTTAGTTTTGCATGCACCAAAGTCCGAGGACTGCATATATTTGCCGATGAGATATTTGAAAATGGAAAAATACGACAAATACCACACACTTTTGACCAATCTCTATTCATCTATCCCACCTCAAACAATAATGTCTCACATCTTCGACCACCACTAAAGAAGATCTTTATTAAGAATTCCGTAAATCGACACTCAATGCTAGGTGGTATTTCAAAAGAATCTCAAAACGAGTCATTGCAGAATATGACAATGGTGGAGATAAAGGCTTCGAATGAGTGTTACGAAAAAAGCAACTCCACAGGGTCATCAAATTTGTGGAAATTTAGACAAACATGAATCTTCGAAGTAACAGCGACCATAAGGATTCATTAGTTTTATTGAATGCTTCGGATCCAAAAAATTCCAGAAAGCCAAAGGTAGAAAACATTGTTAATAAAAAGAGGAAGGATGAAAAACAAAAATGGATTATCAGCTTACGAGAAGTTGTACGTGTCTAATAAAACAAGGAAGGATAGCAACAAAAGAAGATCATTTTTGCCTTACAAACGCCAGTTATTGGGGCTCTTTACCAACATGAATGGATTGAGTAGGAACCTGCACCCCTTTTGAGTTTGAATTGCCAAGTTTTCTCGTGTTGGGGTACATATGATTTTTGACATAGTAGAATACTTTAATGTACATAAAAATCAGCTAATTAGCAATAGGCTTTGTTTCTCTGATTATGAAAATCAAGAGTTCTAATTTCCCCGCATGATAATGTAGAGTGAATGATCTAATGTTTGTTTATATAATACACATTTTCATGTGTATCTCATTAAATAGAAACACGTGTTAAACATGTTTTTTTAATCATATTACAAGTTTTATGATTACTACGTACTAAAGAAACTTTTTTTCTCAGTTCCAACTTGGAACAACGCATTGTTTTCCTTTTTTACTAATAAAAAATTTTAATAATAAAAAAAAAATTTTAAACGTTAGTCAGATCTGAAGTTCATACAAGCAAAACATATGTAGCTTATTTATAATCTTTAAAGAATGCAATATGGTATATTATATAGATCATAAACAAATTTGGAAAACAGAATATACATAAGAAAATCATAAATGCTATATAATAAAATCTCATACTTAATTAAAAAATTTGTTTTCTCCTCTTCTTATGAATCATCCCGTGCATTAGAATATTGTGGAAAAATGAGTGAAAAACATTTCGACTTAATATATGTTCAACATGTTCCTTCTATTATCTTTATAAATCTATAAAACTATTTAGAGCATGTAACAATAACAACATATCGTAATTTTTATTTTGTTTTTGAGTAACATATCTTATTTTTTAGTGTTCTCATAAAGATTTAATTACATGATTCTTGTAATATCTTTTTTAATATATATGCTATGTAATGACAATATTCTGATTTAAATTTGTATGACCTTTCCAAGTGAATTCATTTTTTTTTTCTCAACCAAAGAGTAAATCATAAATAAATAACGTACTTAATTAGTAGCAACTAACAAGCGAACACATGGAGGTTGCACTTGTGTGTGTTCTGTTGAAATGCTTAGAAAACATAACAGTGGTCGAACAACTGACTAAAAGAGGGTAAATTGTTGTAAAGCCCAATATAATTTCCTAATTTTAAAAAAAAAAATAACTAAACCGTATCAATTAAATTTGATAAGCAACAAATGTAAGGTATAACATAAAAAGACATTGGCAACTTCTTAACACTCTTTCACACCTTCCATGTGTAACTACATCCTAAAATATCCAAGTTAACCGAGTGTCGTTTAACAACCATAATTCATCATTTCGTAGCTGTTTGTTTATATATATTTCAAATTTCATAATCACTTCCCACATTCAATTAACCTTATAACAACACATCTCAAACTCGTAATTGAAACAAAATGCAGAAAACAGGCTCAAATAATATTGAGATCCTAAGAGTGCAAGCTCTATCAATTCTCTGCACACCCCACCCTTTTCTTGAATTTTCTGGGTTTGCTCCCATTCCAGATAAAGTTGATTCAATTCGTAGCAGAAAACAACAAATTAAGAACGACACTCTTTTTGATTTTGATGGCTCTTCTCCCGTTCAAGATAAAGTTGATCCATTTTGTAGTACAAAACAACAAATTGACAACGACGCTTTTCTTGATTTTGATGGCTTTTCTCCAGCTGAAGATAAAGTCGATATATATAATAGAAGTAAAGAACAAAGGCAAGACAATGATGAAGAAAATATTGAAGAAGGAGAGTTTAGTTTTGCATGCACCAAAGTCCGAGGACTGCATATATTTGCCGATGAGATATTTGAAAATGGAAAAATACGACAAATACCACACACTTTTGACCAATCTCTATTCATCTATCCCACCTCAAACAATAATGTCTCACATCTTCGACCACCACTAAAGAAGATCTTTATTAAGAATTCCGTAAATCGACACTCAATGCTAGGTGGTATTTCAAAAGAATCTCAAAACGAGTCATTGCAGAATATGACAATGGTGGAGATAAAGGCTTCGAATGAGTGTTACGAAAAAAGCAACTCCACAGGGTCATCAAATTTGTGGAAATTTAGACAAAACATGAATCTTCGAAGTAACAGCGACCATAAGGATTCATTAGTTTTATTGAATGCTTCGGATCCAAAAAATTCCAGAAAGCCAAAGGTAGAAAACATTGTTAATAAAAAGAGGAAGGATGAAAAACACAAAAATGGATTATCAGCTTACGAGAAGTTGTACGTGTCTAATAAAACAAGGAAGGATAGTAACAAAAGAAGATCATTTTTGCCTTACAAACGCCAGTTATTGGGGCTCTTTACCAACATGAATGGATTGAGTAGGAACCTGCACCCCTTTTGAGTTTGAATTGCCAAGTTTTCTCGTGTTGGGGGTACATATGATTTTTGACATAGTAGAATACTTTAATGTACATAAAAATCAGCTAATTAGCAATAGGCTTTGTTTCTCTGATTATGAAAATCAAGAGTTCTAATTTCCCCGCATGATAATGTAGAGTGAATGATCTAATGTTTGTTTATATAATACACATTTTCATGTGTATCTCATTAAATAGAAACACGTGTTAAACATGTTTTTTTAATCATATTACAAGTTTTATGATTACTACGTACTAAAGAAACTTTTTTTTCTCAGTTGCAACTTGGAACAACGCATTGTTTTCCTTTTTTACTAATAAAAAATTTTAATAATAAAAAAAAAATTTTAAACGTTAGTCAGATCTGAAGTTCATACAAGCAAAACATATGTAGCTTATTTATAATCTTTAAAGAATGCAATATGGTATATTATATAGATCATAAACAAATTTGGAAAACAGAATATACATAAGAAAATCATAAATGCTATATAATAAAATCTCATACTTAATTAAAAAATTTGTTTTCTCCTCTTCTTATGAATCATCCCGTGCATTAGAATATTGTGGAAAAATGAGTGAAAAACATTTCGACTTAATATATGTTCAACATGTTCCTTCTATTATCTTTATAAATCTATAAAACTATTTAGAGCATGTAACAATAACAACATATCGTAATTTTTATTTTGTTTTTGAGTAACATATCTTATTTTTTAGTGTTCTCATAAAGATTTAATTACATGATTCTTGTAATATCTTTTTTAATATATATGCTATGTAATGACAATATTCTGATTTAAATTTGTATGACCTTTCCAAGTGAATTCATTTTTTTTTTCTCAACCAAAGAGTAAATCATAAATAAATAACGTACTTAATTAGTAGCAACTAACAAGCGAACACATGGAGGTTGCACTTGTGTGTGTTCTGTTGAAATGCTTAGAAAACATAACAGTGGTCGAACAACTGACTAAAAGAGGGTAAATTGTTGTAAAGCCCAATATAATTTCCTAATTTTAAAAAAAAAAATAACTAAACCGTATCAATTAAATTTGATAAGCAACAAATGTAAGGTATAACATAAAAAGACATTGGCAACTTCTTAACACTCTTTCACACCTTCCATGTGTAACTACATCCTAAAATATCCAAGTTAACCGAGTGTCGTTTAACAACCATAATTCATCATTTCGTAGCTGTTTGTTTATATATATTTCAAATTTCATAATCACTTCCCACATTCAATTAACCTTATAACAACACATCTCAAACTCGTAATTGAAACAAAATGCAGAAAACAGGCTCAAATAATATTGAGATCCTAAGAGTGCAAGCTCTATCAATTCTCTGCACACCCCACCCTTTTCTTGAATTTTCTGGGTTTGCTCCCATTCCAGATAAAGTTGATTCAATTCGTAGCAGAAAACAACAAATTAAGAACGACACTCTTTTTGATTTTGATGGCTCTTCTCCCGTTCAAGATAAAGTTGATCCATTTTGTAGTACAAAACAACAAATTGACAACGACGCTTTTCTTGATTTTGATGGCTTTTCTCCAGCTGAAGATAAAGTCGATATATATAATAGAAGTAAAGAACAAAGGCAAGACAATGATGAAGAAAATATTGAAGAAGGAGAGTTTAGTTTTGCATGCACCAAAGTCCGAGGACTGCATATATTTGCCGATGAGATATTTGAAAATGGAAAAATACGACAAATACCACACACTTTTGACCAATCTCTATTCATCTATCCCACCTCAAACAATAATGTCTCACATCTTCGACCACCACTAAAGAAGATCTTTATTAAGAATTCCGTAAATCGACACTCAATGCTAGGTGGTATTTCAAAAGAATCTCAAAACGAGTCATTGCAGAATATGACAATGGTGGAGATAAAGGCTTCGAATGAGTGTTACGAAAAAAGCAACTCCACAGGGTCATCAAATTTGTGGAAATTTAGACAAAACATGAATCTTCGAAGTAACAGCGACCATAAGGATTCATTAGTTTTATTGAATGCTTCGGATCCAAAAAATTCCAGAAAGCCAAAGGTAGAAAACATTGTTAATAAAAAGAGGAAGGATGAAAAACACAAAAATGGATTATCAGCTTACGAGAAGTTGTACGTGTCTAATAAAACAAGGAAGGATAGTAACAAAAGAAGATCATTTTTGCCTTACAAACGCCAGTTATTGGGGCTCTTTACCAACATGAATGGATTGAGTAGGAACCTGCACCCCTTTTGAGTTTGAATTGCCAAGTTTTCTCGTGTTGGGGTACATATGATTTTTGACATAGTAGAATACTTTAATGTACATAAAAATCAGCTAATTAGCAATAGGCTTTGTTTCTCTGATTATGAAAATCAAGAGTTCTAATTTCCCCGCATGATAATGTAGAGTGAATGATCTAATGTTTGTTTATATAATACACATTTTCATGTGTATCTCATTAAATAGAAACACGTGTTAAACATGTTTTTTTAATCATATTACAAGTTTTATGATTACTACGTACTAAAGAAACTTTTTTTTCTCAGTTGCAACTTGGAACAACGCATTGTTTTCCTTTTTTACTAATAAAAAATTTTAATAATAAAAAAAAATATTTAAACGTTAGTCAGATCTGAAGTTCATACAAGCAAAACATATGTAGCTTATTTATAATCTTTAAAGAATGCAATATGGTATATTATATAGATCATAAACAAATTTGGAAAACAGAATATACATAAGAAAATCATAAATGCTATATAATAAAATCTCATACTTAATTAAAAAATTTGTTTTCTCCTCTTCTTATGAATCATCCCGTGCATTAGAATATTGTGGAAAAATGAGTGAAAAACATTTCGACTTAATATATGTTCAACATGTTCCTTCTATTATCTTTATAAATCTATAAAACTATTTAGAGCATGTAACAATAACAACATATCGTAATTTTTATTTTGTTTTTGAGTAACATATCTTATTTTTTAGTGTTCTCATAAAGATTTATTACATGATTCTTGTAATATCTTTTTTAATATATATGCTATGTAATGACAATATTCTGATTTAAATTTGTATGACCTTTCCAAGTGAATTCATTTTTTTTTTCTCAACCAAAGAGTAAATCATAAATTAATAACGTACTTAATTAGTAACAACTAACAAGCGAACACATGGAGGTTGCACTTGTGTGTGTTCTGTTGAAATGCTTAGAAAACATAACAGTGGTCGAACAACTCACTAAAAGAGGGTAAATTGTTGTAAAGCCCAATATAATTTCCTAATTTAAAAAAAAAAATAACTAAACCGTTTCAATTAAATTTGATAAGCAACAAATGTAAGGTATAACATAAAAAGACATTGGCAACTTCTTAACACTCTTTCATACCTTCCATGTGTAACTACATCCTAAAATATCCAAGTTAACTGAGTGTCGTTTAACAACCATAATTCATCATTTCGTAGCTGTTTGTTTATATATATTTCAAATTTCATAATCACTTCCCACATTCAATTAACCTTATAACAACACATCTCAAACTCGTAATTGAAACAAAATGCAGAAAACAGGCTCAAATAATATTGAGATCCTAAGAGTACAAGCTCTATCAATTCTCTGCACACCCCACCCTTTTCTTGAATTTTCTGGGTTTGCTCCCATTCCAGATAAAGTTGATCCAATTCGTAGCAGAAAACAACAAATTAAGAACGACACTCTTTTTGATTTTGATGGCTCTTCTCCCGTTCAAGATAAAGTTGATCCATTTTGTAGTACAAAACAACAAATTGACCACGACGCTTTTCTTGATTTTGATGGCTTTTCTCCAGCTGAAGATAAAGTCGATATATATAATAGAAGTAAAGAACAAAGGCAAGACAATGATGAAGAAAATATTGAAGAAGGAGAGTTTAGTTTTGCATGCACCAAAGTCCGAGGACTGCATATATTTGCCGATGAGATATTTGAAAATGGAAAAATACGACAAATACCACACACTTTTGACCAATCTCTATTCATCTATCCCACCTCAAATAATAATGTCTCACATCTTCGACCACCACTAAAGAAGATCTTTATTAAGAATTCCGTAAATCGACACTCAATGCTAGGTGGTATTTCAAAAGAATCTCAAAACGAGTCATTGCAGAATATGACAATGGTGGAGATAAAGGCTTCGAATGAGTGTTACGAAAAAAGCAACTCCACAGGGTCATCAAATTTGTGGAAATTTAGACAAAACATGAATCTTCGAAGTAACAGCGACCATAAGGATTCATTCGTTTTATTGAATGCTTCGGATCCAAAAAATTCCAGAAAGCCAAAGGTAGAAAACATTGTTAATAAAAAGAGGAAGGATGAAAAACACAAAAATGGATTATCAGCTTACGAGAAGTTGTACGTGTCTAATAAAACAAGGAAGGATAGCAACAAAAGAAGATCATTTTTGCCTTACAAACGCCAGTTATTGGGGCTCTTTACCAACATGAATGGATTGAGTAGGAACCTGCACCCCTTTTGAGTTTGAATTGCCAAGTTTTCTCGTGTTGGCAGTACATATGATTTTTGACATAGTAGAATACTTTAATGTACATAAAAATCAGCTAATTAGCAATAGGCTTTGTTTCTCTGATTATGAAAATCAAGAGTTCTAATTTCCTCGCATGATAATCTAGAGTGAATGATCTAATGTTTGTTTATATAATACACATTTTCATGTGTATCTCATTAAATAGAAACACGTGTTAAACATGTTTTTTTAATCATATTACAAGTTTTATGATTACTATGTACTAAAGAAACTTATTTATCTCAGTTACAACTTGGAACAACACATTGTTTTCCTTTTTTATTAACAAAAAATTTTAATAATAAAAAAAAATATTTAAAGGTTAGTCAGATCTGAAGTTCATACAAGCAAAACATATGTAGCTTATTTATAATCTTTAAAGAATGCAATATGGTATATTATATAGATCAAAAACAAATTTGGAAAACAGAATATACATAAGAAAATCATAAATGCTATATAATAAAATTTTGTACTTAATTAAAAAATTTATTTTCTCGTCTTCTTATGAATCATCCCGTGCATTAGAATATTGTGGAAAAATGAGTGAAAAACATTTCGAGTTAATATATGTTCAACATGTTCCTTCTATTATCTTTATAAATCTACAAAACTATTTAGAGCATGTAACAATAACAACATATCGTAATTTTTATTTTGCTTTTGAGTAACATATCTTATTTTTTAGTGTTCTTATAAAGATTTAATTACATGATTCTTGTAATATCTTTTTTAATATATATGCTATGTAATGACAATATTCTGATTTAAATTTGTATGACCTTTCCAAGTGAATTCTTTTTTTTTTTCTCAACCAAAGAGTAAATCATTAATAAATAACGTACTTAATTAGTAGCAACTAACAAGCGAACACATGGAGGTTGCACTTGTGTGTGTTATGTTGAAATGCTTAGAAAACATAACAGTGGTCGAACAACTCACTAAAAGAGGGTAAATTGTTGTAAAGCCCAATATAATTTCCTAATTTTAAAAAGAAATAACTAAACCGTATCGATTAAATTTGATAAGCAACAAATGTAAGGTATAACATAAAAAGACATTGGCAACTTCTTAACACTCTTTCACACCTTCCATGTGTAACTACATCCTAAAATATCCAAGTTAACCGAGTGTCGTTTGACAACCATAATTCATCATTTTGTAGCTGTTTGTTTATATATATTTCAAATTTCTTAATCACTTCCCACATTCAATTAACCTTATAACAACACATCTCAAACTCGTAATTGAAACAAAATGCAGAAAACAGGCTCAAATAATATTGAGATCCTAAGAGTGCAAGCTCTATCAATTCTCTGCACACCCCACCCTTTTCTTGAATTTTCTGGGTTTGCTCCCATTCCAGATAAAGTTGATTCAATTCGTAGCAGAAAACAACAAATTAAGAACGACACTCTTTTTGATTTTGATGGCTCTTCTCCCGTTCAAGATAAAGTTGATCCATTTTGTAGTACAAAACAACAAATTGACAACGACGCTTTTCTTGATTTTGATGGCTTTTCTCCAGCTGAAGATAAAGTCGATAGATATAATAGAAGTAAAGAACAAAGGCAAGACAATGATGAAGAAAATATTGAAGAAGGAGAGTTTAGTTTTGCATGCACCAAAGTCCGAGGACTGCATATATTTGCCGATGAGATATTTGAAAATGGAAAAATACGACAAATACCACACACTTTTGACCAATCTCTATTCATCTATCCTACCTCAAATAATAATGTCTCACATCTTCGACCACCACTAAAGAAGATCTTTATTAAGAATTCCGTAAATCGACACTCAATGCTAGGTGGTATTTCAAAAGAATCTCAAAACGAGTCATTGCAGAATATGACAATGGTGGAGATAAAGGCTTCGAATGAGTGTTACGAAAAAAGCAACTCCACAGGGTCATCAAATTTGTGGAAATTTAGAGTTTTATTGAATGCTTCGGATCCAAAAAATTCCAGAAAGCCAAAGGTAGAAAACATTGTTAATAAAAAGAGGAAGGATGAAAAACACAAAAATGGATTATCAGCTTACGAGAAGTTGTACGTGTCTAATAAAACAAGGAAGGATAGCAACAAAAGAAGATCATTTTTGCCTTACAAACGCCAGTTATTGGGGCTCTTTACCAACATGAATGGATTGAGTAGGAACCTGCACCCCTTTTGAGTTTGAATTGCCAAGTTTTCTCGTGTTGGGGTACATATGATTTTTGACATAGTAGAATACTTTAATGTACATAAAAATCAGCTAATTAGCAATAGGCTTTGTTTCTCTGGTTATGAAAATCAAGAGTTCTAATTTCCCCGCATGATAATGTAGAGTGAATGATCTAATGTTTGTTTATATAATACACATTTTCATGTGTATCTCATTAAATAGAAACACGTGTTAAACATGTTTTTTTAATCATATTACAAGTTTTATGAATAGTACGTACTAAAGAAACTTTTTTTTCTCAGTTACCACTTGGAACAACGCATTGTTTTCCTTTTTTACTAATAAAAAATTTTAATAATAAAAAAATATATTTAAAGGTTAGTCAAATCTAAAGTTCATACAAGCAAAACATATGTAGCTTATTTATAATCTTTAAAGAATGCAATATGGTATATTATATAGATCAAAAACAAATTTGGAAAACAGAATATACATAAGAAAATCATAAATGCTATATAATAAAATTTTGTACTTAATTAAAAAATTTATTTTCTCGTCTTCTTATGAATCATCCCGTGCATTAGAATATTGTGGAAAAATGAGTGAAAAACATTTCGAGTTAATATATGTTCAACATGTTCCTTCTATTATCTTTATAAATCTACAAAACTATTTAGAGCATGTAACAATAACAACATATCGTAATTTTTATTTTGCTTTTGAGTAACATATCTTATTTTTTAGTGGTATTATAAAGATTTAATTACATGATTCTTGTAATATCTTTTTTAATATATATGCTATGTAATGACAATATTCTGATTTAAATTTGTATGACCTTTCCAAGTGAATTCTTTTTTTTTTTTCTCAACCAAAGAGTAAATCATTAATAAATAACGTACTTAATTAGTAGCAACTAACAAGCGAACACATGGAGGTTGCACTTGTGTGTGTTCTGTTGAAATGCTTAGAAAACATAACAGTGGTCGAACAACTCACTAAAAGAGGGTAAATTGTTGTAAAGCCCAATATAATTTCCTAATTTTAAAAAGAAATAACTAAATCGTATCGATTAAATTTGATAAGCAACAAATGTAAGGTATAACATAAAAAGACATTGGCAACTTCTTAACACTCTTTCGCACCTTTCATGTGTAACTACATCCTAAAATATCCAAGATAACCGAGTGTCGTTTGACAACCATGATTCATCATTTCGTAGCTGTTTGACAACACATCTCAAACTCGTAATTGAAACAAAATGCAGAAAACAGGCTCAAATAATATTGAGATCCTAAGAGTGCAAGCTCTATCAATTCTCTGCACACCCCACCCTTTTCTTGAATTTTCTGGGTTTGCTCCCATTCCAGATAAAGTTGATTCAATTCGTAGCAGAAAACAACAAATTAAGAACGACACTCTTTTTGATTTTGATGGCTCTTCTCCCGTTCAAGATAAAGTTGATCCATTTTGTAGTACAAAACAACAAATTGACAACAACGCTTTTCTTGATTTTGATGGCTTTTCTCCAGTTGAAGATAAAGTCGATAGATATAATAGAAGTAAAGAACAAAGGCAAGACAATGATGAAGAAAATATTGAAGAAGGAGAGTTTAGTTTTGCATGCACCAAAGTCCGAGGACTGCATATATTTGCCGATGAGATATTTGAAAATGGAAAAATACGACAAATACCACACACTTTTGACCAATCTCTATTCATCTATCCCACCTCAAATAATAATGTCTCACATCTTCGACCACCACTAAAGAAGATCTTTATTAAGAATTTCGTAAATCGACACTCAATGCTAGGTGGTATTTCAAAAGAATCTCAAAACGAGTCATTGCAGAATATGACAATGGTGGAGATAAAGGCTTCGAATGAGTGTTACGAAAAAAGCAACTCCACAGGGTCATCAAATTTGTGGAAATTTAGACAAAACATGAATCTTCGAAGTAACAGCGACCATAAGGATTCATTAGTTTTATTGAATGCTTCGGATCCAAAAAATTCCAGAAAGCCAAAGGTAGAAAACTTTGTTCATAAAAAGAGGAAGGATGAAAAACACATAAATGGATTATCAGCTTACGAGAAGTTGTACGTGTCTAATAAAACAAGGAAGGATAGCAACAAAAGAAGATCATTTTTGCCTTACAAACGCCAGTTATTGGGGCTCTTTACCAACATGCATGGATTGAGTAGGAACCTGCACCCCTTTTGAGTTTGAATTGCCAAGTTTTCTCGTGTTGGGAGTACATATGATTTTTGACATAGTAGAATACTTTAATGTACATTAAAATCAGCTAATTAGCAATAGGCTTTGTTTCTCTGATTATGAAAATCAAGAGTTCTAATTTCCTCGCATGATAATGTAGAGTGAATGATCTAATGTTTGTTTATATAATACACATTTTCATGTGTATCTCATTAAATAGAAACACGTGTTAAACATGTTTTTTTAATCATATTACAAGTTTTATGAATAGTACGTACTAAAGAAACTTTTTTTTCTCAGTTACCACTTGGAACAACGCATTGTTTTCCTTTTTTACTAATAAAAAATTTTAATAATAAAAAAATATATTTAAAGGTTAGTCAAATCTAAAGTTCATACAAGCAAAACATATGTAGCTTATTTATAATCTTTAAAGAATGCAATATGGTATATTATATAGATCAAAAACAAATTTGGAAAACAGAATATACATAAGAAAATCATAAATGCTATATAATAAAATTTTGTACTTAATTAAAAAATTTATTTTCTCGTCTTCTTATGAATCATCCCGTGCATTAGAATATTGTGGAAAAATGAGTGAAAAACATTTCGAGTTAATATATGTTCAACATGTTCCTTCTATTATCTTTATAAATCTACAAAACTATTTAGAGCATGTAACAATAACAACATATCGTAATTTTTATTTTGCTTTTGAGTAACATATCTTATTTTTTAGTGTTCTTATAAAGATTTAATTACATGATTCTTGTAATATCTTTTTTAATATATATGCTATGTAATGACAATATTCTGATTTAAATTTGTATGACCTTTCCAAGTGAATTCTTTTTTTTTTTTCTCAACCAAAGAGTAAATCATTAATAAATAACGTACTTAATTAGTAGCAACTAACAAGCGAACACATGGAGGTTGCACTTGTGTGTGTTCTGTTGAAATGCTTAGAAAACATAACAGTGGTCGAACAACTCACTAAAAGAGGGTAAATTGTTGTAAAGCCCAATATAATTTCCTAATTTTAAAAAGAAATAACTAAATCGTATCGATTAAATTTGATAAGCAACAAATGTAAGGTATAACATAAAAAGACATTGGCAACTTCTTAACACTCTTTCGCACCTTCCATGTGTAACTACATCCTAAAATATCCAAGTTAACCGAGTGTCGTTTGACAACCATAATTCATCATTTCGTAGCTGTTTGACAACACATCTCAAACTCGTAATTGAAACAAAATGCAGAAAACAGGCTCAAATAATATTGAGATCCTAAGAGTGCAAGCTCTATCAATTCTCTGCACACCCCACCCTTTTCTTGAATTTTCTGGGTTTGCTCCCATTCCAGATAAAGTTGATTCAATTCGTAGCAGAAAACAACAAATTAAGAACGACACTCTTTTTGATTTTAATGGCTCTTCTCCCGTTCAAGATAAAGTTGATCCATTTTGTAGTACAAAACAACAAATTGACAACGACTCTTTTTTTTATTTTGATGGCTTTTAAAGTCGATCCATATTATAGAACCAAAGAACAAATGCAGGACAATGATGAAGAAAATGTTGAAGAAAGAGAGTTTAATGTTGCATGCACCAAAGTTCAAGGACTGCATATATATATTTTTGCCGATGAGACGTTTGAAAATGGAAAAATGCGACAAATACCACACACTTTTGACCAATCTCTATTCATTTATCCCACATCAAATAATAATGTCTCACATCTTCATGTAACATCCCGCTAAATTCTCAACAGATTGCGATGTCGGAGAACGTATGAAAAATGTTTTTGAAAATTAATTAACGAGGAATACTTAACCTGCAGTGGCCAATAAACACACACGTTCAGTTATCAGTGTCGGCTTTAGTGGTCTGAGCAAATATTTTAGAAAAGGGTACTAAGGTACTTTCACCTTGTCCTTATAAATAGGCCAAACTCACCTAACTCCTTCATTCTATCTCTTCATTTCTCTCACTAGCTAAAGACTACTCCTCTCCTCTCTTCTTTCATTCTCGTTCTCCTCCCTCCTCACCATTATCCACACTTTTCTTCCCAAATCAATGAAAATCAAACCTTATGTGTGTGGAATTGATCAACTTCTTCATTTGGGTCAAAGGGTAACACAAAATTATTTTTCCCCTTTCATTCCTATGGTAAGCGAATCCCCATCATTCCACAACTTGTCAAATCTTCACTTCCTCCTTTGATGCACTTGCATGTGTTTAACCCATATAAATTCATCTATTTGAAAGTATATTAAAGCAAAGTTAAGCTTATTATTTCCCTTCCTTTTTGAATTGTCAAATTTTCTCATATTGGGAGTACATTTGATTTTTGACATGCTAGAATACTTTAATGTACATAACATAAGCTAATTAATAATAGGTTTTGTTTCTCTCATTATGAAAATCAAGAGTTCTAATTCCTTTGCATGATAATGTATAGTGAAGGATGTAATGTTTGTTTATATAATACACAATTTCATGTGTATCTTATTAAATTGAAACATGTGGTAAACATGTTTTTTAATTATATCCAAATTAACTCAGAAGGAAACACGAAACATGATAAGGAATATAAACATTTGATTTCATCTAACACTCTCATCGCCCTAGTAGTATTTAAATGTATTCTTTAAGAACATATTTGGTATTTTCAATAGAAGAGCTATAAATATATATATTTTAGAGTTAAATATGTTTTTGGTCTCTATAAATATATCAACTTTTTATTTTAGTCTCTTTAAAATTTTCCTTCAAGTTTTAGTCCCTATAAAATTTTCAATCTTTACTTTTGGTCCCCCGTTTAAAGTAAACTCATATGTAGAATTCATATTTTTAAATAAAATTTTGCAGAAAAATGTATAATATTATAAGTATCTCTCCCAAAAAAAATTAGAATTTTTTACCAAAACATGAATTAAATATGAATTTTTATATGTTTGGAGATAAAAAAATTCATATTTAATTCATGTTTTGTTAAAAAAATTCTAATTTATTTTGGGAGTGATTTTTACAATATTCCATACATTTCTGCACAATTACAAAAGTAGTGATTGAAAATTTTATAGGGACTAAAATTTGAAGGAAAATTTTAGAGGGACTAAAACGAAAAGTTGGTATATTTATAGGGACCAAAAACATATTTAACCCTATATTTTAATATATAATTATATATTTGAAAATGTTTAGTGCACCATCCATCACAAGTGTTCTACTTGACAACCTTATGGTAAATCCAATTGAGTCGGTAGTTATCAAAAACAGTGTGTACAACAAGTTTCAAACCACTTTTATCTACCATTATATAGGTTTATAACCAAAATAATGGAACAATGAGTGTTTAATAATTATAATTTACAACTTCTTTAGATTAGTAAATGTGGGTTCTACAATTTTTTTTATAAGGCCAATGGAAAGGTTAGACATGAAAGAAAAATTAAAACATCTTAATTAGGTTGGCATCCAACTGGATTCTACAATAGGTTTGTTGTCATCTCAAACAGAGTAAATGTTATGAAGAGATACTAAAAAGGAAGAAAAAATTGGTTACATCATCAATAGACCAACAATTTTAAAATACCCTATGTCAAAATTAATAAACTCAAACAAATCAAAATCATATAACCTTAAATTTTTATCATCTTAAAAAAAAATCAAAATCCCCGAATTCTCCATCAATCTTGATTAACCTAAATCAAATAAACCCAAAATCATCTTCCCACAAACCGGAGCCTAAAAATCCCTATAGCCCCTTCATCACAAACTCTCTTGCTCTCCTTCTATTTCATAACCTTTTATCTCTTAAAATCCCCAACACATGCCCTCTCTCTCTTCATATAATACGTTCTCTCTCCCTCTCCTAGTTTTGTTTTCTATCCATATCAGTTTTGCTCTCTCTTGCAATATGTAGTCTCAATTTTGTTCTCAAATACAAAGATAAACAACACAAAAAACATTGAAAAGGGTTCACAAATTAGAAACAACGACGACAACAAACCCGAAACAATATTATTTTGTTTGTACACTTTTCAACCAAATTCAACAAATGAAGATGAGAATTTGTGGATCAGTGGTGGAATTTGAATCACAAAATAAACTAATAACCGAAAAACATCTTCACACAAAAAAACGGAAGGGGTTAGGGATTTTAGGCAAATTTGTTTTGGGTTATTCAAGGTAAAATTAGGGTATAATGAGATGATGAACATAATTGAACCCAATGAATGAAGGAGAAAGAGAATCAAAATATTTGTGTTAATTAAATTAAATAAATGTTTATCATTTTTTTAAAAGATTAAAGATATATTTTTTTTGTTTTAAAATGTTTATTATTGAATCAAACAAAAATGGCATGTGTCATGAGCTTAGCTAGCAAGCACAATACATAATATATGCAAGGTCTGGGGACCAAACTTAAGAAAAAATAAAATTGGGGACCAAAATTTTGATTTCAAAAATAGAGGGACCAAAATTTTGATTTTAAAAATAGAGGAACTTAAACTAATTATTCTAAGAGAGATTGGTTTCCGTTTATTTTTAAATATGAACTTGCTGGTGAAAACCAATCGGCCAACAAATGATACTAAAAGGAATAAACAATAAATAATTCTTATGGGTTGACATTTAGCGGAATTGTTCCTTTGGACAACATGAAGGGCTAATATATGATGATATATACGATAGAGTTTGGATTAAATCCATATATTAATTCCTGATTGTGGCATGATGTCTGCATTCTGCAATATATTTGAATTCACAGGGAGTGAGCTTGGTGATTATTTTGTTATCCAATGGATCAGCTCTGGATCTTATATTTAAGGACAAATATTTTTTGAATGAGTGCTTACAATTAGAGATGGAAGGCGTAAATTAATATTTTCTATCTACAAAATGTGAGACTCATAAATAACTTATTAGTACGACCTAAACCTATAAGAAGAGCCTAATCCAATTAATCTATTAATAGATGAGAGAGCATCTTGGTTTAAGTATTGAATTTTCTTATCTACTTAATATGTGTGTGGGACTTAAGCCCACGAAGAGAGTCTAATTCAGAAGACAAATTCATTATGTCAGAGAGCTCCACGGCTTAAGTCCAATATTGAGCATTTTTATCTACTCAATATGAGATTCCTAACATTGCCACGTTCTTTAAGAGCCGACGTCTACGCCAGATTTTCATTCTATCGGCACGGACCTGATGGCAACCCTTTTATTTTTTGGTGGCTTCACTAATCTATCAGTATTATGTGCAACACCTTAATCCAACCTATAGGTAGCACTTTTCATGATCCAACTCTCATTTAAAGCACTAATTGTTATGACTTAAGTCCTCATGCTAAGCTTTTTGAACAGGGCCCAAGTAGGGCGGCAGGCGGTATGTACGTCGGCCTAACATTTGGGGAGATCCTTAAACAAGGTGTATTGGAGGGATGTGGCCTATATTTTACTTTAAAGTCATAGCCTAGTGGATTATTGTTGAACTAAAATAGGTTTTGAACAATGCTTTGAAGTTTTGATGATAACAAAGTTGAAAGAACAATTGGATATAATAATGCCTATTCAAGTAAAAATCAAACTCTAACACTTAAGTTAAGTTTGGTTCTGAAACATCAATACCCTTAACGCATAAGAAAGCATCTGAAGCAAAAGAAAATCTCGTATGACTTGGAACAAGATCTGAAGAAAGGTCAACCAGAAAGTCAATGCTCTGATAAGAAGAGGGTTTTCACTCAGAAGCATCATATTGAGTAGATAAAAATGCTCTAACTCAGTTTAAGAATGAAACATATGAAGATGACGTCACGAATTGAAGACTCTAACTCAGTTTGTTTTCTTCTGAAGGAATGCCACTATTAGACTCTAACTAGTACAGTTTGTCGTCTTCTAAAAATGAGCATAAACAAAAAAGGAAAGTCAAGGACAAAGAGAATGTAACAGATCATTCTATTAAAAAAAAGGGATTTTTTGAATGACTACTCAACGACATTATCCATTTGAGGCAACATCTCAACGTCTTTGATCAAGCTTCTCAAGGACTTAATTGATGTGTCGACACTTCTTCTACAACTGCTCTCTCATTCTTTGCTATACAAGGACTTGAGAAGTTGAATAAAAACAACAAGACTTCTATAATATTACAAGTGTATTAAAAATTCTAAGAAATTCTTACAAGCTTTCAATCTTAGAATTTCTTAAGTATTTAGAAGTCATTTTCACTTTAACTTTCTTACACCTTTGGTTGTATATCAAATGTAAAAACAATCTCTTTTATTTGATTAAACATAAATTGTAGAAGTCTCATAGTTGTGTGTTTGAGAAAAGAAAAACTCTTATTGTGTGTTTGAGCAAATTGTAATCTTGTGTGACTATAGTGAAAAATCTCTTGAAAGTTGCAGGGGACTGAACTAACCTCAAATTGTGAGGTAAAACATGATGATTTGCTTGCTCTCTCTCTCTCTCTCTCTCTCTCTCTCTCTCTCTCTCTCTCTCTCTTTGTGTGTGTGCGCGCGCGTGTGATTTGATTTCGCTACATACTATGTTTCAGACTTTGATATAACTTTGCTTCTGATCAGACTTTGAGTTGTTTTGATAAACACTTAGGAAAAGTTTCTGAAAAAACCAACACAATTCAACCCCTTTTTGTGTTTTCCTCACCTTCAGTTACCTTGCGGGTAAGTTCAGAGTGTAACGCCCACTTTCGTTAATTGTTTATTTAAACCGAGTTTAGGCGATTATATTATATTTATATAATATATGCATGATTATGGTATGATTTGAATGATTTACGTTTATATTGATGGTTTAGTTGATATTGTGATAAGTTATGAGTTTTGGAAGATTTGATAAGATTAAGGGATTTATTTTATTATTAAATAAAATAAAGATTTGAAAATAATATAAAATATTTAGTTGAGGGCTGTTTTGATATTTTAGATAGTTTTGGGGGAGAAAGTGAGATAAGATAAGTAATTAAGAGGAGATATAAAAGGGTTAGACCTAGCTTTAGAAAAACATTGTTGTACGTACGTTTTTGGAGAAAAGGGAGAAAAAGCCAAGAGAAGAGAAACCAAGAGGGAGAGCTGCGATTTCTGCAAATTAAGGTAAGGGTGAGACTAATAACTCAGTATTGTTAATTGAATGTAATTCTGATGATTAGTTAGCAAGAATTAGGATTTAATTGGAGAAAATGAAAACTAGGTCAAATCCCTAAAATTGATAAATAAACGGTAGGAATTGATTAAATTGTTGTAGAAAGTGTTCCTGGACCTTAGATTATGTTTAGGACAAACTTTGGAATCAATACTAGGCTTAGAACCATGTGAATCGTCGGATTTTTGTGAAAATAGGAAGCCTGGCCGTAGCGACATTCATCGCTCGCCACGACAAGCTATGATCCTCGCCTCGCGAGTGATGATCTTCATCGCTCGCCACGCGAGCCCTTTCCCTTCGCCTCGCGAGTTCCTTTGGTATCGCTCGCCATAGCGAGCAACCTTACTCGCTATAGCGAGCTAAGGCAGAGAGCATGTTAGATTTTGTGTTTCGACCTTTTTAGTTGGACCTTGAGTGCCTCTGAGTGCTTGAACATACCTAGTAGTGATTAGGAATGAATGTAGGGCAAGATTGAACCCAGAACAGCTTTAGTTTGGGAATTGTTTGGTACTCGCCATGGCGAGTAAGAACTCTCGCCTCGCGAGCACTTCCAGCTTTGAGTGTCTTGAGTGTTGTGCGATCTGCGTCGCACGTTTGGATCAAGAGTGAACCCCCCTTAAGATAATGAGACCTAATGATGACGTTTAATGCAGTCTGTAAAGCTGTTTAAGACATGTTGATACTAATTGGACATGAATTAATGTGTTGTACAATTATGTAAGTTATGGAAGTTTAATTATGATGCAATTGATGTACTTTTGATATAATGATATCATCCTGTTATGTGACTTGATTATGCTGCTGCTGTTATTTAACTAAGTGCATAATGTGTATATATATATATGATGAAATGATGACGTTTAGCTCCAAATTATTGGATGCATGTTGATATGTTGATTACGTGATTTGTTCATAAGAGTCCATGCATAGCATTTCATTGAGCTTAGTCCTCACCACGATTATTATGAGCTTTGTCCTCCGCACGATTTATAGGAGCTTTGTCCTCCGCATGATTAAAGTATATTAATACTTATGATGACGATTGGTACCACATGCATATAAGGAGGAGTCTAAGAGCATTGTCACATTGTCATGTCCATAATGCTATGTTGTTGACAACAATCGAATATGTGAATACGTGATACTTGTTATTTGAATATGCAAAGTTATTTAAGAATGATTATGATGTTAATGTTAATTATGATTCGAATTACTTTGATTAACATTATTTTGTTATGAAATCTCACCCCTTCTGCTTGAAAATGTTGCCCTTCGTATGGGTAACTTGCAGGTGATCGTGCTTAGTGTGCAGTTGTCGTCGTGAGTGGCCTTGCCTTCACTGTGTCGTCTAGGTCGCTCTGATACGTAACGGGATGGGGCTATATGTTATGCATGCTTCGTTTTATTACGTGAATACTATGCTATCTGTTTATTGAACTAACTCTTTTGAAAATATTTTGACGGGGCCTGCGTGCCAAAACGTTTTATGATTATGATATAATTTCCGCTGCAATGTTTAAGATATTGGGTTAAATTATTATTTAACTATTTTGGATTATGTTATATGTGATATCCCGTTGTTTATGATGCTTACTCTGATAAATGATTTAAGAAATTTGTATATTGGAAAAACGGGGTGTTACATAGAGCCTGCATAATGGTCGACTTGTTTTTTAAGTTCATAGCCCTTTAGAGGTTGACTCCATTTTTTATTTCAGAGCACTTTAGGGGTCAACGTCTTTGTACATTCAAAACCATTTAGGGCTTGAAGTTTTTGTACGTTCATAGCCCTCTAGGGGTTGACGTTTTTTATGAGTTCAGATCCCTTCAGAGATTGACTCTTTTTGCGTTCAAAGCCCTCTAGGGGTTGATGCCTTTTTATGTTCAAAGCCCTTTAGGGGTTGACATTTTTTCTGACTTTAGAGCCCTTTACGGGATAACTCTTTTTCCGTTTAGTGCCTTTTAGGGATCGGCACCCTAATTTATCATTTTTATAATATTAATTAAATTATCAATTAACAAAATTAGTCAAATTCCATTACAATAGAAACAATTCACAACAATAGGAGAAATAATCCACGAAAATATAAACAATAATGGACATTATAAAAAAGTCTTATTTTGATGTTACATATAAAAAAAAATATGTTTTGTTATAAAAAAAATTATTTCAATTACCTTTGATTTAGTTACTTTTTATCGGTCCTTACCAATACATATGCAAAGCCATTTTGTTATAAAGTCTTGCTAACAAGTGTCCTAAAGACATTGTTTAAGGAACTTACAAAAAGAAATTTTATCTTAAAAGTACAAGTTAAAACACATTTAAAAGTTATAACTACACAATTTTCAATGTAATATTTTTTTTTTATTTTTGGATGCTTAAAAGGTTTTCTAAGAATAATAAATGTTGTATTGGTATTATTAAAGGGACAAATCAGTCATCGTGAGTTTAACTCAGTTGGTATGAACAATGTATAATATATGCAAAGTCCGGGGTTCAAACTCCGACAACCACAAAAAAAAATTAAAGGACAAATCATTTGAGACAAGGGAAATTAGGAAAGCAGACTCCTAATTTAAGACAGTGGAGTACCACGACTTTTAAAACATATCACATCACTTTTTTTAAAGTTCAAAAACATGATAGATGGATCAAAACTGCCAAATTTTAAAATAGGAAGTTAATTCTACAAATGATAAAAATATAAGGACCAAAATGCAATTAAGTAAAAATAAATAAAAAGTGGAGGAAAGCCAGCATAACGTGTCGTTGATGAAGCAGAAGAGGAAAACAAATGTGCAAAGTTACAAAAATCCCAATTATAGTCATAAATCATACATTTATGTTTTCCTATGCTCATAACGTAAGCAAGTTTCGGTGGGGGTGTATGTGTGAATGCTTCTGCACTAATATTAATACCCTACCTTAGGTGTCACACAATACGCATTCTAGTACTATCTCTCTTTCAAGGGGACCCTCAAATCAAATTGGTGACTAAGTATCCACAATCTCTTTTGCTTTCTGTTCATTCATAGAAACAAAAAGGTGACTGTTCCATTGATATATATACCTCCCATCCTTCATAGTTCATACCATTTTTTATCGTTATATAATTTCTCCCATTCATAAATATATAATTCATGCCATTTTATTATCTATGAAATAATTTTTTTTAGAGGTTGTATCATAACCAATAAAAACTGTAATTTTTTGTGTGTAGAAGGTTGACATGGCAGGAGAGTCATACGAGGAGGCCATTGCAGAGTTGACGAAGCTTCTAAGGTTAACGAATCTTATCAACTTTCTTACCCCACAACACAACAAAACAAAACAAAACACCACCGTTTGCGTTCAGTCATTATTCCTTAATAAGAAACATCGTTAATGTTGTCGTTTTGTGTTTCAGTTTCCTTCTTTATTTCCTACACCCATATCAATAATCCTTAATTGTCAGAACTTTTTATAATCTTAAACCCTATAAAAAAAATATCTTGATTGTATAAATTAATTTATTTATATTGATATGATAGTAGTATCTATTTTTTTTTTATAGATAATTTTAACATAAGTATAATTCTTTTTTTACTATCACCAAATCAAAATTCAGTTGTTTAGGCTTTAATTTTTTTTTTTGGAATGTTTTGTTTAGGCTTTAATGATTTGAGATTAACACATTAAAGTTAAGTGAAGAATTGCATGTTTGAACCATCTCATCATATATCCAATGTCCATGCAATATTTTTTTGTCTGAGTATATAAAGAACATTTACAAAATATTTTTGTTGTGTATATGAATTAATTGGATGTCTACAAATATTAACAATTTCCTCTAAAATAAGTATAATAAGTATAGCATTCCATCTAGAATGAAATACAAACAAAATGGTAACTCAATGTACGTGGTAAAAAATTTAGTCTACGTACATCAATTTTTCAATTATCTTTTTTTGTTTATATTTCATTTCAAATGATATTTTAATTTTAATATTTAAAATAAAATTAAAAGAAAATAATTATGTTTCATTAAAAAATATGAATTGACCTTCATTTTAGGTGTGTTTTTGTTAATGATGCTTATTTACAAGGGAAATGCTTATTTACCAAAAACAGCAGTTTTTTTTCTGTTTTGACTTAGAGACTAGAGGTATAGGTAGGACGCTGGCAGTAGGCAGGCCCTAACCTGTCAATGGGTCCCTCATGATGTGATTCGTTTATGACTTTTAGTAAATCTTTTTTGCAGCGAGAAAGCTGACCTCGGACATGTTGCCGCCGCAAAGATCAAGCAGTTGACGACGGAGCTGGTTGCTGTTGGGTCGGATGGTTTTAACCCGGATGAAAGAATTCGAAGTGGGTTCGAGTATTTCAAGAAAGAAAAGTTCTTGTAAGTAAGGGTGTATATGATTTGGGTCAACACGTTCAACTCACTCAATCCATAAAGAATGGGTCGGGTAATCGATGAATTTGATTTATCAATCTACTTTTTGGTTTGAATAATTTGGAACTCCTTCAACCTAACACAAACAAAACAATGGAGGTTTTTTTTTTGTTACCAAACAATAGAGGATTAGTGAAAGAAAAGAGTTATTCTTATTTCACAAATTTTTATTCTATAATGAACTCACGTGTCAAAACTTCATATTCATACTACTATTTGTATATTTGAGCAAAACAAAAATATGTTACACCATATTTTACCTTAAAATAAGGTTGGATAAATTTTTATTTTTTTGTAAAGAATATGATGGCTCATTAGTTACAATGAGATTAATTAAAAAGTATGTGGCTAACCTAATACCGACCCGAAAATAAAGTTGTTTTTACCCAAACTAATCCAAAACTATACGTGGTGATTCTCGCACCAGACCCAAACTAGGGTTTCCTATATGATTTGGGGTGATGTTTTAACTAAAATTGGTCCAACCCCAACCCATGTACATCCTTAGAATAGACAGAGTGTGATTTTGAAAAATAGAATTTAGTATGAATTTTAAAATTATGACTTTTTCTTACATACCTTTTTGAAGAAATTTTTTGTCTCTAAATATAAGTTCATATACAATTTTCTTTGAGTCAAATAACCTAGTGGGTAGAAATTCACTCACTGAGGTGAATAAGTTGAAAATCCTATGTTTGAACTCCGTCTCATGCCTATATAATACGATGTTCGTACCAATTGAACTATGTTCTTGAGAACAATCTATATACAATTTACTATGTGATTTATTATTATTTATAAACATATTTATATGTAAAAAGAGTAAAAGACGTGATTATAAAAGGATACCGAGGAAGTAGAGCTTCTGTTTGCCAAGGAATAAGGCCTATATGTTTTTTTTATTGACAACATGGCGTATATGCTATACTCAACATGGATAATTCATTTTATTTAAAATACTATTAATTTTGTTGTCTGCTTATTTTTTTCAGGAAAAAACCAGAACTGTATGGTGAACTTGCCAAAGGCCAGAGCCCAAAGGTCAGCCATGTTATTAGGATAATTTCTTTTTTTACATCATAAACTTCTTAAAAACACAAGTAAAATACTAAAATACCACCTGTGGTAGCTTATAACTAGAAATCCGGCAGCTATTAACAACCACTGAATTTTTTAGTCATTTATTTATGTCTCCCTCAAAAAAAAAAAACATATTGGACGTCAGAAAAGCAACTGTCTATTATTAGATTCGGCCATAATTAACTTAGTCTTCTTAATTCCCCATTGGGCTATCTTCTGGGTCATACTTATTCTCTAAACTCCAAAAATGGAAAATTTAATATAACAAATGGGAAGAGACAAATGCTTTAAGTGGAATTAAAAAACCTCTTCTTTTTTTCTTTTTCTTTTTTCTTTCTTATAATGATATAAAGTCCATCTTTTGCATGCCCCTTATTTTGTCAACCATACGCATGTGCAGGCTGTTATCACATCTGATGAGTGTTCCTGATCGTTTAATATGAAAATGGCTTCTTCAATAATATTATCTGTCCAATTATTTCTAGGAAAATAGTATTAGTTTAGAAAATGTGCTCATCTAAGTGAATAATTTATTTTAAAGAGGAAAGTGGGTGATATCCTCTCTATTAATAAGGATCAAATAATGATTGATAATTTTATAATGATTAGTGAATGATTGAAACCTTGATATATAATATCAAATTGATCTTATCCTTTATAAGGTCGAGGTCTTTTTATTTATTTTGGTAGAAAAATTTTTTGTCATGCATTATGTGTGTGAATATATCAAACTTTTGTTTTTTTACCAAAAAGATAAAGCAAAAATATTTTGATATTTAAGTAGTCGGTATTTTAGAGCATTTGTTAACATGACTATATATATATACACATTTAGTTGGAAATTTTGTTTGTTTTAACAAGTCTAGCGATGAAACTTCCACACATTAATGATGTCTTTGATTTAGCGGTAGAACTCAACCATACACACGTCACGAGAGAAGCTAGGATTTTTGGCTTATGTTTTTTCACGTTGAGGTGTGTTTGTAAATTGTAACGTACGAAAAGCTTGTTAAACACCAAAGCAAACACACATTAAATGTGAGAATATAAAGAGCATTGTGGGTTTGAGCCTACGATATCAAATATTTCTGCAGTTTTTTTTTTATTCGAGCTACAAGCCTAGGATTACGGGACAACTTAGTTGGGATTGATTAGCCTCTAATGATGCTTTGGTTAAAAACCAATCACTGATAATTGTTATATAATTTTGCATTTCCCAACTTGCAGTTTCTGGTTTTCGCCTGCTCAGACTCAAGAGTTTGCCCATCTTATGTTCTAAATTTTCAACCTGGTGAAGCCTTTGTGGTCCGTAACATTGCCAACATGGTTCCACCATATGACAAGGTTAATTTAACCTTAATTTGTCCATAATATATTTTACTATGTCATGTAGAAAAACAATTTAAAACTTGCTACTTAAATTTGTCATCAAATTGTAGTTTGAATAACCTTTCTATTCTATTAATAACGTACTGCAGAGCAAGTATTCAGGAACAGGTGCTGCCATTGAATATGCAGTCGTACATTTAAAGGTAAATAAATAGACAGCATTCTTCTTTTCCCTATAATGAGATGGGTCACATATGCATGTGAAAACTAGCTAGTACTAGTTAGTTTGGTGGTGGAACATGTTTCCTTTTCTCTTGCATATCCCCACTTTTGAGTCTACCTTTGGGGTATGATACACAATTTCTACCTTTCCTCTATGCTAAGTAATGGGTAATTTTGTAAATTGAATCGTATTTTTTTGTCTCTAATTATAAGATCATCTAAAATAAAGAACAATTTAATAATAGTCATATATATTTAAAATATAAATTCATATCAAAAATATAAAAATTTATATTAAATTCATGTTCTGTTAAAAAATTCTAAATTTTTTTGGGAGAGATTCTTATAATATCATGAATTTTTCTGCAAAATTTTATTCAAAAATACGAATTCTACATATGATTTTATTTTAAAGGAGGGACCAAAATTGATGATTGAAAATTTTTAAGGGACTAAAAGTTGAAGAAAAATTTTAGAGGGACTAAAACTAAAAGTTGATATATTTATAGGGACCAAAATCATATTTAACCCTTTTTTTTTATATGGTTTTATAAAAAGGGATGGGGGAGAAGTATTTACTTCCTCGACCTCTAATTATAAGCACCTTTTAAAAAAAATTGTCTTTTAAGTATAAATAAGTCCTATACAAATTACTAGGGTACGTTTATTATTTTTTTCAAACATAACTGTAATTTTTTTTTCGGTAGTGTCTGAGGTTCGAATCCTGAACTTTGCATATATTATGCAATGTTCTTACCAACTGAGGTAAGCTCACAGGAACCAAATATAACCGTAATTAATACTTCTAACTTATCTTCTAATACAAAATGTTAAATTAAATATACATATAAACAAATAACAATTTAGTAATATTCACGCATAAAATAAGGAGGGGAGGTGTAATTTTCAATCTACAAATTATAATACTATGCTTGAATTATTAAAAATCACAACAACCACCATGTTTGTTGTCATGGAATATGCACAATTGACCGAACTATTTGATCAATCACTTGTGCTATTGCGTGTTTTCTTTTCTTTAGAATTAGAATGTTTTTCTTCCAACATGGAAGATGAATTTATAGCAGATAACTTATAAGTTAGCTTATATCCGATAACGAATAAGATAACTTATTGAATTTTTAATGTTTAGTAAATTAACGATCGAAGTAATAAATTATATCAGTATATACTAGTATATACTTTTTCATGTTAGGCTGTAGTCAATGAATTATAACCAAACACCCTACCCTCACACCTTCCATTCAGAATCATAGAGTAAGTTGTAAAGGATAAGGAGAAAATGAGTTGGTATTAGTGGTACATAATTAATGGCCTTTAAAAATAAATTGCAATCCCTTTGTTGTTGATATGCTAAAGGGAATGTGTTACAGGTGGAGAATATTGTGGTTATTGGACACAGTTGCTGTGGAGGTATAAAGGGTCTCATGTCCATCCCAGATGATGGGACCACCGCAAGGTATAAGTCTATAAACTATTAGTTTGATATCTGAAATTATAAGGATTAAATTGACTTTAATTTTGCTAAATGAATGAGTACTCTAACACATCTAAAGTACATATGGTATATATTCCAAAAGCAAAACTACATATCATAAAAATTAGGTTAAATTGTATCAGAGGTCCTTTAAGTTTGAGGTTTGTAATAGATTGGTTTTTAGGTTATTTTGATCACACACAAGTCCTTTAAGTTTAAGGTTTCTAACAAATTGATCTTTTTAAGTTATTTTGGTCACACATAAGTTTTTTCAGTCTGTAAACGTTTTCAATTTAGTCATTCTGTTAACCCAAACGATGATGTGGCAGAAGGACTAAATTGAAAACATTTACAAACTTAAAGGACTTATGTGTGACCAAAATAACTTAAAGAATCAATCTGTTACAAACTCAAACTTAAAACTTATGTGTGATCAAAATAACTTAAATAACCAATCTGTTACAAACTCAAACTTAAAGGACCTCCCGTGTAATTTAACCTAAAAATTATAAACTATTTTCGTAGCTTTTAGTTAACTTGGTGTGATCCTGATTAAAAATCATTTCTTTTATGGTCTTAAAATGATTAGTAGTACAAGTATCATAAATCATGCTACCATGCTAGGCTCCATAAAAGTTAAAAAAAGTGTAAATAATAGTTTTTTGCTGTAGAAATTATATTTATACAACCATTTTGTGACAATTTTTTATGAGGATTGTTTAAATATCATCCACTAGTCAGTGGACTTGTTGGTCTTTGATGATTTTTATTATACAAAAACACCTGGGTTTTTGGTGAAAAAAAGTAACAAAGCATAATGATCTTGAAAATAATTACCTTTGTCTATGATCATACAGTGACTTCATAGAGCAGTGGGTCCAAATTTGTAATCCAGCAAAGTCAAAAGTTAAAGAAGCAAGCAACTCAGATTTCTCAGAGCAGTGTACCAACTTGGAGAAGGCAAGTATATGTCCCACATCAGTCTCTAGTTTAAGTTTTAAGACATATCATTCCTTAGTTTGTTACTCCACTTGATTAAATTTTTTCTTGGATATTAATATTATTGATTTTTAAATTACAAACATGAAGATTTATATATATCAATAATCTCAAGTATTTTTAAGCTATTTACTTGAGATACATGTAGAGGTGTCAAATGGGCCAGCCCGGCCCAAGCCCGAGAGGCCCGACTATAGAAATGGGCCAGCCCGGCCCGACCTGTTTATGATTGGGCCGTGAAATCTAGAGCCCAGCCCGGCCCGGGTGGGCCATGGGCCAGCCCGGCCTGGCCCGTTTATGTTTTATTTTTAAATTTTATTCGCTTTTTTTATATATTTTCTTATGTATTAGATACTCACCATTATTTTTTTGCTAAAATATGATTGGATGGACATAAAAATATAAATAATTTTTACATTAACATTGAATAATAATTAAACTCAAGATTATTCTTTCAATTAAATCAAATTAATAATTTATAAACTTTAAAATTTTAAAACTGTAAGCTAAATTCATCCATATTTATTAAGTTTATTTATTTAAATATTTTTTTGTTAATAAATTTTAAATTAGTTGATAATTTTTTTAAAAAATATGTTGTTTTTTAACAAAAATAAAATAAAATATGGGCCAATGGGCCGGCCCAAAGCCCGGCCCAACTTTTGTCTGGCCCAAATGGGCTTGGGCCGAAAAAACCCGAGCGCATTTTTTGGTTAGTTTTTTAGGCCCGACCCAAAAATATGAGCCAATGGGCCGGCCCATGAGCCCGGCCCATTTTTGACAGCTCTAGATACATGACACCACCTTAGCTATAAAGAGACTTGTGTGTAGTATGATGCACTCACTTCACTCATCTATAGAATAGAAGTTTCATAAAAACTCTATAATCTTACTCTCATAATGTAGAGTTTTCCTCTTTCTTGGTGTGCAAGCAATCGTTGTCACTATAGTTGTTCTAACAAATTGGTATCACGAGCTCGATTATGGGTGGTTAGAACTCAAAAATTCAGGGTTTAAACTTCATCTGTTGCAACGATGACTCTTAGTAATGGTCTCCCCAATACATTCTCAGTTCTTGATGGCAAGAATTGGGAAAGACGGCATAAAGAGATGAAAGCTCTATTTGGCTTTCAAGATATACTCGTAGTAATGGATTTGTCAATTTGAAAAATAGAGGGACTATTTTGCTATACACTTGTATTGTAGATACATCATTACATAAAATAGATGCATTGAATTGAATATGCTACCTATTTTTCTCAATATATATGTGAAAATTTGGATGCCCTAATCATGTAATCTCCTATTGAAGTTTCTTTATTTATCTCTTTTCTTCAATACAGGAAGCTGTTAATGTATCTCTGGGGAACTTACTGACTTATCCATTCGTGAGAGATGCTGTCGTGAAGAAAACAATTGCTTTGAAAGGTGCACATTACGATTTTGTTAACGGAGCATTTGAACTGTGGGATATAGACTTCAAAATTTCACCCTCAGTGTCCTTTTAAGATTTCTAAGGCGTCAAAAGGAAAGGGTTCATACCCTACAATGCATCTTGTACATCATCGTGGTTCATTTTCTCTAAATCCCCTTAAAATAAGCATAGACATTGCAAAATGATGGTCTATGATCTGCATAACAGTTTTTGGTTTGTAATGCTTTCCGTTAAGTATAGTGGTTTTCATTCGGAAAACTTTGAAAATAATCTCCCAATAAAGTTTGAGCAATGTATTTGGTATGAGTTAATTTTATTCAAATTGAATGCTGTCAAATGTGAATGAAGTCTTCTCATTTTGGGATATTAGGATCAAATAATTAAATTCCTACCATTGCTTTATATTTTTTGTTTAAACCGGTTAATCTTTGTACGCAAGTGCAGAGACTAATTCCTCAAACTGTGTAGGATCACCATAGATAATAAAGCTTTCAGAATAATAAACATCAAACTGTGTAGGACCACCATAGTTGTAACTGTGTAGTATCACAAGCTTCAACTGATTTTGGTGACAATTCATTCACCAACAAGGTGTACAAGGAACCACAAATTATGTAGACATTGTTAATCAAGACCAATCGAGTATTGAATCGGTGACCTCAATAGGTTCAGCTGATTCATATACAATTGGCACATTCTACCTCCTATTTTCAACCTAATATTTTTTCCCATGGCTAACGCTAGGAGCACCCAGTGGCAAGTGATGCTTTTAACTAGGCTAAGCTTCAATCTAGACAGATACATATGGTGAGGAGGCCACCTGAAGGTGTAAGACATATTGCCATATTGGCATGCGGCAAGTTCTACCTTATGGCAGTACTATGCAGGCGAGCCACATGTCATGCGCTAGAGAATATGCATGCAGCCCAGTAGCAGGAACTCAACCCTCGATTCTGGATTACCCAATGCAGAAGCCACGGATAAGTTTTCCACCTGGACCGAATAACCCTGTAACACATCTACCAGGACCTGATGAAGAAGAAACGATACTAGTACTTGTTTCAAGCCTTTTAAAAGGTTACAAATCTATAGTTGGACATACCCAACACGTTTCTAGCTAGCTCAATAATAATAGGGTATGGTGCTTCATGCGACCAGATAAAATTAGATAAAGTTAAGCCAATGTTTGCCAAACCATCAACGCATGAGTCCCCTTCCCTATATGTATGAGTGACTCTGAAAATTGATTCTCTTCATCGTCTCTAAACAGTTCAACCAATGGTTTCTTATGCTCCAACTTTTTCTCCCTCTTTTTCAAAAACTGATACGTGTCATGTTTTTTTTCTGGTTTCCCTATTTATATCTCCTCCAATTATCTTATCTTATTTCTCTTTCTCCCCCAAAATTCTCTAAAATCTCAAAACATCCCCTAAACTCAATATTTATTTTATTTTCAAATCTTATTTTATTAAACAATAAAATAAGTCACAACTCCTCATAAAATCATATAAAACCACCTCAATCAAATAAATCATATAAATCACACATATATTATATAAATATAATATAAACTCATCTAAATAACTTCTAAACTCAATTAAATAATTAAATAATTAAATAATTCGAAACGGGAGTTACAGATACACTAGCACCCACTGTAGGGGCAGATGCCTGTGTAAATTATGCATGTGAAGAGGATTGTGATGACGTATAAGCACCACTACTGGTGGATTTAGTCATTATTTTCAAAGTTTTACAACTTCTTAAATGCATACACAAACAAGAGTTTTTTTCGAGAAAAAGTTTCCTAAAAATAGTTGCTAATTTTCAGAAAACGGTTTTCACAAGAAAAGTTTTGAAAATAGTTTTGAAAAAATTGTTTAACAAAATGATAGTTATTTTCAAAAATTGCACAAACAAGATCCAACTGAGCGTGCCAATTTGTTTACCGGTGTTTTTGGTAAACAAGAAGGGATGGTTTTGGTTATTACAAGCATGATCAAATCAGAAATCCTAGGACATGTTGTTCAAAGTTTTTAGAAAGAAAAAAAAAGATTGCGTTCATCAAATTCATAGGTTTCTTTATGAACAAGACGAGTCTGTATGGCGTCTTTCGACAGAAAAAGGTTTTAAAAACAAAAGAAAACGCAATAAATGCAAGATAAAGGATAAAAGTTTAAAACGCATAAACTTAAAGGAATGATAAATTGCATTGCATTAAAATAAAGGTGGTTCGATAAATCAGATTACATACATTATGTATAACTCTTTTCTCTCGCATCGGTACTGAGTGTTGTAGAATTTCTATAATTGATTTGCGACTCATTTTTCCTATGGAAAACTACTATTTATACATAGCAAAATAACTGGAAAAAGTCTAACTCCACGATCAGCACTCCTTCCATTTGGGAACCGCTTGTCTCCCACGTTTCCATTGAGGAAAACGCTTCTCTTTGAAATTCAAAATTTTCCCGCCTCAACAGTAACTACTTGGCTTCGACGAACTTGCATTCATGTCTCACGTCTTGTTGAGCTCAAGGGCCTTTAGAGCCTTTCACGCTAAGTTCCATTCGCGTCAAAATCCTCATGTTGAAGAGATAGACTTCGATTATCAAAGGAATAATATTTACATTAATATAAAAGTTTATATTTTACATTTTTTATTTTGGTGATCATAGGCACTACTCTCCCTCTCCCTCTCGTTATATGTGTAGAAGAAGATTGCTATGAAAAATGCATAGATTAAAAATAAAAATTGTGCTTAATAGACTATCAAGATATTAAATGTTAAGAAATAGAAAATTATCAGTTCGAACCCGCGTCTCTGATTATCAAATCTCCATAAAATCATTTTGCAATCTGAATTATAATTACCAGAAAGATACTCTATATTTTTACTTGAGGAATCAGGAAAAATAAATAAAGGTCAAACTTGAAGAGCAACACAAAGAAAGTAAATTATTTTTGCCAGAAATATAAGAAAGACTTATGCCAAAGATTGCACAAACTTAATACAAAGAGGAACTATATAAATATTTCAATTAGTTATGGTGTATATACTCATATATTATATTATATATATATATATATATATATATATATATATATATATATGAGGGATATATAAGGGATTAATTACATATGAAAAGAAGACAAACAGACAATATGTTGCACAGTTAGATCTTTTTGGTGTATATATAATCATAGAAACATAGTTTTGTGAGATACAATGGAAAATATCATTATCATAGGTACTAATCATTCATTATGATTCTGATGATCATCACGTCCACGACACCTATTTATAGGGGAGCAACCTCGAGTGTAATTTCCTTCTGTATCATTATAATGATGATGATTTTTTCTTGATCTCTTCTCTATATCTTTAAATGAAATTTCTCCCTCGACCAGATTGTTCTGGTTTAACATAACCATACTAATTAGGAGAAAAGAAATGAACAATACCTTCATGATGAGAAAATTATATATATAGGTATTGTTCTTGCTTGAACTTGTATAATTCTCCTATCTTCTTTATATTTCAAATTAAACTACATATCATGCTAATTTATAATGTAATTAGTGTCTATTTCAATTTGTTAAGTAACATCAAACATTAAAATTTAGTTTCATTTCAATAATGGAAAAATAAACTTATTTTTGGCAATATCTTTTTTAGAATAAATTTGTTATTTAATTTGGTTAGTGACAGATGAGGTGTGCTAATTAAAGGAGGTTGGGATAGTACAAGTTATCTAAATGCATCATCATCATTGGATTAAAACGATTTTGAATCTAGCTCTTTTAGTTTGGAAAATTTTGTCCCCTTTTATTAGTTTAATTGGTTAAATTGTTGAATGAAGTTTAGAATAAATATGTTAAATTTAACATCCTTGTTGGATTAAACAATTTTGAATCTCCCTAATTTAGAATAAACTTTTTAGTTGTTTGGTTAGTGCACAGGAGTGCATTGCTTAGCATAATTTCATATTTTTTTATTTAAAACAATATTACCCGAAAGCGTAGATGAGATAACACGGGTCTCTTCTAGCTTAACCAAAGTTCTGGGTTCGAATCCAGCTTTAAGCATGCAACAGTGTTAAAACTTTTAGGAAGAGCTTCTTGGATACCCGTTTGTACACCAAAAAAATTAAATGTCATAAAGTTTCAAGGGAGAAAGAATGACAATAAAGTACTGAGTATAATTTTTTTTGCTGTTATCAGAACTCTTATTTACTCAATGGATGTGAACATAACTAGATACATACATAACAAAATTGCCTATAATTTTGATTTGATTCATGGGATGGGGAATACAACAACCTTTCCAGTAGCTTTGTTTGTTTCAATGTAAGAGAAAGCTTCAGCAACCTGATCAAAAGGGAATGGACCTTTGGGATCAATAATTGGCTTCACCTTTCCACTCTCTAAATAAGGGTTTAGTTTCTTCAAAACAGCTCCATTGGAAGTCACTACAAATCTGAATCCAGGTGGTGTAACAGCTCCCGTTAGTGCTACTACACTGCCACCTTCTTTTATTGCCTTCACTGCTCTGTCACATTGCCCTGCAAATCACCAAGTAAGGATGTTAGTTTGGTCCTTAAAACTACAAATGCGTCTTTCGTTAGTCAGTTTAGTCCTCAAATGTGTATTTTATTAGTTAGTTTGATCCTCACGTTTTGGTCTATAAAATTACTTAAAAAACATACTCGAGGATGTTTTTGTAATTTCAATATAATCAAGGACTATAGTAACAACGCCTCACACGTTTAGAAATCAAAAAGACTGTTGGAGATCCTATGTTAACTTGCCGTTATGGAGTCTGTGTTAAGTACAACCGAAGTTCTAATATGGTATCAAAGTGCACGCTTCCAGGTCTCAAGCCAATACCACCAGGGCAACCCAAGTAGGTTTACAATGTAATTATAGTTGTATGAAAGTAATTATATAACCAAATAGAAACTTGAGCATGCAACAAAAACAAAGTGATTTTCAAAAACTCTCTTGCCAAATTGTTTGAAATTTTGTATCGAAGATTGGAAGTACAAGACTGATACAAGTAGAAAAGAAGAATTTTACCAATGGCATCATAAACTACATCAAATTTTTCTGGCAAGTCTTCAAAGTTCTCCTTTGTGTAGTCAATAGCCAAATCAGCTCCAAGACTTTTCAGTAGCTCCAAATGTCTAGTGCTTGAAGTAGCAGCAACTCTTGAAGCTCCAAAAACTTGTTTAGCTAGCTGTAAGTCATTAAAGGAATGGATAAGGTATAACTTGTCGTTAAAGTTCTCATACTTCCCCTTATTGCTCTATGAAGCACGGGCATAGACACCAGACAAGATACTGACACATTGTATCAATTATAATTTGAGAAAATGGTAATAATTTAATGTAATCATCACATGTGTTGGTGTCATGAAGTGTCGGTTGCTACAATACTTCAGCATAAAAGGACTAATTTGTGGAGTAAATACCTGAATCACTAGGCTTCCAACTCCACCAGAACCATTGAGAACAAGAATAGATTTACCAGAAGAAAATCCAGTCCTCTCCAAACCTTCATAAGCAGTCTCAATAGCAAGAGGTAGAGAAGCAGCTTGAGCAAAGTCCAAATTTGTAGGTTTTAGTGCCAACAATTTCTCCTCGACCGCTGTGTACTCAGCCAAAGACCCAAATTGGTTAGGCCCTTCTAATGCTTTCTCATTTACATCACCATACACTTCATCACCAACTTTGAAGTCCTTTACTTCACTGCCAACCTTCACTACAACCCCAGCAACATCATAGCCAGGAACAGTCTATAGGACAAAATAAGCCAAATTTGATTTCATTACTTAATTATTCCTAGAATACAAAAATTTGTTTGGATAAATAACTTAATTAAGTGTTTATAAGGTATTTCTATAACAAACGATAACATAAAGTTAAACTGTTTTCATAAGCTTTTTTTGAATAGTTAACGGAAATAAGCTGAAAACAACTTATAGACATGTCATTAGTGGTTTTCATAAGTTATTCCAAACAGTCTCACAAGTACAATTGTCAGTAGATATGTTTAAATAAGTCAATCCAAACAAGAGCTAAATTAACTAGAGCAGTTATTTTGTTTTTCAACCTAAATTTTCTTGCAAAAGTAATAATGCAACATCCAATATCTTCACACAGATTCCACCCAATTTCAGTAAGCTTTGCTCAAATTTAAAATCATCTTCTATGATAACTAACTTTATACTCTCCACTATCATAGCTATTGAATTCATACCCTTTTCTTCTTTCGCTAGAAGCAATAGAACTAAGATGTACTTAAGAAAAACAAGTAAAATCAGCAAGCTAGCTAGAAATTCCACAGCCTAGCTAGAGAAACAAAAACAAATGTAGAAGAGAGTGAATAATCACCGGAAGCGGAGAATCTGTAGCCTTAAACTTTCCCTGCCTTCTTTTACCATCAACAGGGTTAAGAGCAGCTGCAACAACTTTAACAAGAACCTGATCTTCCTTAACATCAGGTACAGCAACATTGGAGTCAAATTTCAAAACATCAACACCTCCATATTCTCCATACACCCAAGCCTTCATTTCAGAAGGAACTTGTGTCACTTTCACAGCCTCAGATGAAGCAGTAGTAGATTGAGACTTCACCAAGAATCTAGCATGCCTTGTTGAAGAAGACAAGAGAGTTTTGAGACAAGTTTTTTGGTTAGTTTTTGGTTGGAAAGTGAAGGAAAATCTGAGAGAAAGTGGTGAAGTTGAAGGAAGTGAAGGAAGAATGGTGAGGTGAGAAGTTGTGGTGGAGAGTGACATTGTTTCTGATGTTGCCTTATCAGTTGCAGTTGTTTCTGTTTCTGTTTTAGTTTCAACCACGTTTTAACGTTGGTGTTTTGTTTAATGTTTTGTTTTGTTGCATGATTATATGGTATGGTGGTGATATTGACTGCATGCCTATACGCTCGCATCTGAACCGTCCAATTGTTGAATCATAGATTCACTACAAAAAAACAAGAAAAGTTGAATGAAAGAATACTAGAAACCCGGGAAGATGTGGTGAGGGTAAAGTAATGGTGATATATAGATTAGTGGGATCTATTAGTGGATCCTTTCATAAAAATAAAGTAAGGTAGATAATAAAACAAACTCTCGTTCATTTGTTTAATATGGATAATTATGTTGAACAGCTATTCGAAATTTTTTTGCTGAAACTAAAAGTATATGTTCATTCTTATTGTTATTGAAGTTCTTTTTCTGTTTCTACACGCGGTCAAAAGAAGATAAAACTGCATTCAGATTCTTGATAGAGACAACTATAAAAGACAACAAATCTGACGTGGAGTTTGGTCCCCTAATATTTTGAAGTTTGAGATCTTCGAAGTCTCATGAGGTTCTGAGTCTGATGATCTCCACAGAGTCTGATGAGGCTAATCTTCAACTTCTAAAAGACGTTTTTTCTTCTGATCCAAGACATTAACTTTTGGTTGACCTTTCTTCAGATTTTCTAGCATAGCCTTTTAAGCTTCATCAGTGATTCTGATGCTCTTATACATGTTCAATATTTGATGGATACATTCGTTGATCCTGCACACTTGAACAAATGTTACTATATTCAATTGTTCTTCAATACTTTCTTATCATCAAAACCTTAGAGAAATTGTACAAGCCAATTTTGTTCCAACAATGATATCGGTTGTCATGAGCAACTAAATCTCTTTGAGTAGGGTTCTACGATGAACCCCTTATTATAATCTAAAGTATGATTTAATTCATATATGTTTGTTTTTATATTGTATCTTAGATGGAGCCACATGATTGACAACCTTGATTCCATTGGAACAAGAAAGTATTGAATTGCTTAGTTTCTAGCATAATTTAATCTAAGTATGAATTTGGGGTTATAACTCATCTTTAAGGACCCTCGCAATTTGTAAATGGTTGAATTGCGGGTATTAAAATAAAGGCTAAAATATGGTTTTGGTCCCTGCAAATATGCCTCATTTTGGTTTTGGTCCCTAGCTTCAATTTTGTGATGATTTGCACACGTGGCACGTGATGACTGAACCCATTTATTAGAGAAATAGTCCCTGCAAAATCTTTTGCAGGGACCAAAAACAACAATTTTTTTTACAGGGACTAAAATCAAAACGAGACATATTTGCAGGGAGCAAAACCATATTTTAGCCTAAAATAAATGTCCACCAAGGGGTTATGTGTTACTTTATTAACTCCATACATAAGGTAAGTTATAAACTGATGATTTTTCGTTTAAATTTTCAACAAAGATGAACGAGGGATTCAAGGATTTCTTAATCATCGTTAAGCTTTTGAATCAACCAAACCTAATCTTACATTAGGCAAGACAATCAAAACCCTGCAACAACCTTCAAATCTCTTTTCTTTTATTTGTTTTTTAAATAGACTCCGCTGATTACCGAGTTGAACGACGATCCTTGTGAGGACGATTAACTTACTACTTTATTACTTGATACGATTTGGTGCATTTGCCAATTCACCGAATGCACCATCAGTCTTTGCATTGAAAGTTGGAGACACCCCTTTGTATAGACCCCAATTTGATAAGTTTAGTGATCACAAGAGTTTAAAATACATGTTTGATTAGAAAGATTTGAATGAGGGGAGGGAGGATGGACTATCTAAAGGACTTTGACTTTGACTCGAAGCACCATCCAAGAAAGGCAAACCTAGTAAAAGACGCTTTGAGTAGGAAGACTCAACTTAGAGCGAAACTTATGATGCATACATACAACTTATATGAAAAAAATTAAGAGATCTCAACCTTGAAGCCACAAATGTGGGTAATGGAATTTTGTTGCATAAGTTGGAAATCACCTATGACTTTCGGCCAAGGATTACATATGCTCAGAAAATGGATATGGATCTTAGGAGAAGGATGGGACAAACTGAGTTTACTCTAACACCGGATGGGTAGATGTTATTTGAGGGAAGGATATGTGTTTCTAACGATGCAAAATTGAAGAGATTAATTCTAGATGAAGCTTGTAAGAGTGGACTTTCTATGTTAGAATTTGTATATGCTCACATTTCTACTTCTAACAAATCTGAACTGTTACTTTAAACTAATACTTCATCCGTCCCAAACTATATGATATTTCGATCATTTCACACAAATTAAGAAATGTAATTAATGTTGTATGGAAAAGATAAATTATAAGTAATTTAACAAAATTATCCTTTATTAACGGAATAAGAAAGATAAATAAAAGAATTAAAAAAGTGAAAATAATAAATAGTTGATGGTATAGAAGGGAAATTAACATTTAATGCTCCATTGATATTGTAAAACAACTTATAATTTAAGACAATTTTTTCCTCCAAAACAACTTATAATTTGATATGGAAGGGAGACTATTTATCTATATTTTTGGTAATTTTAAGCAAAATAAACAACATTGGGCCTTTTATAACAGAAAAGGAAGTTGTATCGGAGCGGGTCAATACTTGACCCAATATCAAGTTGGAGCATATATACCTTAAAAACCAACCTCGACGGCTACGTTTCACTTTTCAGATCTCTTTTTGCCTTTGCAGTTTCACTTCCAGTTTCATTTCAGGTCAGATTTCAATTTCTATTACTTTTAACCATTCATGTTAATTAACCTTGCTTATTCACTTGTATTATACTTAACTAACACTAATCAAAATCATTTTTCCTTTTTATGCAAAATTTTTCGATTAAAAATACACAAAAATATGACAAATTCTATAACCCTAGTTTTGTTCATTAATCAATTGATCCGACATTATATTAGTTTAAGGTTATGTATTATTAACATTTTGTTGTGTTAGATTTTTCTAGTGGAATTTTTGTTGTGATATTTGGTTTTGTAAGATTTTAGGTTAAGATTATGGCGGAGGCAAAACCTGGATTGAGAAAGCCGACCTTCACTAAGGTCGAACAGCTTCGACCGGGGACTAGTGGCCACACTCTGACTGTCAAGGTGGTGAATACTAAGATGGTGATGCAGAAGGGTCGTCCCGATGGTCCTCAGCCTCGTCAGATGCGAATTGCTGAAAGTTTGGTTGGGGATGAGACTGGGATGATCATCTTTACTGCGAGAAATGATCAAGGTATAAATGTTATTGCTTTGATTTTGTAGTGATGCCCGTTTGGTATAATTGTTCTGAATTCGTGATGTTGCCGTTATTTTTCTTAAGTTTTTATACACTTATATGTTTATGAGAAAATATGATACACTTTACACTGTCATCCAACAGTAGTAACTGTTAGGGGTGGGCAAAATTAACCAATAACCGAATTGAACCATATCAAAATTAACTGAACCATTAATAACCACAATTATCCAAACCGAACCGAACCATAACCATATAACAGAATTACACAACACCTCTTATTTTTTCACTCCTGATCCATGTAATATTGATGCTTCAAAATACAATATTGGCACTTTAAAATTTCTACTTCTGATCCATATAATATTGATGCTTCAAAATAGTAGTAAGAAAGAGAATTTAAACTACTGTTCCTGCCAAAAGATATCCATATGCGCATTGTATTAATTTTCAGCATGCATGTTTGGTTATTATTACATGTAGTTTTATGAACAATGTTTTTAAACTAAAATTCACTGTTTCATTGATCTGTCATAACCAAAAAAAATGCAGTCACGTTTAAATACCATAAACCATGCTTGGAGATCAATATGGACAGAAGTAATATTAAGTGTATATCGTGTTATTATGATATAGGCTATAAATAATATGTGAAATAGTAAATAACTGTCACATTTAAATACCCTAAACCATGCTTAGAGATCAATATTTGAAGTAACATGAAGTGAAGAGAAGTTGTTTCACCATGTTAATGTAATTTGTGTACTTAAAATATAGGATAAAAAAATACATTTTGGTTCAAAATTTTGGTTTTGGTTCGGTTCGGTTAATAGGGAAGTAAATGGTTAACCGAACCATAACTTTGGTTCAGTTCGGTTATTCCGAACCATTTCAACATTTGGTTCAGTTCGGTTCGGTTAATATGGTTAACCGAACCATGCCCACCCCTAGTAACTGTGTATTCTGCTAAATCACTCCACTACACCCCACTTTAGTGGTATTATGGGAAGAAGTAGTTGATTCTTATTGGATGTCAAGGCAAAAAAAAAATTGCACCGTCAGAGTATAAACATTAAACTCTATGTTTGTTTACCATGACATATTATTCGTCAAACTTGTTCAAAATGTCAATTTTGTCGGCATTTTTTACATTTGTTCCTACTTTCGTTAATTCCGGTTTTGTGTTGTCCATACGATGAGGATAAATTAAGAATTGATAATCATAGTTAGAACACATGTTATAACAGACCGAAAGACCTGTTAAATTTTAAGTTCATTAACTCCACACGATGCTAAATAAATAGTATGGCAGTTGTTTAACTTCAAGTAACATCACCCTCCATATGGTGATTTCATCGTCTGTTTTTGAAATTTAATGTGGTTTGCTTTTCAAATTCCAAAATATTATGTGTAATTTGCAAGGACATTTGTGCATTATGTTTTCTTTTTATGCTATGTTTTTGTTACTGTCTTTAAGTAGCATTGTAATCTGTAAATTCATCTGACTTGATATCGCGTTTGTTGCCTTTAGAGCAATGATCAATCGCTGCTTCTTCTATCTTTAATTTGGAATCAACGTGTTGTTTACATCCATAACGTTGTGAACTGTTGATTCATCATTAGGGGTAAGAAATGAATGAAATTCAGTATCCTCATAGGTTAATGCCATTAACTTAATGGAGAATAATATACTCATCATGTTATATGCAGATGAAGTTCATTTTTGTGGCACAATTTCTCTAATGATTTTTATGTATAGTTTGTATTTGCAATACAAATATGGTTACAAATTTTACTCTGCATGTAAAAAATTAGCTTAATTAATTCCATACTCTTTGTTGTTCTGTTATATTTGTCATCTATAAGTGAATTGATTTCTTTTTTCTTTAGCTTTGAATCCCATCCATGTTTAGTAAAGTTGCTGAAAATCTAAAGGCATGCAAATGTTAATCCTTTTCTTGGATTTTTCTTTTATTCAGTCGATCTGCTGAAAGATGGCTCTACTATCATTTTGCGAAATGCAAAAATTGACATGTTTAAAGGATCAATGAGGCTTGCTGTGGACAAATGGGGCCGTGTTGAAGTAACAGATCCTGCTGATTTCACTGTTAAGGAAGACAACAACCTGTCCCTTATTGAATATGAACTTGTTAATGTTGTGGAGTAACTTGTTGGATTAGTTTGCAACTTCTACTGTGTTATAATGGGAATAAAGCAAATCCATCAACTAGGAAAAGAGATTTGGAAGCAGTGGTACCAAGAATTATTTCTTCCAGTTGAATCAGTGGTTCTAATACAACTGAAAAAAAAAATTGTGATGTGCATTGCTTTAAATGAAAGATAAGGGAATTGGCTTCCAAATCTTGCTTTTTGTTTTGTTATCTTATCTTTAATTATGGATTTTGTGCATCTTTCGACCTTTAGATCTCATGTACTGGAGTATATTATATGTGGATGACAAGCCTTTATACTTCATGTAATCCCTTTTTTGCTTTTAATACTCCCAATTATAATCAACCAAAGCGTAAGTTTTTTTGTGCTTTCTCAGTGTGGTGTAAAAGTGTCTAAGTGGACACTTAAACCATAATTAATAATAATATTAGAACCTCCAATGATTCATACCATAAAATGATGTATTTTAAAAATCTTCCTAGGTTCAATCATCAAACAATTTTCATTAAAAAGATTGCAGTTGCAGAGGAAAGAAGGGGATATTGTACACCTCTCCTGAGATATATTTAAATGCAGTTACTATTTTTTTAAAGACGCCTGCCTCCTTAATTACACACCTCTTATTGAAAAATGGTGGTGTCTTTTTTTTTTTCCTTTTAACTCTCCGGTTCTTAGTTAAGAGGCCATGATAATTTAGAGTTCGGTCAAAGATGACATTATAACTTAGATTTCTAATTGATTGGCTATTAACTGAAGTTTATTAACCGCTTGAAACCAACCACTTGGTTGAAAAAATGGTCGTGTCTCCATTCAAACAGAAATGAGTGGTAGGGCTTGCAAATTTTCCCACAAATAAGAGTGGTGAATGCATTTTTCTTGAAGCATATATCTCAGTGCATGCCAGTGCAAGTGATTAATTTCCCTAAAACTTTGTAATCGGAATGAAGGTTTTTTAGAACTTTGATTATGGTCACTACAATTGTGTTCTTTCTTAGTCCATCAGTTACCAGTTTGATGTATGCTATATCGTATGACAGAAAAAAACTAGTGTTTGTAGCAACCTATTCTGTCCTTTGGCATTTTATGAGTTATTGCGGATGAAAACTGGAAACCAATGTTCATTTTATGAGTACTTGGTTTGAATTAAAGGGAAGATACTTCCATTAATATTTTATCCTCTAACTCTAACCCATAATAATTCATAATGTGACACTTTTGGTAGTGGAATTCAAGTTTTCAACTACCAAAAACCAGCACATGAGTGCTTGACAATACAAAATGTGAGGCCCGCAGCACTTCAAAGCACATGTGTTAATCATGATTGTCTTATGGTTTGGGCAAGGGAAGTTGTTGGTCATGATGCTATTCATTATTTATTATTCATCAACCCTATCAATTTATAATGGTACTATTGGTAAATTCCCTTAACAAACTTTTGGGATTGAGGTGTATGCAAAATTATGATCTCTTTTGTACATTGTCACTAAATTAATACCATTAATGAATTGCAACAAACATTTGGTTTACAATCAAGGAGGTGACTGTGTGAGAGTTGGGATCAAGTTAAATAATAGGTTTAGGAACTATTAGATGTAGATTAGTTATGCAATGTTGCATGAGTTTGTAAAGCCTTCTATAATATTTATTTTTTTGTAAGTAGTCAAAGTATGTGGATAACTCGTTAGGTCGATAATTAAGTTTACGATTAATGCAATGTTAAAAAGAGTCATGGAATCCAAGATAAAATACAATTTTCCTTCAAAAAAAAAGAAAGATAAAATACAATTTAGATTCTTAACTCACCTTTTTGGACTCTACAATCCTACATTATAATTTAAGAACCTTCCACCACAACAAAGATCTTCTATGATGAAATGTATAAGAATTCTTACATACAAAAACTTGTATAAGAATATGCATTGAAGATAATAATATAAGGTTCTTATACATGTACGTGGGGACAAGAACAATATCTCAGTAAGTTCAAGCACAGAGATTCAGAGGCTGGAGTACGTCTGGTAACATATGAGTATGTTAGAATTACGGTGATTTAGAGATTCAGAGGGTGGAGTACGTCTGGTAATATATGGGTATGTTAGAATTACGGTAATCTTTTGTAATTTTGTAAAACTATAGAGTGTAGTTTTTTAAAAATCATGATGAGTTATTGTAATTCTGCACTACCTACCCTTATATCAAAGTGAATATAATTGAATCATTTTAATAGACATAGTCTAAGCTCTAAGGTTTTCTTTGAATATTTTTCTTTATAGATGTCAGTTTTATTTATTAGACATTTTTATTTTGAATAATTTTATATATATATATATATATTTTTTTTTTTCAAATATTTAATAATATATAGAATATCCAATGAATATTAGAAAATAATTCAAACTATCGAATATCTCATCCTATAAAACAATTTGTACCAAAAAAAAAAAATTGTTAAAAACCCTAATGATATTTAAATTTTAAATATTTAATTACGTGGTTTTGTCAATGATATTTTATCGTATTTTAATTTTAGAATTTTGGCCGAATACTTCTTTTGGTCATTCAAGTTTGACAAAAATATTAGATTAATCCTTTAAGTTTTTTAAGTTTTAAATTGGTCCTTATTATCCTTTAAAGGATCTATTTAAAACTTAAGAAACTCTATTTGAAACTTAAAAAAACTTAAAGACGTATTGAAAACTTAAAGAATTTATTTAAAACTTAAAAAATTTAAAAGACTATCCGGTATTTTTATCAACTTAAAGGATTAAAAAAGGTATTTTGCCTAAATTTTTCATTTTAACATATTTAATTATTTATTTGCTTTCGATATATGTATAGTGACTTTTAAATAAACATCTAACAATACATCCGGCGCTAGTTTTCTAGTGAGAGAAACTCCAACTTCTCTCTAAACTTTCTTTCTCCTTCATTCATCGAAGATGGGTGGTTTTAGGTCATTTTTTGATCTAAAATCACACATCTACATCTTTTTTACTCTTTTCTTTCAATCTAAATAAGTGGTCTTCACATATATCAAGTTTTTCCTTTTGTGTTTTTGTAATTTCGTCATCTAATTGCAGCGTTGTGTTGGTAGTCGTCTTGTGTGGCGTTTGATTTTGCGTCTTGTCGCAGTGTTCGTTTAGTTCATGTTGAAAGATTGACATCAGACAACTACAAATTCAATCAATGATTTGAGCGTCAACGTTGCAGATCTGGAAGCATGTGTATTTTAGTGACTTAGATTTTATCATATTATTTGTAGACATTTTATCGTTGTATGCTATTAACTTGGGTGTTGTGAGTTTGTTCGCATATTCATCTTTTGCATTTTTAGTGATGTTTGTATCTGATGTGATGCACTCTATCAATTCAAATGAATGATTATCGTTTTATTTTTGTAAAAAAAATAAATAAATAAACTTCTAACAAATCGTCAATAATTTCAAAAAATTAAGCGTGAGTATGTTCAAAGATAAGTTTCTTTAAATAAAATCAAGTGACCATGTTTAAATGGTGAATAAACTTTAGTTAAGAACAAATTATTCAAGAGAATCACAATATGAATCTTAAACAATTCTTGATAAAACCGTGTGTTTGGTTTGTAAAATACTAAGTACCGGACAGAACAGTACTCCCTCTGTTTTAAAATGAATGTTGTTTTAGCCAAAAATATTTGTTTCAAAATGAATGTCACTTTCCATTTCCAATACAACTTTAATTTTTTTCTTCCAACTTTACCCTCAATAAATACTCTAACTTTTCTCTCACACAATTTCCAATGCAACTTTAAGTTTGTCCTTTTCTTATAAAGTAAAAGACAATTTAGTAAAAGTGTTATATCTAATGATTATTTCATTCTATTTCTTAATATGTGTGCCAACACCTAAAACGACACTCATTTTGAAACGGATGGAGTACAAGATAGAACAACACAATACAATGCAGAACGGTACAGGACAAATTTTAATAGCATTGAATAATTTTTTTTGTTTTATATGATTTTTGGGGGACGAAATGTTATTTTGGTATTTTAAACAATTTGTACGCGGGACAAAAAGTTGTGTTGTGGTTTGGTAAGGAACAAAAATATCTGATTTTATCATGTCCCTTGCCTCCAAGTTCGATTCTTTTTTATACCAATTTCATGAACTAGTTTGATTTCTAAAAAAAGACTTTAATTACTTTGATTTCTGGATTACCAAAGTTGCTTTTCTCTGAGAATCCGATAGTTATGATGAAAAAATTCAATTGTTTCAATAGGATTAGACGAGTTTCAAAGATTGGTTCCATAACCCAATCCAATTAGATTTAAACTTGGCTATTGATTCAACACCCCTGGAAACCATGTTCCATTCATCCACATCTCTGAAGCCCTGATATTTTAAAATGGATGATGTATCGTATCTCCTACGTATCATGCATCGATGTCTGCTCGATACGTATCAGAAGAGTATTTGAAGATTATTTTTTATTTTTTTAAAAAAATAATTACCCAATACGTATCAGAAGAGTATCCGATAATTATCCTGCACCGATATTTCCCAACTAATGTTAACTAAAATAACTTAACTGTTAAGTACCGATGTGTTCTTTTTTGGATATAGTGCTTCTTTTTTGGATCGATATAGTATAACACTAACAATTTTCCTTTTGGATATAGTATAGCACTTATTGTGCTCTTTTTGGGATATATTATGTATGTAATTGACTAATCATCACTCTCTTAATTGTCAATATTATTTATAGTTATGTTGATGTGTTACGAGCCTATGATCAGGTTCTTTTGTTTGTTAATATATTTGCATATTAAAAAAATGGTTATAATTATATTGTACATTTAATTATATCATTTTTTATTAATGTATCCTGATCGTATCGTATCATGATTTTTAAAAAAGTTCTGTATCGATGCATCGGTACAGTATCGTATCAGTATTGTATCTCGTATCCGGACTTCAAAGATCCATACGATACTTTCTACCATAAAATAGCTTAGTTGTACACAGCAAAGCAAATAATCATATTGGATTATGATTTTCAATAACTATAATGTGAGATATAAAGTTGGGTTCCACGCATTTATATCACCATATATTGTCTTCCTTTAAGTGGCCCACAGGCTCATAACAAAATGATAAAAGCAAGGGAAATAAGATATGACGAAGATTAAGGAGCAATGTATATAAAACAAGGTCATAACTCACACGAGGGACAAAGATTACGAATGATCAACGTCACAAGTTACTACAATACAACTATAACTAAAAGTGGTAATGTCGGTGAGAGGCTACTCTTAGTGTAGCATGCTATAAACTAGATTTTTTAATTAATATTCTAACTTTTTTTTTAATTAATATTCTACTATTTATTGTGAAAAGAGATAATTTAAAGAAATAAAAAAAATATAATTGTTAGGATTATCGTAGCGAAACTCTAACAAAATTTATTGTGATTATGTAAACTAGTCTTATTAGCGAGCAACCATTGTTGGTATAGACACCATTAATTGATACTACCTCCGGTTCTTATTATAAAAAATAACTGATTTTTTAGATTCATTGAATAATTAACATATCTCGTTATAAATACAGATTAGATACATCATTTACATAATGAACATAAAATGACAATTGTTTCTTATAATAAGGATAAAAGAAAGTATATTTTAGCAATTGTCCATCACGTATTCAAAAATAGCTGCAATGCCATTCTCTCTTTTTTAATTTTTATTTTTAGAGTATGTTGTGACATTAGTTGGACTTATTTTAGAGCTTTAGATAAGTGGTGACGATATTTAAAAAATATAGTTGAGTAGTTTAACTAATTAGAAGTGTGATGTAATATATTATATTAGATGGAATCCATTTATACCACCAAAATTGGTGATATGAATATTGATGCTCTGATTTGCAAGGTGAAAGAATATCACTTTTAATAAACTCATTAACATGTTCTCAAAAAATAAAAAATAAACTCATTAACATCAGCATATTATTTTATATGAAACTTAGTGTGTCCTAATACACTATCTCATGTGTAACATTATTGCATTTGATGCATAAGTTAATGGTGAGCTTGAACCAACATGATAGGTTCTAACAAGGTTTTAAATAATGGTTGCGATCGCGATAGTTTTCACGATTTCGACTGTCACGAATGTTGCGTTGAAGATTGCGGTTGTCGTGGTGTAAATTGTTGTGAAAGTGCCTCAAAATTGAAGAAATTAGAATTCTGGAAGCTGAAAATCGATGGCCGATTTTCAGAGCATGGTGGCCGATTTTGGACTCTGTTTTATGGCCTTTGGTTCGGCAAAAATCGGTGGCCGATTTGGAGCATTCGATGGCCGATTTTGACAGCAGAAAATAAAATAGAAACGTATTTTCGGGCCTAGATTTGTTCCAGTTTTATTGAGGATTCTTTTACTATAAATATAGACATTGTATCAGTATAAACCTTGAGATAGAGGGGGCTGAAACAAGGGTTTAGAAAGGCAACAACAAAACTAGGGTTTGTATAGAGTTTGTCTCTTCGGAACAAACACTAGAGTTTGAGGGTTGACTCACCTTGGGAAACACTATTAGGATTGAGTCTCTTGGTTACGGGAAGAGATTGTGACTTTGGGTAGAATTAGGCGGGAGACTTATTCTTGTAACCCATAGATATCTCTTTTGTAGGGTTACTCATCATATAGTGAAACGGAGGGCTGCTATCTCCTCCAGACTAGGTCAATTTGGACCAAACTGGGTCAACAAATTATTTTGTGTTTTCTCTTTCTTTCTCTCGTTGTTTTCTACTTTTGTCTGTGATTATAACTTCCATACACTTTGTTTTGGTTGCTTGACTATCCCTTGCTCCACACATCAAGTTTGTTATTGGTGTGTTTTCTCATCGAATTTGCAACATAAATAATAACAACATTGTCTATAATCGCAACATTGATATTTTTGAAGAGATCTACCCACAATTTCACAACTCACCTAAAATTTTCAAAATTTCACAACATGTGACACTGATACATACAATTTCTCAAGTGTCACCGTCAACTTTCATCTATAAATTTTCATGTTTATCATGGAAACCCCAATTTTTCTCTCTCAGATCTCAATTTTCAAGTCTTATGCACACCCCAACAACACGAATATAGGAGGGAGAGAGATTTATATTACCAACTTGGACTGGAGGATGCGATATGAATTAGAAGATGGTTGAACTGAATCAAAGAGGAAGGAGGCCGGTAACGGCTTTTCTCTGATGTATCGCATCGGTAACAACGTTTTAAGACCATACAATGTCGCGATCGTAACGACGTTTCACATGTAATTTTTGTTCACTCTGTGAAAACGGTACCATGGCTGCCGTGACTGTTTTGTAACGGCTGAAATCTCGATATAGGACCGTTTTTTAAAACCTTGGTTTCTAACAACAACTTCTTTATTTTTTATATTGTCCTATCCTATGTTGAACTATTAGTTTTACCCAATAAATTTAATTAAACATATTTTATAAACGATATTTGCGTATATTCTTTGATTTGTATAAACAACCTTTTTTGACTAAGTATAGACAACCTTGAACATACTTAAAAAAGAAACATTGACTTCATGAAAGAAAAAAAGACTTGTCTGCTTAACATTAGACAGAAAGACATTAACCACTTTTTCATTCACTTCAAATATAGAGGGTGTTTATCAATTAGATTAGATAGATAACTAATTCATAATTTATGAAATTTTGATTTACATCATTCAAACTTTCTTTGTTTTATATAATGACCTCTTTCAGTTTAACCAAAGTATTTTGAGCTTAAATTGAAACATTTGAACGTAGGTTAAAAAGAAAAAAACAAAAATCACCCCCTCTAATATTTATATATACAAACTTTAAGTTCTTCCTTTAATTTTCTTTAGATAGGTGGTTTTGGGTTGGGTGTTATTTTTTTTATTTTTATTTTTTATCGTGAATCGTTCTTATTTTCCGGAAAAGTTATTCCTAAGAATAATTTTTATAATTAAATGGTTTGGTTTAGATTACTTTTTTGTCTATGCAAATAGATACTCATTTAAGTTTAACTTTCAGTAAATTAACTACCAAATTGTCGTGTTTTTTTAGTATTCTCCGTAAAAAAAAAACTGTTTGTTTAACGATGAAATTACAATGTGCATGCACGTCACTTGAGGATATAGAATGGACCTCCACGTGAAGAATTCTACTCATTCATAATCACTGAAACAATTGGGCAGCTTTAGTTGCAGACGTTTTTTCTTTTTTTGAGTTTTTATCTACTTTAGTTTGATTAAATTAGACATGATTCATCTTTCTCCCACTCAAACACCTTTAGACATGTTTTCATAAACTTTGACCAAAAGTTTGAAAATATTAGGAATCCACTCTGTAAACAGAATAGGAAATTTACCAACGTGTTGTGATATTGCTGACATAATCGAGTTTTCTAAACACAATTAAAAATGACATGTTAATTGGTATCTCTGAAACATTAGTTAAATAGGTCAGAAGAGAATATTTTAAATTGAAAATAATATTTTCTTAATTTTTAAAATGTTGACCATATAATTTTCAATAGACCAAACACACAGATTAATATTTTCTTAATTTATAATTAAGGGTCCTATTCTTAACTCGTGAGTATAAAAAAGTGTATGTTGTAGATGATGTTGATACCATTAGTTAATAAAAGTCAATCATCACATGACCGTTATCTATACGATGATTCTGCCAACAAAATGATTTTCTCTTTCACTATATATGTAATCAATTATATCATGTGGGCTTATAAAAAAATATTATAGCATGTGGGTTCATAATATCGAATGTAGAGCAGAGACAACGTGGAATAAAATAAGTGGTTAATTTCTTTTAGCATAAATTAAGAACAACAAAACTTATAACGCTAAATATACTATAATCTCAATACAAATAATAATATCTTGTTAGTTAACATGTGATTGATTCAAGTGGTAAGATGTCAGATACCATAAATGAATGGTTAAAGACATGATCATTGACTCTTGTGTATAAAAAAAAGTCAATTGAAACGGGTTATCTTTTTGTCTAATACATTTTTTATCGGAGACTAGTCTTAACAACAATAAGAATATCAAGAGTTGTGTACCTTAAAATGATGGATGATAACCAACGACAACGAAGGATTTTGATTGATAGAGAATGAGAGATGAACTACCGTCAGAGTCATTTAGATTCTAGATTTAGAGTTTATAGTATGTTTCATTGTGCTTAACAAAATAGTTCAACCCATCACCTTCCATTACAAAACAAAATCAAGAGATATATTTATAAACTAATTAATGCTTAATAATGATAAATCATAAATATATTAATAATATTTTTAATAATTAATTATTATCGATTAATTCATAATTGATTAATTAAATAATTAATGTAACACCACCATCACCCATGCCAGAGATCCACCACTACCAACCTCCTCCGAAGTTCATTTAGGGTGCGTTTGATTTGCTAAAAAATGAAGGACAGAACAGAACAACTCTAGTTGTTCAATGTTTGATTTGTAAAACTGTTTCAGGTACAGGACAAACTGGAGGCAAGGGACATGACAAAAACTCATATTTTTGTCCCTCACCAAACCACTGCACAACTTTTTGTCCCACGTACAAGTTGTCTAAAATATCAAAATAGCATTTTGTCCCTCAAAAATCATATAAAACAAAAAATTACTCAATGCCATAAAAAATTTGTCATGTGCTGTTCTGCCTTGTGTTGTAATGTTCTATCTTGTACTGTTCTGTCCAGTACTTGTTGTTTTGCAAATCAAACACACCCTTAGGTTTTTAGATAATCATATAAATATATATGTCGTCATCTTTTTAAAATTAAAAATATATTTTATTTTTTTAGCTAATATCTACCTATCATTAAAAAACTCTAATATCAACCACTTATATATATCACTAATCTGCCCTAATTGATTAATCATCATATATTAAATTTTAAGAGCATCAAAATTTCTGCCCTAATCTACCATCTGTTAGACAAAGAAACTTTATTTGCGGGCATGCATCAATTTCATGTTCCTACAAAAGATTTTCATGCATGCTGGCGTGAATAACATATGGTCCAAAGCTAAAACGATCATTGTTACATGTTACATGTTCATTTTCTTTTTTGAATACAAAAAATTGATAGAATCAGTTTTCACATTCGATGTAGGGTTTTCATTTGTTGAAATTGGAACATATGGAGCCAGAAAAAGAGTTATCATAGCTAGTAGGCATAGATCTTCAAATTAGGCATGAAAGGTACCAAAACCAAAACGTTTAAACATGCATCAAATTTATAAAACTCAATTTGTTTTATGCCAAATTATGAAAAAAGATAATTACTTAAATTGTTAAGTGATGAAGATATTTGGAAAAGCTTGCAGATTATGGCCATAGACTTAGGCATCATATATATTTCTGGACTATGGTCCACGATATAAAAGTCAGTATCATCTCATTTTCAAGTTGTGCACTTGTGTGTGGGAATAATATTGATGGAACAAATTTATATCAGTGCGTATTATTAATTGTAGATGGTGTAAATACGTACCACAAGTTTCATATTAGATGAGTAGGTATAACAAACTTTCTATACCAAGGTCCTTGATCAATTTCATATATGACCTTATCTCGTTTAATAAATACGCTCTAAACTAACTCGGTACTTTGCATTTATCATGCAACACAAAGTTCAATCCCGGTACGTATGAAAAACGTTTATTCACATTGATCTTAGTTATATCAAAAGGATTTTTTTTTTTTTTTTTTTTTGTGTTGGTCAGATTTGAATTCCGAACCTTGCATTGTCCATGCCAACTGAGCTAACCTCACGAGGACAAGAGGATTATTCTTTCCTGATGAGTGCGAAGAATATGATTGGTTTAAAAAATATCTTTTTTTTTTTTTTTTCACAAATGGTTTAAAAAATATCTTAAAATTTATAAATGTTTTATTTGAGTTGTTTATTAATCATTATTTAAATTATAGTTGTTTCCAGTCCAAAAAAAAATATTTATTTTGATTTCATTGATAAAAATATAGCATGTTTTTTTTTTTTTTTAGCTTCTACGTTTGAATTCTCTCAATGATAGTGGACAGTGAGATTGGTTCCTCTGATGAATCGATTTTTGGGCCAAATATTCAATTTCAAAAACAAAAAAAATTGCAAAAATAATTAAATGAGATGTAATAACGGGCCATGGTAAGAAATAATGCATAATATGTGCATGTGATGGGGTTCGATCCCCAAACACCCCACTTTTTCATGTTAAAGGTGAATTTCTCTAGCCACTAGACTACTTGGCTAAAGAAAAAAAGGGGTTCGATCCCCAAACATCACACTTATTCGTTAATGAAACAAAAAAAGGAAAGTTTCAAATTTAAAACATAATTTTTTACATTTTTAAGACTTTGAATACACAAATTTCAAAATATTCATACTTTTTTTTAGAGGATACTTTATTTGTTTATTAACTAGTGTTGCAAGGATATTAATTAGTTAGCATTTTCCTATAATAAATAAGAATATTTCAGTAAAAAATATATTTCATTGATAATTAAAAATGATAGATATAAACAAATAAGTATTGCAAATGAGAATTTGGTGTTTATGTAACTATTCATATGTCTCTACAAACATAGCAATTAGTAAAGATGATGCATAAAATATGCTAGGTTTAGGGTTCGAGTCCTGGAAAGAAAAAAAAATCTAACTAACCATATGCTAAACTAATTAGCCATTGGCTTAGCTTCTCAAATGGAGGGTCCTATATATACCACTCAATGTAATGTCTGATTGAGAAAATGTTGAATTCACATATATCATGAATTATACAAAAATCGGTAAACACATTTTTCTCAAAACAAAAAAAATAAATTGATAATTACATAGTTAACCTTATTTTATTTAAGTAAATGTGTTCCATGCAAGATCTTAATTATTACTTTCTTTTTGTTGATGAGTGCAAGTTTTTAATTTGATCAACATATAAAATTCGCATATATACTCAATCAGCTGGTTTCGGACATGTGTCATGTCCGACACTGACACCTATAATTCACTAAATTATGTGATTTTTTCAAATTATTAGCGGTGTCGGCGTGTCAATGTCCATATCGTATTCGATGTCGGTGTCTGTATCCATGCTTCATAGGTTATCGACCATTAACTCACATTTTACATAAATGACTGCTCTACAAAATGAGTGCTCGGTCAGTTGAATTATAGTCTAAAACAGCTGAGTTATTGATTTCCCCACGCCCACATACACCTTCATGTAATTAATTGTTGGACTTGGTATGCTTATATCTGCCAAATTATTTCCATCCACGTCCACATCACTATTTTTAAACGAGAAATGTTCTTCAATATTTTTAAGGGAGAAAATATAAAGGCAATTTCTATGGTACATCCAATAAATTTAGGTGTATCGGTACACCAAGTCGTTAAATTAATAATAAATGAGTTGTTTTTTTTGAAGAAAAATAATTATTTTCTATCATTGACAACTATAGTAATTAAATTTTATTTACCAAGAGCTTCGACGAAATAAAATTTAATTTTTATGAATTTTTATTGCTCATAACAATGAATATTGATTATTTTTTATGACAAAATGTAAATTTTTTAATATGATCCTTATAAACAATGAAATGATGTTTTTCCTTATGAAATGATGTTTTCTAAAATATAAATATTGACAAATAGCTTTTTATTTCATAAAAATGATCGATATTTTATAAATTTTGTAAAACAAAAATATCGGTACACTAAAATTTGTGAGTGTACCATAAAAGTCTCCAAATATAAAACCAATGTTTCTTTTTTTTTGAAAAATAAAACCAATCTTTCTTAACACGTTGGATTAACTGATTTGGAGTCTGCCAATTAATCATGACTTATTTATATTATAATTCAACTGATTGACAAATACTTTCATTTTGCTTTAACTAAGGGATCAATTACATAATCCTATCAACACTTTTTGAACGTCATCATGACTCATTGTATATCCATTTTTTTTTTGCATTTGGAGAATTTTTTATGGTTATGATCAGCATGGCTCATATGTAGCCATGGCTTTTTCACATTTTTGGAAATTCATTTTGTTGGTGCTTTTTTTGTGCTGTTTTGTGGAAATTATTACTAGCTTCTTATACATTGGATTCTAATTAAGGTATTGTGTGTATATAACGTCCTTCTAGTTCAATCATTCCTTGGCTTTTAAAAGATAAAAATAAAGATCAATCAAAGAGTAATTATGTACAAACTTGTTGGAATCTCATGAGAGACCAGCTTTTGATTTAGCCAAAGACTGAAAATTTAAAGTTTCACTGACAAAGTTCATACAAAAAATAAAAAAGGTTAATGTATTATTATTTTTTTATGTAAAGAATTGGTCCATCTGTTTCATTTTCACTGTTTACAATTTGATAAATCACGACCCCTCCATCTTTTAATTTTGTGAAAAAGAATTGAGCATAATTAAAGTGTGAAATGTTTGTTCTGGTAGAAAAGAAAAAGTAGAGAGAGTGATAAAAGAAAATAAAGTAGAGATTCTATAAGTGAAGGCTTTATTCTAATGGATGAGCATAGAGTTTATTCATTCATCATGCCCGGTCTGTAAGGATCTTGTGTTTTAAATGTGCTCAGTACTATGGCCACTTGTATTGAATCAATTAAATGTGTTCAGTACCCTACCAACAACATAAAAGTTGTTCTACTCAAGTTTATGAAAGCTTCTACCTTAGTGTTAGGTTACCAACCAAAGTTGTATGTATTTCTCATAAAATTAGCAAGTGAGATGAGTTTATCTTTTGATATATAGTTCAAGGAATGGAACATTAAGTAAGATATAAATGTGAGATTACATTAACATAAAAAATAACATTTTTAAAAATATCCGTCTGTAGTTAAACTTCTGTAAAAATTGAGAAAATAATAAAGTGTAAAGACTATATTATGTATCTAGATTGATGACCATGTCTCTTATGCACTGGCAGATCTTCATGGGAGCCATGGCCTCCCCTCAGTTTTCTAATAAATACTAGATTAGGCATAATATTACATATGTTTCGCATGTTTCGTATCGGATATTGGAGGCACTTTCTATCATGAGGGCGTGAGTTCGAGTCCCTCTATCTCTTTTTAATGCATTTTTTTAATTTTTATTCACAAAAAGTGATCCTCATGCAGAAATCAAGCACAACAACCATCTACCTCATATTACAATTTGTATATACTCATGAAAACACTTATATATATATATATATATATATATATATATATATATATAGGTTATGAATATCTGGCTCCCCTAACAAATTAGTCAAGATCCGCCATTGTTCATATGTCAAAGATATGAAGTACTAAGTCTATACATGTGTATAAATATTAGAAGTAATATTTATACCGGATTAACCTATGATGAGAATATTACATAGTATGTTATGAAGGTATTATAAGATATCCTCATGGTGATAATTGTGTATACCACTCTTTGACATAAAACTAATATGATCTATAGATGTGGACTTAAGTGTTTTATTATCATTTAAACGTTATATGTAATAGGATAACCATAAAGTTGGTTAATGGAAAGTTGATGAATCATGATGAGGGACATAAGTGTCCTAGATGAGATTTGCCCCTCCTGCATAACACGAGAAATGTCTTTAGGTCTCTTGATGAAATGTGACTGTAAAATTGCATGATCATGCCGGATTAAGTCAATATGGGATATTGGATTTATTCATTACTCAATATATTTTAGGATCAAGAAATATTACTATTGAGCTATACAAGGGTGACACAATCTATGTCTTGTGTTCAATATAGTTATAAAAGAAAATGTGTAATTATACACATGATCATTATCACGGAAAAAGTTTCATTAGATCACATGACATTCCCGTAACTTGGGCGGGAACGACGTATTGCTAGATACTTATCGTTGTTTATAATATTAATATATGATTTAATATTATTACCAACGTGAAGAAAACCTATAGAGTCACACGTAGGACATATAGATGACCGAAAATAGAAATAAATAAATAATACTTACTTATAAATCAATAAGTATGGACTTATGTGTAATTAAGTTAATAAATATGATTTATTAATTAAATTACAAAATGCAACGCACGTAATGTACAATGCATTTTAAGTGGAATGCAGTAGGCTATGATGCACATAAGTGAGTCTATAAATAGAACTCAGTCGTGCAGAATAACCATTTTACAGAAACCCTAAAAGTGCAAACTAAAACCCTAGCTCTCTCTGAACCTCTAATCGCTTGGCGAGCACTGAGAACCAAAGACATTATGTTATACGGATGCGTAGAGGCACTTCTACACTGTTTTGTTGTGATCCAAGTTGTTTTTGCACTTTAGAGGTAAAAAAAAATTCACTAATTTATGTCAAATTTGTAATAATCTATAGAAAGGAAATTAAAAAAAAAAATATTTTTGTTGTCTTTCTGGTAATGATTTCCCTTCCCTCTTGAATTCGAATTAAGTCTTGAAAATGTAATAACCTTAAAACTAATGAGGATGCCAAACTTGTAAAAATTATTTGCTTTTAAAAAAAACCTTTTGACAAATCTAAGTCTTTTGTTAATTTTAATTTCTCAGATCGTTATAATGATATTCTAGGCTATGTTTCTAGTTATTTCTTAGAATTTGAAGACAACTTAGAACTTATTTAGAGGAATTGTCAATGGTTTGAGGAACATGTTGCATTGTTTTCATTTGAGTCGTTGTAATTCAGTTTTATCATAAATCATGCAACTTCATAGGTGTTTAAAGTCTTTTTTTAGTGAGAAATCATGTAAATCGGCAAAACAAGACATCACGTGATGGATTGATCATATGAAGATTGAATGAATAGTTCTTAGAAGGTCTTTGAAGACAATACAAGTTGAAGAAAATTCAATTCAAGTTCCAAGGCATTGCAAGACGGAAGAACACTCAAAAAAGAGATGAAAACCGCAAAATTCGCACTAGAGGCACTGCCTCATGCACCCTGCGCATGAGACAACATTCCTTTCTGCCCCATGTGACCTTGCGCCTTACTCCATGAGCCTTGCGCATGTGTCACGTGAAGAAGGTGTTGATTGCTTGTTTTTTTAAGGTGTTTTAGTTGGAAAAACTCTATTTTTCTTCTCTTAACCCCTAAGGCTTTGTTTGGGAGTTTGTAGGGGAGAGAAAGGAAAGGCTTTGGGGGGGGGGGGGGGGGGGGGGGGGGGCGCAAAATATATGGGAAAATTGAGAAATCTTTCACATTTGTTGAAAGAGTATTTTTTTTAGAGAGTGATAAATTAATGCTTATGATTAATATATTTTTAATTTAAAAAATATTATAACAACATATATTAAATTTGAAGAATTCATATAAACCCTCCCAAACCCCTTAAAACCATCCTCCAATACAATTTTTTAGTTCCCCAAATGAGAAGAGTTTTATATTTTAAAGAAAAATAAGTCCCCCCAAAGCCCCTCCTTCAAATGTCCTCTATTTCTTCCACTTACTCATTCCTTTTTTCCCCAAGGTTTTCCTTGTCTTCCCCTCCAAACTCGCAAACAAAGCCTAAGTAGTGATGTACTATAAATAGAGACCCCTGCACACTCTTTTATTCATTTAAAAAGCTTAGGTACAAGTCAAGGGTCAAGCATCAAAACTTCAAGACAGAGGATCTCCATCCTCCTCTTGTTCTCATTAAGTATGTTTTTATATTGTTTTTTAACGATGTCGGTTGTCATGAGCAACTAAACCTCTTTGATTAGGGCTTCACGATGAACCCTTTTTTATTTGTTGGACTCAATTAATAAAGTTTTTTATTCAGTTTATGATCTAAAGTCTGATTTAATTTGTATATGTCTGTTTTTATACCACATCTTAGATAGAGCATAATAGGGTTGACAACTCTAATTCTGTTCGACTTCCGACATAAGTAAATTGCTTAGTTTCTAAATTAAATTCTTTTAATCGAATATTAGTATGAATACAGGGCTATGACTCATCTTATAAGGGAACATCGCAATTGCAACTGGTTGAATTGCGGCGATGTTAAAATAAATTTCCACTGCTTTATCACAGGTCATGTTCTACTTTCTTAAATCCAAAAAAAAGCAAGTCATAAACTAATAATCGATCGAGATATTTCCATCAAAGACAGAAGGGGGGATTCAAGGATTCCTTAATCGTCGTTATACCTATGAATCACAAAACATAATCTTGCATTAGGCAGGACAATTAAAACCAGTGGCGGATCTCTTTGGGGGAAGGCAGGTGCCATGGCATCCCCCAAAGTTTCCTTATATACTATATTAGGTGTATTATTTCAACTAGGATTTAGCGTTGCAGTGGTAAGGGGTACCATAAATTGCTCTAGGTCTTTGGGGGTTTCGAACCAACATCCACTTGCTCCTTTCAAACATTTGACATCGCTTGGCCTATTATTAATTATTGTTAATACTTAAAACCATTTGATATATATTCCATAAAAGTTTGGCACCCCCAACAAATTAACTCAAGATTCGCCACTGATTAAAACCCTGCAACACTTTTAAATCTCTTCTTTTATTCACTTTCAAATAAATACAATCTAATTATCAAGTTAAACGACAATTCCTATTGAGACGATAACTTACTACTTTATTAGTTAAGTACAATTTGATGCACTTACCGATTCTTACTATTGAGGTTATGAAAAGAGTAACATGGAAGAGAACTCATGATTCCACAGAAATGAAAGCTCTGAAGACAAGGTTGAAGAATACCGCCGCAATAAAGAGAGAATCTAAGATATTTCTACTACTAGCTTTCATTAATAATCATATCTTATTATTAATTCATCACTCAAGTACATATATAGCTAAATTGGTTACAGTGGAATCATGGATATTGCTACTCAGAAGCTGAATGTGATTCTTACCATAACTGAAATTGGGTGACTCATCAATAGAAGCTTCTAGGCCTTTCCATTGGATTGGGATTTCTTTCTTTGAAGGATTACATAGTCTTTCATTCACTTTGACCTTATGGTGATAATGATGTAATTACAGATATTCTTTCGTATAGCGATATAATTACATGTTATATTAATGTAATACTTTATGCTTATGTATTTTTTTTTTTTAGAAAACTTTATGCTTAATGTATGTCTACCATTTCATATTGCTTACTAATCATTTGAAATATGTAACATAATACTATACTATATAACTATTTTATTTTCTTCCAAAAATAACTACTGTAATTTACTTTTATGCTTAATGTTTGCATCGTTAAGGCAGCAGGTGTGCGACTGGATTGGATTCGTTGGGGTGGATTCTAATAATATTTCCGATCATTTGGTGCAGTTTACTTATATGACAGGTGTTGGTAAAGCTAAACGTTCGTTCCTGCAGCTAATTTGACTACTGTGTACTTGGGTTGTGTGGAATGAACGTAACAACCGTATTTTCAATAATATTGTAACCTCTGTTCCTCGACTGTTAGATAAGGTTAAATTGTTATCCATAGGATGACTGAAAGTTAAAAATGTCATGTTTGTTTTTCGTACTCAGAGGTGGTGATCAAGCCCTTTAGCTTGTCTGTGCATTGACTAACTAATATTGTTTCTCTGTTTCCTTGGGTTACTGACATTTTGTAACTTTGTAGTGGTCTCCTAGGCACACCTTGTGCTTGGGAACTGCTCTTTACTGTTGTTATATAATTCCATTTTGGTTTCTTAAAAAAAAATACTATTGATGAAAATATTAGATGATAAAAACTTAGGAAAATTCTATGGTGAAGTCATCAGACTGACTTTTCTGGTGAAGTTAACACTATAGCATCAAAAGTGTAGTGAGTAACACCCCACTGTTTGTGCAGTGGCATTAAAAGTTCAGTCCTCATAGTATCATCAATTCATCAAATTAACAAGACTACACTTAATCTAATTTTATCTTACCATGTTTTAAGTCTAACACCCCGCAAAGTGTAACACTTAAGACTATCACATAATATCATAAACTATGTTTGCATGTTAAAGATGTCAACGATAAAATAGTACATGTAAGTCCAAGATGTTGCAAGCATTACTAGATGAATTACTACTTATCATTAATCAATAATCAACAATTTAAAAATGAATTAAACATTAAGATCAAAATTAACTTTTTCAAAAAATAAATTTTCAGACCGCCAGTAGAAGCTCCCAAAAACTTAACACCGTACAAATAAGTTCATAAATTCCATTCAATGTTTTTCTTGCAATAATTATTAGCTACCGTATTTGCAACCAGCCTCATTTAATCCGTACATGAGTTACTTCGAAGTTCAATCAATTATAAGTTACCCAAGAAAATATTCTAGCAATAACACATTGCAATGCAAGCAGATATATTGCATTAAATATTTGCTGTACATTAGGTATTGTCTCCGTTCATGTGTAAAATAATTTATAAAGCAATCCTTTCATAACTGTCGTAGAATATTATTTTTGTTTTTTTTTTTTACAAGGCAATTTGCGTGAAGACATGTAAGAGCACATCAAACATGATCGAAAATTAAAGTTTCCAACATCAATTCTAGCTTATATTTTGGTGGTGATCAATTCTAGCTTATGATGTATACCGTGTGTGAGACAGATGAATCAAAAACTTAAAACATTTTTAAGACTTGTTTGTTTAAGATTCCTGAAAAAAAGAGTACATAAAATTTCAAGAATTACACGAAAGAAAGTTATAAAAGGATATCTTAAAAGCTTTAAGAATAAAATCTTCAATAAATAGTTCCTTTCTTTTTTGAGTAATAATAAACAACTAGTTTTGCATATATTACAAATATTATTTAGATGGGTACCTACCAACAACGCTCTCTTATCGGTTAAACTTAAAAAGAATAAGTTACAATAATTTTTCCAGGAGGCTGACAACTCATACTTATGTAGTGTAGCTTCAAATATTAAAACTTTACTTACCAAAAAGAAGATAAATTAAAACTTTATGGATAGGGTAGTTTATAAGGAAAATATATTATATTTGGGTTGGAGTACTCTTTTAATAAATTTTTCTTATTTATGAAAAGAATAAAAATTGGGTGGATCTCACATAAATTGTCAAATTGATCATATAAATATCAATTGATTGAAGTATTGGTTTCTGGAAGAAATTATTAAACAGGTGGCTAGCATTATTCGAATTTAAATACTCCATCTGGCCTCCATTAAAAGGAACCAAATGCAAAAAATAAAATCAATAAATATTATTTATTATTGTAATATTTGAATATTTTTCTGATATATCATATGCATGAGAAATAGAAAACAATGATTTTTTTTTTCTTCATTTTCTCTATATATTTTTATTCTCAATGCAAGGTGTATATATATGTTGGATATCCAAATAAATTTTTTCTATTTATTTATGAGGAATGATGAGATATTAAATACACAATTAGAGAGAAGATGAAATCCTCTCAATTTATGAAAGAAATAGAGATACAATTGATAGATATTGTGACTCATCAGTAGAACCCACCTACTAAAATGGATCTCTCTTAACAGCTCATTTTAATTTATCTCTTTTATAAACAGAGAAAATATTGTAACACCAACAAAAAAAAATTCATACTGCAGCACGTACATTTTAGAGCAGAAAACTACTATAAATTAGTGCATACACCACAATGTAAATCACCAACATTTTCAACACTCTCGTTTCATTCTCTTTTCTTTTTCTTCTCAATGAAAAGCAACCACTAAAGAAACTTAACACAAAAAACCATTGGATCAACATGCACAAACACACCCTCTTTCTCTTTTATGTCTTTCTCTCCACACTCACGGTAACCACCTTCACATTTCTAAACACATTGTAGATATTAATATTATGCATAATCAATTAAAAAAAAATCTAAAATAACTCTAATAGCAAAACTTTAATTTTTTTTACAATGCAGGTTGGTTTAGCAGTGGATCATGCAGGAGACAAAAACCAAAACCCATTCACTGCGAAAGCTTTTGCAATTCGTTATTGGGACAGAGTGATCAAAAACAAGTTACCAAAACCAACATTCATCCTCAATAAGGCATCACCACTCAGCGCCACCGAGACCGCGGCTTTTGCGAAACACGCGGCAGCCAACACACTCTCCACAAAGTTGCCGGAGTTCTGCTCGGCTGCCCATCTTCTTTGCTTCCCAGAAGTAACTCCAAATCTTGCAAAACACTCTCAAGATGGAAAATTCTCCGTTTACAACGATGGTCAGAATTTCACCAACTATGGCACAGAAAGACCTGGTGGATTAGACTCCTTCAAGAACTACTCCAACGGCTTCGAAAACAATCCGATAAACGAGTTCCGGCAATACAGCCGGAGCTCAGCCGGTCATAACGACAGTTTCACCAACTATGCTCTCGAAACCAATGTTGCAGATCAGAATTTCAACACTTACGGCTCTGGCGCTGCCGGTGGCTCCGGCGATTTCAAAGCATATGCTAAAGGCACCAACGTGCCTAACCTAAGGTTCACCACCTACTCCGTCGGCGTTGCAGGTAGGCAACAGGAGTTCACTAGCTACAGTGAAGCCGGAAACGCCGGTGATCAGAGTTTCGGCAACTACGGAAAAGACTCCGCAGGTGCCGAAAACAAGTTCACGGCGTATGGTACAGACTCTAATGTTGCTTCTTCAGGTTTTTCAAGTTATGCGGATCAAGGTACAGGTAATAAAGACACGTTTGTTAATTACGGTGTTAATATGAATAATCCAACAGAAAATTTCAAAAATTATGCAAGTGGAAGTTTAGGTGCTGCTGAAAAATTCTCAAACTATAGAGATCAAGCCAATGTGGGTGCCGACTCGTTTACTTCCTATGCTAAGGACTCAACGGGTGGGACCCATGTTGATTTTGATAACTATGGTAAATCTTTTAACGAAGGAACCGACAGTTTCAAAGGGTATGCTAAAGGTGCTGATGCGGATCATAAGATAACATTCAAAGGTTATGGTGTTAATAACACGTTTAAGGATTACGATAAAAAAGGTATTTCTTTTGCTGGTTATACTAAGAAATCTTCTTCTTCAACAAATTCTGTTAGTGAAAGTGTTAGTTTGGCAAAAAAATGGGTTCAACCTGGTAAGTTTTTCCGAGAAAAGATGTTGAAACAAGGGGTGGTTATGCCTATGCCGGATATTAAGGATAAATTACCGCCAAGGTCGTTTTTACCACGTACCATTTTGACCAAATTACCCTTTGCATCTTCTAAGTTGAATGAGTTGAAGCAAGTTTTTAAGGTGTCTGAGAATTCCTCGATGGATAAGATGATAGTGGACTCATTGGGTGAGTGTGAGAGGGCACCGAGTATGGGTGAGACAAAGCGTTGTGTTGGTTCACTTGAGGATATGATTGACTTTGCAACTTCAGTTTTGGGCCATGATGTAACTGTTCGATCAACTGAGAGTGTAAATGGATCGGGCAAAAATGTCATGGTTGGAAGGGTTAAAGGGATCAATGGGGGTAAAGTTACTGAATCTGTGTCATGTCACCAAAGTTTGTTTCCTTATTTGCTATACTATTGCCACTCGGTTCCAAAGGTTCGTGTTTATGAAGCAGATCTTTTAGATCCTGAGTCTAAGGTGAAGATAAATCATGGTGTTGCTATTTGTCACTTAGATACAACTGCTTGGAGCCCAACACACGGTGCATTCATGGCTCTTGGGTCTGGTCCGGGTAAGATTGAAGTGTGTCATTGGATCTTTGAGAATGACATGACCTGGACTACTACCGACTAAAGCAGCATTTCCACCATAGTCAATATGTGTTTAATTCTATGTCATGTCAAATTACTAGTTTTCATTTCTAGTTTTTAGAAATAAGTGGTTTTCCATTTGAAGAAAATGAATTATTTATCATCTTACTATTTGCATGTTTGGATTGAATGTAAGATTGACAAAATCATAAGGTGTCAATGTGATGAAAATCACACGGTAGCATCATAATTTCGTCAAACTTCCAAACATACATTATCATATTCTCTTGTGTAGGTGTTTGATAGTTGGGTTTCTAATGAATGGTAACTTAATATTATTAGTGTTTTCACTTGTCATGAAATAGCAATCCATTTAATAACTTATAATTTGTTTGTTTAAGGTTTATGTTGACTAAATAGAATTGATTTTGATTAAAGATGATTTCGATCAAATAATTTTTTGGAATCATAAAACATATAGTTTACGGGGAAAAGATAAACGTTGTTAGTAACACGGAATACATGTTAATTTGGTTGATTACTTGTTAAATTTAATTTTGAACCGACATTTGATTATTTTCCTCTCTATGTAAAGTAGGAGACATATCAACTGAAAGTTTTTGAAGAAATTTTTTTGGTTGACATCCTATATGGGTGATCTTTGAGAGAGAAAGAGATATATATAAAATGATATTATTATAGATATGATAGAAAAAATGAGATAGAGATAAACCATACGTTGAACAAGTGTTAAAGAATATGAGATGTCAAATTAGTGATTTTTTTATGATATAAAGTGGTCTTAATTATATCTTTTTAAAATACTTTCATAATGATCTTTTTCTATACTTTTTTAGAAAAAATGTTAGAATGAGGAGTGGGAAGTTGCGGTGATTCAATTGCTGGAAAGCTTATAAAAACCACACTATTGAAGGAGATATTGTGCTTTTAAATCTGATGTATATAATGATGCTCTTAGTTACTTAGTTTTGTTGCTAAAACAACTTTCCAATTATTGTGTTGTAGCATGCCTAATGTTTGTCACCAATTGTATAGATATAAAACATGTTGCCTTTGAATTTCGATTACAGCACACGAAGAATTCTTACACCATGTTAAAATAAAAAAGTAACATCGATCATAGAAAAAAAAAAGGAGAAAAATTACGAAATGACAGAGATGTAATGCTGATAAGTCAAATAGGGTGGCTTATCTATACTAATTACTACCTCTAGGCGTTCGTAGAGATTTACGAGCCTTAGGTATAGTATAAAAAAAGGATTCAGTGTATAAATCATAATTTTTTTCTCTTTCAATAAATTATGAATGTGGCATACATTGGTTATGACGGTTTAAATCTCAGCTATGCTAACACCCAAAGTCACCATAATACGATGTTTTCACAATTATATATGTTGGCACGCGAAAATACCGTGTGTCAAATACAACTTATCCTATATATTATTAATAAAAAAGAAAACAAACCAAAAAAGTTGGAGCTATAACAAGTTAATATAGATTTAAAAAAAAAAAAAAAAAACTAATTGGATTGACCCATAAAAATTCATCTTCTGTGAATACGAGACTATTTTTTTAAAGAACTCATATTTTTAAATTAATTTAGAAAAATAAACCATTACCTTCATTCATAGGTATAATTTTTATTTTTATTTTTAAAAATAAAAATAAAAAGTAACTAAACAACGTAAATGAAGGAGAATTTCACTATAGCCATGGTTTAACTAATATAGAATAGGGTTTACATACAATAACCACATTCCAAATGTATATTCAAATCGTTTTAGATCAGTTAATGGAATAATATGAACTCATTTCCAGTAATTTAGCATGGAGTAACGCTTTTAATTCCAATTTAACTTTGTAGTACTATATAACAAGTTATCTCTGTGAGCTTAGCTCAGTTGGTAGGGATATTGCATATTATATGCAGGGGTCGGGGTTCGAATCCCGGACACCCCACTTCTCCACAATTAAATTGTGTGAGCTCGAACCATTAGGCTACTTGACCAAAAAAAACAAGTTAATATAGAATGGAGTGAGTGAAATCAGTGCTAAATTGGGTCAACAAATGCGTAACGCTTTTGAGGTAATTAGTAAATTGGAATAACAAGTGTGTGAGAGATACAAGTATTGTCGTGACAAAGAGGGAAAGAAAGACTATGGTCTTGGTCAATTGAAATGAATGGAATAATATGTATTCATGATTCTATTAAATTCCACATTGAAAGTCATGGTAAAAATTCAGCATAGTATTAAAAATGGAAAATATGATTATTTTATTCACTAAGGACAAGATGAGGCAAACTTGATAGATAATAGAGTCCACAATTTCCTTCTTTCATGATGTTAAATATAATAATTATGGCATTATGAGTGATAAATAGTCTTAAATTGCTTGTTTCCTAACAACCGCTAATTGATGTATTCACTAAAGATTTTTATTCTACTGTTATTAATAAATGGGCCTAGATAAGGATTTTGATTTGGGCCCTTCTAATACGATTTGTTATATACACCCCATCTATAACCTTAACTTTGCTTTATACACCCCCATATAAAAAAATTAGGGCCCCCTACGGACAAGGGCCCTAGGTCGTTGCACACGCGACATATGCCTAGGGACGTCCTGATTACATCTTCCAATCAAAATTAAAATATTGGTTTGTTAGGTTGTAGAAATTTATCTTTTTCCAATAGACATAAAATATTAAATAACTCGTATGATAAATTCAAAATCCAAACATTCGCATTCACATGTCTTGGCCCCTGGATTGCCAATAACCTGATGCATATTTTTCCAAAGAGTGCGTAATAATGAGCATTTCCTTACAAGTAGGGGTGGCAAAACGGATCCGGCCCGTCGAACCAGCCCGTTTAACTCGTCATTTTAGGCGGGCTGGGGTGAGATTTTGAGCCCATCTCTCTAGTTGGCCCGCTTCTGTTAAGCCCGCTAAAAAAGTGGGTTATAGCGGGGTGAGGCGTGTTGGCCCGCGGGCTTATTAAAATTTCTTTTTTAACTATTAATGATCGAATTTTTAATTTACACACGCCATAAACAATTGGGCCAAATGATACCCAACCCAACCTCACTTTGCCCACTCTCTCTAATAAGTGATAATTTATTCACCACTACTCCATTACCTCTATTAAAAAACTTATTCACCACCACTGTATTATAAAACTTCATTCCAGACTCAAACTCGTCCTCTATTTTTTTCCCTCTCTACTCTCGGTCTGAGTCTGATTGCTCTAATTCACTTGAGTCTTTTTTTTACTATTATTGTTTTTATAATAGCAGCATATTTGTTAATAACAATCAACAAAAAAATATTTTAAAAAATAGACAGGTCAGCCCGCTAGTCCGCCTTTAGGCGGGGCGGGGTGTGAGTTTGAGCCCACCTCCTCAAGTTGGCCCGCCCCACCCCGTTTTTTGCAGGCTAATTGCGGGTTGGCCCTAAATGGGGCGAGCTGGCCCGTATTGCCATCCCTACTTACAAGACAAGAGCTATTCTAAACCATATGAGCGTGTTAGCGATGAAATCCGAACACCGTTGAAAAAAACCACCCAATCATGGGTAACATGGTAAAATAACAAATAAGTGATGGACAAACACGTAATTTCAATTTAACAAATAGTGGATAGGAATAACACCCCCGAATATGTTTAAGTCCCTGTTTGGTAACCCAGCGAGAAAGCTAAAACGCACGTTCGTTTCTTCAGAAGTGATTTTACTGTGTTTGGTTCTCCTCCACCCCTCAATCATCATCGCACGTTTTGCTTTTCAGAATCAATGTTGGGCAAAGCTCCAATTCTTAGCTTTTTGAAAGCGATTATGTCAACTGCAAGTATGGAGTCTATCAATTTATCCTTTTGCCCTTGTGAAGTGAAAGGAAATTTACAAATTTTATTGAGGGGTTTCAGAAATCGGTAATTCCTTGCTTTGAGGTTCTCCTTTGCAATGGTTTTTTTTATTCTTTTTAACTGTGGGTGTTGCAATGATATTGTACATACTCCATAGCAATGGGTATGGCAGCATATTGAAGATGAACATGTCAACAATGGAATAAGAAACAAAACAGGGAGGAAGAGAGAGAGAGAGAGAGAGAGAGTTACTAAATAAGTGGGATTTTAATCCAAACCACTAATTTTAATCAAAGGGTCAGTAATAATATTCTCTCACTCACATCAGTGAGATCCCTCTTTATGACACAAATATGAAATATATCAAAACTCATTTGTTTTGGACAAAAAAACTTATACCCAGGACCGTCCTTGTGAAATATGAGGCTCGGCTATCTTTTTAAAATAGGTCCATAGTAAAATAAAACGTAATTTTTTTGTGTAGCTAAACTTCATTACTCCTCTGTTGTGGAAAAAGGTAAAACAAATGGTTTATGCGAAGAAAAAAATGATTGTTGTGATTTTTTCAATGAAATAGACTTTTAAATTGACTGATTAAGTGATTATACAAATTAGGGGTGGTTTGATAGGATCAGATTTATGTACAAAAAGGAGTACTAGAGTAGGGAGTGAGTATTGAAGAAAGAAAATGATATAACATATATTTTTTTATTTAAGTAGGGAGTGAGTATTAGACTTAATTTTTTGTTTGAGGTCCATTGCATTTGAAGGCCCGATCTAATTGAGCATCTTGCACTCCCTCAAGGCCGGGCCTGATGATACCATGAAAATCACATACTAGAGTTGCCATGGGCTCGACAACCTACGCAGTTTATTTGTGGAGATCAAGAGTAGGAGGAGGCTTAGCCTGCATGTGAAAATCCTCCATTAATCTGAAAGTAATTTGATTTCGACTCCCATTTCATTGATTTCATCATTTCAAATAATGATAATAAAAAATAGTGGTGTGTGTGGCAGAATTGTATATATGGTTTTCTGGAAGATTAATGACTGAATAGAATTAAAAAGCTCCACACAAGCAACTTAATCTATGAGTTTTTTTTAAAAATTGGTCATAATAAGAGTTAGTTAGTTGTTTGGGCACTTTAATTTGTCTCTTCTTACAAGGGAGATACTTGGAGCTCAATCCCATCCGTAGTTGGTCCAAATTATAAAGATTATCCAACTCGAGAGTTCAAGCAAACTCGTTTTACCTACATGAAATGACTCGTAAAGTTGAGTTTTAAACTCATACGAGCTTACATCTGTTAGTCTGTATTTTCGACAGTCTACAATAAATACAGTCAATTAAGTTCGACTCAAGTTTTGCGGTTTTTTCGAACCATTTTAACAATTTGGTTCGATTCGGTTCAGTTTTAATGGTTAATCGAACCATGCCCACCTCTAATTACTACCATTACGGAGAATATCCATACTGAATCTGAGCTAACAAATGTGAATAATGGTAGGAAAATGAATAGAAGTAATCAAATCATCAAAGGAACAAATGTTGTTCAAGAGGAACAAAATAATAGACATGTTGAGACCAAATCTGTTGAAGCATGTATAGATAAAATAGTTGATTCCATTTTTTGTTTTAATGACTTTTTTTTAATGACAAATGTTAATTGTTATGTTCGTTTTTTTTCTTATTCAGACGTGAACTCTAGACCTCCAACTTCTTAACCATTAGCTCAAACCATTGAGCTACCGAACCCCTAGGTGATACCATACATAGTTAATAAACAATTATGTCAATTTTAAGAACTCCTATTGACTGAGAAACTAAGGACAAGGATAAAGATTTGGTAGAACAATCTCCTATTGTTAATGTGTTTGTTGAGAAAGGGGAGAATTCAAACACAGCCTGGTTCCTGATGTTTTGCTTTATTTAAATGAAACTATTCGTAGAAATCCTGCTAAAGTGCTCTTGTTGATTGGACAACGAAGGATAAGGATAAACATATAGAAGGACACCCTTATGTTGCTAATGTGTTATTTGAGAGAGGGAAATTCTATCAATGTTAACCTTGTATTTGATGTTTTGCACCCTATGAAAGAGACAGTTGAAAGGGATCATCAAGCTAAAATTGCTCATATTAATGGAGCATCTAAGGACAAGGATAAAGTTTAGGACACCATGATATTGTGATTGTTTAGAGAGGCGAGTATGAAATACTAGCAACACATATTTTAACACACACTTTTCAACACATTCTTTTTGATTGGTTAAAATTTACATTGGACCCACCAAATTTATATGGGATCCACATGATTTGGTGAGACCTACATGAATTTTAACCAATAAAAAAAGTATGTTGAAAAATGTATATTGCTGGCATTTCTCTTCCAACTTTGTTAACCTTGTTCCTAATGTTTTGCTTCCTTATAATGAGATTGTTGATATGCAACCTTATACTAAAAAAACAAGTAAATAAGCAATTACCCCCTGAAATTGTAAGTTTAGTCAATTACCCCCCTTGAAATTAACAAAACTTCAATTACCCCCTTGAAATTGCACAACGTTAATCAATTTACCCCATCCGTCAAATTTTTCTGTTAGTGAACATGACGTTTTGCAAATATCCCCCCTGAAGTTTTGCACTTATGTTCAAAATGTCCCCCGAACTTGAAATTTTATATTTTTCTTTATGTGCAATGAAAACTATTGATGTTCCTTTTTATTTATTTATTTGGGGGGAAATGGGATAGAAAGGTAACATGGTGATTTCCTTGACGATTGATTTATTAAATTTAATTTGAAGAAGTGAATTAATGATACCATCTTAAAAATAAGAACTAATTTGAGGTTTGGTCTTTTCTTTTTCACATTGCATGTCATAATAGAGGAAGATGCATAGATCTTAAATCTTAAACTATGTGAACTATTTGGGAAATGAAAAGTCTTTATATTATTCTATGAAGTCTGAGTTATGCTCCAAGGTTCTTGACTTGTTTTAGTATCAAAATGAAAAAAAGGCTTTTTGTCATGTTTTATACAGGAAAATTAGTTCACATCTAATTATGTACTAATCTTATTCTTGTCTTGTGAAGGTGGTGCACAGTCCTTAATTGTGACTTTGTTTCTCCTTATTGCAACTCATGCTAACCTAAGCCTTGTAAACTCATAGTGATGAGTGTGAATTCTCTCAGGACCGTTGTAAAAATAACCATTATTGTTAATTTAAAAAATACACATTTTTCCCTTCCCCAATTTTTTTTTTTTTAAAAAAAAACTATGGAAAAAGCAAACAGGTACAAGCCTATTTTGATGTATATATGCATGTAGTTTTTCCAAACTCCAAAATTAATAGTTAGCTTTAATATTTAACTGTCAATTGTTTGCCTTTAAGAGAAAAAAAATATAAATTTTTAAGTTCAAGGGGCATTTTGAACATAAGTGCACAATTTCAGGGGGTATTTGCAAAACGTTATGTTCACTAACTGAAAAATTTGACGGATGGGGTAAATTGATTAACGTTCTGAAATTTCAGGAAGGTAATTGAAATTTTGTTAATTTCAGAGATAATTGACGAAACTTATAATTTCAGAGGATAATTGCCTATTTACTCCTAAAAAACAGATGATGGCTTCCAATGATGTTGTAATTCCTCATATTAAAACCCCATATACTCTGATCAAGAGCATTATATGTTGATTTTTTTTATCAAGAAGACACCCTGCACCGTGAAGCATTGTTATCTTGTTATGAGGAAATCCCAAATTCACAAGTAGGTATGAGCTTGCCTAATATAAACACTTCCTTGGTAGATGAAATTGTTGTTAATCCTTCAACTATGGAATACTCTAATGTGATAGTTCCTCACTTCACTTCAGAGTAAAAATGTTTGAGTAATGATGATATTTGAATTGATGATAACTTTTGTGATAATCTTATTTTTCTTTTTTTTATTGATAAAAAACAACAGATAAAAAAATGAAAAAAAGAATTAAATACAACATGTGGGTATAAAAGAGAGAGTTGTTTAAAAATTGTTACAAGTGTTCAAATATAATATTTCAAAAAGTTTAATGGTAAAATTGGTAACACGTGATAAGTGACTTAAATATTCTAAATTAACCATCATTGAAGGTCACTTTCGGTGCTGAATGTGGGACTTGATTGCTACATGAGCTTAGAGGCCACCATTTGATTCATTATTTGTTTCCATTCTCTTGTATGTGTTGATTGAGTTTGAATGACCGACAACTATATTCATGATATCTAAACAAAGTTGTGTCTAAGCTTGTAATTCGTAAATATTTGAATGACAATTTGTTTCACTACCATGTTTTAAAGGGTAAATACTCATTTTAGTTCTTAAATTGTGAAGGGTTGTTACAATAAAATTTAATTTTATCAAAATTACAACAACAGTTTAGTTATTTTGATCATTAAATATGTTTTTAGATAGTTTAGATATGGATGTGTTTTTCATAGTCAATATACTAGTTCATGAAACTAAAAATAAATAAATATTTGAGAGCGTGTTTATAATTTCGATACATGAAAAGATTTTAGTGACAAAATCTCACACATTGAGATACTAAAATGGTTGTTGCACAATGACTTCTATTGGAAAAGAGCATTGATACATTGATCACCCCATGTGGCATACCATCAATGTACACTTTCATGTGGTATGGGCAATTTTATTCATTAGCAAAAAAAATAAGGGATAATTTTGTTCAACCCATACTATCTTCCTTAACACTCTCATTATTAGTCACCAGCAACCACACCCAACCACCACTCTTGTCCTCGTCACCACAACCGTCCTCGCCGACATCATGCTCAGAAACCAACGAACACGTCGGAAAACATGGAAACTGCGCCAGCGCCTGCACCTAGAAAAACACAGAACCCACCACCGTCGCCACCATCATCTCAGATCTCGCCACCATCGTCCTCGCCACATTCATCTTCTTTCTCCTCTCCATCATCGTCCACAACACTCCACTAACACCACCACTCTCTTTCCCGTTCACAACACTCCACCAACAACAATAGCGTCGCTGCAGTCATCATCTTAGATCTCATCACCTTCGTCGTCGTCACCATCTCCTATCTCTTCATCTCCGTCACCGTGTTCTCACTTCCATCGATCTCTGATCTCACCGCCGTTTCTAACATCCAGCATGGTTCTCCATATTCAGTCATGGCTTCGCCAAATCCAAAGGGGAGAGAGATCGTGAGAGGGAGTCTTTCAGAGAAGAGAGAAAGTAAAGGGAAAGTGATAGAGTTAAAAAGGGTGTCTATCAAACATTGTCCATTGAAAAATATTAGTGAAATATTTTGTAAGTGTTGCAAAAGGTGTACCGGTTAACACTTTATTTTTAACCAATTAAATTGATTACTTGCATTAAAGATACATGGGTTAATTGTACACCTATTTTGACTTTTGTATAGTAATACTATATTTCGTATATGAGAAAAATGATATTTGAACAATTATTGTGTATGATTTTCTCTCTCATACTTAGATTATGTTTTTGTTTTTGATCAATAAAAAAATAAAAAATAAAGGCTGTCATAAAAGTGGCTAACAAAATAAATAATTTTATAAATATCATTACTTTCGCATGTATATGTAAATGTTATTTCCTTTCCAACATAATTTTCAAACTGTATATACTCATCAAACTGTGTGTCGGCATGCTTAACACAATTTAGATATGTACCCACATCTATATACATGACACAATTGTAATTTAAATGTTTTTTAACAAACCTGTAAAACTTCAATACTCTGATTTCACCATCCAATAAATGTGTCATTGCAAGTCATTTTCAGTGCACAGTGGTGTGGGGATTGATTGCTGTTAAGACACCATGTGGTTCATAGAGACATTGAGTATTTGGGTAGTAGGTACATTATTTGTTTCCATTCTTTTATGAGTTAATAATGTTTATCATGAGAAACCCAATTCTTACATGCAAGTTGCAGCAAATTATTTTGGATAAATAAATGTTATTATTGTTAATAAGTTAATGGATTATGTTAGTTTACTTATTGTATGTTTGGAATGGCCTCAATTTAGACAAAATCACATCGAAAATCACAGCAACGCAGAAGCTTGGTATATTAGCTTCAGAATTTTCACAACAAAAATGCATTGGGATGCGGTATTGAATTGGCAAACGCGTTTCCAATTACACATGCTTAAATTCTAAATCTCTTAATTATTAGTACTCATTCAATGTCTCTCACCTCCCCCACTGAGAGCTGCTGCATGGGACATTATTATTATTTGTTCAATGTAAGATTCATCAAAGTGAATGTCCTAAAAGATATTGAAGTATCAATCCCATGCTTGATATTTTAGTGATTGGCACATTACAACAATTCAGTAAGGCACCATTTTAGGTTTTGAAATCGTACGCTGTTTGTCAAATTAGAATCTTAATTTTACAAAACAATAAAATGCTCTCTCAAATTGTCTAATGTCATTCAAATCGCTCCCTCCCTCAAATTGATCGGTCGTGTCAACAAGAATGTCATGTTATATGGAGTATTTTGACTAGAGTTGTCAATTTTAGGACACATAAAAAAACCAAGGTTAAATACCCCCTTTTATATGAAAACTATTTGGTTAATCACAATGATTTAGAAAGTATATTTGTGCGCACACATATTTGAGAAAATATAGAAAAAGAAGATAAATTAATTAATATATGTCCATAAAAAAAAAATGTATATTTGAAACTGTATACTTGTCAAACTATAACAATACGTCTTTAACACATTGGTCTGATTGATTCCGCGTCCAAACCTTATTTCTCGCGTTCGAAAGCTCTTTTTATCGTGATTTGTTGAAGCTAGACATTCAAGCATCTCACTAAACGTTCCAAACTACCCGTTAGGATATACACATGCTTAGATATATATCTAAATCTATATATACAGGACATAATTGTAATCTACATGTTTTTTTAAATACCCTATAAAACTTCAATACTCTAATTTCAGCATCCAATAAACGTGTCATTGCAAGTCATTATTCAGTGCACAGTCGTGTGGGGCTTGATTGCATATATGCCACAATTTGGTCATTGAGTATTTGCTGTACACTATTTGTCTCCATTCTCTCTTATAGTTAGTTAATGCTTAAGTTAAGATTTAAAACAAAAAAACATTACTTTCATTCAAGTCGCATCAAATTATTTTGGAAAGATTTGTTAGTAGTATATAAGTAAATTGATTTGCTCCCTTAGTTTCTAAAGTTTTGAACCCAAAACCTCGTATTTTTGGACATTTTGCCAAACCAAGTGTTCGTACAATTTAGTAAACTACCAAAAATATCAAAACATAAGCATTGGATCCATTATACTACAAAGTTCTACTAATGCTAAAATTATCGGTGACAAGATCTATCAAAAATCTCAGTTATTGCTTACATGACAACATAATTTTATTTTGAAAAAAACAGTACAAACTACTTTAATTCTATAAATTATTGCTTACAGCAACACTGAAACTCACTACACTTTCCACCTTATCCCTTCCTTCACTCTTTCTCAATGTTATCTCTATAGAAACCATTGAAGAAATATAAACATAAATATTCACATAATTCATGAAGAAAATGCAGAAACAACTTGGTCACATTATTCACACCCTCTTCATCCTTCTCTCCATACTCACTGTAAGTTTATTTTTTCTTCATTTCATCACTATTTTGTTGTCCAATAATTAATTGTTGCATAAATACTTTAAATGATAGTATCTTACACTAAACTTATATGCTATGAAGCACGGATACGGACACGACACAGTCACTGACACACTGCCGACACCACTAATGATTTGAGAAAATTACATAATTCTGTAATTACAAGTGTCAGTGTCGTGTCGGTGTCGGACACGACATGTGTCGAACACCGGAACGTCTAATCCGAGGAGTGTCCGTGCTTCATAGTTGATGTCTCTTTTATTATTATTCTAATTGTTTATGTTTATGAATAATGCAGGTTGGTTTAGCTATAAATCATGAAAAAGAGAAGAACCAAAACCCATTCACTCCAAAAGCTTATGTAATTCGTTATTGGGATAGAGTGATCAAAAACAACTTACCAAAACCATCTTTCATCCTCTCTAAGGCCTCACCACTCAGCGCCACCGAAGCCGCGACATTCACAAAACACGCGGCCGCCAACACACTCTCCACAAAGCTGCCGGAATTCTGCTCCGCCGCCCATCTCTTCTGCTTCCCGGAACTCACAAAACAACGTCCTTTCGACCCCTCACATTTCACTGTCTACGAAACTGACCAGAATTTCACCTTCTACAGCCTCGGAGAGAATTTCACCACCTATGGAACTCACAAACTCAATGGAATCGACGCGTTCAAGAATTACTCCAACGGTTTATACAACGAAAAACACAACGAATTCGCAAGATACAGCAAAATCTCCACCGGCCACAATGACAGTTTCAAAAACTACGCCTTAAACAACAATGAGGGTGTGCAAACCTTCAACAGCTACGGCACTAAATCCATGGCTGGATTCGGTGAATTCAAAGCCTACTCTGAAGAAAGCAACATTCCTAACCTAAAATTCACCACCTACACAGCCTCCGTGACCGGAAGAGAACAATCATTCGTAAGCTACAGCGATGGTGGTAACTCCGGTAACCAAAGTTTCGCAAGTTACGGCAAAGACTCTATTCACGCAGTTAACGGTTTCACTCAGTATGCGAAAAATGCTAACGTCTTCAAATCTGATTTCTCTGGATATTCAGAAAAAGGCTCAAGCGCTGTAGATGCTTTCGTAAGCTATAGTAAGAATTTGAACAAACCTGAGAATACTTTCAAGAACTATGGTAAAGGAAGTTTTGCTGCTCAAGAGAAATTCACCAATTACAGAGATGGAGCTGGTTCTGGTGATGATTCTTTCACTTCGTATGGTGAGAATTCGCAGCGCGGGGTCAAGGTGGATTTCAATAACTACGGTCAAAATCCAGATTATCCAAAATCTCCAGGAAGTGAAACTTTCAAAGGCTATGCTAAAGGTGCTGATTTAGATCATAAGGTTTCGTTTAAAGTTTACAATGGGAATAATAATACATTTAAGGATTATGACAAGAAAGGTATTTCTTTTGCTAGTTATAATAAAACTACTACTTCAACTAACTCTCTCAGTGATAGTGGTAGTTTGGCAAAAAACATGGTTCAACCTGGTAAGTTTTTCCGGGAGAAGATGTTGAAGGAAGGGACAGTTATGCCTATGCCAGATATAAGGGATAAATTACCGCCAAGGTCGTTTTTGCCTCGTTCCATTTTGACCAAATTGCCATTTGCATCTTCTAAGTTGAATGAGATGAAGCAAGTTTTCAAGGTGTCCGAGAATTCTTCGATGAATAAGATGATGGTGGATGCGTTGAGTGAGTGCGAGAGGGCGCCGAGTGTAGGTGAAACGAAGCGTTGTGTGGGTTCTCTTGAGGATATGATTGATTTTGCAACTTCTGTTTTGGGTCACAGTGTTACTGTTCGGTCCACTGAGAATGTAAATGGGGCGGGCAAGGATGTCATGGTGGGTAAAGTTAAGGGGATAAATGGTGGAAAAGTTACTGAATCTGTATCGTGTCACCAGAGTTTGTTTCCTTATTTGTTATACTACTGTCACTCGGTTCCAAATGTTCATGTCTATGAAGCGGATCTATTGGATCCAGTTTCTAAGGCAAAGATTAATCATGGTGTTGCTATTTGCCACTTAGATACAACTGCTTGGAGCTCCACCCATGGTGCATTCATGGCTCTTGGGTCTGCCCCTGGTCAGATCGAAGTGTGTCATTGGATCTTTGAGAATGACATGACTTGGAGCTCTGCCGACTAAAGTAGCATCTCCACTCTGAAGTCAATATGTTTTTATTTCTATGTCGTGTCAAGTAAGTAGTTTTTTGTTTCTATGTTTAGAAATAAATGGTTTTTCCGTTTCAAGAAAATGTACTATGTATTATTTATCAACTTAATGTGTGCATGTTTGGATTGAATGTGAGTCCCAAAAAAATATAATGTGTCGCTGTAATTTTGATTACATTTGTTTAACTTCAACAAAATCACACGTTATAGTCATCATTTCGTCAAACTTCCAAACACACGCTATGACTTTCTCTTATGCAAGTGTGTTACATATAAGTTCCTAATGAATCTTCTTATATATTAAAGTTAACACATAAGTTTATTTTAACCCTAATTTTAACCTAAATCTTAATGCCTTAATTTACTGTTTTAACCTTAATGCTTATTTCATTTGTTCTATTTTTTTGTTTAAACTAATCGGCCCGCTTATTTATTTCATTTGTTCTATTTTTTTCTTCAACAAATCGGCCAAATCACACTCATAACTAAATCTCCTATTTTCTTCAACAAAACAAATCGGTTCTTCCTTTTCTCTTGGTTCACGACATATACAAGCAACATCACTCCTAAATCTGATTTCAACAAAACAAATCGGTTCTTCCTTTTCTCTTGGTTCACGATTCAATTTCGACTGTTAATGGTTTGTTTTTGAGAGTAGCTGAATCATTTGTTTTTGATCGGGGTTTGTTTTTGATCGGTTTGTTTTTTAGAGTAGCTGAATCATTTTTTTTAATAGTTTGTTGTGAAATTGAAATTGATAGTAGCTGAATCATTTGTTTTTGATCTGTTGTTGTGAAATTGAAATTGAGAGTAGCTGAATCATTTTTTTTTGATCGGTTTGTTGATTTTACAATTTATGAATTTTCAAATTAGGGTTTAAAATAAGATTAATAGATTATCTACTGTAATTGTTTTAGTTTTATAGATTATCTATCAAATCATTATGTGCAATTGATTATGTTTACATAATCATCTGGTTAGTTAACATACCTTTTTCTTTTCTTTGATTCTCTTCTTTTCATCACTATTAACCCTATTCTTTTCATCGCTATTTTAGAAAACATGGTCGGCATAAATATAGAAACTCTTTTGTCGTCTCACTGCCTAATTGGTAAACTTTTTAACACATATTCCTTTAATCTAATTATATTTTCCTGCGATATATACATGACAAAAATTTGACTTTCGTTTTTTATAGGTCCTTTGCTCAAAAACTCACTTTCAGAATATGACAAGGCAATCAACAAGCTACAAGTAAAGTACAGAACATATATCGTCGAGTACGACTTCGACACTGTGAGTATACTTTCATTTTCGTTGTACAGAACAAGCTATTGATGGGATAAAACCACAAGTGCACGGTCTTACCAAAGTAGTAAAAATAGAGTATCGTTCCGACAGGGAGTTAGGAATTCAATTAACTTTAAATAATGATTAGACTGAAGGTTTAGAAGGCAGAAAGTTGTATTTTTAATTGAAAGAAAATAAAAGAAAAGAAATGATAAAAGCCTTGGGATTATTGGTTTATCTAAATGACAAGTCCTTCACAAACCAAACTATTAAACTTATAACCTTATGTTAGACCTAACTTCTAAAGACAATTTCTCTTTTGTTCCTCTAGCAAGCAAGCCTATTTCGCTGACTTGATTACTATTAGATTTTGGTCCTAAGTTGCAACCAAGCCTATTTCGCTGACTTGATCACAATTTAGAATCCTTGAAGTTCGAAACTATATGTCTCAAAGATTGTAAAGACTATTTCGCTGCCTTTACAATCTTTGTCTAAATTCACTTGTTCGAATATCAAAACTCCACTTTCGTTTTATGAATTGATATTTGAGATGATGGACGAACAATTATCAAACCCTCCACTTTCGTTTCCACAGTTTGATAATGGTTAATCCATGTTAAAGCGGTGAATTTAGATTAGAGATTAGGGTTACATGAGATTAAGGTTTAAAGCTTGGTTTGATTAGGATTATGTCATTAGACTTATCCAACAATCCCAAGACAAGAGAAGTCTACTCACTGACGTTCATTGTAGACAAGGAGAAGAAGAGAGAAAACATAAAAGTAAATAACAAGAAAGTAAAATGAACTTTTATTAGAAAGACAATTGTCACATATTGTATTCCAAGAAAAGATGAATATTTGTGATGGCTAGCTACTCTATTTATAGTTTACATTCGACTTAAAATCTAAGTAATCACTAGAATGTTCCACAAGTAAACTAAAACAGAGTAGCTTAAAATCTAAGCAAAAGCAGCAAAAGTAGTTCTGGAGTGTGGCACGGCCGTGCCAAGCCTAGCACGGGTCGTGCCAAGCTTCTGACTTTGGGGGAGATATATTTTGTCTCCAAATCTTCGTATTTTCGTACCGAATCAACTCCAAATCCCTTTCTTTTGCTCCAAGACTCAATCCATCAAATATCCGTTCCTGAAATATAACAATATGGAATTAAAGTAAAATAGTTCAAAAAGGAAATAATATAAATATAAAATAAACTTAAATCTAATTAAAACAAAACTAAATAACATATTAAAATAGATAATAAATGACTCATCAAACTCCCCCACACTTGAATCTTTGCTTGTCCTCAAGCAAAAGGCATAAACATGGTAGCACAAAATAATATTATCATATGACAATTTAATTAAAACACATGTCTCCTCAAGGGCTTCAATTTCAAGCGTACACTAATCACAAACTCAAGCATTTCTTGTAAACCTTATTCAACCCAACAATCAAGTTTCAAGTGAGTGTGTGTGTGTAGTCCAACCCTTTTCTTGCTCCTGTATAAGGTAGATATTATGAGGAAGAGGTTCTAACCTTAACACTAAAGTGACCGAGAAAAATCCTTTCTTCATTTCATATAAGATAGATGGGAGTTAGCTTAGATAGATTTGACAATTTAGATACTTGGGGGCTTGTAGATGCCTAGGGGCTATCATTTCACATTGGAAGTCCGTGAGGGGGTATCCTTTCCTCCAAGTTTCCATGATCACCCTAAGTAGTGCTACAACTTATTCATCTTCACTTAGGAAGTTCCTCTTTTTTAGAGGGTTTTATTCAAGCACAATTTGTTTGAGAAGTCATCACCACATTTAGGAAGTCAGTGAGGGGGTGTCCTTTCCTCCACGTGTTGGTGATATTCTTCTGCCCCATTTTGGTTTACACATTATAGCACATTAAAATTATTCCCACACAAACTTATACTACTTTTACTCTGAAGATTTTTAAGGGTCCAAGTTACCATTAAAGTTAGAACGTGTTCCTTAAAATACCTATTCATACACTTACTCAAGGATTGCAACTAGGTGCTTTTCTCATTGGAGAATTTATTCACTTTCAAACAAGATGTGGGTATATCAAGAAAACTTAAAGCACAAGAGTTTACTTTCATGTACAAGAATTAACCAATTAAGAGGAGACAATAAAAAATTTATGTCATGATATTTTTCAATAAAAATAAGCTACTTAACCATGCCTTTCACAATAAAACAGAACAAAAGAATAAAGTTCAAGGGAGTTTGGAAACACTACGACTAAAGACACTTTATTAGGCTCCCCCCACACTTAGGAGAAGCATTGTCCTCAATGATTTAAAAGAAGAAGAAGAAAAAGAAGAAGAAGAAGAAGAAGAAGAAGAAGAAGAAGAAGAAGAAGAAGAAGAAGAAGAAGAAGAAGAAGAAGAAGAAGAAGAAGAAGAAGAAGAAGAATAAGAAGAATAAGAGAAGTAGAGAAGAGTAGAGGAAGAGGAGAGCTCACAATTTTATTGAAGTCCATAAGGTGGACCTTGGAGGTGAAGTGTTGCATCATGTATCGGAACATTTGATTGTCTTATGCATTTATTTGATTGCCCCTTAGGACATCGTTTCTTATCCCGACCATTTCAACACCTAGTTTTTGTTGCTCGGTGCATATTATTTGAACTTTGGTTTGCATCCATGCCCACCGTTTATCATTATAGTTTCCACCGGCTTTTTGTTCATGGTGTTGTGCACCTACCTCATCTTCATCACCACCATCATCATCACCATCATCTTGTACATGTGGGTTAGTACCAACATAAAGCAAATTTTCCACCACCTCCGGATTAGTAATGTCCGAATTAGGTAGAATAATCAAACAAGTAGTTCTAATAATTCTCCATTCATATTGGTAATTGTGAGTAGGGTCATGGGTTCTAAGGAAGGACAAAGTAGTGAGAGTATATAAGTTTGGATAATAATTTTCCTCTATCCTCTTGATCCCTTGATTCACACTCACCCTAAACCTCTTAGCAATAAAAGTGATGATGCCACCTACCATTATATCACCCTTATCATCCGGTTTCTTTTTATCAATTGAAACAAGATAATCAAGCAAATAATAGCAAATGTTAACATGGTGGGTATAAAGCATGTCCGACAACATAAATAGCTCAACATTCCTCATCATTCCTACCTCTTTTCTACTCCATATGGTGCAAGCAATAACCATGTGAAGGTACCTAAGCACAGGGTTGTGAATTTATTCAACAGCCTAATCACATGTTCATCTACCTACCCTTGGACAAGAAGGAGCTGTTGTGACTTGGGCTGTTTTCAGGAGAGAGTTCCTGAGAAGATACTTTCCGGAAGATGTTCGCGGGAAGAAGGAGATCGAGTTCCTTGAGTTGAAGCAAGGAAATATGTCTGTGATAGAGTATGCTGCCAAGTTCGTGGAGCTGGCGAAGTTCTACCCGCACTATACTGCTGAAAATGCTGAGTTCTCAAATGCATCAAGTTCGAGAATGGTTTGAGGCCCGACATCAAGAGGGCGATTGGGTATCAACAGATTAGAGTTTTTCCGGATTTGGTTAATAGCTGCAGGATCTATGAGGAAGATACCAAGGCTCACTATAAGATTGTGAACGAGAGGAAGGGCAAGGGACAGCAGAGTCGTCCTAAGCCGTACAGTGCCCCTGCTGATAAAGGGAAACAGAGGATGGTCGATGATAGGCGGCCTAAGAAGAAGGATGCTTCAGAGATTGTGTGTTTCAATTGTGGTGGGAAAGGCCACAAAAGCAATGTCTGCCCTGAGGAAATCAAGAAGTGTGTCCGGTGTGGCAAGAAAGGTCATATTGTAGCTGATTGGAATCGTACGGACATTGTGTGTTTTAACTGCAATGGAGAGGGTCACATTAGTTCACAGTGTACTCAGCCTAAGAGGGCGCCGACTACTAGTAGAGTCTTTGCTTTGACTGGTACTCAGACAGAGAACGAGGATCGCTTGATCAGAGGTACTTGCTATATTAATAATACTCCTTTAGTTGCTATTATTGATACTGGTGCTACGCATTGCTTTATTGCTTTCGATTGTGTTTCTGCTTTGGGTCTTGATTTGTCTGATATGAATGGAGAGATGGTTGTCGAAACTCCAGCTAAGGGTTCGGTGACTACTTCTCTCGTATGTTTGAAATGTCCTTTGTCTATGTTTGGTCGTGATTTTGAAATGGATTTAGTTTGTCTACCTCTGAGCGGTATGGATGTGATTCTGGGTATGAACTGGTTAGAGTACAACCATGTTCTTATTAATTGTTTTAGCAAGTCAGTGCATTTCTCTTCCGTCGAAGAGGAGAGTGGTGCAGAGTTTTTATCTACTAAGCAGCTGAAGCAACTGGAACGCGACGATATCTTGATGTTTTCGTTAATGGCTACTTTATCTGTTGAGAATCAAGGAGTGATTGATAAGCTACAAGTGGTGTGTGAATTTCCTGAAGTTTTTCCAGATGAGATTCCTGATGTGCCTCCAGAGAGAAAAGTTGAGTTTTCTATTGATCTTGTTCCTGGAACGAAGCCGGTGTCGATGGCACCTTATCGTATGTCTGCTTCCGAATTATCTGAATTAAAGAAACAGTTGGAAGATTTGCTTGAGAAGAAATTTGTTAGACCAAGTGTTTCACCTTGGGGAGCGCCGGTTTTGTTAGTAAAGAAGAAAGATGGTAGTATGAGGTTATGTATTGATTATTGATAAACTACTTAATGGTATAACTTATATTAACATTTTGTGTATAGTTTATTACAATTTATGTTATTATTAATTAGATACTTATCTATTTTTCTTTATTTTATATAGATAAGAAAGTAGAATAAAATATATTAAAAATATTAGATTTTTGTGAAGATTCTAATCTATGTGCTTATAGATAAATATATATGTGTGCTTGTATGTCTATGTGAAAGCATTAAAATTTCTTTTTACACACACCAACGTTCACATAACAATGAGCTTGCCTTACTCTTTTTAAAACAATAAACAAGTATAGGCCCAAGAGAAGTATTTACATCAAGACCCAAATAAAATCAAAAGTGCTTGTGTCTTTTAGTCATAGTTGGAGAAAGAAGAGGAACAGGGGCGGTGACTAATAAAAGGGGAAGCTAGAGATTTTGTCTTCTTCTAACACCTAGTTGCTGCACAAGAGAATGATACAGGTGAAAATAATCAAGGAAGAGGCAGCGCAAAAGACAAATGAATGAGGCGGTGGGTACAGTAAGCAACCTCAAAAAGAAACAACTTGGGGAAAAAGCTGTTTTGTCTACGGATCAGAGGCAACATAAATTGAAAGTTCAACTTGGAAGTAATGGGATTAAAAAAAGAGCTGAAGACTTCAGGTTGAAGGAATTTGGAGGCGGCAAGAGAATGCTTATAAATAGGCATCACAACTCACTTTTGAGGGGACTGACTTCACACATTACAGAGACACTACATGCAACAAAGAGAAGAGCTTTGGTTTGGGGATAGAAATTGAAGATTCAAGTCTTGGAGCAAAAATTTCCCCTTTCTTTTAGGTTATTTATTGTTCTTAATTTCATGAATTTTATCTCTATTTTAGTGTTGTTTTTGATTATGGATAACTGAATATTCCTCTAGGGTCTTAGGTGGATCTTGCAAGTTTAGAGACCTTGTAATGTTCTAGTTTATTAATTTGAATTTCAGTTTTTATTCCAATCAAGTTTGTTCTATTGATTTTATCATATGATTAGGAATGATCAAACCTTTGCATGCTAACAATCAGTTAATTGATCAGCGATCGTACTGCAATTAATTGGTGGACCTATAGAACAATTGAGACTAGAATTATTGCATGATCAAACCTTAATTTTAGTCTTCCAATCATTCAACCTTTTCGCGCTTCATGCTTTTCTTGGTTTCAACTCTTTGAATGACCAAACAAAGTGTTAACGTAGGAGAAAGAATATTAATCACGAATGACCAAACGGATTAGTAGTTTTAGTAAAGGGATTGGTGATTGAATAAAAATAGGAATTTGATTAGAACTAGACATTAGGGAATCGAAACTTGCAAGTGAAACCGCGACCCTAGACCTCTCTTTATTGATTACATCTTCGCATTTTTATCCTTCTTCGTCATTACTTTTTCTTTAGTTACCGAAACCATTCTATTACTTGTTCGTCTAAATAATAAATTAATCTTAATTAGTTTGGTACTTGTTAATTAATCCCTGTGGATACGATAATCTTTTATACTACTTCTGCGATAGAGTACACTTGCTCTAAGTGTGTTTTTAGCGCAACAATTATCGACAGTTGAACAAGGTAACTATCAAGAATAGGTATCCACTTCCGAGAATTGATGATTTGATGGATCAGTTAGTGGGTGCACGTGTTTTCAGCAAGATTGATTTGAGGTCAGGTTATCACCAGATTAAAGTAAAAGATGAGGATATGCAGAAGACGGCTTTCAGAACGCGTTATGGTCACTATGAATATAAAGTTATGCCTTTTGGTGTTAACAATGCACCTGGAGTGTTTATGGAGTATATGAATCGCATCTTCCATGCATTTTTGGATCGGTTTGTGGTTGTGTTTATCGACGACATTTTGATTTACTCCAAGACTGAAGAAGAACATGCTAAGCATCTAAAGATTGTTTTGCAAGTGTTGAAAGAGAAGAAACTTTATGCTAAATTGTCTAAGTGTGAATTCTGGTTGAAAGAAGTGAGTTTTCTTGGCCATGTTATTTCTAGTGATGGTATTGCAGTGGATCCATCTAAAGTTGAAGCGGTATCACAGTGGGAGACTCCTAAGTCAGTTACTGAGATTAGAAGTTTCTTGGGTTTAGCTGGTTACTATAGAAGGTTTATTGAAGGGTTTTCTAAGTTAGCTCTTCCGCTAACGCAGTTGACTTGTAAAGGTAAAACTTTTGTGTGGGACGTCCATTGTGAGAACAGTTTTAGTGAATTGAAGAAGCGTTTGACGACTGCTCCAGTTTTGATTTTGCCTAAGTCTGATGAAACTTTTGTGGTATATTGTGATGCGTCCAAATTGGGTTTAGGAGGTGTGCTTATGCAAGAAGGTAAAGTGGTAGCTTATGCTTCAAGACAGTTGAGAATTCATGAGAAGAATTATCCTACGCATGATCTCGAGTTGGCGGCCGTAGTCTTTGTATTGAAGATATGGAGACATTACTTGTATGGTTCGAGATTTGAGGTGTTTAGTGATCACAAGAGTTTGAAGTATTTGTTCGATCAGAAGGAATTGAATATGAGACAGCGAAGATGGCTTGAATTGTTGAAAGATTATGTCTTTGGTTTGAATTATCATCCAGGTAAAGCTAATGTTGTTGCAGATGCCTTGAGTAGGAAGACATTGCATATGTCCGCTATGATGGTCAGAGAGTTCGAATTGCTTGAACAGTTTAGAGATATGAGTTTGGTTTGCGAATGGTCACCTCAGAGTGTGAAACTGGGTATGCTGAAGATTGATAGTGAATTTCTGAAAAGTATCAAAGAAGCACAGAAAGTTGATGTCAAGTTTGTAGATTTGTTGGTTGCTAGTAATCAGACTGAAGAAAGTGATTTTAAAATCGATGATCAAGGTGTGTTGAGATTCCGAGGAAGGATTTGTATTCCAGACAATGAAGAGATTAAGAAGATGATCCTAGAAGAGAGTCATAGAAGTAGCTTGAGTATTCATCCGGGAGCTACGAAGATGTATCATGATTTAAAGAAGATTTTCTGGTGGTCTGGTTTGAAACGAGATGTGGCACAGTTTGTGTATTCCTGTTTAGTTTGTCAGAAGTCGAAAGTTGAGCATCAGAAACCTGCTGGAATGATGGTACCTTTAGATGTGCCAGAATGGAAATGGGATAGTATATCCATGGATTTTGTGACAAGTTTGCCGAATACTCCTAAAGGGAACGACGCAATTTGGGTTATTGTTGATAGGTTGACGAAGTCGGCTCATTTTTTACCGATCAATATTAGTTTCCCTGTTGCCCAGTTGGCAGACATTTATATCAAGGAGATCGTGAGGTTGCATGGTGTTCCTTCGAGCATTGTGTCAGATAGAGATCCAAGATTTACTTCTAGATTTTGGAAAAGTTTACAAGAGGCTTTGGGTTCGAATTTGAGATTGAGTTCGGCTTATCATCCACATACAGATGGTCAGTCGGAGAGGACAATTCAGTCGCTAGAGGATTTGTTGAGGATTTGTGTTCTTGAGCAAGGAGGAACTTGGGATAGTCATCTTCCGTTGATCGAGTTCACATACAATAATAGTTATCATTCAAGTATTGGAATGGCACCTTTCGAGGCTTTATATGGTCGGAGATGCAGAACTCCGTTGTGCTGGTTTGAGTCAGGTGAAAGAGTAGTCTTAGGACCAGAGATTGTTCAGCAGACTACTGAGAAAGTTCAGATGATTCAAGAGAAAATGAAAGCGTCGCAGAGTCGACAAAAGAGTTATCATGATAAGCGTAGAAAAGATCTTGAGTTTCAAGAAGGAGACCACGTGTTTTTGAGAGTCACTCCTATGACTGGCGTAGGACGTGCTTTGAAGTCAAAGAAGTTGACCCCGAAGTTCATTGGTTCGTATCAGATATCGGAAAGAATTGGAACGGTGGCTTACCGAGTGGGTTTACCACCGCATCTTTCGAATTTGCACGATGTTTTCCATGTGTCGCAACTTCAGAAGTATGTCCCGGATCCATCTCATGTGATCCAAAGTGACGATGTGCAAGTTAGAGACAACCTTACGGTAGAGACTTTACCAGTGAGGATTGATGATCGTAAAGTGAAGACGTTGAGAGGCAAGGAGATACCTCTCGTGAGAGTCGTTTGGATGGGAGCGACTGGTGAAAGCTTGACGTGGGAGCTTGAGAGTAAAATGCTGGAGTCTTATCTAGAGTTGTTTCCTTGAGGTAAATTTTCGAGGACGAAAATCTTTTAAGTGGGGGAGAGTTGTAACGCCCACTTTCGTTAAATTGTTTATTTAATCGAGTTTAGGCGATTATATTATATTTATATAATATATGCATGATTTTGGTATGCTTTGATGATTTACGATGATTTGAATGATTTGATCGATGACATGATAAGTTATGAGTTTTGGAAGATTTGATAAGGATATAAGAATTATTTTATTGTTAAATAAAATAAAGATTTAAAAATAATATAAAATATTTAGTTAAGGGTTGTTTTGATATTTTAGATAGTTTTGAGGGAGAAAGTGAGATAACATAAGTAATTAGGAAGAGATATAAATAGGAGAAGACCTAATATTTTAGAAACTCATTGTACGTGAAAACTTTTGGAAAAGGGAGAAAAAGCTTAGAAGGGAGAAGAGCATAGAGAGGGCTGCGATTTCTTCATAACCAGGTAAGGGTGAGACTAATAACTCAGTATTGTTAATTGAATGTGATTCTGATGATTAGTTAACAAGAATTAGGATTGAATTGGAGAAAATGAAAACTAGGTCAAAACCTTAGAATTGATGATCAAACGGTGAGAATTGGTTTAATTGATGTAGAAAGTGTTCCTAGACCTTAGATAATGTTTATGACGAACTTTGGAATCAAAAACAAGCTTAGAACCATGTGAATCGTCGAGTTTTTGTGAATTTAGGAAGTCTGGCCGTAGCGACATTCATCGCTCGCCACGGCGAGCTATGAATCTCGCCTCGCGAGTGATGAACATTCATCGCTCGCCTCGCGAACCCTGTTTCCTCGCCTCGCGAGTTGTGCAATGCAGCTCGCCATAGCGAGCGACCTTACTCGCCTTAGCGAGCTAAGGCAGAGAGCATGTTAGATTTTGTATTTTCGACTTTTTAGTTGGACCTTGAATTCCTTAGAGTGCCTGAACATACCTAGTAATGATTAGGAATGAATGTAGGGCAAGATTAGACCCATAACAACTTTAGTTTGGGAATTGTTTAGTACTCGCCATGGCGAGCAAGAACTCTCGCCTCGCGAGCACCTCCAGCCTTGAGTGTTATGAGTGTTTGTGCGATCTGTGTCGCACGTTTTGATCAAGAGCGAACCCCCTTATGATAATAAGACCTAATGATGACGTTAAATGCAGTCTGTAAAGCTGTTTAAGATATGTTGATATTGATTGAGTATGATTAATGTATTGTACATTTATGTAAGATATGGAAGTGTAATTATGATATAATTGATGTGCTATTGATATAATGATATCATCTTGTTATGTGACTTGATTATGCTGCTGCTGTTATTTAACTAAGTGCATTGTATATATTTATATATGATGAAATGATGACGTTTAGCTCCAAATTGTTGGATGCATGTTGATATGTTGATTACGATGTTTTGTTCATAAGAGTCCATGCATAGCATCTCATTGAGCTTAGTCCTCACCACGTTTATTAGGAGCTTTGTTCTCCGCACGATTATTAGGAGCTTTGTCCTCCGCACGATTAAAGTATATTAATACTTATGATGACGATTGGTACCACATGCATATAAGGAGTCTAAGAGCATTGTCACATTGTCATGTCCATAATGCTATGTTGTTGATGACGATTGAATAAGTGAATACGTGATATTTGTTTATTGAATATGTGAATACGTGATACTTGTTATTTGAATATGCAAAGTTATCCAAGAATGATTATGATGTTAATGTTAATTATGATTCGAATTACTTTGATTAGCATTATTTTGTTATGAAATCTCACCCCTTCTGCTTGAAAATGTTGCCCTTCGTATGGGTAACTTGCAGGTGATCGTGCTTAGTGTGCAGTTGCTTATGTGAGTAGCCTTGCCTCACTGTGTCGTCTAGTTCGCTCTGATACGTAACGGGATGGGGTTATATGTTATACATGCTTCATTCTCTTACGTGATTAATATGTTATTTTAAATATTGATATGGATTATGATATGAACTGTTTGATGGGGCCTGCATGCCAAAACGTTTTATGACTATGATATAATATCCGCTGCAATGTTTAAGATATTGGTTAAATTATTATTTAACTGTTTTGGATTATGTTTTATGTGATATCCCGTTGTTTATGATGCTTACTCTGATAAATGTTTTTAAGAATTTTTATGTTGGGAAAACGGGGTGTTACATAGTCTATCCATAGCATTAACATCAAGGTACCTGCAAGGAGAGATAGTTCTAGAGATTAGAGATTTATACCTATTTCTTTGCTCGGAATCCTTGAATTGGATCCCATGATTGCGGGTTGTTGATTGCTTCTTGCTTGCACCACTTCCGGAGGCTTCAATCTTCTCACCTTTCGTTTTTGATGCCATTGACCTTAGCTTGGTTTGGGTGTGGGTGGATGAATGTTGGTGAAGTTTGGAGAGAATTATGAAAGAAGGATGAAAGAGGTGATTTGATTTGAATACGGGAATAAAAAATAAAAAAAATAATTTTTTTTTTCCGCTAATGGGTTGGCACGGCCGTGCCACCACAGGCACGGGCCGTGCCAACTCTCTGGAAAAAGAGGGAATATTTTTTTTTTTTTGGGTGGATTTCTGGTCAATGGCTTCAATTTTTTTTTTCTTCACTTTTTCGCATCATATTTGGACAAATACCTACAAGACAAATTAAAACAACACAAAACAAACAGAATAAAAGCAATTAAACTCGTGGGTTGCTTCCCACGAAGCGCTCTTTTAGAGTCATTAGCTTGACGATTAGAAGGTTTCTCTACCCAATACCCAATCTTTCCCAAAGGGATAGTGGCATCAACCTGAGATTCTCTCCCAAATAACACATAGCTTTCTCAATGGTTTCACTCTCAATCACACAAGGGGTGGAATCCAGTTTGATTTTTAAGTTCTTGAAATTGCTTGGATTGCTCCATAGCATGTTTTTCTAGCAAAATTTCCAAGCTGGATTTCTGAGGGACTCTTTCGTTGTTTGCATAAACGGATGGTGTTGTTTGTTGTCCAAATGTATAAAATTTTTGCTCGGGACTTTTAGCAACACTACCTAGTTGGCATTCAACACCAGTATGGTCAAGTATTCCACAAAATTCACAAGGTGGTGAAACAAGAGCAGGTGTGACGAGGCAAAAACCCACTTTCAGAATATGACAAGGCAATCAACAAGCTACAAGTAAAGTACAGAACATATATCGTCGAGTACGACTTCGACACTGTGAGTATACTTTCATTTTCGTTGTACAGAACAAGCTATTGATGGGATAAAACCGCAAGTGCACGGTCTTACCGAAGTAGTAAAAATAGAGTATCGTTCCGACAGGGAGTTAGGAATTCAATTAACTTTAAATAATGATTAGACTGAAGGTTTAGAAGGCAGAAAGTTGTATTTTTAATTGAAAGAAAATAAAAGAAAAGAAATGATAAAAGCCTTGGGATTATTGGTTCATCTAAATGACAAGTCCTTCACAAACCAAACTATTAAACTTATGACCTTATGTTAGACCTAACTTCTAAAGACAGTTTCTCTTTTGTTCCTCTAGCAAACAAGCCTATTTCGCTGACTTGATTACTATTAGATTTTGGTCCTAAGTTGCAACCAAGCCTATTTCGCTGACTTGATCACAATTTAGAATCCTTGAAGTTCGAAACTATATGTCTCAAAGATTGTAAAGACTATTTCGCTGCCTTTACAATCTTTGTCTAAATTCACTTGTTCGAATATCAAAACTCCACTTTCGTTTTATGAATTGATATTTGAGATGATGGACGAACAATTATCAAACCTTCCACTTTCGTTTCCACAGTTTGATAATGGTTAATCCATGTTAAAGCGGTGAATTTAGATTAGAGATTAGGGTTACATGAGATTAAGGTTTAAAGCTTGGTTTGATTAGGATTATGTCATTAGACTTATCCAACAATCCCAAGACAAGAGAAGTCTACTCACTGACGTTCATTGTAGACAAGGAGAAGAAGAGAGAAAACATAAAAGTAAATAACAAGAAAGTAAAATGAACTTTTATTAGAAAGACAATTGTCACATATTGTATTCCAAGAAAAGATGAATATTTGTGATGGCTAGCTACTCTATTTATAGTTTTTATTCGACTTAAAATCTAAGCAATCACTAGAATGTTCCACAAGTAAACTAAAACAGAGTAGCTTAAAATCTAAGCAAAAGCAGCAAAAGTAGTTCTGGAGTGTGGCACGGCCGTGCCAAGCCTAGCACGGGCCGTGCCAAACTTCTGACTTTGGGGAAGATATTTTGTCTCCAAATCTTCGTATTTTCGTACCGAATCAACTCCAGATCCCTTTCTTTTGCTCCAAGACTCAATCCATCAAATATCTGTTCCTGAAATATAACAATATGGAATTAAAGTAAAATAGTTCAAAAAGAAAATAATATAAATATAAAATAAACTTAAATCTAATTAAAACAAAACTAAATAACATATTAAAATAGATAATAAATGACTCATCAGCTATAATGTTGTTTTTAAAATTATAAACAGATAGTTGTTGAATAGTGTTGTTTGCTAAATTTATAGTGCTGTTTGCATATTGTAAATGTTTGTTCTATTTTAGAAACTAATTGTTTACTATATATATTGTGCTGTTTTGTATAAATGTTGCTATATGAAAACTGACAGATAGTTGTTTGCATAAACTAAATATTTGTTCATAAGCCACATATTTGCCTAATCGTGGATATTAGTTATCACCTATTTGTCAGTTTGTATTCAATGTCCTTTTTTTTTTAATTACGGTAGGTCTTGCCTACCATAGTGTGATAAACAAATAATTTTGTTGTTTTCACTAGGGTGCCGTATGTTTGCCAAGTTACTAATAATGTTGTTTATATGTGTAGTGCTATTTGCAAACCATGGAATTGAGTCATCTTAGAAACTAAAATTATAACTAAATCTATGCAATGTATCTTATGTATTTTATGTTTTGCCTTGGATCAATGATTCTATTCTGGTCTGGCTGAGTTATAATTGAATTGGTTTAAATTTGTGTTTCAACTCATGAACCACTCAACCATTAAAATGGTTCAGTTTTTTTATCATTCAGTTTGGTTCAGCTTAGTGATATGGTTTCAGTTAACCACATTTTTCACACCCCTAGATTCAAGCAAGTGTTGGTATTATTTTTTTATATTCTTAGCAAGGTTAAAATCTAAAGAAGTGATAAAATATTCTTAGTTGATTACAAGTTATCTGCCACAATTTTGAAGATTCATTGTTCTTTGTTGTTTGTTAGACGTGTCAAATACTAAGTTGAATTTAATTTGATGGTTTCTTTTCTTTCTTTTTACCCTATTTCTTCCTGAACAACTTTTAACTTGGATTATCCCTTAGATTATGAAAGGTTAACTTGGATTGGATTTGCAATGGTCAGCTTCTAGATGTCACAATAGGATATTTTATGATTGCATTAGTATGCCAATATATGGATGTTGGAAATCAATGGTGGGGTGGAGCCGGAGATATTGTTCTAGCTCATGTCAAAGTAGGTAAGACATAATCAACACAAGGTAAACCAATTTTGTCTTTGTGAATTAGTTTTTTTCTTACTATTGATTGTGTTCCCTTCACCACCTGTTTGTTATAATGCTTCATTGAACATTCAACACATATTTGCCTGATGGTTGGTTGTCTGTCACACTCCACTGAGTTTTGGAAATGTTTCATCATTTGCCTTTCATGGTTTAGGTTTAAAGTTATGCATTACACATCTCATTGTAAAACAAGTAAAAACTAATTTTCGCGTCTAGGATAACATTCAATGTATAATTTTGGAGAGCATTTGAGGGTTCAACTTTGTTCTTCATCGATATATTTTTGGCATCTGAGGAATTTGCTCTGCATTAAGTCACTTGCTTACCGAAATTAGAAATTTTACTTCTTTAATATCTCATAATTAAACCTTATAAGATACACATGAATTCTCTCTTCCTTTATGTCCTTCACGCGTCCCAGTCTCTCTTCTAATTCTCTCCTTTCTCTGATTTACTTTTTTATCAGTTGGTTTGTATTTTTTTAATAAATAATGAGCTTACAAAATATTTATTTCTCCATGTTGTGCTCCAATGATTTCAAACAAGAAAATTATTTGCTCATTATTTGTACTATTTTATGAAGATAGTAGTGTGGCATATGAGAACGATAAGGACCTGAAGGCTATCAAGCTTTGATGTGGCTTTTAGGGACAAGGGAAAATGAGGAAGAAAAATCACTATTTGTTATAGTATACTCTGTATAGGTAATGCCTCCCAATTTTATCTGATTTCAAGTTACAAGTAATTAGAATTGAGTTTTAATATAGTTGTCTTTGACTTCGAAAATGTATATTGAGAACATAGCACAACCAGTCATGAAAAAATGTATATTAGGATAGCTTATGAAAGCTGATTTTTGTGATTATGTTGATTATTGCTTAGGATAGCTGATTTTTTTCCTCCATAAAGGTTGGTTTCAATGAAAGATTTTTTTGTTATAACCGTGTAAGTCATAGCCACCATAGTGTAGCAGTAGGCAAAAAGGTTTCTTCTGTAGCAATTTTCTGGTGTTGTCGTTGTCTCTGTGCTGCTGCTGTAGTGTGTCTGCTGGTGTTGTTATTACTATTTTTCTGGTGTTGGGTTCGGCTGTTGTTTATGCTGCTAAAACCACTGCTGTTTGGTTGATTGCAGGTGTTGTCAGTGTTTGTGCTTTAGTCAGTTGTTTGAGCAGCAGGTTTTGCTTCTTCCATGTAGGTGTTTTGGTGCTGTTTGGCGTGGCCGTGTTTTTGAGCATTGGCCCTTTGTAATCTGTTTTTCTGTTCGCATTCTTAGGTGTGTCTTACACCTTAGTTCTGCTTAATATAATTTTGGAAGAAAAAAAAAATGACATGGCGTTGATGAATCTTTAGATTATTTTGAGTTTGATGTAATTATGGATGATTTTCAATTAATTCAAGATGAATTACAACATTATTTTTGTTGAAACTTATACCGCAGTTTACGTGTTGTACACTAGCAAATATGAATTTAGAAATTATCAACTATTCTTTTAATGTAAACTATAGTTATGTTGAAATATTTTAATATATTATTGTTACAAACTATATCAAGAAACCATCAATTATCCGATAACACAATCATATTATTTGGTACCAAGTCTCCGTAATAGGTACTCTCTTCTTTGACTCCACAATAAAAGTAGTTATCAGGTACCAATTCTTACATAACAAGTTCATTTTATTGTGGATGGTCTAAGTACACTTTTTGTAAAAAAACGCTACTCAACTACTTACGAATTGAATCACGGATCTCTTTCTTAAACTATTTAATGTCTCAACCCCTTACACATTAGAATACAACTTATGTGATAGAAAGTTTGTTTAATATATGTTGATTTATAAATAATAATTTACTCAAATGTTAAGTAGCACATCAGACCCGTGCGGCGCACGGGTCAAAAGTCTAGCGGTAGCTTAATATTATTAATTCCTAATTCCAACCCAAAACACCGAAGACGTTTATGACGCCCCATTTTGTTTAACACAGTTCTAATACCTCCAGAATATCCACAAAACCAAAAATAATTCATCATATCCTTGACAAAACCATCCAAAACATACCTCTCCTAATCAATAAACATCACAAAACGACTTCTAAACCATCCATAAATACACAAACATAAACCACACCACTTATACACATACACCTAACCAAAATCCACCACCTAATTACCCCAACCAGAGATACTAAAACATTAACCAAACCCATAATAATCCATGTTCAACCTTTGAAGCTCGTCAAAGCAAGGTATATACAAGCAACTTGTAAATACTAGAGAAGAAGCAAAGAACAACCAATGGCAATCTTCTTCAAGACAAACTGTGAACTTTCTTAGCCCTTTCTTTATTCCTTTATCATGCTAAAACATTGAGGATACCTGAGGTTACAACTATTCAGGAAGTTAAAGATCTGATCAAGATGAGTTTAGAAACTCTCATGAGTGACCTGATGAGTAATGAACTATAGTTGAATCATGATGAGCGGAACAAAAAGTAAAATCAATAGCGCTCAAGTCCAAAGGTAATAACTAATAAGGTTAGATATTTCCAAGCTCAGGAGGAAAAAATTAGCTATTAATGGTACAACCTAAGATACAATGTACCTCCATCATCCAACAATCACCATTTTGATAAAAAGATCAAAGAGTTAAAATTATCAAAATTAATAAGGTCCATGGTGGACCTTCTACAATATTGGTCTACCTTAAATATTTGGAGTTAAAGTTAAAAGAGAGGAATCAAATTAACTAACATAATCATATTTGAAGGACCAAAATAAACAATTTAGAAATTATGCGACCAAAATAAAATACAAAAGTTAATTAAGGGACCAAATGTCCAATTAATCCTTTTATTTAATGTATAATTTTAAATATATTATTTTAATTATCAATGATTCAACAGAGATGGATTGCGGTTGAACAATTCATTATATGTGTGGACACTTAGGTTGGTTCGGGTGCTAACCCCAATCCGGCCCAAACCACGAATGCTACTTTCAAGCCCAATTTCGACTGTGGGAGAATCGGTAGGCATGGCAATGGGGCGGGGTGGGGACGGGTTTTACCTCCCCCGTCCCCATACTCTATTCTCATATACTTACCCGTTACCCTACCCATATCCAACGGGGGTGAGAAATAGAATCTCATCCCCATGCCCATATCTGGAGTGAATCATTTTTTAATAAAAAAAAAGATTTTTTTTTCAAACCAAAATGGCAATATTGTAAATCATTATGTTCCCTTTAACATTTCTTTAACATAATGATTTGATTGCTCCTTTAAAAATCAAAGGCAATTTTTATATCGGGAATTATTAAACCAAATAACATAAAAAAAAAACCAAATAACATAACCAAAATATCAATGTTCCAAATTAACCTATATGATCCAAATTATTAAAATAACAAACATAACCAAATCCAAACCACATAATTGTTCATCAAAAATTTAAAATTGCTAAAATAAATAGCCACTTAAAAGTTGTCTTCTGTTCTTTTTCCATATGCTACCTACATCTTCAGCTTCACTCTTCAAAATGGGAAGTAACACCACTGGCCAATATTTCACCTATATAATAAAAAATACAAGTTAAACTATAAACATTAAAGTTAGTAAATTGGAAGGTAGTATTAAATAAATGGAATAAAGATCTTACATTCATCATCAGGTTCTATTTCATTGAGTAAAGTTGCAAACTCATTACATAATTGAGAATTCACATCACCTGTAAATAATGCAAATGCAGTACAGATGGTAGTTATCTAAAAAATACAAAGGATTTGTCATCCCTTAAGATATGTAAATTGAAAGAATAGTTTAAAAACATACCATTGTTCTCCTTGCACCATAGCCAACTTCTAGCACACATCAAAGCCTCCAAGGTTGTCCAATGAAGTCGACTACGATGCGGGCTTAAGATATTTTCACTTGTACTAAATGTTGATTCAGAAGCTACTGAAGTAATAGGAATTGCTAATACATCTTTTGCAATTTCTTGCTTCTATTGTTTCATTTGGTGGTGGTTGAGATGATGAGGGGGTGAGACCAGTAGTAGTTTGGTGTGTACTTTCTTGTGAAATGATGAGTGCCTGAGAATCACCAACATTATCCATGTCCATTTCCTGTTGATTTCAAAAAAAAATCAGAGTTTTTTATCTCTGATTTATGCTTACAAAAAAAATCCAGGACATTTTGAATTGAATAAAAAAGTTGAGCCAAACAAATGCAGAAAAAGGCTCAATATACAGGGAAAAAATAATTTTATTCTCTAAAATCATGTCCTCATACAAGATAAATTTGTGTCTATCAATACATTACACGGAGTGACAGAACCTAGCAACTTGCTCATCATATTCATTGGCATTGGAGTAGCTAGTGGGAATATGGTAGGCAAAGTGTAGTTCAAGAAACCGCTTCTACTAGGTGCTCAAAATATTCATCATGATATACTTAATGAATTTAAGAATTTATCATGACATGTGAAGTAATAACAATAAGAAATATCCAAATATGCAATAAAAAAATAAGAAAAATCCAAATATGCAATTCAGTTCTCTATGCCTAATCCAAACATGACATTCAGTTCAACGGAGTGACAGAACCTAGCATTTCAAGTAATAACAATAAGAAAAGTCCAAATATGCAATAAAATTATGTGTATTGAAAGCAAATTCAAAAAATGTAATAAAATCAAAAGAGAAAGTTTTAGTCCTATATACAATTCTCAAATGTGTATCGTATATCAGTTAGGTGCCTATAAATCAACACCGATTGCAATAATATTGAAGACAATTCTCAAATACAGATTAAAAAAATAAAACTGGTGATATTTTATGAGAAAGGGAAACAAACCGATCTTGTGTTGGACGTGCTTGGTCTGGTAGAGCCCTTTTTGAATTACCTGAAAACAATTCATATACAAAACAAAATCGATATTGATAAATTCAGATAATAAGGGAATGAATGAAATGAACCCAGAAATGTGATCAGCGTTGTGAATGAAATGAACCCAGAAAACCAATATTGAATTACCAGCTTTGTGAGCAGCGTTGACTGCTTGAGAGAGAATCCAGAAAAGTGTCGTCTGACAATGACATCTGCCTTTTGGACTGGAGTGAAATGATCTAGCGTTGTGTTTCTATTTATATAAAAGGGGGTAAAAAAGTAATTTTTTACATTTGGGACGAGTATGTGTATGGGTTCGGGGTGGGTAGATATAACCCCGTTACCCGTCCCATACCTGTACTTTGAAATCGGGAAAAACCCAAACCCATAACCAAACCCAGCCAAAGCGAGGAAAACCCGTCAAATCGAGATGAGTATGGGCGGATACCCACGAGGACGGGTATTGTTGCCATGCCTAAGAATCGGTTTGAACGGATTACAGCTTTCCGGTTCAGCAAATTGTTCAGTTTGGTTGGCTCGGTTTGCCCATTTTTGGTCGCAAACTTTTTTTTTTATTAATTCAGAGAATATAATGAAGTTCTTAGTAAAAAATCAAAATCAAACAAATCGAATAAAAAGATTTATTTTCTGGATCTCGAAAACATCAACAAATAAAAGTAAAATGCATCTCCAGATCTTCTAATCAATTGTAATTAATGCTTTGCATGAGGCCAAATGTTGGTCAAGCTTGGCAAGATTGGGAGAGACAACAAATTTAGAGAGTGGAAATTGACAAACGCTACAAAGGGTATCCGACATGTTGAGGCGGGTGTCGGGTTTTTGTCTACCTCCACTATTCAATAGTGTCACACTATATAGTCATTAAACTATGGGAAATGTTAACGAGTGCTCCCGAAGTACTCTTTAAGGACTATAAGTAGTAATTATTTATGAAAAAATGTGTAATCAATACATTGGAAATCGAAACATTTAACTTTCTTTTGAAATAATTTCTTATTTTAAAATGCTTAAAGAGTGCCTCTGATCGGAGGCACTCGTTAACAACACCCTTAAACTATACTATGCCAGCAAGTGCTTTTTTTTATTTTACCAATATGTCAGCTTAACATGTCTTCACTACTACCATATTAGTTGAATGAGCCCCTCTCAAAAAAAATAAAATTAAATAAGTTAAACAATGATGATGAAATATGATAACATGTTCTATGTACGGTCAAAATCTTATTTATTTTTGTGAAATCAATCACATTCTATCACCTTCCTTCTTATACATGTCAATGCTAATGTGTTCCTTTCCAATTTAATTCAATTTAACACCTAGATTATTATTTTTAAACAGTTTAGCACCTTGATATATACCCACATCTTTGATTTATATTTAATTTGGAACACAATTGCAATGCATGAGTTTATTTTAACTACGTTGTAAAACTTCAAAATTCTAATTTCACAATGATGGTGTACTTGATTTCTCCCTCAACTTAGAAATCTCTTACGATTGAGAAATGATATTTATATAACCATTTTATTACAATGTTTTGATAACTTTCTCTTTCATACTTACATTATGTCTCTTATTTTTCTCTTTATATTATTTTGGATCAATCAAAAGAGAGAAAATAAAAGTTGTCACAAATGATTGTACATATACCACTGCTTGTTACTTTACTCATGGTTCATTGAATATTTGTTGTCTCCATTAGTTACTCATTAATCCTTTAGATTATTTAAAAAAGCAATTCCTTCATGCAAATTAGAAAAAAAAAATCATTATATAATATTATTTTTAAAATCAAAAGAAAGATTATATTTTGCATGAAGATACGTGAGCATCAAAGTACATCAATGACATGAAAGAATATTGAAGTTTCAATCTCAGCATTGATCATCGTAGTGACAACAATTTTGTCATGTTCTTGTCTCTACACGGATGCCAAAGTTATTTGTCATCAGATAGAAGAAACTTTTGGACACACTCACAAATATTGAAAATGGTTGGAAGACAAAAAAATAAATAATGTACATTTTTTAAATAATTAAATGATATGCATTTTTATCTATGTCAAAATTTTCTATCCAAAATTTTATGACACTCAAGTATTTTCTGTGTCAAGAGAGCTATAATACAAAACAAGGTTTTAAATACAAGTCCGTTACCACAAAAACGGTTGTGACAAAAAGGTATAGGTAGCCACCGGTACCGTTTTTACCTGTTTTTAGGATGAGATGAAAAATCACACTGAAACGCTTGTTACGACCGTGATAAAAAGTCGATACAACCTTAAAACTCCGTTGTGAATGCGACACACCATTACGGAAGCGAAAAACACAGGAGATTGTGATGAGTCAATAGTATCTCATATTCCTTTCATCATCTATTTTCGTGTTGTATAGTGTTGTAATATATAAAATAATAGTTCAATTTAAGTTATTATACATTATATGATAGAATAAATGATTTAATAATATTTGTGGATTGTTGTGATTAATTACACCGCGATGACCGCAATCTATAACGCAACATCTGTAACGACCGAAATCGCGACAACTTTAATGTGACCGCGACCATTATTTAAAACTTTAATACAAAACATATACTATTTATAAATTAGTATTGCATACAACAACAAAGAAACCCGCAACACTCTTCTATATTTTTCTCTCAATCTGATCTAAGTAGAAAATATTGAAGAAATATAACCAAACATGAATAACCAGCTTAATCACATAATTCACACCCTCTTTATCTTCACTATCATCATTCTTTCCACACTCACTGTAAGCATATATAATTCAGTTTTTCATTTTGTCTAATATGCGTGAATACTACTGCATAACCTTACACTAAAATTGGTGTATCTTAGATATATAATTATTTTAATATGTTTCAAAATTTGAATTCTTGATGTTTTAGTCCCTTATGTCAATGCAGGAAGGTTTTGCAGTAAATCATGCAGAAGAGAAAAGGAAAAACTCATTCACTCCAAAGGCGTATGCAATTCGGTATTGGGACAGAGTGATCAAAAACAACTTGCCAAAACCATCCTTCATCCTCTCCAAGGCGTCACCACTTAGCGCCACCGATGCTGCAGCTTTTGAAAAGCACGCTGCCGCCAACACATTATCCACAAAGTTGCCGGAATTCTGCTCTGCCGCACATCTCTTCTGCTTCCCGAACATAAATCCACAACTTTGTCGTAAACCCGTTCTCAGAGGATTAGGAACCAACATTTTCAAAGGATATGGTAAAGGAGTTGATTTAGATAACAAGTTTAGCTTCGACAATTACGGTTTTACTAACCCTTTCAAAGATTACGCCAAAAGAGGTATTTCATTCGGCATCTACACTAAATCTTCTTCAACTAACTCCGTTACCAGTTTGGTGGTTGAACCAGGTAAGTTTTTCCGCGAAAGGATGTTGAAGGAAGGGACTGTTATGCCTATGCCAGATACAAGGGATAAGTTACCACCTAGGTCGTTTTTGCCACGTTCCATTTTGATCAAATTGCCCTTTGCATCTTCTAAGTTGAACAATATGAAGCAAGTTTTCAAGGTGTCTGAAAATTCCTTTATGGAAAAGATGATAGTGGACTCATTGAGTGAGTGTGAAAGAGCGCCAAGTAAAGGTGAGATCAAGCGTTGTGTAGGTTCGCTTGAGGACATGATTGACTTTGCAACTTCTATTTTGGGTAGCAATGTGACGGTTCGGTCCACTGAGAATGTAAATGGGTCGAACAACAATGTTATGGTAGGTCAAGTAAAGGAGATAAATGGTGGGAACGTTATGGAGTCAGTGTCTTGTCATCAAAGTTTGTTTCCTTACTTGCTATATTACTGTCATTCGGTGCCAAATATTCGAATTTATGAAGCGAATCTTTTGGACCCTAAGTCTAAGGTGAAGATAAATCATGGTGTTGCGATCTGTCACTTGGATACAACTGCTTGGAGTCCCACTCATGGTGCATTCATGACTCTTGGGTTCGGTCCTGGTCAGATTGAAGTGTGTCATTGGATATTTGAGAATGATATGACATGGACTACCGCAAATTGAGGAAGCTGCTCCTCCCATGCAATATGGTTCTGAATCCAAGCAACTGGTTTTTTTTTATTTTTTTTTATTAAGAAATAAATAAATGGCATGCTTTCCGTAAAATGTGTATTATTTAAATAAAGGGTAAATTACACGCGTGCTCTTTAAGTTTGAGGTTTGTAATAGATTGATTCTTTAAGTTATTTTTGTCGCACATAAGTCCTTTAAGTTTGAGGTTTATAACAGATTGGTCCTTTAAGTTATTTTGATCACACATAATTTAAGTTTGTAAACTTTTTCGATTTAGTCCTTTTGCCACATCATCTTAAAGAACCAATCTATTACAAATCTCAAACTTAAAGGACTTATGTGTGACCGAAATAACTTAAAGGACCAATGTGTTACAAACCTTAAACTTAAATGACTTATATGTGACTAAAATAACTTAAGGGACCAATCTATTACAAACATCAAACTTAAAGGACCTTAGGTGTAATTTAACTTTAAATAAATTGTTTGCTAATTATGACCTTATCTTATTATATGGATGTGTAATAGTACAGTTTTTTCATGAATCCAAAGAAAATATAATAAAGAGAATAAGATATTTTGAGATGACTTTTTCGTTATTCTTATTTTATCCTTATCAACTCAACTTCTTTTTAATTTTAAATTTAAATTCAAATCTACACCATAATTATAGGTAATTTGAAAAACCAACTACCTATTTTAGTTGAACTTTTTTGTTAACTTTTTTACCGATATGTAATCATATTTTAACATCACTTAAAATAAAGAGTGAATATCTAATTTAATTTATGACGAAAAAAAAAAAACATTTTTTTAAGCAAAAAAGGAAGCTGCTAAGGTGCAGTGAACCCCCAAAATATATAGATAAAAAGAGATAAGGATACATAAAGGAGGAAGGGGACTAAACCAAAACTTTCTCAAAGAGAAAAAAACCTAAAATTTGGAACACTAGTTTTGTTTTTGACATATGATTCCCTAGCAAACAAAGGAATACTAGACCAATATTCAAAAGAGATTAGAGATAATCCAAAGTTTGCAAGGGAATCAACAACTTGGTTCCCTTCTCTAAATATGTGAGTAACTATACAATACATGTTTTTGAGTCTAAACATTGCATCATTCCACCTGTTTTTGACTTGCCAAGGAATTAAGCTGAAATTCTTAAAGGCTTGAACAACCAAAGAAGAATCTGATTCAATCCACAGATTGCTCCAATTCTTATCATAAGCAATTTCAATTGCTCTCATGAAACCACAAAGTTCAACATGGTAAGAGGATGATATTCCCAAAAACTTAGCATAACAACCTTTGCAATTACCTTCAAAGTCTCTGAAAATACCTCCACAAGAAGTGCTAGGATTTTGCAAAGATACTCCATCTGTATTACATTTAAGCCACCGAAGAGGAGGAGGCTGCTAGATTACTTCAATAATGGTGGGAGCTCTAGGTTGCTTGATATTGACCGTAAAAGATTTTAGGATTGTAAAGTCTCTGATGGAATTGTTGATACTTTCTTAGTGTTATTGCGTGAAAGAAATGTGCAAGCAATGATTCTTGAAATATAGAAGATTGCCAATTGATGATCTTGTTGTTCAAACGAGCTTCATTCCTAACAAGCCAAATGATATTGAACATATTAATTATAAATAAGCCAAGAAAAAGACATGTTTGGTCGATAGTAGGAAATAAAGAAAAAGGTATTAAGTTGATATTGAAAAATTATCTCAAATTAGTTAAATCAAAACCTCTCTAGATCTTATAAATATTAAAATATCTCTAAAATTTATTTTTAAAATAAATTATCAATATTTGAGATTAATTATCAAAACAAAATATTCAACCAGACAAATTTATTAAAACCAAAGTAATAAATATTTCTAACACTTAATTTAATTGAGAACGTCGATATTGCTATGTCGAACACATTAATCCAAGGAGCGAACTTCGACCTTTACCGTTGTGGAATAGGTTTTAAGTATAGTATTTTCCAATCCAAGAGTGAACCCCAACATTGCACTTCCAATATAGGTTTTTTTTTTTTTTTTTGTGGTGGTCAGGGTTCGAACCTCATACCTTGCATATTTTATGCATTTACCATACCAACCGAGTAAAGCATACGAGGACTTCCAGTATACATTTTAACTTTTAAGTAATATTTTCCACTACATGACCAAAAGAACCAAATTTAAAAATACAACTTACTTTTTCTTCTTAGTTAAGTACACATTAATCCTCTTTAAAAAAAGTACACATTAATCCAAATGCAAACCCCAAACCAAATACACATATTAAAGAATGCACATTAATTCAAGTGCGAACCACGAATCTCAAAGTTGTGGTGTAAGATATAAACAATATTTTTAATACAAAATTTATTTATTTTGGTTAAGTTGAACAAATTATTTTATCAATATTTGAGATCCATTAGTGCAACCAAATATTGACACAAAATAATTTGTTAGAACCAAATTAATAAATATTTCATAGGACTTTTAACCAATAATATTGATATCCTTAAATTGAACACACTAATTTAAATTTGAATTTGAGATCTCGTTGTGGGTATAACCTACTCCCTGACCAAAAGAATCAAATTTAAAAATATAATTTCTGAATAACTTAATTTATCTTTATACATATATTTTTTTTCCAAATAATCTAACAGTTACAATTATTCATCAAGATTACAAGTGACGAATCACAGCCATCAAAATAAATAAGTCGTGACAACCTAAGTTCCAATCCGGTTAATGCATACTATAACATCTTCTACACTCTCAAGCTACGGAGCGTAGACATCATTGGATTAGGCTTGTCCCGAACACGATACTGACTCGTATAATTAACAAAATTAATTGTGGTAAGCAAATTGAGAGATTTGGGGTGTGTGAGAAGGCAATGAAGTGAGAAGGATGATGAATTGGATGAGTATGGCGACGAGCGCATTAGCAAACTCCTCCTCCACAACATTTCTTCTTCACAAAACCATTATCCCCTTTTCTCTCACTAAAACCTCGCCGTTTCTTATTTCTTTTACCACCCCCTCTCGTCGCTTCCTTTCTGCTTCATCTCTTCCTTCTCTCTCCCCTGACATCGACTTCAACTTCTCTCATTATGGTCACTCTTCAATCCATCTTTTTTAATATATAAGCGATTTACTTTATGTATTTTTATTTATTGATGTTTGTTTTATGCAGGAGATGGAAATAGTGTTGCAGTTTCCAGGAGAGGTTCAAAAGTGCTTCTTAAAGGGATGACTTACTCTGAACTTGAAGTATGTTTTCTTTTTCATTATCTTTGTAACACTGACACTACTGATGAAAGGTTCGATATGTGTGGATGTCGGACATGACATGTGATTAATTTTTCAATCTAGGAAGGCGTGATTGGATTGACTTATTTAAACTTATCTAAATTGGCTTGTGACATTGTTCATATGCTGTTTTCATCTTATTTTCATAATTTCTCCAAATAGCTTATGAAAAAAGTTTATAGCTTATACGAAAATAATTGAACTTTATTTATCTTTTGCTATAGAAATAAATTATACGTAAGTGCTTGTACTATAAGCTTTAAATTAGATGTTTATCCAAACAGAGTCTAAATCTTTTTTGTACTAAAAAGTTGATAGTGTATGTAATGTGTTCAATTTGCATATAGATTTTGTATGGATGTTCCTAAAATACTCTTATATGTATAGATTAGACGTGTTCAACTCTGACTTTTTCATCTCTACGAGACAAATTAATAGTATTAGTCAGGGGTATATTTGGGAAAAAAAATATAATTTATTTAGTAATTTGAAATGATGTTATATTTAGGGATGAAGATATTACTATTACTAAAAAAATTGTGCTAACTTTAATATTATGATGTATTGTGTATGATTAGGGTTAAGCAGCTCGGTCCATTGAACATGTGGTCTAGGGGATGATACCTAATTCACGTTTATAGAAATTCATCATCCAGTGAGGCTGTCCTTAAATGTACTCTAGATTCTTGAATGAGTTAGTAAAAAGAATGTTGTGAGAAAGATGTCATAAAAATATTGTATAGTTTTACATGTCAGTGTGATGGTTATAAATTAGTTATTTCCTATAGAAGTCTTGAAGATTTGAACACGTTTAATCTCATATTTTAGGAGTTTAATTCTCTGTTTTTTGTTTCTTCCTTCGGTTTCATGTTGAAGATGCCATGAACATAATAAAATATAAAATTATGTATATTGATTTCCACTTTTTGACTCCTATTTTTGTGGTCAATGGATACAGAAATGGGTTCAATCACATGGATACAGGCCAGGCCAGGCCATGATGTTATGGAAACGTATGTATGGAAACAACATTTGGGCGCATCATACTGACGAATTGGAAGGTGATTTCTTCTCCTTCATGTATTTGAGCGTGGGAAAAAACTATATTGCTTTTTTAATACAAGTATCTAGTAGTGTTTAATCGATCAGTAATGTTAATGCACTAGTTCTCTAGATCCTTCTCCTGAGTATAATGAACAGATAATTATGAAATTTTAAACTTTGGAATTTGAATTGACTAATAACTCATCTAATTTTATTTGTTATTCCTGTCTCCTGATTTAGGTTTGAAGAAAGATTTCAAGCAGATGTTGAGTGAACATGCAGATTTCAAGGCACTTGCTGTGAAAGAAATTCATGCAGCGTCTGATGGAACTAGGAAGGTTGAAATTATCCTTCTCTATTTTGTTTCTAATTCTTATTGTACACTTTGCATCTATTAGTTCTAGTAATGCATGCAACCTTGAAGGTTACTTGATGACATTTATATTTTGGTTTTTAGCTTCAAGATTACTCATTACTTGCATTTCTTGCTTATATTTTTTTAATTTCGTTTCGGGAGAGTCTTTTTGTTGACTGTTTAAACTCACAGAATATTGCAGATTTTATTCACATTGGATGATGGGCTGGTCATAGAAACAGTTGTCATACCTTGTGATACAGGCAGGACTACCGTGTGTGTTTCCAGTCAAGTTGGATGTGCCATGAATTGTCAATTTTGCTATACAGGAAGGCAAGCCTTTTTTCTGTCTATAATGATCGATTCAATGGCTACACCGTCTTTACTTTTGCTGCATGTTTTTCATACAATTTAATTTTGCAGAATGGGTCTCAAGAGACATCTTACTGCCGCAGAAATAGTCGAGCAGGCTGTTTTTGCAAGACGGCTATTCACAAGTGAAATTGGTTCCATCACCAATGTTGTATTTATGGTAGGTCAACAATTGCACTGAGAATTCTAAAGCTTACTGTATATCAAGTTCTACTTTATTCCTAGCAAATAAGATGCCACTTCTGTTTATAAGGATGAAAATAGGCCAGACAGCCTGATGTTGCGCACATTAGGCTTAGGCTAGGAAAAACTTATTTAATTGATAAACTAGGTTAAGAATTCTTCAAAAGCACATTTTGCTGTGAAGGCTAGACTTTGGTCATTCAAAATTTCTTTTAGGTGTTATAGACCGATTAATTTAGTTTATATAATCAATAAAATAATATTTTTTCATCCAGAGTTGAGTGGACCCTGTAGTTTAAATAACTTATACAAGGCTGACATGAAAGCTATGATAAGCCTAGCCTAAAACTTATAACTTGTAGCTATACGATTTAAAAAAAGTCTTGGTTAGGGCAAGGATGCCTTTTTAGCTATAAATTTAAATACGTTGATGCTTACTGAATTGTCATGTGTGCTAAAGATGGGGAGGGGAAGATAATGATAAAATGGAACTACAGGTGTGGTGTCTTCTTATTGAATGTTGATTAGAACATGTAGAAGAGGATTTTCATAATTTTATTGTATATCATATGTGCAGTGGCGGAGCCAGGAAATATATGGAGCCCGGGCAAAAAATTTATCGCAAATTTACATGTGACATAATATATAAACAGTCATAAATCGAATTTTTTTTTTTTTTTTCCTAAAATAAATCGAAATAAAAGAGGTTTATCATTTTGTCAACAGAAGTACAATTTAAAATAGGGTTATTAGTATCTAAACAATATGATATGTGTACATATTTTATTTTAATCACAATCACAAACATTTAGTATCTAAACAATAGATATAATCAACACTTTTCTCCTATACATTGCATTGGAGGAAAATTACTTCTTATTGATCGCAAGCTAATAGCTGCTATACATTTATTATAGGGCATGGGGGAACCTCTTCATAACATTGATAATGTCATTAAAGCTGCAGATATTATGGTGCATGACCAAGGGCTTCATTTCAGCCCCCGCAAGGTCACTGTTTCAACCAGCGGGCTTGTTCCGCAGCTCAGACGTTTCCTTCATGAATCCAACTGTACATTAGCTGTTAGTTTGAATGCAACTACTGATGAGGTAAAAATTATTTCTTTATTGCTATTTGTTGGTAGAGATCCATAGAAGTAGTCACGAAAAACCAAGAGCAATAATAGACAGAGGATTGATCACATTGACATCTATTATGTCAGGTAAGAAACTGGATCATGCCTATAAATCGAAAGTATAAACTTGACTTGCTTCTTGAGACACTTCGTGAGGAGCTTTCCTTCAAACACAAATATAAGGTTCTATTTGAGTATGTGATGCTTGAAGGAATAAATGACAGGTTAGGAAAACTTCTTTCAATTTATTGCTTTAGTTGGAATTTGCATAAATGATTTAACAGTTTTTCCCAGTGTTGTCTTTTGTTATGTTTCCAAAGACAAGACTATGTTTCAGTCGAGAACTGCATACTTTTCCATGCAAAACTTAAAAAAAAAAAATGTTATATGCTGGGCCATATATACATAATACCTATAATAATGTTTATCTTGTCCACAAATGACTTTGTAAAGTAGCAATGTGTCATTTGTGTGCATAATGCAAGAATTTGAGCATAAATGATCCTATACTATAGGGGAGTGTTTGTAGACTTTATAAGAGCTTATTTGCAGTGTTGAACTTATCTCGTGACAAACAATTGTGTAAGTGTTTAAAATTGGGTTTTTGTCATCAAAATTGGAGTGGTGTAGGAACAAAAAGCTGCAAGTTGTTTGCACAAACTACTTAATGAAGAACACAAGTTTTTGTAGATTTTTTACAGGCTTAAGAACTGATAGGAGGATTAAATTTCTACTTTCTACCTAAGAATTCAAGATTAGAGGTAATGGAAGTGTTGAAAAGGATGTCTGATGGTAAATATATAGTTGGACTGGGTAATATACTAATTGAGATATGGAAGGGATTGCGAGAAAAAACAGTTTTATAAATCCTAGACGGTGGAGCGTAAAGGCCAACCCCAATATGCTACAGTGAGGTAGCAGATAGAGTGATGACTGCTATCGTGAAACTTTTAGAGTTTATATACTCCCTGCGGTCTCAAATATAAGCTAGTATGCTGCAAACAAGTTATGTTTGTTGGTCTTAAATATAAGCAAATTTAACTACTATCATATTTAATGTTATTATTCTCTAATTACCCTTCAACTAATTTAGATTTATTTTTTTTTAATAACCCTTTTACTATTATGGAACAAGTTCCCATAAGGGGTAATTCAGAAAATACAGTTGCATTTATTTATTTATTTATTTAAGAATATTAAATGAGACTAACGACTTTTCTTAATGGGTGTGAAAGTATTTACTTTTGCTTAGATATGAAACTAGAGGGAGTAATGTATACTACATATATAAAAACTCAACTAGATGTGAGACTGACTAGTTAGAGGATGGAACATGATAGCATGAGTGAGACAGTGAGAGATTAGAAGTCCCAACCAACGCTGTTATGATTTATTTTAGTTTCAAAATACCTAAAATACCCCAATAAAAGAGGCCTTATGTTTAAATTTTGATTTTTTATTTTGATTTTTTTTTCAATCTCATAGAGGTATGGCACTGTGTCCTCGTGAGCTTAGCTCAATTGGGTAAGGACAATTCATAATATATGTAAGGTCTGAGGTTCAAACCCCGGACACCACCAAAAGAAAAGAGGTATGGCACTGTAACATCCGCAACAACCACTAGTTTGGCCTCTATCTCATCAACTATGACCACTGCATTGAACTGCTCTAGTACTGCATGTCCTCTAGCAGCCAGGGGGCGCTCCACTACACTGCTATAGCTAGCGTGCTATTGACAAGAATGGGAAAAAGGTATAACATGGCTCGCAGTTATTCGGCAAGATTACGAATCTAAGAGCATGACAAATGAGTGGAGTGGATGAGTACATAAATCTCAATCTATAAGAACAAAGATGCCATATAAAATCACACATTATATGGGCCTATGGGGCTTAAGTTCACAAGTCATACTTTAAAAGAGCAATTTAGCAGAGATTATGAAAAAAGGACTTGCATAATAAATTTTAGTTTTATGCCGAGGAGAACAACCATGATAAAGGAAAAATAAGGTAGTTTGAAAAAAACATACATTTGGGTTCCTAAAGAGGTTTTATTGTAGGCTCTAGAGAGAGACAAAATTGCTTAATTTGAGCAAGCAAATATATGAACAAGGGGGTCATGTAGTTAATACTTAATACCATAATGCTTGCAATTCTTCCATGCTCTATCGATGATACATTCCATGTCATAAGACTTGAATGTTGTTGATGATGTATGTACCCTTATTTTGTGTAAAAATAAGTTTTTTCGTCTTTAACTTTTATATGCAGCAATGAAGATGCAAAGAGGCTGATCGAGCTTGTAAAGGGCATCCCTTGCAAGATCAATCTAATATCATTCAATCCACATAGTGGATCCTTCTTCAGACCAACCAAAGAGGAAAGGATGATTGAATTCCGGAATATGCTAGCTGAGGCAGGATGTGTAGTCCTTTTACGACCGAGTAGAGGCGACGATCAGATGGCTGCATGTGGTCAGTTAGGCAAGCCCGGCACCCTTCAAGCTCCAATGCTACGTGTACCTCAGCAATTCCAAACGGCGGTTGGAAGTTCAACCCATTCTTTATAAGGTTTCAGCTACAAATCGGTCTATTAGTTTAATGAATTGCATAAGGTACGTATGGCTTCATTTTGAAACTGGGATGGAATGAAGTGTCCATGGTTGACAGCATACTTACAATACACGAGCTGAGATGTAAACAACGTTTCCCATATTTGCACCTCTCCACTTCGGAATTAGTTGATTCATTTTATAAACGTGGAGGGCACAAATTCCTGAAGTTGGTGGGTTTTTGCATGACATGACCAGAAAGGGGCGTTGTTGTGTTTAATTATTATATGTTTTGGTTAGTTAATTTTATATTTGAACAAATATTGGCAAAACTTATGTGGATGGTTTTAATTTATAAGTTCCTAATGTGTTTTTTGTCAAAAATAGTTCCTAATGTATTTATTTATCAAGTCTAAGCAAGTTTTCATCAGGCTGATAAATTATTGCATAGATTTCTGTATGCTTACACACGCTTTGTGAAAAAGTTATTTTGTGCTATAATTTAGTTTCTTTTACAAATTCCTCTTTGGTTAAGAAAAGAATTAACAAAAAATCACGTCTTTTAAAAACTTTAAGTATCATCACCTAAAAGAAAAAAATGGATGTGGTTTTGTAGAAGCTAGGAATGCAATGTCAGACGCCTCTTTTTTGGAAATTTAGAAGCTAGGAATGCAAGGTCGACGCCTCTTTCTCGGAAATTATGGACAAAGTGGGAATAGGCATTTGCATTCGAGAAGAAAATAGGGTTTTTGTGCTAGCTCGGACCGAATGGTTCTCCCCAATCATTGATGTTGTTACTGGGGAAGCACTTGGTCTAATAAAGGCTATGGAATGGGTAAAGGGATTTGCAGTTGTTGAACATGGATTTTGAAGTAGACTTAAAGACCGTAGTGGACAACATTTACGGAACGTAGTTTGGTGTATTGGAATTTAGTGTGTACACTTGCTAGACACTGATCTTACAAACTCTGATGTGAAGTTCATTAGGAGACGAGCAAACGGAGTTGCTCATAGCTTAGCTAAGGTAGCTCTGTCGGAAGCTAGTTTTCGTATTTATTCTAACATCCCATCATGAATTGAATCCTTGATTATTAATGAAATGCATTAAACTTGTTTCTCTCAAAAAGGAATAATCAAATTAACATGCTTTCATTTGCAAAGTTTATACCGTGATTTGCACGACATATTTTAATTATTTGGTTCACTTCATCCGTAACAGATGAGAAGCACTTGACTAGCCTTTGAGCAAATTTTTATCCAGATTCAGCTACTACATTCGCAAGCCGCGATAACGAGAACAGTTGCGAGTGACTAATAAAGTAACCACCGAGGTTTGGATCTCTCGAAACAAAGAACAAACTCTCCTCTATAAAGAGGGAACAAAGGAACTCGGTGAGTCTGACAATGTAGGTAGAGGTGAAGCTGTGAATCATGGGACCAAAATGAGTCTTTTACAATGCATGCAGATCCATTGAATCATGAAGAAGCTATGTTGCTATATTGAATCTCATGTATATCTGCCAACATGTTGCAAGAAAGAAGTGGAAGACAGTCGAGAGTGAACTCACTTTCCCATACCCGAATAACGCCTTGCTATATCAGAGGAAGAGGAGCTGACATAGGTAGAGGAGTTGCTAACGGAGACGCTGAACATGTGGACAAACATTGATGATATTTAAAATTTTGATGATATTAAAAAAGATTTGATGATAGGAGTTGATGATAAAAATTAGTTCGACAGTGTAACATTTACAAAATAAATGACTATTTTGAAAGAAGAAATACATAAAATTATGACGCTAAATACGAAGAAATGCATAAATCACTTCCCTCTTTTCATCAAAACATTTTTATTCTTGCATAGTTGTGACGGTGTTTAACTCATCCTACATGAGATATACAAACCTGACATCATTGTGCACGTTAGAAAAATGGGCAATATTTCGGGTGCCACGAAACGCTATATACTTTCCACATATAAACTCCAAATGCCATGTTGAAATTAAGACAACTAAAATTGAAATCATAAAAGATCAGTTATTGTAAGTACATAATTCTCGCAGATTCACATTTAATCCTATTATCTCTAGTCGTCAGTTCTGTGTACTGTTTCCTATACATTTAGAAGGAACTCCTAACTCACAAGAAATGGTTTGAAACTGGACAGGTTTGACCGATATTTGGTCATAACAAAATGCCATCCCCCCTTTCTTGTATGGACTGTTTTATCAAACCATAGGAAACTTCCTACCCAAAACTACCGGTTATTCAGCCGGTGTCTGTACATGGTAAAAAGCACCAACATCAACTATACGGACTATCGACAAGTTGTTCATTCAATTATGTCAGAATTGCAACTCATGATGCCATCTTCGATCGAAGAGTCCTTGGCAGTCTCAACACATTCAGTTGCAACACCAGCAGATGACAGCGAAGATTCTGTCTTGGCAATCTCAACACATTCGATTGCAGCGCCAGCAGATGACGGAGAAGATTCTGTCTTGGCAGTCTCAACACATTCAGTTGCAGCGCCAGCAGATGATGGAGAAGATTCTGTCTTGGCAGTCTCAACGCATTCAGTTGCAGCGCCAGCAGATGACAGAGATGATTCTGCCTTGGCAGTCTCAACGCATTCAGTTGCAGCTCCAGGAGATGACGGAGAAGATTCTGTGATGCCATCAGGCTTGATTGAATTACGTAGTTCTGCTACAAGCAACTTGTGGATTTTCACTCTCAAACTGGATGCCTCTTCAGGTTTGAACCATCGCTTGCCAAACTGTAAATCGACAAGTCTCGATCAATAAAAACTGATTATTTGGAATGAAATTGTCCTACAAAAGCAACATGTATTACCCTTTGATTATTTGTTAAATCTTTCTTTTTCAGTCTTTCAGGTGCCTCTCCTATGAAACGCTCAATGAAATACAGTACAAAAAGACCACAGTCATACTCATTCTTCTGTTGGGGAACCTGAAGCAACAGCATAAAAAATGTTACATTTTATAGTAGTGTAAGCCCCACAATTTTGAAATTTAAGAAATAAAATTCATTATGCTCCCTGAAACAACTACCTAAATTTCCTGCTTCCTTTCTTAGCATCTATTTTTCCAAGCATCAATGGGTGGAATGGGTTTGGAAAGTACACAGTTATTCAACAATATTTTGAAATCTACTGAAAAATTATAAGACTTGCAAATTTGTTGATAGGTAACACTGGTTAGTTAGTCAATTAGGATTAGTTAGTCGGTGGTTTAAAGAGATAGTTGGGGGAAACAATATGTGGTCTATAAATAAAAAGGAGGGATTAGAGAGGGGATTATCTTATCATTTGAAATAGTTGTGGCCTTTGGGCATTTAAGAGATTGGCAGAAGCTGGAATATCTGCTCATTGCTTTGTATCCAAAGGAATTATTCCCTTATCTTCACTAATAAGACACCAGTTTCTACCAGTTGTAGGGAGTAAAATAAAATGCCAGATCATTAAAAGCTAGCAAGAAGAAAAAATTAGTGTTGTTGAGATGAAAATTCTAGAATCAAAATATAAGAAACTACAGAAAATCTGAAATAAAATTCCATGGACATCAAGTTTATGATAAAAGTCTAGGGTTGAAAGAGCTTTTCCTTGAAGCTGTCAAAATGCTTTATGGCTGTTCACCTGACAAGTTCAAAAGATGGATTTCAATCCATCAAATGTAATTCACTCGGGGAAAGTCTTCAAAATTCCAACACAAACAGCAACTATTTCATTATGGACAGAAACAATCCATTGAAGAGTAGGCATCTATTGCATAAGGTCATTCATTTTTAACAGGTGGTGAAATAGGATACATCATCTACAGACAACTAACGTGGGTATATCAATCTATCAGCAGTACATGATTCTAGATTTACAGCACAGAAACTTACGGCTATGACTTGAGTTTCAATTCTACGAGAAAGACTCTTCCATATTCTGTCTGCCATCGGAACATCTGAAGACGCGCATTCTCGACTCAAATAGTTCTTTTCTTCAATCAAATATCTACAGATCATTATTTGACATCATTAAGATATTTCAATCAAAGATGCCTACAAACAGTCATCAGAACATACCAAGCTAAATGAACAGAAGAAAAGTTTTAGGAATTAGACTAGGGATCAACCTAGTCAAATGTCTGAGCTACAGGCCCAGTGGTCCAGCTCAAAGTCATCCAGTTAAAACAAACACCAAAATAGTACGAAATGGGTTTTTACGGGATTCAAATCATATGCTTACCTGGCTTAACAAGTTTGATTTAAAAATTATCACACTTGAGATGTGTTAGAATATATTAAAGATATTATTTTAGAGTATCTTAGTTTATCTCCGGGGACAAGTTTCTATTGGTTTCGATATTATTTGGTTATTACTTCCTCTGTTCCTCTTTATTCCCAAGAATAACTTTCCCAGGAAATAAGAATGGGAACCTTAATCCCAATTACTTTTTAAAAAATATGTTTGGTTAATTTTTATCACATTCGTTGGGATAATTTGTAAAAATGGGGCATATGGGCAGTTACTGGGTCATTACTTGAATTTTATTCCCACCTTCATGGGAATATTTTATTCCCACCCATTCCCTTGGGAATAAAAGCGTGGGAAAGTGGAAGTTATTTTATTCCTTGGAATGATGTATACCTGGGAATTAATTGTCTAACATTTAACAACCATAGGAACCCATCTTTCTAACATCCATATTCCTGGAAATAATTTTTACAACCACGAAACAAACATCCCCTAATACCCTTAATAAATTACTATCTCATTTCATCTATTTTTCGCTCTACAATAAATACTTAAGGGCATTATTGATAAAACAATAATAAATGTTGTTTTGAACTTTGAGAATGACAAGTAAACAGGAACAATTTTTTCCTGTTAAGGAGTCTCATGTCGGATAGAAGATGGATATGAGATGGTCAAAACAATTTTTTAGCTAGAAGAGGGGGTGTTAGAATATACTATTAAATATCTAGATATTATGTAGGAGTATCGTAATTTGTCGCCTACGATCATTTTCGAATCTTAAGAGTATCTTAGATTATCTTGTAGAATTGATTTCAAATTAATGCTTAGTTATTATTGGTTTCAGATGTTTCTATTTATATAGGATTAGGGGGCCATTTAAAGAAAAAGGTTGTAACAAACAGATCCTAGGAACTTTTTATCCCCCTACAAATCAGGTTAGTGTTTAATCGGTTTTATCAACTCAGTATCAAATTATTATCTATCATATTCAATATTAATAGTTCTTATTGTTTTTCTCCTCCTTTATCTAACTTCAACAAAATGTACCGGTGAAGCAACTCTGCTCTTACAATTAAGCAACGGAGTCTAGATTATGGGATCAAGTTTCAAAGGATAAATCACTAAATTATCAAGTTCAGTGCTTTAAACTTTATATATCATAAAAATAGTAGTTCTCAAGCAGAACCTTGCAATATCCTTTCAAAATGCAACATAATAAAAATGTTTCTTTTTTTTTTTAAACCTAATATAATAAAATGTTGATAATTGTAACAGACAATTGCTTTCAAGAATTATTTCAAAAATAAAAAATTGCTTTCAAAAATAATTTTCTAAAGAATCGGTAGGATGGTGTAACAAGCAATTCTCTAGTCTTTCCTCAAAAAAAAAAAAAAAAAAAAATCAATTCTCTAGTCTAACCTTTTAATATTATCAAAAACTGATCGACTCGAGTGAAGACCCAAAGAATCCAAATGAAGTATGATCGGTCCTGATTCATCATCTTTGTCCGGGATACAAATAATGATCAAACTCCAATGAAGACTGAACACATGAAACATCACAAGCAATAAATCCATATATGAGTAGAGGTTCTGGGCATTTAAATATAAAAGCACACACAAATAAGTATAAACATTTAACCACCCATATGCTTAATTCATTCTTCTAACCAGCTTTTCTGTACTAAATACTCTTGAAAGAATAATACTATAAAGTAGAAGAGATCAACAACAACAAAGCCCTATCTCACTAAGTGGGGCTGTCCCATGGATCAAAAAACGCCATAATATTCTATCAAATACCATATTTCTATCCAACTCATTAATCTTTATATCTTTCCTAATAGTTTATCGTATAGTTTTACTAGGTCTTTCTCTACCACTAGTGATTTGACCACGCTGCATCTGATCCATTCTCCTTACAGTAGAAGAGATGAAATTAAAAAAAAAATTAAAAAAAAGGGCAGCCCGGTGCACTAGAACTCCCGCATACTACAAATGAAGAAATACTTCAAAAAAATGTAAAAAGATAAACAATAGAGCATGCCAAATGGTAGACATGCTCCATGAAAATGCACAATAAGGATAGTGTTTCATTAGTGGATTTGCATGAGTATCATGCTCACTTATAATCGAATGTTGCTCATTATTGAACTTAATAGAACAAATATTTTTAATCTGATTTCATTATAAGTAAAGGGGAGCTGTGGCACTAGGGGAGTTCAAATGGTTTAGAAAACCATATCAAACTGTGAACTGAACCGCATTGAACCATACTTAAACAGTAAACCATTTAATAAAGTTTGAACCAAACTGCTTTTTAAAAACAATTTATTAGCTGAAACCTCGAGCCAAATTTAAAACCTCATCAGTTTTATTTTGAAATCAAAACATAAAACACAAAACCCAATCATAAATAGGAAACCTAAAATCCTAAAATTGGAACTCTAATCCATTTCTGTACTATCAAAGTTCCTTTGCAGTTTCAAAATTAATTCAATTTATTTAATAATTTGAGATAAATTTGTATTCGAAGGAAAAAAATTCTCAAAAAGGACTAGTAAATTTTCAATATTTTTAATTGCTAAAAAGATTAAGATAATCTTATTTTTAATGGAAAATTTAAGAAAATACACTCCTTGAGAAACATGAAATACTGTAAACAGGATGGATTGGTTATAGTTGCAAGGGATAGAAGTTTGTCAAAAATATAAGAAATGGTATAGAATAGAAAAGAAAGATGAACAGGGACGATAATGATTACAAGCACTTTACAGTGATGGATGATTGCATTTAATGCAGGAAAATAGAAAGAATTACAGTAAAAAGCTAATTTCATGCTCTCAAACCTTAGCCCAATGTCTCATTCTCCATAGCAATTTCTACCAAAAAAACTAAATTCTACAAGCCAAAAAATTATAGTAAAACTGGGTCCGAACTGAATTGAAACTGACTTTGAAAAATAACTGGTTTTTACTAAAATGATTTTTGAGAACTAAACGGGACCATAAATTTGGTCCAATTTGGTCTGTAAGCCATGCACACCCCTTCTTGGCAGAACAAGCAAAGTTGTTGCTATGTGTAACCAGAAGATGACATGTTCAAGTCATAAAATCAGTTATTTGCAGATGCTTGGCAAATGCAAGGTGAGCTCTCCCACACCAGGTTGCCAATTTTAATTTCATTAAAAGTCGAAACATAATATAAGGAGGTGAAATTATAGCTTAAATATTAAAACATGAATAAATGTTTCTTCAAGTGATGCCCTTCTCTAATATGTGATAGACTTTTTTTTCTTCAGATAATAATTAATAACGGAATTTAAAATAAAGCACAAAAATAACTTCCCGACGTTTACAAGAATTAAAATCTACAGAAGTTTCAGTGCTATGAAGAAAACTTACTCCTGGTGTATTGGAATCAAAACATATGCCTTCTCAAAAAGATTTACACCCTTCCACCACCTTCTGAACTTGGAAAAAATTGTCTCTCTGTTGCTTTCCTAGATGTTGCAATGGGAAATGAATTAGAGCTTATGTCAAATGAAGTACAAAGAGAAGGAAATGTAAGGGAGGCACGAGAATCAACTCCAACAACGGAAGCGTCATTACACCAAATAAAGAACCTGTCTGCTAGACAAGATAAAAGAGCTGCAGGAGCTCTTGCTACTGAAGGCTTCAAAGGTTTAATATAGAATGAAATATAAATCAAAATAGGGATTAACTTTGTATTAAGTTTATTAATTAGGCCTTCATGAAGGTATTTGCTTCTGCTTTGTTTTTCTGTTTAGTTAGTTTAGATCTTTTTGTTAGTTTGTATTGCTGCTTTCATCCTTATATAAATAGGAGGATGGGATCAGTTTAGGACAGCTTTCAAATAATTGATTAGAAAACTGGAAATTCTAGTGTGAGGGGAGATAGTGCTCCCTCGTGTATAGAAATTTTATAAAAAAAAGTTGACTCGGAATGAAAGTCGATAAATGACCGGTTTAAAACTTCAAATTAAAGGGCCCCTCTTGTATAGAAGATCTGTCTACTCTAAATCATCACTCATATTACACCTAAAAGGTTGCAATGCAGAAAGGGTAGTTTTCCTAAATACCTACACATTGCACAAAGGAGCAACAAACGAAAAATTCCAAAAGAATTTCCAAAAATGATCATATGTATGTACAAATATTAATTTCTGGTGCCAAAGGAAAACTTCTTGGGTCAACCTTAATCTCACAGTATACCTCCAAATTACAAAACAAAATACACATTCAGTAACACAAAAAAGGCAGAAAAACTTCTCAACCTGTAGTAAGTCAGTCCTCAGTAAATGTGGTTTGCAACGTTTGGAATGGAAAAATCAACAATGCATTATATCATACTGCCTCCGTTTCATAATACTTGTTCATTTTGGAGAATAATTTTGTTTCACAATACTTGTCACTTTCAAGTTTCAATGCAACATTAATTATTGTCTTGTCAATAATACCCTTACATATTTACTGTAGAGAGAGAAAAAATAGAATGAAATAATAAATGGTTAAGGGTATTATAGAAACACAGACATAATTTCATCAAAAATAAAAAAAATTATTTGGTTTCTTGGTTACTGCAATTTCTCCAAAATGGACATGTATTTTGAAACGGAGGGAGTAATGAATAATGAATAAGAGTTTGATTCCTCAGAAAACAATCTCCATCATGCACATGATTGCAGTTATGAACTTGCAGGAGGATGATTAAGTACCTTGCAGGAGACGGCTTCTTTAAGTTTCTTGTAGAAATATGTGTTGAAAAAATGGCAGTCAGATGTTGTCAGAGATACTTGCTGCTGCAAATATCTAGCCAATACAAAATGCCATAAGTAGAGAGCTCAAAAAATAAACAGGCAAAATATGTCCAAGTACTACAACGGTTCTGCAGAATGATTCAGTTTTTAGCATCACCGGTCCAAAAGGGACTAAAGTTTTGATAAATAGTTTGGTAGACAATAACAGTAAATTGAAGTGAATGAGCTCAGTTATTGGTTAAATATTGAAGCTCAATTCAGAAAAGGATCAAGATACTCATCTTATTAAACAACCAAGCTCAAGCCCGGCTATATGCTCAGTCATATAATTGAAAGCATAAGTTCTATAGGCTTGAGAATAAAAGCTGGCAAAATTCTGTTTATGCAAGTGTGTGTATGTGTGGATAGAAAGTGTTATAATTTTATATAACAAAAAGGGTATTGATAACACTACATCCATCGCTATATGTAAGACCCTCTAGTAAAAAAATTGTCCCTTTTTACAAGACCTTCCAAATTACAAGATGCATTAATTATGTTTACACACAAATACACCTAATTAAATTGGAGAGAATTAAGAGACCATTCATTTCTCTTAACAATTGAAGGATGATTTTGAAACGAGTGAACAATGTTAATTAAATGTTAAAACAGCTTTTCTTAATTCTTGTGCATTGGTCAAGAGGGTCTTCCATATAGGGGTAGAGATAGTAATATTTTTTTGATATATTTCTGTCTAGATTAGTTAAGAGGTGACAAGAAAGTAAGGTCGGTGATGCACAAATGAGAATGTTGCGATGGATGAGTGGTCACACATTACAAGATAGAATTAGAGGTGAAAACATTTAAAAGAAAGTTGGGGTGATGCCTATTGAAGAAAAGATGGTATTCTCAGCTTAGATGATTTAGTCATGTGTGGATAAAACTCCTAGAAGGGCCAAAATGGTGGGTAGATTGAATGAAAGACAACCTAATACTCTAATAGTCAGTGGTAGAGGAAGACTTAAAAAAATTAAAGTTAAAACCATTAAGAAGAATTTGAAGTTCAATGGTGTGTCACCAGCTGTGATTAATGATAAAATACAATGCTGTCATTTCATCCAATTAGCTAACCCCTTCTAATGTTAAATTTGGTAGTGGTGGTGGTAGAACCAAAAATATGTTCCAAGAATTTGAGGGTAAGAAGAGGCAGCACCAAAATTGTGATTTTCTCTTCATTGGAAAAAAAAAAAAACTGAGTGTGCAAGGAGGAAGGCAGAGAAAGAGCCAAATAGACTTACCGTATGTAAAAGTTCATGATAGTTGATGTTAAGTAGCCTTCAGGAGCAAGGCATTCCATGTCATTGTAACAAATTTCAACACACTCGGGATCATCTCTGAGCCATCATAAAGGAAAGTTATAAGGTCAAGCAATACAGACTAGACATAGAAAATTATGGTTGAAGGACAATGTTCTAATATTACCGTGATGGAAAATAAACCTTAGCTTCTTTCAAACTGAAAAGAAACAGACAATCAAAAACACTGAATTTAAATGGCCTATTCTAAATCATAAATAGATATACAAATCAAATCAAATCAAAATTCCCTTACTATTCAGGAACTTTATTTTCTGTTTTATCCAGAATATGAGGATCTTCGCTGTCATCTTCGTCGTCTTCAATGTCGTCTTCATCGTCGTCGTCCACATCAAGAACAATGGGTTGAACTTGACCCTGTTTAGAACAAGTCATATATAACATATTACTTGTAAGCCATTAAGGAAGCTCGAAATATGTGTCAAATGATAATACCATCAACAAATTACTAATCAACTTGAGTTAAATTACTAACAACTACAACTACCAAAGTTTATAAGCTATGCAAACACACCTTCCTGGACCTTGAGCCATCTGACTGACTTGTCTGAAATGCACCCTTACTACCACAAGGGGAAAAAGAAAACAAGAATATAACAATATCAATAATGGAATCAATAATCTGACATTATCCTTCCTACTTGGTTAGAACTAAAACTAAATATGTCACCATATTCAGAATATGAAGAGAAGGGTGAAGAACACAAATTTTAACAATGATTTACTTTGCAAATGATGATGTAGCAACGATCTTGAACAGGAATGGGAACATAATTGTAATAAATAATACGGTAATACTTCACTTCTTATCGAGAAAATCATAGATGGACTGATCCTGGGATAAATAGCCAATAGCCATCCATGACCATTTTGTCAAAAAAAAAAATATTTTCCTTTCTTTTCTTTTTTTGCCCGAGTAGTGTTGGGGTTTAATATGCAGTCATCTCTTTTATATTGAAAATATTTAGATGAAAAGAAAACTCAATAGCAATTAAAAAAATGCAGACTGATTCCATTAGCTGAGACAGCAAAAATACATATTCATAAATCTTACTCTAATTATCCAATATACCGTGCCAACTTTTAAAAACACTTCGAATTGTCTAAGATAATTCCTATAAGCCCCTATGATTAAAATAAGCATAACTACTAAATTGTAGGGATGATAGATATGGATATTATCTATATATTAACTATGATTGCCAAGAGCAGCTAGAAAACTTTAGTCCTCAAGAGTTACCTCAATGGTTAAGCATTGGGTTCTCCAGGTCCTAAGTTCAAAATTCACTGGAAGTGGTGGGACTGAAACGCATGGTTTACTGACAATAAAAATAAACCCCATCCCCACATATAAAAAGCTACACAACCTTATGAACTAAGGAATACCCCAGGCACGGGGTAAATCTAACATGTAAATAAGCAGTAAAAATTGCAATAACAATGATGGGTGACTAAACAAGTTTTATGAAGAAAAAAAAAAAAGATATGTGCCAAGTGAATTAGCGATGGAGAAGTGATCAAATGAGGTAAATATTTCAATGACAAAATCACAGAATAATGTTATTCAAAACGATTGGAATGAAAAACCATAACTTGTGTGAAAATCATACAATGGCAAACACCCATCAATTTTATGAAAAGCAATATGAGACGTAAAAGTAATTAGCAATGGCAAATTGAATAAATAAGGTTCATACCCAATAACTAAATGAAGCTAAAGAAATGAACAAAAAACCATAAGAAAAGCATTTTCTCTTACTCTTTCGAAATCTGTCTTTGTAGATTCCTTGCAATGTTCTGTAAGGATAAGGTGGAATTCGATCGGAACCTTTTATTATCATTAAAAGTATCACGTTTGGAAAGTTTGTTAGGGCATTGATAAGGCAATTTTCTTGTAGATGATCGATGTCTCTTTCTTCTTTTAGGTTCTCTGTTGAGTCGTACTGTCTGGTTGTTGCAATGCTTGAAATGTGGCATCTCGTTGCTAAATGCATCAACATCTGTACAATTAGTCTGCTTCATAAATTAAAGTCAGATACATTATATCAGGCAAGACAGAAAGTAAAAGCACAGTATATTATAAATGATGCAAAGGACCTTACATTATTGTCTCTTTTATTCATAATATTAGATGCTAAAGAGGCTTCTGACTGTGGACGAAATGGCAAATTCTCTTGTCTCGAGTAATTAGATACACCTACAAAAGCATTAAGCTTCTTATTATACAACAAAAAATAGTTAAATTATAAAGTGCAGCCTACTTCACAGATATATTACACCAAAAATGAGGTTTCCATAAATGGATTTTATCTCATGAACTGGCCTGGATTAACCTTTTCCATAAACACTTGCGGGAAAATATAATTTAAAATTATCTTTGCAATGACTGAATTTTCAAAATAGTAGATTCTCGAATTCACACATGTGAAAGAGATTTTGATAGAATTTCTATGAGAAATCACAAAGGGTTATTGGGAATATGCTTATTTGAACTTATTTCATGGCATTGGCATTTGTATACATGTTTACAAAAGCTTGTAAATCATTTATTGATATAATTGTTTTGTTTACTATTTAACTTCCAAAAGAGCTTATAAAAACAGCTTATGAGGAACTTAACCCTATCCCCACTTCAATTCCCATGAATCCCAAATTTTATTTTTAGAATAAAAACAAATTTTGAGAATGCATATAGCTTATTGAACGTAAGACTCTGGGAGGTTAGGAGTGGAGGGAGGACTTTGGATGAAAGGAAGAAGGAAAGGGAAGGAAGGATAGTATCTCAACTTGAATGAGGGGGTCATTTTTCTTCATAATACAAAATCCTCCCAATATGAGGGAGCTCAAAAAACGTATTGGGAGAGGATTTTAGAGGACCTAGAAAAATTCATCAAATCATTTTCATCATTTTATAATACTCCCAGAATTAAAAATATATTAATCACAAGCATTTCCTTCTCATTCTCAACAAAACACTTTCTCTTTTAAGGTGAGAGAAAATTATCTTGCAGTAATAAAATAATATGAAAGTATTTTTCTCATTACTTTCTACATATCTCTCTTTCCATCTCCTCCCCTCCCGCTGAAGCTGTGATTTCCTCCTGTCCAAACACCCAAACAACGCCAAAGGCTTTATAGGGATTTGGAGGGAAAGGGAGGGGGGGGGCGGGGTGGACGGGGCTATCCCTCACATTTTTTGTGAGTATATTTCAGAAGGGGGATGGATGAAAATACTTGCGAGTAATTTCTTTCTCAATTATTATAAAGAGAAATAATGGATTTGAAAATTTATTCAAAACTATCCAAAGCCCTCCCAAATGCATTTTTTTAGTTCCCCATTGTTGGAGGGTTTTAATCCAATGGAGGAAATGAAATCTCATACAAAGTGTGGGGCACTACTCACACTTCCTTTTAAATTTTCCTTTATCCCAAAAGCCTTCCCCTCCCTTTCCCTCAAAACTCCCAAACAAAGCTAAGTGTTTGTCACATAAACTCTTATTTGATATACACTCGAGATCTATTTGGTTTTATGGGAAAAGAAAAAGAGGACTTGAATATAAAGGGATGAGGAAAGGGAAGGGAGACTAGTCTGCCACCTTACATTGATGCTTATTTTTCTTCGTTGGACCAAAACTATCTAATATGAATGAGCTTAAAAATTGTACTGAATGAGAACTTTGAAAGATTTTGAATAAATTTTCAAACCGTTCTCATCTCTTTGTAATACTCTCAAACCAGAGAAAACATTACTCGTAAGTATTTTTCTTCCATCCTCTACAAAAACAATCCTCCAAATAAGGTGTAATATTTCCCTACCTTTCCCTTTCTCTTGTTCCCTTCAAAGCCCTTCCCATCCTTTTCCATCGTAACTCTCAAACAAAAAACTTCATCTTTATTTAAATTGTTTATTCAAACCAATGTTGTCGACGAGGAAATAAAGCGCAAAGGCCAAAAATCTGCCGTATAAACATACTATTGTGGCCTATGGTACCGCGATGGCAGGCACTCCTTCACAAATTTTCTTAGACGGTTGTCCAATAATCCCCCCATGCCATTTTGCCAAGGCAGCACCATGACCACCATTTGGTAACACTGATTTAAATGTCAACACTCCATCAAGTGTGGCATTCAAGTTTCAACCCATCAATCCATTTGCTCTCCACTCAATCCAATAATTACCAAGTATAATAACAAACAAAATTGCAATACTCTAAAGTCAAGCAATTATAGAAAGCGTTAAACCCTCACCAACAGCACTTGAGCTTGTAGCCTGTCTTGGCTTCTGGTCCACATCAATAACTTTCTGTTCTACAAAGGAATAAACAATCAAACAGGACATAAGTATTCAAACAATATCCTCCAAAATCAAGAAATCATAGAAAACTACCGATAGAATTTAATTTAGAGTAAACCCCCAAATTAGTCTCTAACTTTGTAGGGTGCCTCAAATAGGTTTGTGACATTGTCAAGATATCAAAAAAGTCTCTGACTCTGTCAAACTATCAAGTTGGTCCCTGTATTTATGAGCCTGTACTTATTTGAGTTTATCCACTGGCATAAGTTTAGTGAGATTGTTTGGGAGAAATTCTGAAAACAGCTTAGGACATTTTTCATAAGCTATTTTCAGCTTATTTTCATAAGCTCTCCAAGATAGCTTATGAAAACAGCTTATAGCATATACACAAACAATTTAACTTCAGTTGTTATAAAAATAACTTATGTAAGCTTATACAAAAGCACTTATCATGATAAGCGTCAAATAAGTTATTTATCCAAACAGACCCTTGGTCTTGCATTTTAAGCATTTACAATCATTTTAGTTCCTATTTCAACTACTTGTTATCAATTTAGTCCTCCCTCACTCTCAGAAAGACTAAAATGAGTAAAATTTAACATAATCAACGACTATTTTAGAAATATTTATAATTTTGGGACTTAATTAAGTGTGTCCTACAAAGTCAGAGACGAATTTGGTACTTTACTCAATTTAATTATTGAAACAACAATTGAAACAAGTAATCTAGATTATTACAAGATAAACAAAATTGCTAAGATCAACACCAAAAAAAAATTTAAAAAAAATTAAAAATGTTGAATTAGCATAGGAAGGAGCAGAACCTGAACCTGAGGACGAGGGTTAACTTTCCGGCGATGAACCTCATCTTCGTAGCTCTTGATAGTAGCGCGAAGTTTCGCACCTTTATCCGGCAACTTCTTACCGGAGGTTTCAAGAAGATTCTTCTTTCTCTTAATGTGTTCTTCGAGCTCGTAATCTCTGAGGCGGTCGAGGCCGTCTATGAACGGAGCCGGCTCCTGATCGGGAACCACCGTAACAGACGGCTTGACGACAAGCTCCGCCGCCGGCGTATTGTCGACAAGCGCGTCCAAGTTGAGAGGAAGAGGACCTTTCTGTTTTTGCTCCATCGGAGTGTGTGAAAAATGGTTACGATTGTCTCGAATTGTGTGCGAGAGTGAAGTGAGAGAGAGTGAGAAATGGAAGACGGAGATTGAGGCAGTGCTAATTGATGAAAATTGTGTGCTGCACTGCGTCAAGAACCATCTTCTAGCGTCGTCGTCGTCTCTAAGGTTTCATCTATGAATTACAGTAGACAATTATTGTATGAAATTGGAATTGGAATTGGAATTGGAATTAGGGATGTCAATGGTTATTCAGCTGGAATTTGTTTGAGAAATGACCTATTTTTGCATGAATAAGTTTGGGCTGTTCCAAAAGTTAAGGCCCAAACTTGTTTTAGGTTTGGAAAACTATTCATTCGCTAGTTTTTCTCTCAACCACTTCGAAAAAACTAAAATATACTCCCTCCATTCCTTTTCTTTTGATGTTTTAGGTGATTGCACAAATATTAAGGAAACATTAAATTATAGGAATAATTGTATGGTTTATACTAAAATACCCTTACTTTACTCCATGATTTTTTTTTCTCAAAATTCTAATCTCCTTAATTATTGAAACTCACCACACAAATTGCATTTATTATTTAAACTTCCAATTTTTTCAAACTTATCACAAACACCTTAAATCCAACGTGGGAGTTGTGCAATTGTTTTTTTTTTCTTTCCAGTATTTCCTTCCATTTTTTTTCCCACCAATACATTTAGTATTTCCCACCTTATACTTTATACTTTTGAGGTTTTTAAATTTTTCCGCTCATTTTTAGAATCCAAAATTTCAAATCCCTCAAATATGCTTATAAAATTGAACTTCATATGTTGACATTTCAATTATGGATGCAAATATTGACATAAATGTTCCGTTAGTTGCAATAGATTTAAATTTTCCTTTTTTCAACTGAGGCAAATTCTCCAAATTCACTAGACTTGAATGAACCACCTCTTAATGAAGATGATATTCCTCTATTTCTATCTAGTGATCCAACTGAAGAAGAATATACACAGTCGGATGAAGAGTTTGAAGACTTTCTCAATAACCAGTGGGATGTGGAACAAGAAAACTCAATTGATGGTATCTACAATTTTAGTTTTTATTTTATTTTTCTTGCACCAATCTCTATCTTATTACTACTACCATCTTCACGTTATTTACTTGTATCATAAATTTTTATAATATTATTTCCTTATATCAAAATTGAAAACCTATTGCATGTGTTGTTATATATCCAAATTCATTATTTTTCTTTTAGGTGATGCTATTGATAATCATGAGGAAGCCAATGAGGACCTGCCACTACCACAAGTGGTTACTATCAATAAGAGAGGAAAAAACATGTCCAACGATACAAGAAGAGACATATATGAGATGTTATTGAAAAAGAGTGTTGATGGGAAGTTGGGCAGAAATGCAACACGAGAGGTGTCATCACATTTTTCGGTTCCTATATTATCCGTTCAACGCATTTGGAAACGAGCAAAAGATTGTGGTGCTCATGTTGATGTATCCCACAAAATGTCAAGAGGTGGTCGAAAGAGAGTAGAAATTGATTTGGAAAAAATTCGTGATGTGCCTTTGCATAAAAGGACAACGATTGAATCTTTAGCACATGCCTTAGATGTCAAAAAGACTACGTTATTTCGGCTAATAAAGTCCGGGAAAATACGGAAGCATTCAAATGCTATAAAGCCTTTCTTGAAGGAAGAAAACAAAAGAGCAAGATTACAATTTTGCATTAAAATGATTGATGCCAATAGCATACCAAACAATCCAACTTTTGTGGGAATGTACAACATTATTCATATTGATGAGAAGTGGTTCTCTATGACAAAAAAAAAAATGAGAACTATTGCTTGTTGCAAGATGAAGATGATCCGATACGTAGTTGTGTTAGCAAAAATTTTCTCCCAAAGGTCATGTTTTTGGCTGCCGTAGCTCGCCCAAGATTTGATTCACATAGAAATGTAACATTCGATGGAAAAATTGGCGTCTTTCCTTTTGTCATAAGAGAGCCTGCTAAAAGGACTAGTGTTAATAGAGTGGCTGGTACAATGGAGACTAAACCAATCCTTTCAGTCACTAGAGCTATTATAAGATCATTTTATATAAACAAAGTATTACCCTCTGTCATGGACAAATGGCCGATTGAAGATATTGGAAATCCGATTTTTATTCAACAAGACAACGCTAGGACACATATTGATATCGATGATGAAGAATTTTGTGAAGCTGCTAAGAAAAATGGATTTGATATCCGTTTAATGTGTCAGCCTCCGAATTCGCCTGAATTAAATGTTCTTGATCTAGGATTTTTTTCGTGCTATTCAGTCCTTACAACAAAAAAAGGTATCTCAAACTATTGATGAACTTGTTAATGCCGTGGAGATGTCGTTTGATGAATTTTCACCGATTAAGTCAAATCATATATTCTTGACTTTACAAATGTGCATGGATGAGATCATGAAAGCAAAAGGATCAAACAGGTTTAGAATTTCACACATGAAAAAGAAGGTGTTGGAAAGACAAGGACAACTACCAACAAATGTCAGTTGTGATTCTAATTTGGTGCAAGAGGTTCTCAATTTCTTAAACTAGATTTTGTTCCAAAAAAGACAATTGTTGCGTCTTAGGTCCTTGAGCAAATAATTTCACTTTGTGTACTTCTTTTCATTTTAATTCCAGCAATTGTTGTCTCTTCAATTTAAAAATTTATTTTGTGGGATAATATGAATATCATGAACGTGTGAATCAAGTACTCACACATATGGAACATGAGCACTTATATGCTTCTAACCCAAAAAAAAATGGAACATAAAAATGCAACACATAATTAAATCCAACCATTTTCATTAGAATTTTTCAATAATGTTTATCTCCAACAATCCAAAATTAAAACTGAAAGCATAAAAGACAAGGAAAATAAAAATTGACTTCATTCCTACATGTATTTCATGCACTTTTGGGTAGTAAAGGGAACATAGATTGCAATGGGATTTAGTAGAAACGGGGAAGATATATTTTCAAACAATCTCTTGCTTCTTCTTCTTTGGGAGTTAGATTTTCATCATCAGCAAACTTGTTTAAATCAAATCCAATATCAGCAAGAAGATTTAGATCAATATCCAACACTATTTGCCCTTGAGGTGGTTCTTCAACTGCCTCTTCCACTAAATCTTCAACTACCATCTCCACTGCTTGTGGGTGCAGTTTGGACCCCGCTGTGTCTGCAGTATCAAACTCATAATCAACTTTCCCTTCAAGTGAATCCTCAACTACCATCTCCAACAATTTTTCTCTCTCTGTTGCATAGATTTCTTTTTGAGTTGCTTCCATGGCTGATTTAAAATGGGAATGAATATGGAGTAATTTTACCCATGTTGTCTTTTATAGTTCCATGCATGTATATGGAGTGATGGTGAGTTTTAAATAGTGCATGGGTAGTTGAAGTAGTACTCCTCGGCGGTTGTATTCTTTGTGAATTTTTTAACCCATTTTTTAATTCAATTGTGATAAGTCAATAGTCTCAACTTATTTAATTATTAAAGTGTGTTTTTCCACAAGGGTAAAATTGGATAAAAAGTATTAAAAATTCTAAAACATCAAAAGTTTTGGAATAAAGTTTAAGCTCTAAAACATCAAAAGAAAAGGAATGGAGGGAGTATTTAAGGATAGTTAATTGTCGTTTGATCTTAAATGAAAGTTAATTACCGTTCCATCAACAATAATTAATTGTCATTGGGGCTAGTTGCACTTGAAGCCAAACTTCAAGGTTTGGCATAATCCTCAACTTTTATGATGTTTTTATCTATTTTATTCATTGATACATTTGATCATTCATTCAATCATTCACGCATTCATTCATAAAATCAAAGACAAATTATCAAAAAAGAAATTCATTCATGCAAATGTTTAGGTGACATTTACATTAAATCAACTCCAAATGCAACAAAATCTAAAACAAATTCATTATTTACAATTAAAGATCCAAAAAGAACTAAACATAAAACCAATGTCTCGGGACTTGTCGCCTCCTTTTTTTATGTTTGTTACTTAGAGGTTTGGATCATCACATCCATAATCCTCGTCAAGACATCACGAAAGTTATCGATTGTGTCACCATCAAGTGACCCTTGATTCACCATGTTGATGCAGTTTCATATGATACTCAGTGTGTCGGTTCTATCTCTAGCATGATCATGTTCAATGATGACCTCCTCGTTAATCTTCCTACGGGGTAGTGTTTAAACCCCTTCGATAGGTAGGAGTAACTGCGGGTGAGAAACCCTATAGAACCAAGCCACGTATCTTGGTGCATCTGGATCTGTTAGCACCGGACCCCAATAAGCCTCACGCATGATGTGAACCATGAAATCCAAGAAAGCCTGTTATCCCTAGGTTTCACTGTGAGAAGGCACGGATGACGGATGTCTGAGAATGTCTTGAACATGCCCATACTACCTCTTCACTGCTTTGCAAGTGTCGGTACTTCTTCTCTCCGCTGGCCATATTTCAACCAGCATCTTGATGATCAACATAGGGTTTGAATGTGATGTTGTCTACCTTATGAGCAAAGCGGGGGTGACACACGCTTCGTTTGTGGTATATAGTGGATTAAGCTTATAAGCAAATAAGTGTTTGAAATGCACCAAAACCCATGCTTGAAAAAACAAACACAAGCATATTATAATATGATATATAAAATGGATATAAATTAATTAAATTATTACCTATAGGCTATAGTAAGGTCATGTAGCCACCGACTAAAGTCCTGTCCACAATGGTAGCCTCTGACATGTAATGATATAGATAAGTCGTCCCACAAAATAACCTTAATTTTCAATACAAATATTAGATGTAACAAAATAGATAAGAATAAATTTAAATACTAAAACAAATGTAACAAACATGAACAAAAAATAATGTTAAAGATTGGACTTTAAATCCTCTATAAAAAGATTAAGACTCAAAATATTTTAGAAAAATATTTGTTAGCACTATATCTCTACTATATATAAAGAAAATACCTCCTTTCAACTCTTTAGCACTGTCTTTTTCTCTTTCAAAAAATGTTCTTAATTTTGAATACAAATAATACATGTAACAAATAGATAAATATAAATTTAAATATTAAAAAAAAAGTAACAAAAACACGGTATGAATATATATGTCTATTTTTTTATCATTTAAAAAGTGTAATAAATTATATGAACATATTTATACTTACTTTTTCATTATCTCAATTATACCATTAAACAACTTTTATAAAATAAAGATCGTTGTTGGTGTCATTGAAATAAATAATCATGATTATTTTGGTTTGTTATAACTTGAAAGCAACAAACATTTATATTTTTCTCCTAAAAAAAACATTTATATTTTTAGTTTTAATCCAAATCAAAATTTCATAAAAAAAACACGGTTAATAATTTTCAAACATTGGCGCAATAAAAAGAGCGGAAAGACAGACACGTGAGTGCCCGTTTTTTGCTAGTAATAATAATAATGATTATGATGATGATTGTAATACCCAAGGCTGACGAGGACGGGGAGTGGTCGCCGGTGCACAAGGCACGACAATGAGCGGCTCCCGACAGCTTCTAGAGGAGCCGAATCACATCGGAATGAGAGGGATCTTGAGGCCATGTAGGTATGGGACTACATGGTTGAAAGAAGGCTTATAAGAATTGTTTGGTACTACCTATATCAACAACATGCATCTTATTTTCGGCAGCTCATTCCATAAGAACTCCACAGTTAAGCGTGCTTGACTTGGAGCAATTTTGGGATGGGTGACCTACTGGAAAGTTTTTGGTAAGCGTGCGAGTGAGGACAAAACACGCTAAAAAGACTCGTGTTGGTTTGTGGGGTCAGTCGACAATCCTAAAAGCAGTCTGGGATGTTACAAATGGTATCAAAGCAGGCCTCTCCCAGTACGGTGTGGTTCGGGGATGAACCAAACGGAAGCTGGTGGGCATGTAATATCCAAGGCTGACGAGGGTGGGGAGTGGTCGCGGGTGCACAAGGCACGACAATGAGTGGCTCCCGACAACTTCTAGAGGAGCCGAATCACATCGGAATGAATGAGAGGGATCCTGAGGCCATGTAGGTATAAGACTGCATGGTTGAAGGAAGGCTTATAAGAATTGTTTGGTACTACTTATATCAACAAGATGCATCTTCTTTTCGGTAGTGAAAAGACTCGTGTTGGTTTGTGAAGTCAGTCGGCAATCCTGAAAACAGTATGAGATGTTACAATACTACTACTACTAATAATAATAATCCTCTCAAAAATTTAATAATAATAATAATTTAAATTATATTGTATTGTGTTTCATTCAAAGTTATTTTTCAAATTTCAAATTTTTTTCCTTCTAAAATGGAAAATTATTAATTAAATTATCCTGAAGTTTAAAATTTGTAAAAATTACTCTCATGTACTTTATTTTACGAATACTCTCGTGTAATTTTGCTTTTCTGTATCCAAAAAATATATATTTTGTTTTTTAATAAATTTAGAATAAACACACTTATTTCTATATCCAATGAGTTAGGCATATACATGAGTCTAACGTGACACTTACCTTCATTCAAATATTATTCAATGATTACTTTTTTTTTTTTGTTTTGTTAACTAGCTGCAAAACACATATTATATTAACATGTTTGCACTCACAATCCAAAGTAGCATTCATATGGTGCTTGGACCCATTGCCAAAATTATTTACTTACTCTAAAGCTGCATAACAATTTTAGGCTTGACTTAGCACAAACAGATTCCTCAGAAATCAACCGAATTGATTATTATATCAGCATTTTTCTTGGACTTCATTATAAGTTCTCCATTGATTCTGTCGTTGTTCTCTATCCGCTGCTTAGCAATGTCTGGAGGCTTGCCAATAGAGATATGCCTCTTCAAAACTCGCTGCATTGCTTTATCAATATCAATATCAATAAACCATTTCTCATCAAACAAAGATAAAATTTCCTTCCATACCCCATCTTCCAAGAGCAAATAGTTGCCTTCTACAATAAAAAAAATAAAGTACAATAAAGAAAGAGCATCATTCACAAACCTATAATTAGGTAATCCCATGCTATTCCCACCATACCAAAAGAGAGTTGAGGGGCAAATTGAGACCAAGATTTGCCATGCCATCTGCGTAGGCATTTCCCTCTCTATACACATGAGAAAATGAAAACTTTATGTTTCTAGTAAAGGTTAAACAATTGTGCCATCTAATTCTAAGGATCCAAGGGACATTAGCAGAAGACTAACTTAGAATCCGCTTCTAGCTAAACACCCCCTTTCAGCTCTTTTGGACTGCATTTTATTTCGAAAAATGTCTCCAATTTGAATACAAAAAACACATGTAACAAATAGATAAGTATAAATTTAAATATTAAAAAAAAATGTAATAAACACGATATGAATATATATATATATATCTGGTTTTTTTTTTCTTTATCATTTAAAAAGTGTAACAAACTATATGAGCATATTTATACTTACTTTTTCATTATCTCAATTATACCCTTAAACAACTTTTTCTACAATAAAGATCGTTGTTGGTGTCATTAAAAAAATAATTCAGATTATATATTTTTTTATTATATCGTTGGTGTCATTGAAATAAATAATCATGATTAAATTAATTTGTTATAAATTGGAAGCAACAATTATAATTTTAGTTTTAATCTAAATTTCATAAAAAAAATACAGTTAATAATTTTCATTAATCTGAATTGATTTTCTCATGTTATCTAGTGTGTTTTAGTGCTCCGATGTATTCGCGATCAGTATAGTTCTGTCTTGTTTCCAACTGGCATGGGAACCTACCGCTAGTTTTAGTTTCTGCCTGTTGTCTTCAGCTTTCATTGTATTGTCGTGTTTTGTGCGTCGTCCAGATTTAAGTGAGTTTCATCTGGATGTGCTCATTTGGTCTTATGGTCGTGTTCCTCGTTCTGTTTCGGTTTTGACTCAATGCTAGTTGGCCTTTCCTTTGGTGGTGTTCATGGCATTTTGGATTGTTATTCAATAGAGGCAGTTGTCTTAAATTAGAGTTTGCAGTGTGGAATTGTTTTCACTAGAGTGGTGTTGGTGAATCAATTATTCAGACGATGTTTGGTTGTTTATTGGCATTGGTGTTGCTATTGTTTAACTATTATGATGAGTGAACTTTCTCTAATTTAGTTTTAGTAGATAATCCATTTAATTTTAAAGATTACAAGTTCATATTTCATTGTTCTGATTTAGTTTTTGTAGATAATCCATTTGCTAGGCTCTTTTCTAAATTTATGTTAACATGGGCCATCCTAAGAGGACTATTCACCTGCCCAGATACCTAAGGGACTACTAGCCCAAGTAATTCAGCTACCAGTCTCACTAAAGGTCACTGTCTGTGCAGAGATAGTGGTATTTTCTGCTCTAATAAGACACCGGCAGTACCTTAGCCACCTAGCAGATAAATCCAATTATTATTATTGTTGTCTTGTTTTTTATCCGAGAATTCAGGAGTGCCGTTGATGGTCCATTTGTGCTCCTTGTATTCCTATAAAAGGGACTTGAACCATCAATAAAAGGGAAGAAAAATTCAGTATTATTTTCATTTTCTTAGATAGCTTAGTGATAGTAGTAGTAACCTAACAATTTATGTTACATCCCGTTTATATTTTTGACATAAAACACAATTTTGATCTCATATTTCAAATTATAAAGAAGTAATTCTTTTATTTTTCTTACAATCTTTTTGAGCGGTCTTGTGTTACAAAGTTGCACGCCATGGTTACAAGCAAAAGAAATTCATTGGTTTATGCTTTATACTTACAAATGTTTATGCGACTAAAGAAGTAAAATGTTTGTCTAATTAAAGAGTTGTTGTTAGAACACAATGTCTATTTCCTCCATCAATGCATTAACTAATGTCAGTTCTAACATTCATATTGTACCTCAAGATAAGTTACATTAATCAAATGATGCAATTGTACTCTATCAATAGATGTTCAATTAGTTTTAGGCATGATTCTACTTAAGGATGAAGCTAGAAGGGGGACCAGTAGTGGCCACGGTCCGCCCAAACTTTAAGTTTTTTTTTTCTTCATACTAGTGAGTATTATATTTCTTTCTGTTATAATCGTACATGATTGATGTAATGATGTTGATTAAGTGACTTTGCGAAAGAAGGATAAAAGATTTCCTTATACTACATACTAGATTACTAACCCGTGCGCCGCACGGGTTTTATGAGATGAAAAACATTCGTTAACAATTTAAAAAAAAATGAACATTACATTATATAATATTGTCTCTCATTATTATAGATCTCTATGAATAGAATAAGATGATGAAATGACAAAAGAAGTCGAAAAACCAAAGATTATTGTTTATAGGCCAAAATTACGTAAAGAATAAACAATAAACAACATGATAAAAACTCATGTTCAATGACATGATAATAATAATTTGAATCAAAACAAATACACTCATGTTCAATGACAATTTATAGGCTAAAATATGCTTCTGTGTTAACTTTAATATATAAGAAGATGTATCGAGAAATTGAGAAGGGGGAAAATTCAATAAGGTTAAACAAAGGAATTTAGCATCAGGGTTAAAATAGTAAATTTATGCAATAGGTTTAGGTTAAAATTAGGGCTAAAATATGCTTCTGTGTTAACTTTAATATATAAGAAGATATATAAGAAGATGTATCGAGAAATTGAGAAGGGGGAAAATTCAATAAGGTTAAACAAAGGAATTTAGCATCAGGGTTAAAATAGTAAATTTATGCAATAGGTTTAGGTTAAAATTAGGGCTAAAATATGCTTCTGTGTTAACTTTAATATATAAGAAGATGTATCGAGAAATTGAGAAGGGGGAAAATTCAATAAGGTTAAACAAAGGAATTTAGCATCAGGGTTAAAATAGTAAATTTATGCAATAGGTTTAGGTTAAAATTAGGGCTAAAATATGCTTATGTGTTAACTTTAATATATAAGAAGATATATAAGAAGATGTATTGAGAAATTGAGAAGGGGGAAAATTCAATAAGGTTAAACAAAGGAATTTAACATCAGGGTTAAAATAGTAAATTTATGCAATAGGTTTAGATTAAAATTAGGGCTAAAATATGCTTCTGTGTTAACTTTAATATATAAGAAGATAAGAAGATATATAAGAAGATGTATCGAGAAATTGAGAGGGGGAAAATTCAATAAGGTTAAACAAAGGAATTTAGCATCAGGGTTAAAATAATAAATTTATGCAATAGGTTTAGGTTAAAATTAGGGCTAAAATATGATTTTGTGTTAACTTTAATATATAAGAAGATAAGAAGATATATATAAGAAGGGAATTTAGCATCAAGGTTAAAATAGTAAATTTATGCAATAGGTTTAGGTTAAAATTAAGGCTAAAATATGCTTATGTGTTAACTTTAATATATAAGAAAATATATAAGAAGATGTATCGAGAAATTGAGTAGGGGGAAAATTCAATAAGGTTAAACAAAGGAATTTAGCATCAGGGTTAAAATAGTAAATTCATGCAATAGGTTTAGGTTAAAATTAGGGCTAAAATATGCTTCTGTGTTAATTTTAATATATAAGAAGATAAGAAGATATATAAGAAGATGTATCGAGAAATTGAGAGGGGGAAAATTCAATAAGGTTAAACAAAGGAATTTAGCATCAGGGTTAAAATAATAAATTTATGCAATAGGTTTAGGTTAAAATTAGGGCTAAAATATGTTTCTGTGTTAAGTTTAATATATAAGAAGATAAGAAGATATATATAAGAAGGGAATTTAGCATCAAGGTTAAAATAGTAAATTTATGCAATAGGTTTAGGTTAAAATTAGGGCTAAAATATGCTTATGTGTTAACTTTAATATATAAGAAGATGTATCGAGAAATTGAGTAGGGGAAAATTCAATAAGGTTAAACAAAGGAATTTAGCATCAGGGTTAAAATAGTAAATTTATGCAATAGGTTTAGGTTAAAATTAGGGCTAAAATATGCTTCTGTGTTAACTTTAATATATAAGAAGATACATAAGAAGAAAGGGAGAGAGGTGTGAGAAGATTAGGTGTGAGCTAGGGTTGAAACAGTAAAATTAATGCATTAAGGTTAGGTTAAAATTAGGGCTAAAATAAGCTTGTGTTAACTTTAATATATAAGAAGAAAGGGAGAGAGGTGTGAGAAGATTAGGTGTGAGCTAGGGTTAAAACAGTAAAATTAATGCATTAGGGTTAGGTTAAAATTAGGGCTAAAATAAGCTTATGTGTTAACTTTAATATATAATATATAAGAAGATACATAAGAAGAAAGGGAGAGAGGTGTGAGAAGATTAGGTGTGAGCTAGGGTTGAAACAGTAAAATTAATGCATTAAGGTTAGGTTAAAATTAGGGCTAAAATAAGTTTATGTGTTAACTTTAATATATAAGAAGAAAGGGAGAGAGGTGTGAGAAGATTAGGTGTGAGCTAGGGTTAAAACAGTAAAATTAATGCATTAGGGTTAGGTTAAAATTAGGGCTAAAATAAGCTTATGTGTTAACTTTAATATATAATAAGAAGAAAGGGAGAGAGGTGTGAGAAGATTAGGTGTGAGATAGGGTTAAAACAATAAAATTAATGCATTAGGGTTGGGTTAAAATTACGGCTAAAATAAGCTTATGTGTTCCGATGATGAAGTGGTATCGGGTGTGAGAGAAAAAGGAGAGAGGTGTGAGAAGATTAGGTGTGAGATAGGGTTAAAACAGTAAAATTAATGCATTAGGGTTAGGTTAAAATTAGGGCTACAATAAGCTTATGTGTTAACTTTAATATATAAGAAGAAAGGGAGAGAGGTATGAGAAGAATAGGTGTGAGCTAGGGTTAAAACAGTAAAATTAATGCATTAGGGTTAGGTTAAAATTAGGGCTAAAATAAGCTTATGTGTTAACTTTAATATATAAGAAGATTCCTTATAATGTAAATGAAACTAATCTTTATTAAATTGTTAGCAAGCATAATCATACTACATTCCTTCAAAATTCAAACCACCTCAAGTTCATCACTGGACTCATTAAACAATTGTTAATCAAAACTTTGAAATCTCTCTCTATAATAGTATAAGTCCCTAGTTCAAGAGCCCACAATATGCCCGATGTTTCTTCTTCAACGCAGTCACACAACCTGGAATGTTTCCCTTCGCAACCTTTCATGTCATTCAGTCCAAACATGCAATCAATTGCACGAATCAACTCTTCATACTTATTCAAAGTAGTTACATCAATGATGATATATACATACATGGCTGAAACATGATGAACACTACAATAATTTTAATGCCAACACAAAAATAAACATTTTATAAAAAAGTGTTACCTCTGTGTAGGCTTGGATCGGTGCAACTACTTGCTTATATGAGGTATTCATATGAATAAAGCTACTTTCATCAAAATCAACATGGCTTGAAGTTGTACTACCCGAGTTGTCTCTCGAAGAAAATGCATGTGACTCTTATAGACTTGCAGAGGTATTTGAGACTGACCGCATGCTCTGTTGCCCATCAAATATTACATTCTTTGAAGTGTTGTTATAGGAAAATGAAAACGTTACAACTGAATCTACTTACTATATAGGACAATTCTTGTCCCCTTTTTTTTTTTTTACCATTTTGCCCTTATGGGGGTATTTTGGTAAATTAGTAAATGTTGCATTTTCCCTATATATATATGGAGTGGTATGATTTCAACATTTCATTTCATTTCCAGAATTTCCTTGCCTGTTCAGTGTCGCGGTTGGAGAGTGAAAAGCACTGTTTCTTCTTCTTCATCATCAAAGGTGATTTCCTTCTCTTTTTATGAATCTAAGACCATGAATGTCTTGTTGGTGTAAGCCCTAGAGGCCAATAGTTTATGTTAAACCTATCTTATGTATCATGACTTTTATTATTGAATAATATATGGCACTCTTTATTATATTTAGATAATGTTAATAAAGTCCTTAGAATAGATAGTTCGTGTAATAATATATTAAGTGTGACTTAATCATGAGATTACATTATCTTATAGAACGCTATTCTTAAATGTATCCGTAGTCAAAGCTTTAATATGAATAAAGGATAATAATAAAGCGTCGAGACTATTATGTATGTAGACTGATGACCGCATCTCATGGGTCATAGATATGAGATATCAAGTCTATACATAGATATAAATATTAGGAGTAATATTTATATTGGATTGACCCAATGTGAGAATACTACATAGTAAGTTATGAAATTGTCATAAGATATTCTCACAATGATAATAATGTATATCGCTCTTGGACCTGAAACCACTATGATCTCTAGATGTGGACTCAAGTGCTTTGTTGCCATTCTAACGTTGTCTGTAAAAGGATAACAATAACGTTGGTTGATGAGCACTTGATGAATCATGCTGAGGGTCATGAGTGTCCTAGATGGGATTTGTCCCTCCTCATAAACAGGAGATATATCTTTAGGCCTCTTGATGAAATATGACTATAAATATGCATGGCCATGCCGAACTAAGTCAATATAAGATATTGGACTTATTCGTTAAATAGTATATTTCGGAATCAAGATAAATGAACATTGATCTATACAAGGGTGACACTATCTATGCCTTGGGATCAATGAAGATATTGAGACAAAGGGGTAATTATACACATATGTATTATCATGAAAGGTTTCGTCAGATCACTTGACATTCTTGTCACTTGGGTAGCCATGATGTGTTGCTAGACACCGCTCATAGTTTATAATATTAAACATTAGATTTAATATTATTGCCAACGTGACTAGAACCTAAAGGGTCACACACAAAGAACAGTCAAAAGAGATATGTATAAGTACGACTTATAAAGGGTGCGCTTAGTAAATAATGCTAATGATTTAGCAAAGTTTACTAAACTCGTATTGGGCTTAATGAAGTCAAAAACGAGTTTGACTTGCAAAGCACATAAGGAGTTCTATAAATAGAACCCTAGTGCAACAGTTTGCGGTTACGTTCTTTTGCAGAAACCCAAGCTCTCTGACTTCCGTCTTCTTGGCTAGCACCGAGGTTTTGGAAGAGCACTGTTCGTGTGGACTTGATAGAGGCTCTGCTAATTGCTTGGCTGTGATCGTGATATCGGTTCGCAGATTCCACCGTTCGTTTTTCAGACCAACCGAATTAAGGTAACAATCGAATCACTGGTTCAAGTTTCAATTCGTAATGATCCAAGGAAAGTAAATCGAATTTTTCCGCTGCTTATTCTGATTATGTCGATTTACCTTCATGTCTTGCACTGAATGAGTTTTTTTTTTTCCATTTTGTGGTTTATTTTTGTTTTTCCCATCTGATTGCAATTTAGGGTTTTGTTTTTCCCTTTAATTTTTTTTCATTCAAAGGTGATTTTTGTTGCATGTCTGCAGAAAGTTGTTGTTTTGATCTTAAGGGTTTAATTTTTCGGTTTTGTTTTGTTTCTTTGCAATTTTTGGTTTATTTCATCATGTTTGCAAAATTTTGGTTTTTGCTTATGTTGTTTGGTAATTCTGGGTGGATTGGTTTGTTTGGTGATTCTGAGTTCAAAATTTCAAAGTAAAGATGATCTTTTTTTTCTGGCATGTTTTTTGTTGTGATTATGTTTGTCTTTGGGACCCTTTTGTTGTTGTGCTGAATGATTCAATTGCAACTGCTGCTTCTGAATGGGTACATGAGACCATTGTCAAATGTTCTTTCCATCTTTAAAATCTCAATATGCTTCACTACAGACTCCCAGATTTTGCAACTAAATTTGTTTTTATAGCTTTTATCGTTTTATTTCTTTTGTTAGCCTTATTTGTGTTTTATCACCTTAGAGTCACCTATTCAGTCACCTTATTTGTGTTTTATCACCTTACAGTCACCCAATGATAATTTAAATTCACATGCCTCATTTGCCGAGTTGCATATGAAGCAAAGGGAATGGATTAGGGAAATAAAAAACTTTAGCGTAATTTAAATTCACATGCCTCTTTTTTGCTTTGTTTTCAGGACCTGTGGAAAGGAGATGGATACTTCATAATCAAGAACTTTGCAGCTGCAGTTTGGAAAGAGCATATCTATCCCTGTCTTTACCGAAGCTCGAATTGAAGGAGAAGAAAGAACTAAGTAAGGCGACTGATAATTTTAGTCCTGCCAATAAAATTGGAGAGGGTGGTTTTAGTTCTGTTTACATGGTAATCTAGACTACTACATGATCGTTGTTTTTTCGTTCCTTTTCTTATCGTTTAGTATGAAACCTTAATTGTATTACGGTGTGGATGATTAGGGACGACTGAAAAATGGAAAACTTGCTGCTATAAAAGTTCTTTCAGCTGAATCAAGACAAGGGGCGAAAGAGTTCTTGACGGAGATTAGTGTGATCTCTGAAGTAGAGCATGAAAATTTGGTTAAGTTGTATGGTTGTTGTGTTGAAAGAAATAGCAGGATATTAGTCTACAATTACCTTGAGAATAATAGCCTTTCACAAACTCTTCTAGGTAAATGAATTTTTCCAAATTCATGGATGCTTTATTGTCTAATCTTTGATTCTCAAAATTACTCAGATGATCTTTTCCTCTTCTCTTCAGTTGGAGGTCACAGTAGTATCTACTTTGATTGGCGAACACGATGTAAAATATGTGTTGACATTGCACGCGGGCTTGCCTTTCTGCACGAAGAAGTCAGGCCTCCCATCATTCATAGGGATACAAAAGCAAGCAATATTCTCCTTGACAAAGATCTTACACCGAAGATTTCGGATTTTGGTCTTTCAAGTAAGTGATTGTGATTTTTGTGATTGTGTTTTGTGTCATGAACCAACGCTTCAATCAGATTTTGTTTGCTACATGTGCATTTCTGAATATACTTTGGGTTTTGCCGTGAAATTTCTCTGCATTTTCATCTATTTTGAAAATTTAGTGACATTTAATTATATTTGAACATTTGTTGTGTGTGCAGTAGCCGAAAAATCTTGGCTAGCAACGTCAGTTTTTCATGTCTGGTCACTGATGTATAATTTAATAAATGTACTTATCTTCGGATATTTTAAATTATAATGCTATTCAGCTCCAAAGTCAGATCACAAGTTTTTGGAAATTAATAAGGTTATCTGTAGAAATAAGCAATAGATTTGCATCTTTCTTGGAATATATTTTTGTCTTAATGTTGTCTGTCATAGTTATATATAACCTAACACGTTCATTATCATTTGTAGGCGGATATATTTTTAGCACCTCAGTTACATGTTGCATCTAAGAGATTCAACATTCACATGGTAGTATTCTATGGTCTCGATATTTTTTATGGGGGAATAAGGGATTGTAATGAGTATTGCACTTGGTGAAATTTTGAAACAAGGGAAACAGCTGAAGTATTATGTATGTTCTTTGGAAACAGCTGAAGTATTATGTATGATCTTAGGATGATGGAGTCTACATAATCTGTTTTGTAGCTTCAGAGAGCATGGAAGGCTTTGAATTGGACTCAGAAGTTGAGTTTATTGACGATAGTTATCCGTGGAATAACATCTTCATCAGAGATTTCTACAAATAAGCTTGAGGTTACTTCTCTTGCCTAGAATGTCAATCTCAATTTTTACTATCTTTTATGTTACAGGTCCTGCTTTTATATGCTTGATCCCCTTTTAAAATGATATTTAGTCCTGTTCCGGGTAGAGCTTCTAGGATCTCTTCCCGCAGTGTGCCATGTTCAAGGTCGGTGTTTTGTTTTTAGGTTAAATGAGAGGCTTAGGTTTTCTTTGTTTTGATCTTTCCCCATTTAGCTAAGATTTTTGCTCTGTAGGCACCCTACTAAGCTACGGTTTTGGTTGGGGTATCCTTGGAACCTACGCATATTCCGAGTACTTTATTAATTGGGTCAATTAAACTGTTGCATAATGAATGTACTCAAAGTGTTTATATGTATATTATATATAAAACTCTCAACTAAGGAGATGCATAAATATCTATGATTCGCATATAATCTATGCAACAGTTTGCTTTAGTAGTAGTTATTTGAAAAACTAAAGAGCCAAATCTTGGTATTAGTTATAGAAAGCAAGTTCAGATGATGCTACACTTCAGCCTTATGAGCAGCTCAGTTTTTCATATCCATCCTTATTGCCACCTCTTATACATGAACGGGATACTGTAAGTTTTTCTTCCTCTCACTCAAAAATTGCATCACATTATCCTTTTGCATGTGACAAGTTCTACAACTCAAGTAAACAATATTATTTTTTGTCTGTTCTGCAGTATCTTGCATGGTCTCTGAAGCGGAGCAAGGCTGTGAATAACTGTAAAAGGGTGGTAGGTGTGATTGGAAAAGGCCACATGGATGGTGTAATATATGCACTGTTAGCCGATACAGGGAATTTGAGATTTCGAGACCTTGCTGGGAAAAATTCAAATGATGGGGGTTCTAATGGCTGGATTGATGTCATTAATTTAATGGTTCTTTATAGCTTAGGCAATTTGAGTCTCTATCCAATTTTCTATACCACTAATTGACAAAACAGGTATCAGAACTCTTGCTTTAAGGTTCACTTTTTAGCTCAAATTTTTCGATCTTGCAATATTGTTTTCTTTAAAATTGTTGGTTGAGTTTTGTAGTATACTATGATTATCATTTTCAGCCACTGTATCATGGTGAGAGTGGAGTAGACCAACTTCTGGCAGTGAAAGAAAATGGGCTCAAATAGCTGAGAAGTTAGAAGGAAGGGTTGGCAAGCAGTGTAGAGAGCGATGGCATAATCATTTGCGTCCTGATATTAAGTTTAGATATATGTACCAATTTTTTTATTTCATATAATTTTTTATTACAAGTTTTGTGCTTTGAATTTGACCCTAGGATTATTTTTTATTTCATATTAACTGGAATAAATTATTTTTGCATAGTAGTAACAAAAGCAGTTATGCTGTCATGTATATAATTTGAAGTCAGATTGGTTATCATGGTAACAAATTTGTTATGCCAATATATAACATCATATATTTTCAAAAAGTAGGAAGAAGAAGGAAAAAAAATGCAAACTTGGTGATTTTCAGAAAATGCAGAGCAATGTAGCAAATGAAAGGGCTCAAAAAGAGAAAAGAAAAAAGCAATTGAAAAAAGATAAATATATATGTAATATATTAGCATGGCATAGCATTGGTCTTAAGGAAGTCTTTTTCCCTCAAAAAATTGTGTCAAATCATTCTATCTAAGTTGATGGTTCATGTTTTTTTAGGTTTATATGCATATAATATCTTTGTTTGGGATCAGTTTGCTTTTAAGCATATTAACAAATCTGTGTTTGTCTGTAATAATCTATTCCTCTATAACAAAATTTTCCGAAAAAAGATAATTCAACCCGTGCGAAGCACGAGTTTGTGACTAGTTCATATAACATTTCATAAACGAAAGAAGTAATGTGGCAAGAATAATATAATCTACAAATTTTCTACCACTTCCACCGACTACAACTAACATGGTATTGGTGTGCTGCGAAGTGTTGTCAAGGGTCGACTCAATTCTGGATGCACCTTAAGTTCGATTGCTTCAACCTGATCACCAATTTCCTTAACTGTTTTAGTTAAGTTCAACTGAAGTATATATGTGTATAACTAGTCTCGGCACAATTGTCAATAGAAGAACCCATAATATATTCTACGTCGTAACTTTTATGAGGTGTATAAAATAATAAATCTAATAAGTTATAAGAATAAAATATACATTTGTTGTAATTAAATTGGTTACATTGTTGAAATTTATACGTTAGCTACAAAACAACATATATAAAGCCAATCATTTTAGCATCTTAGCAATGCTACAAGGATCGGCAAGTACATATCAAAATCCTTATGCAAATCAATTAATGAATTAATTAAATCATATTCTTAGATAATGAAGACAAGATTTACAGATCATATCTACCACACTCTTGAATTGTTTGATAACATAATAAAGTAAACCTTGTATCACTTAAACTTCCTAATTAATGGTTTTAAACTTGATCCCTAGCTTGATTATACAATAAAAATGATACCTTGGATTGATTGGAACATATTGACACTTCGTGTCACATTGCCATTAAAAAAGTTAAAATGGATCATATCCTCTGTGTTTAGTGGATTCGTGTTGAGATGAATTATTAAAGAAAACAAATTTTATAAAATAAAAAGAATTATTACATGAAACAGTGTCATGTTTTGAAAATATATAATGAACCCTAAAGAACATATAAATAAAGGTGGCACTGCACATTGCCAATGTAAAAATACTGCTATCCATTTGATTGGCAAATTAATGTTTGAAAAACACAGTCCTTTTTTATTGATTGAAATAGTGTCAAGTTTGACGCTTGATCTTTGCAGAAAGAGTCGCTAAAAACGCAAACTGAGCTGCTTATCCTTGTTTTATCATTCCATGCACCAATAACTCCCACAGTCAGCGCTCAACTAGCTAAGTTGATTGTTCTTTTTGATATCATTGCATCGAGTTAATATTAACATTGTGTTATACAACTTTTTGTTATTTGTTTTTTAATCTGCGCATTGAATAGTACTAATTAAATTAAATTTAAAACATTTCGACAATATATGATTTTAGCTGGAATCAAACTAATGTCATTCAAGGCCATTCTTGAAAGCTTTACCAAGAACAAGAACATGTAATATACCAACACATTGTTACTTTTATCAACGATTAAGACTAGTTTAGTCATATTATATCAATACGAGACTCGCCATATTTTACCAGCACATCATTGTTATTTTTTACTATGAAGAGTAACAAAAAGACATATTATCATGATCTTGATCTAATTTTAATTTTTATTATTTTTTAAGGATTTAATTTTTATAATTTTTTAACATGAGATAAATTAAATATGAATTTTTTAAACGAGAAAAGTTCAATATAAAAGTCACGAAAATTTGGACGTAGAAATCAATTTTAAACTAATTTTTTGTGGAGAATCTTTTACAGATGTTCTTAAGACGTCTGCAACAAGTTGTTGAAAAACTTAAGAATTTGGGCATAATTCAACAAATTTGGATTTAGTAGAGACTAAAATTGAATGCAATTTTTTTTATAGGGACTAAAAAAGATATTAAAATTAAGTAAGGACTAAACTTAAAAGGTTCCGATTTAACGGGGACCAAAAATATATTTAATCTTTTTTAAGTAAGTTAGATACTATTGAAGTTACTTACAACTTGATTGAAAAGTTATATATTTTTTTTTGTCAAGGAAGTTATATATTTTTTTAAATACCTCATACATAAGTTTAATATTTTTAAAAAACATGAAGAAATCAAGTTGTGTTGAAATTTGGTAATAGTAAAAAAAGAATCAAAAAGAATATACAAATCAACTCACTTGAGAGTTGTTCAAAAACAAGAGCCGCTTCTTGAAAAATCAACTACATATAGAGAAACTAACATATTATTTATACATACAAAAAAATGTCGAGAAACTAACATATTATTTATACATACAAAAAAATGTCGTAATTACAAAAAGCGCAAAACTTATGTTCATATTTTAGGTGCTTTTTTTGTGGTTCTTATACATACAAAAATGTTGTAATTACAAAAAGTATAAAATTTATGTACATTTTCTTATGTGCTTTTTTGTATGATTCTTCACATTAAATTCACCTTTTGTGCTTTTAACAAACTTTGAAAAAAATCATGGATTTAAGACATCATTGATAATTATGAGTATTTTGTGTGAATAACCACACGAAAAACACTTTAAAAAATGCACTTATAATCAAGAAAGATGAAACAACAAACTTACGAAGCAAAAGATGTGTGAATCAAAGACTTAAATGTGATTTTATTAGCGGATCTTACACACCATACATGTCACACACAATAATCACTTATAATAAAATAAAGGAAAAAGGTTAAAATAATCAAAGAATTTGGAAAAAAGATTATTTTAAATGTGAGCAAAACAGAGCAAAGAAGTTGTAAGAGTAATTTTGAGAAGTCTCCCACCTTTTATTGACTTCGAAAAAAGGGTCAAAATTTAAGGAAAATCAGAAGTCACGATCTGACGGCGGAGAGCATCCTCGAAAATCGGAAGGCACTCAAGTGATGGGGCGCATGGATTTCAGTTACTTAGACGCGTGCTCCACACACCGAGGACACATGGTAAGAAAACTGAATAGACGTCCCCTCAAGTCACATAATTTATTTCCAACTAACCTCACTCACAAACCGCCAAGAATCCGTGGGTGAAACGTCTCAACACGGGACGTAGCAACAAAGACTTCGAAGGCGTGGAGCAACAAACTTCATGAGGGAGGCGTTCCTTCCCGAAATATCTTTCACACATCGAGATATAAATCCATTACATCATAAAGACAATAATGAATTGGGGGGCATCTGTTCTCGACCGGCTAGAATGCAATAACACAAAGCCTAAGAAAAACAAGGTTGAATACAATGGAGGTGCACGCAAAGCCCTGTGCGGTTGACTATCGCACATGAGCATGCCTCAACTCCATCTCCACCGTCCACATCATTACCAACGACCTCCGAAGACGACATCACATCTCATGGAAACAGTTTGCGTTCTCCGCGCCTATATAAGGGTGACTTAGCATCACCCTCAAGGTACAATTCTTTTTTACCATATTTCGCAGATAACCACCTCTTTTGGATATTGACTTGAGCTTTGGAGTGCTAACAGGTCTGCATGCACGTTTTTCCTTCATCATGAAGACTCAACCTCCGCCACATGACCAGAGCACCGTAAACAACCAGACAAAATCCTCGATGGTCACCAGGAAGATTCAGAAGCCAAGACAATATTCAATTCTTATGGTCCTTTTATAGTCTAATAATCCGTACCATACTGGTCTACCATACACATTTTTTTTTTCCTTTTAGCTCTAATTGCACCTTTATATCAGAAATAACATTAAACCATTCATCCACTTCATCACCTAGGTTGAATTATATCTTTTTACTTATATAATTTCATTCTCTGTATCCAAGATTCCTAAACTATACTCCCTTTGGTCATTATTATAAGTAAAAATTAACTTTTTAAATTTATTTATTAAATGATGTATTTGGTCAATAATGTAGACCAAATACATCATTTAATAAATAAACCTAAAAAATTAATTTTTGTTTATAATAGTGACCGAATGATGTAATTTCTGTCTCTTGTATCCAAGATTCCTAAACCATGTGACATATTATATGATATGGAGTTGAACTTTCACCTCCAAGACAACGGTAGTTTGTATCCAGCTAGATTTGCATTTCATATATTCCATTTACTTAGGTGTTATATGGAACCTGTATTATTCCAAGGTTTATGTAAGGGTTCCTAAAATTGAGAATGAAATAAAATGGATAATTGTAATTGATTATTAACTTAAAGATAAAATTGATAGATCGAACTCAATAATATTTGGTGTTCTTATTACATAGAAGAGAGAAAAGGAAAATACAGAAGAAGACTAAGTCTTAAAACTAAGCCATTACTTTACTAGAGAGTACTAAAGAGAGAGAAGAGAGACTCTCATCATTTTACTTCATAACCGTTACTTTCGATCAGTGGCGTATACAGAACCTTGAGTCACGGGGTTCAAACTTTTGAACTTTGATTAATAATTATATAATATATATTAGTTTTTTTTTTTTTGCATTGTATTAAAAATAATACATACATACTCGACAATTGTTATCTACACAATTTAGTCTTTACAATCTTCATGCACTATCAAAGATGGTAAGTTTTAAAATCTTAGACTTCGTCAATTTACCTTTCAGGAGATATAATTAATTTAATTTAATTTATTTATTATAGGTAAAATATGTAACATAATTAGCGGTATGTTCGTAAAAAATTAGGGTTAAATATGTTTTTAGTTCTTACATTTTGCGTCCATTTGAAGAATAGTCCATACATTTCATTAATTATTTTTAAAATCCTCACATTTTATCTCCGTTATCAAAATTAGTCCCTGCTGTTAATTCTCTAACGGAATGCTGATGTGGTAGTTAGTGGGTTCAAAAATGTAAGGACTATTCTTCAAAGTCACGCAAAATATAGGGAAAAAAACATATTTAACCCTAAAATGTAGGGACTAATCAAGTTACAAATTTGAAGCAAGCAATATAGAAAATGATAAAGAAAAATCTCAAGAGATAATATGTGTTTTAAGGTATATATATATATTTTTTGAATAAAATTTTTAAGATATATTTAAACAATATGTACATACTTTAAATATACCTGAAGACCAATATAATTCAAATGGTGACTTTGGCTCAGTTGCAATTCTTTTGTTTAATTTCCTCCAAGTAAATTTGTGTGTAATTTTTTATTTTGAGTTGCAATTCTTTTGTTTAATTTCCTCCTAGCTGGAACATGTCATTGGACAACGTGCTACTGCAATGTGAGTGAGCTTTGTCACAACAACGTACAAACTAATTGCAACCACAGGGCGAGAGAGGTGCAAGTGTGGTGCAATGTTTAGATTTCAGCATGGAAAAAGCCTAACATTTTGAATGTAAATTTAAGAAGTGAGGGGGATCACTTGAACATCGTGAACTCTGTAGATCCGCCTCTGCTTCCAATCATTGGTCCCTTGATTATTGGATCAAGCGACACATGTCCCATTCCAACAATAGTTCAAAATCATCACTGTAGAGACCTCTCTAATATTGTAAATTTGGAATAGGGATACTTGTGAGTGCTCAATAATGCATTTACAATCACATTGATCTCATTTATCCCCTTATCTTTAACAAAATGCTTAGCACAATCTTCTGCTTTTGTCATGCCACTAACATATGGAAATCTTTTCGTGGAAGTGGGAGGTATATCTCCTTGTAGACTAAGAATTATCTATGTCACGAGATGATTTCCCCGAGAGTCGAAAAGAAAAACGAAGTGGAGTGGCAGCATTACGGAGATGGTTTTCTTATTTATGTTCACCGATGAGGACGGAGTAATGAGTAATCGAAGCAACAAACAATTCATCCTCCAATGAATCAGTGCCATCGAAGGGAGAAAGATTGCGTGAAGTAGGCAATCTTTAATCTTTTTGAAGGAGTAGGCAATCTTTAATCAGAAGGGAATCAGAAGAAGGAAAACGAAAATTCTCTTGGAGAGGGATTATCGTCAACTGTTGCGGTTTGCTATCAGCCAACAATTTTGGATTCTCAATTAGCTTATCTCTTGTTGATGTTGCATCTGGTAGATAAACATTTCCGCCATCGACGGCCTTCGTTGGAGGCACTTCCATCTCGTTCGTGGATAAAGAAACACGTCCCAAGCTAGTTTATCAAGCTCCATCAATGGTGATGATTCTTGACCAGGTTCTTCTTCATCGTTGACTATGCAGCGATCTTAAGGCTTAAGACGCCATAGAAGTGCAATAGTGAACATGTTCCAATTCACCCCGGGATGACAAGGAGACCACCAATTCCACCATTTAAGAGCAGATCCAGTCATTGCCGTTGCAGCCAGCGCCATCTTCTCCTTCTCTGGTATCCCCAGCACCTTGCAGTATTTATCAACACAAAGCACCAAAAAATAAGCATCATAATGTCCATCAAACAATAATATCTCCATGGTTTGAGAGGTGATGAGAACGATAATTCTAGTCTACTACCATAGTACCATGTATACCTCATTTATAGAAATCACATTTTCTATCTACAACTGACTAAAAACTGAAGTGTCCTTATCCCCACCCTTTTCTCCAACCAGCCTGCTTTCATGTGGCCACGCGACATAAATCACACTGTCTATCTATTTCACGAAGATTTGAGAATATTTTGCTTTGGTTATTGACAATCTGATACACTTCCTTCACTTTTGTTAAGAAACATATCAATTTTACTTGAACATGCATCTATGATCTAATCATTTGTATTCAGCACATTAATTTTTGTATGAAGTAAATTTCTTAAGTTTCACGAGTTTAAATAATTTGTTTTACTTTTCTACCGTATGTTAGTTATTACAGGTTCTACCCCAATTTCCATTGCCAACACATGATGCTATTGATAAATACTGGAATCCCCGAGTTTTAGGTATTAATCCTTACGTTTTTTTTTTGTAAAACAATTTTATATGGAATTCATTGTATTTTTAACTAGCTTTTGGCTTTTGTTTGAAGTTCAATACTGTTGCGTATGATGAGGACTAAAAACGAGTAGTTGAGAAACCTATTATTGTTCAAGATGCCATCTGTGATCTTCTTCTTCCTGTATCTACCTGCTTTTGTTTGATATATTCTGTTTGGAATTAATTGAACTTGATCTGTGACATATTGCTTATATCACCGAGGATACCTCGACTATGCAAAGAAGCGGTCACAATTCGGCCGGCAGAAAGATTATGAGATGCACCTGCTGATCCTTGTAGCATTGCCAATATGCCTTTCAGTTTAAATAATATGTTTTGCAGTCATGTTTCTTATAATACATTTCAGCATTGTGCCCAATTTGATTACACAAATGGTAGATCTTATTCATATAGCATCTAATTTGGAATGTAACTGTGGTTCCTATTCTAATATTTTACTTCGAAATGTAAATGCTAGATCCTTGTTAATTCAGTTGGTTGTTATTAATTTTTAATCAAAGTCCTTTTGTTAAGTCAATAACAACTTATAAAGATTCATGTGCACGAAAGCAGTTCCAATTTTAATTTGCATGAATTGCATGTAATTTCTAATTGCATATCTGATTGTTGCACACTAATTCTTGTTTAATACAGAACTGTTGCCATCCACATTCAACAGAAGTAAAATTACAACCAGGGTTAAACACCAAAAAGTCCAACAAGAATAAGTTAAACTGAAAGAGAAATTAAAATCCTAACGATTTGAAATTAACTAGAGAGAAAATTCTAGAGCCAATATCTCAACTCTAAATGTTAAAAGTAAGTGCCAATGTGTTGCCTCAAGTTCAGAAACTGCTCATCAATGGGTATGCGAAGATCGGCGATTTGAGCAGGGATGGACTGCACAGTATTTGAAGAAACCATGCTAATGTGTTGCCTCACGTTCAGAAACTGGTCATCAATGTGTGTGCGAAGATCAATAATTTGGGCAGGGATGGACTGCATAGTATTTGAAGAAGAAGCCTTGCCAACGTGTTGCCTCAAGCTCAGAAACTGATCGTCAATGTGTGTGCGAAGATCAGCGATTTGGGCAGGGATGGACTGCACAGTAGTTGAAGAAACCATGCTAATGTGTTTCCTCAAGTTCAGAAATTGCGCATCAATGTGTGTGCGAAGATCAGCAATTTGAGCAGGGATGGACTGCATAGGATTTGAAGAAGAAGCTTTATGAACTGGATTTGTAGCAGGGTCTTCTTTTGTCTCGAAAACAACTCTGTTGTTATTTGATTCGGCATCATCACATGCATCACCTGCATTCGCAGGTTGAGATTCATAATCTAGCAAGTAATGACAGAAAAATTTCATCTTTACTGAGAATGAACTCATTAAACTTGCTAAAGTGCCATCTTGCCGAACAAAATTCCATTACCATATTATTCCTTTTTTTATCAAAGAAAACACTAATATATAGAGTTTTCTGAACCAATATACCAAATCATGAATAAACTATCCTAAAAACACCAAGTGTGACTTCCAAGTAAAAAACATATAAGTTTTGATAGAATATTAGGTGCCTATTAAAGCACCAAGTGAGACTTCCAAGTTTCATCACATCCATATATTCCAATGAAAAAAAATACACTCACCAACAGCACTTGAGGTAGTGGTCTGTGCAAACTTCTTCTTCTTCTGTTCCTCAAAGGAAAACGATACAACAAACAAACAGAATAAATATAAGCAATCAAACTATATCATTTAAATCAATGCCCAAATGGAGCCAAAAAACAAAATTATAATTTAAATCAATGCCCAAATTGGAGCAGAACCTGGGGACGAGGGTTGATTTTCCGTTTATTAAACTCTTGTTCATAGCATTTAATCATTGAGCGAAGTTTGGCACCTCTGTCCGGCAAGTATTTACCGGACTTTTCGAGAAGCGTCTTCTTTCTCTGAATGTGTTCCTCGAGCTCATAATCTTTGAGGCGGTCGAGGCCATCGATAAAGAGAGGAGACTCCTGATTGGAAGTCAATTTAAAACAAATGAATATAAGCAATCAAACTCAGAAACACACCTAAATGGAATAGGAAGGAGCAGAACCTGAACCCGAGGACGAAGATTAATTTCCCGGTGATAAACCTCATCTTCATAACACTTGATGGTAGCGCAAAGTTTTGCACCTTTATCCGGCAATTTTTTAGCAACCTTTTCTAGAAGCATCTTCTTTCTCTTAATGTGTTCCTCAAGCTCGTAATCATTGAGGCGGTCGAGGCCATCGATAAAGAGAGGAGACTCCTGATCGGAAGTCAATTTAAAACAAATGAATATAAGCAATCAAACTCAGAAACACACCTCAATGGAATAGGAAGGAGCAGAACCTGAACCAGAGGACGAAGATTAACTTCCCGGTGATAAACCTCATCTTCATAACACTTGATGGTAGCGCGAAGTTTTGCACCTTTATCCGGCAATTTTTCAGCAACCTTTTCTAGAAGCATCTTCTTTCTCTTAATGTGTTCCTCAAGCTCGTAATCATCGAGGAGGTCGAGGCCGTCGATCAAGAGATGAGACTCCTGATCGGAAGTCATAGCAGTTGTCGATGAGGGTGTTCCTATCAAGAGAGAATGAAACGGTTACTCATGTAATGGGAAGAAGTGATTATTATGCATGATAGAAATCTGAGACTATGCATAAAAGAAAGTGAACAAATACTCCAAAATTTTTGCAAACCAAATGCCAAGGAGGAAAGAGAAGCAAGCCAAGCGCAATTGGTTTAACTCCCACGACTACTTTTGGAATCCCGCTCTCCACCAAGCTCCAATACTCTTTCGATCTCAAGCGCTTTTCCATCAACATAGACCAATGATCATAATGGACTATCAAATCTAGGTATGGTAGGTTGGACGAAATTGCTATTCTCTGCTGCCATTGTCGTTCCTTTAACAAACCTTTGGTGTTTCTCTCACAGCGAGTCTCACAGCGTTTCACTCTTACTGGAGTTCTAACTCTCACTAAGAAAACTTCAGTTTCTCAACTCTCAATTTCCAAAACACCAGGCCCCGTGAGAAGCTCTGATACCATAATTGTTGAACATAAAAATTAAGGGGAATGCTCTCTTATTTTATTCAGTTGCAAATACTAGCCTTACAAAGAAAGAAAATAAACTAAGTCACTCCACTAACACAAACGTGGAATGTGGAGAAAACTAACCAAGTCCCAGTAATAAGTCTTAAGAAGTAGGGACTATTGACCAAAAGATAGAAACAAATACTAATAAATATGAGAGCCAGCAAAGCAACAGTATTGTCATTAAAAAATAAAAACATATAAGTTTGAATTTTTCTAATTACACCCCATATATTCTTGGTTACACCTCAAAATGACAAAATTGCCCTTGAATAAAATTTAATTTTCAAATTCACATATTCATCCAGAAAACTAACGCCTCTTCCTTCTTTTCTCTTCCAAAAACTCAATTTAAGTAGGTCATGTAAACTCACACTTCAACTCATTTTAAGTAGGTCACGTAAAACTAGTTTAAATAGGTCATATAAACTGAGTTTAACTGTACATACTAAAAGTTCGTTTTTGTTTAATGTTTCTACGTAATCTTATTTAAGGTTATGTAAACTAAGTTTACACGAACCTACTTAAACTGAATTGAAGTTAACCTCAACAATGTAAATTAATGTTTAACGCCACCATCAAATAATCGTCGATGTTCCATCAAATCACTTACTTATATGCAATTGAGTATGAACGAAAGATGTTTTGATTCACTCTTCAATCTTCTATAGAGATTGATTGATTACCCATGATTATTTGTGGGTGAAATTTTGGAGTGACAATGAAATTAAGGTTTTAAGATTTTTTTTTTTATAAAAAGGCAATTTTGGTATTATTGTAAACTATCCTCATGAGTTTGGCTCAGTTGATATGGACAATGCATAATATATGCAAGGTTTGTGGTTCAAACCACGACCACCATAAATTTTATTTTTTTAAGTAAATTTAGTTGTAACCAAAAATCATTGGGTGTGAATAGAAAAACTTTAAGTTTTGATATTAGGTGCTGCACCAAGTGACTTCCAAGTTTGATCACATCCATATATTCCAATGAAAAAACAGACACTCACCAACATCACTTGAGGTAGTGGTATGTGCAGGCTTCTTCTTCTGATCCTCAAAGGAAAACTATACAACAAACAATATAAGCAGTCAAACTCAGAAACACACATGCAATTTAGGTGCGTTTGTTTTAACTTAAAAAAAAAGAAAAGATTTTGTGTTAAAAGAATCTAGAGATTAGTTTTTAGAAATTTAAGAAAAAATCTAATGTTATTTTTATTTGCCTACTACCCATAAAAACCCATTAAAAAATGAGTTTTAACATGGAAATGTGTTACCTCGTCTAAAAAAATAGACTTTGAGAAAAACTAATCATAATACCTTTTCATTTTAGGGTCAAAATAGATTTTTTATTTTTTATTTTTATAAAAAACCTAAACAAACACTTAAAAATGAAAAAAAAAAAATCCAAAACAAACAAACAGGGCCTTAAATCAATGCCCAAATGAAATAGGAAGGAACGGAACCTGCGGAGGACGATTAACATTCCAGCGACGAACTTCATCTTCATAACACTTGATGATAGAGCGAAGTTTTGCACCTCTATCCGGCAGATTCTTCTCACCGCACTTTTCAAGAAGATTCTTCTTTCTCAGAATGTGATCAACGAGCTCGTAATCTTTTAGACGGTCCAGGCCATCGACGAACGGAGCAGGTTCCTGACCAGAAGTCATAGCAGTTGTCGATGAGGGTGTTCCTATCAAGTATCAAGAGAGAATGAAACGACTGTTATGGGAAGAAGTGATGCATTAGTTATTACTCCTCGGTCCCTAATTATAAGACGCGTTTGTCTTTTTATAAGACGCGTTTGTTATTTCCAAATACATTAATTATTTCTTTACATACATGCCCCTATTTATTATACATCTTTTTCTTCAATCAGCAATAAGTAGCATATGGAAAACATAAACTAACTCTCTCTCTTAAGGATAAAATTAAAAAAAAAAATAGTGATTACAAACAACTTTAATGCAAATATTCGCTTTCTTAATTCCCGTAATTTTAGTAAAAAGGTCTTATAATTAGGGACGGAGGGAGTATTATTATATATGGGATAGAAATTTGAGACTAACTGTTTGGAATGAGAGAGATAGGAGGGAGAGTCACTATTTCTTCAGTTTGGAGGACCGAAAAAAGTGAGAGGAGAGATTAAAACATGGTGGGGTCCACATGTTTTTTTTTTCAAGTGACAACTTGTACCCATCTTACTATGGTGGGTATTTATACCCATGACCTTTTAAGTCGGTTAAAATGTTAACAGACGGCATAAGGTTTTTTTATTATAATTTATTTTATTTTTTTAATTTTTTTTTAGGAACGAGGTTTGCTCTGATACCAGAGTTTTAGCAGAGTGCGGAAGACTTTTTCTATAGACAAATTTAAATTTTTTTGTTTAGTTTTTCGAGTTGTAGAGAAAACTTGAGCTTTGTAATTTATTTATCTCTTTTTGTTCTGAGATTTCAAAATCTCCTTTGGGTGGTGTTACTCTAAGGCTCTAATTCCTGATCAATGGTTTTTCTGTTTCTTCGAATAGATATTTCTCAGCTTCTATCAAGGAAAAGTTATTTCTTGCTAAATTTATAAATATATGTGACTTTAGAGTAACTAAAGGTGTAAATAATTCATCAATATGAATTGTATTTTTTCCTATAAATTCCATGCTATGGTGTGAATTACTCAAAACATAATTAATTCTATAACAGATTGTAAAAGGATGATTACCCTTTTTCATAAAATTCGAATTTTCCAACTTATAATGAAAAACTACAGATCTATCTAGATAAATAGATCTTTATCTTTTAGGGATAATCTCATTTGTAAATTTATATCAAATTTTATTTTTCCATATTTTAAATTACACTTTACTTGTGCAATTGTTGCTTGTCTTTTGTCTAAAATCCTAGAGTCTTCTAGGGCTATTTCTAGAGGTGAATCAATACCTTTCATAAAGGTACTTTTGATTAAAATTTGAATAGTTGTTATATCAATATAACCAATTTTGCTTTTTTCTTTTTCAGAAAATGTTTCAATTCTTTTTTCAATTTGAGTTTTATGTATGGTAGATATGACTATATTTTCTTGAGTATTTTCAATTGAAATTGCTTCTTCTCCTATCATTATTCCAAATTTCAAAATATTTTTTCTTGAGAGAAATTCTTTGAATTTATTAAATTTTCTTCAGCAGTTAAAGATAAATCTGCTTCTTCTATCTTATTATCTATTATGTCATCAGCATAATAACTAGATGTTCCTTCAAAGTATGAAACATCGGTCATATTCTATGTTGTTTATTATGTCAATACTATGATACTGAAAAGTAAATTTTGAATTTAATAAAAATATATTCATACCTGATTTGATACAATTTAAAATTTTGAATTTAATAAAGGTATTTAATAAAGATTTGATTTGAATTTAACAAAGCATTTCCCTTTTTCCAATGTATCATTTCCTTGTCTGCATTAGATAAACTAGAGTTTTGAGTGTGCACGCACGGGTCCTATCGACTATAATAAACATCAATAAATTATCTTATATATTTTCATTTTAGTTTAAATCCTCTGATTATTGGGGATAACAGACATTGATACTTTAGAGTTCGGCTGAGGTAAGTAAAATGAACACATTGCCAAAGGTGCTTTTCTTTGTATTTTTAAAATGGGCCCGTTTGTTTTAGATATGAAAAAAATGAATTTTTCTTTGTATTTTTAAAAATGAAATTTTTGAAAATTTATTTAAAGATAGTAGAAGTTATTTTATACTCATTTAATATATGTTGAAAAAGAAATTTTGATGTTCACTAATGTAAAAAGACAAATTATATGGTACACCCAATATATTTGAGTGTATCGGTACACTCATTCTTTAAATTAATAGTTAAATAAGTTGCTTTTTGAAGAAAAATATTTTTTTTATTATTTATAATTATAATAACTAAATATTATTCATCAAAAATGTCAACGGAATAAAATTATTATTTTTTTGAATTTTTATCACTCATAATTGAGAACATTTATTGTTTTTTACAATAATATGTAAAAAGAGTTACTATGATTCTCATAAGCAGTAAAATGATGTTTTTTCTTATGAAATATTGTTCTATAAAATATACATATTGACAAATAACTATTTACTACATAAAAAATGATCGTTAATTTATAAAATTAAGATGCAAGAGTACAGGTACACCTCATCTTGTGAGTGTACCGTAAAAGTTCCATGTAAAAATCACACATTTTTTTAAAAAGAGATTTTATCTTATATCATTGTTCGAAATTTTACATTGCAAGAATCACAATTTTTTTTTTTTTTAAAATGACATATTTTAAAAATGATATTTACGAAAATCTGTTTGATATAGTTTTTTTAGTGATTTTTTTTTCAAAATTTTAATAACAAAATGATGAAATACTTAAAATTGCATTTAAGGGTAAGTTATTCAAACGAATTTTTCATTTAAAGCTTTTCTTAAAAAAAATTATAACAAAAATACATTACACTACAAAAATTCACTTTTTTTTTTTTTTATATATATATATCTATAACAAACGCGCCATATGAAGCGAACCTTTATTACGCACAAACACGTTTCAAACTCTCTTTCTTATGTCTGTATGCTTACGGGTTTTATTTAGGAACGGAAATAATAATAGAAATAGAAATTTTTCAAGCAACCATATTTAATTTTTAACTTGTTTCAGCACACATCGTTTCAATTTTCAACAAATTTAAACTTCAAAAAATCAATACATAACAATACAAAGATATCATCATACCATAACAAAATCCCTCCCACCACCGTGAGATAGTCACCAACCTTTTTCCTCAATCGTCGGTTGAACCTCATTATTACATATTTTGTTGTTGCAACATCAACACCCCTGCAACTATAAAGTCAAAATATATGGAATAAGATTGAACAAAATAATGAAAGGATACAAAGACACATCAGAGATATGAATAGGGAGGTAAAAAAGTTGCACATGAATAAGAATGGTGAGCAAAAATTACCTCAGCAACAAGATTTTCATGGACGACGGCGTGCTAAACATTTGCACCAGTGCCGTACAAATTATTTGCAGGCCTTAAGAAACAAAACCATACGACAAATTGAAGAACAAACTTGCTTCTCCTTGAGTTGGTTTCCGTAGATATTAATGTTTTAGAAGGTGGATTTTGTTATATATCTTGTTTGTAGGGAAGAGGCTGCTGCACTTGAAACCTGAAATGTTTAATGATCATGCATGTAAAACTCAAAGCGTATGGGGTTGCCACACTAACCTTTAGGTTCGATTCGCCCCCACCAATAAATGTATATTGGATGCAATAGGAATGACCGACGAATCCCCTTCAGGATACTATGAGTTCCTTGACGTGTATTGCACAACCACACCAAGGGTATCTCCTAACAGTATTTTACAGATTTATGGTTCCAGCAATTCACTCATGCATTAGAGAATTGATGGATGATTTAGAATAATAGAATGGTGAAGAATTATGTTGTTAATGTAACAAAATTCTGTCCAAATTGTGTGTAGTTGTGTGGTTTTTTGTATATTCAACTAATGCCCAAATGTCAAACATTTATAGTGCATTATATGACTCTTCACATGAGAGAAAGCACCTCTTTAACTTGAATCAATGCCATGATTCATTAAGCACCCTTTTGCCAAAGGTTATAACCATATATACTTGAATCAATGTCATGGTTCATTATTAATAATAAATAATAATGTTCCAATGTATATGAATGGTTCCCATGAAGAGTTACAACTTTTGGTTCTAAAGTGATTCCATTATTTTGGAAATCACCAACAATCCCCCACCATTTTCAAAATACTAAATCACATAAATCCGGAAATTCCATGCCTTCAGATAATGGTATCTCGCGATTTGAACCATTACATAGTAAGTTAAGTTTTCGCTCATTCCCAAATAGTATGGTAGGCAAGCTTTGAACCAACTATCCATTAGAACAAGTGTGCATAACTTACACATAGAATCTCGGTACCATTGATAAAGAGACTTGTAAGATGACACATTAAGAAGGCCTTGTGTCATATATCCCTTTTCATGAGAATTTAAGAGTCAAGCCCTTGAACTCCGTGAAGCGGCCAAACTTCATTCTCACATAGGTAGACTATATCGGGAATGCCCCATAAGTATGCATTCCAGCAAATATATGCTATATGTCCATTAAGAGGAAAACCTCATCCTACCTTTTTTCTTCTTATGGTCCAAGTACTTTTACCTTTGGGATGTATCTATTGTCAAGTACTACAATTACTCTAATAGTGTACTTTCACCATTGAACCCAAGACTTGATGCTACTCAAGTGTGGGTTGAGTTTCCACTATTGGTAATCAATTAGATATGGGCTTGAGTCCCATCCCCAATGATGTCTTCAACACCATATCCTTTGTCAGACCTTTCGTCAAAGGATCTGCAAGATTCTTCTCTGTTCTTACGAACATGATGGAAATTATTCCATTAGAAATCAAGTCTCTTACATAGCTATGTCTTAAACCAATATGCCTTGATTTCCCATTATAAACTTGGCTATAAGCTTTTGATAGTGTGGATTGGCTGTCACAATGTATGGATACTGGCGCCATTGGCTTTTGCCAAACTGGTATGTCATACAATAAATTTCTTAGCCATTCTGCCTCTTTACTCCCTGCAGCCAATGCAATAAATTCTGCAGCCATGGTGGAGTCGGCAATGCATGTTTGTTTCTTTGAACCCCAAGAAACTGCACCTCCACCAAGGTTGAAGATCCATCCACTTGTGAAAGCATGATCTTCAACATACGTTACCCAACTAGCATCTGTGTATCCTTCCAAAACAGAAGGGTCTCCACTATATGTTAAACAATAATTCATTGTTCCCTTTAAGTATTTTAATACTCTTTTCACAGCGTGTCGGTGTTCTTTACTTGGATTGCTAGTATACCGACTTAACCTTCCAACAGCATATGCTATGTCAGGTCTAGTACAAGTCATAGCATACATCAAGCATCCGATTACTTTAGAATATTCAAGTTGTGCCACAGGACAACCTTTGTTTGGTTGCAAACTGACAGTTTGGTCAAATGGGGTAGAGATCGGTTTACAATCTAAATGATTGAATTTCTGAAGCACCTTTTCTATGTAATGAGATTGGGATAAACCAATATGGTTACCATATCTTATGATTTTAATTCCTAAAATCACATCAGCTTCTCCTAAATCTTTCATATCAAAATTGTTGGATAAGAAAGCTTTAGTTTCTTCAACCTCATTTATACTTGTACCAAAGATCAACATGTCATCTACATATAAGCAAATCATGACACCTTTTCCATTTTGGAATTTACTGTAAATACACTTGTCAGATTCATTTATGATGTATCCGTTGGCTAACACAACTTGGTCAAACTTTTGGTGCCATTGTTTGGGTGCTTGTTTCAACCCATATAAAGACTTAGTTAATTTACACACTTTATCTTCTTGACCTTTGATCACAAACCCTTCCGGTTGTTTCATATATACCTCTTCATCCAACTCTCCATTTAGGAAAGTAGTTTTAACATCCATTTGATGGATTACAAACTTATGGATGGATGCCAGTGCAATTAGCATTCTGATTGATGCAATTCTTGCAACAGGTGCATATGTATCAAAATAATCAATGCCTTCTTTTTGCGTAAACACTTTAGCAACTAGTCTAGCCTTGAATTTATCAATGGTACCATCCACTTTCATTTTCCTTTTAAAGATCCATTTACAGCCTATCGGTTTGGATCCGGGTGGGAGATCTACCACTTTCCAAGTTTTATTACCCATAATTGAATCCATTTCTTCTTGAATAGCTTCTTTCCAAAAAGCTGAATCTTGAGATTTTATAGCCTCTTCATATGTTACCGGATCACTCTCAAGGTTAAAGCAAATTGGTCCATAACTATTTATGGATTTACCTGTTCCTTCTACAAGAAACATGAAGAAATCAGATCCAAAATCTTTCTCTTTCCAGATCCTCTTACTTCTTCTAAGTTCTGAACCATCCAATGTATCTATATCAGATTCATTGTTTTCTAAATTTTGAACATTAGAATGAACAATATCCTTGGGATAAGAAATTGAGTTAAATCTATCTTCTTGAAAAATTGCATCTCTTGACTCAATTACTGTATTAACAGAATATGAGTCATTCGATTCAATAGTCAAGAATCTGTATGCTTTGCTATTTTCTGCATAGCCTAAAAATACACATTCAATTCCTCTTTCACCCAATTTTTTTCTTTTTGGTTCAGGCACTTTCACAATTGCTCTACAACCCCAAACTTTCAAATAATTCAGAGTAAGCTTTCTTTGTTTCCAAAGTTCATATGGGGTTATTTTGTTCCTTTTGTTTGGAACCCTATTGAGGATGTAACATGTTGTTAGCATTGCTTCACCCCAATATCCTTTAGATAATCCAGAATAGGACAACATGGCATTAACCATTTCTACCAAAGTTCTATTCTTCCTTTCTGCTATTCCATTTTGTTGTGGGGTGTATGGTGCAGTTACTTGATGCACAATACCAGTGGATTCAAAATAACTCGGATGATAGAACTCTCCTCCCCTATCACTTCTAAAGCATTTAATGAAAGTTTCATGTTGAAGTTCTACTTGTGCTTTAAATATTTTGAATTTATCTAAAACTTCATCTTTTGAATGCATTAAATAAACATAACAAAATCGAGTGCAATCATCAATGAAAGTAACAAAATACTTTTTACCACCAATGGTGGGCCAACCATGTAAATCACATACATCTGAATGAATTAAATCTAGCACCCTAGAACTTCTTTTAACACTTTTAAAAGGTTGTCTTGTAATTTTAGTCAACATGCAAGTAGTACATGAATCAAAATTTTTTATCAAAATTAGGAATTAGATTTGATTTCATCATATCCTCCAATTTTCTAAAATTAACATGTCCTAATCGCATATGCCATAAATCACAAGACTCAACAATATAAGCAGAAATCATATTATTATTATTAATATTTGCAACATTACATTTGAACATATTCTCACACAAATATCCCTTTCCTACAAACACACCCCCCTTTGAGAGGATAAATTTATCTCCCTCAAATACAGATTTGAACCCATTCTTATTAAATAATGATACAGAAATCAAGTTCTTCCTAATTTCAGGAACATAAAATACATCTTTAAGAGTAAGTGTTTTTCCAGAAGTGAATTCAATCTCTATGGTCCCTTTTCCTTGGACTTGCACAGTTGAATCATTTCCCATGTACAAAACACTCACATCTTTATTGATGGTCTTGAACATTTTCTTGTTTTTGCACACATGGCGAGTAGCACCAGAGTCTATCCACCATGAATCAACATCTTCAATCATGTTGATTTCAGAAATGACCGCAACAAAATCATCATTTGTTGCCCTTGAATTCTTTTCTTTGTTCTTCTTTTTAAAGAACATGCATTCATTCTTGAAGTGTCCTTCTTTCCCACAAAAGTAACATTCACCTTTCCTTTTCTTTTTGTTGTTATTACCATTGTGGTTATGATGAGACTTATCATTTTCATGATTTCTCTTTTTGGAAGATTTGCTTGAATTTCCTTCTTCCATAACATGAACCTTCTCTTGAGTAACATGATTCTTAATACCTTCTTGTTTTCGGTATTCTTCTTCTAAACGAAGGTGATTGCCAAGTTGCTCAAGAGAAATGTCTTCCTTCTTATGTTTCATGGTTCGTTTGAAATCTTTCCAAGAAGGAGGAAGTTTGTCAATTATGGATGATACAATAATTGTTTCATCCATATTCATGTTATGTTGTTTGTAGTTGTTAAGAATACGTTCAATCTTATATAATTGTTCCATAACAGACTTATTATCTACCATTTTGTAATTATTAAAATGAGAGACAAGGAATTTCTTACTTGTTGCATCTTCACGCATGTATCTGGTTTCCAATTTGTCCCATAAGTCTTTTGCAGAAGGGCTGCTCTGGTAGATATCGAACAGAGAGTCAGACATACCATTCAGGATGTGTCCTAAGCAGATGTAATCATCGTTGTCCCATTTCTGTCTGTCTCTTGTCTCAGCAACGGTTTCATCATCCTTCTCCTCAGGCCTTGCCATGTTCAGAACGTATGCCACTTTCAATGTTGTAAGAAGAAACTTCATTTTCTTTTGCCAGCGGATGAAATTTCCCCCATCAAACTTTTCCAACTTAACAAAGTCAGAAGTCATTTCTTTCAATGAAGCAGCCATAGAAATCGAACCTAAAGATTGTTATATATCTTGTTTGTTGGGAAGAGGCTGCTGCACTTGAAACCTGAAATGTTTAATGATCATGCATGTAAAACTCAAAGCGTATGGGGTTGCCACACTAACCTTTAGGTTCGATTCGCCCCCACTAATAAATGTATATTGGATGCAATAGGAATGACCGGCGAATCCCCTTCAGGATACTATGAGTTCCTTGACGTGTATTGCACAACCACACCAAGCATATCTCCTAACAGTATTTTACAGATTTATGGTTCCAGCAATTCACTCATGCATTAGAGAATTGATGGATGATTTAGAATAATAGAATGGTGAAGAATTATGTTGTTAATGTAACAAAATTCTGTCCAAATTGTGTGTAGTTGTGTGGTTTTTTGTATATTCAACTAATGCCCAAATGTCAAACATTTATAGTGCATTATATGACTCTTCACATGAGAGAAAGCACCTCTTTAACTTGAATCAATGCCATGATTCATTAAGCACCCTTTTGCCAAAGGTTATAACCGTATATACTTGAATCAATGTCATGGTTCATTATTAATAATAAATAATAATGTTCCAATGTATATGAATGGTTCCCATGAAGAGTTACAACTTTTGGTTCTAAAGTGATTCCATTATTTTGGAAATCACCAACAGATTTCTCTTAAAACAAAATGGCAGAGAGATAGACCATAAACCAATTGTAACATCTATGATAGTATGATTCATCTGTGATGGTAATTATGCTAGTGTGATGGTAATTATGCTAGTGCAGTGTGCATGTGCAAATGGTATCAGAAGTTGAGATGAAAATATTATCAAGAGTCTAGAAGAGGTGGAGTAATACTTATAGGAAATACGTGTGGGATATTTAATGAAGAAGGACCGACAATAAAAGACGTTTGGAATATAGAAGGTTAGATTAATTGGTTAAAGGATGGGTAGGAAAAGGCAAAGCAAGTTGTTAATTAACAAAGAAATGAGAATGGATTAAAAGCTGCATAGAGATATGGGCATGGAAAAGAGAGTGGAATAAAAGTTGCATAGAGAACACAAATAAGCAGCTTGGAAACAAAGAAATGAGTGTAGAAGTTATTAAATGTCATTTTCCTTATGTCTTAGACTACATGCATTGGCAGACTACATTTGTTGTGGGAGGGAAATTTAGATTTTGAACCTATAGCGATGATTAGGAAAAACACTAAGGAGAATTTAATGCTTGGATGATGGAGGAAAAATATTAGGTTAAAATTAGGGTATGATATTGCTTGATCAAACAAGCTTTAGTAAGAAAGATACTTTGTCTCATTGTATCAAATACTATATCCGTCCCTAATTATATGACCCTTTTGAGAATTTTTTTTGTCCCTTTTTATAAGACCCCTTTACTATTTCCAACTACATTAATTATTTCTTTACATACATGCCCCTATTTATTATACATCTTTTTCTTCGATCACCAATAAATAACATGTTGAAAACATAAACCAATCATCTCTCTTAAAGGATAAAATTGTAAAAACAATAGTAATTACAAACATATTTAATAAAATATCCACTATCTTAATTCCCGATATTTTTTCAAAAAGGTACTATAATTAAGGACGGAGTATTATAGCTAATAACGAATACTCCAATGAATACTCCATAAACAGTAGTAGTACGTGTTTGCAATCTGCAATGAATACTCCATATTATAGCTAATAACGTTTTGAAAAGTAATAGAAAAATGTAAGTAATAACACAAATAAGCCGAAGTGGATATGTATGATATAAATTATAAGGTAATAATAATAATAATAACATACTCTATAAAAAAAATTAACGTATAAATATTTTACTCTAACTAGTCTATTTTGAGAGAGAGAAAAAACTCAAATTGGTATAATATAATTAATCCATTACTAAAATAATAATTAAATTAATTTAGTGATTATTATCTAAAATAATATATCTAATTAGCACTCAACCATGTACAAAAACGGCATTATTAGCACGCAATCATCGGTAAGAATAAAACTTAACCTTTTCAACTAGGTCCTATATAGGCGTGTAAATATTTTTTAAAATTCTATTATTACATTCTTTCCAGATAAACCAAACACAAAGGAGGCAAATAAGCTGGAGGAAAGAACGCCTAGTCCTCGTACCACCTAAGTAGTTGGTGAAGTGAAGAAAATGAGCGCTGAGACTTTGATGATCAACTCCTGAAAAGCCTAGCCAAAACTGCACCTGCTGCCGGATAGAACCGTAAGTATCACAATGCATAAACATATGATCAGCAGTTTCCACCTGTCCGTACCCCGCCGTGCTGGAGATGTCCGCATCAGTAATAATACCACGGATGTGAAAATTATATTTTGTTGGCAACCTGTCCTGAAGCAAACGCCACGCTAAAATAAACACCTTCAACGACACCTGAGTATGCCAAATGAGTTTCTCTGCACCATCCAGTTCATTGTTTGAAAACTACAGTCTATCTTTAAAAATCATTGACAAATTTTTAAGCATCCAATTCATTGTTTGAAAACTACAGCTAAAAACCACTTAAATCTAATGTATACAGTCTATAATGAATTGATTATTTCCATTAATTTCCAGTATAGACATAATCCATAATCCTTTTTTTTGCTTTTAAGCCTTAAATGCTAATTTTCCAGAATATTATTATTTGCTAATCTATCTTTGAGGCTAGTAAAATTTTGCTAATCTTTTCATTTTAGGAAGGTTCCCTTCCCTAAAACTTGAAATAGAGGCACATGACATGGGGCATGTGCTAATGCAAATAGCATCAAAGTTAAACCCATGAATAATTTATTTCATTCACCAAACATTACTTCCTTCATCCCATTATTTAGCAATAACAAAACAGAAACTGAGTTATGGTTCAAAATAAACACACTCATTCACCAAAATCCATGTCAAACAAACTTTGGTTTGGTCTCCTCACAAGAACACAATACATTTCTAAGAGCTGTTGTACCAATATTTCCAAGATAGACAACAAGCTTCAAGCGAAACTCAAGATCATAGATTCTGAGAGAGACATTTGGAAGCAGTGCTTTGAGGAATGGATCGGCCAACTCAAGATCAGAAAGTCGTCATCAGACTACTAAAGTTCCTCCTCCAGATGAGGTAACTGTCAAGGTGAGTTGTTGTCTTGATACTCATCCTGTTTCTAAAGTAATCGAAACATTCAAAGGATTCATGCTGCTGCGTTATTCATATCTTTTTTCTTTTGAATGACGGTTGCTGATCTAACAGAAACTAAACAATCAAATATGTTAATAGCATGATAGTTGTTTGTGTTGATATGAAATCTTTTGCAACTTATGCGAATTCAACTTAGGCTTAACGACTATATATATTTGTAGTAGCATAACAACTTAGAAACATGTTGGCTACATAAGTTATTTATTTGTAGGATTTGATAAATCATGTAATTAAATATTATTACAATAATTTCCAGGTTTGAAGCTGCTCGTCGAATTCGAGAGATGGAGAGGACGGCGAATAAGGAGACGAATGATCAATGTGTGTTCTATTAACCTATAATAATGGTCATGAATGGTTATGGCGGTAACAGCATTGGCCTGAGTATTAGTAAGTTCCAAGTTGAACTGATGAGCGATTAAATAAACTTTATAAGCCGGCAGGCGATTAGAATTGCAGTGACCAGATACCATTTGAAGAGACTTGGGAAACAATCTAAAGTTGCAAGAACCTTCAATAAGGCAGTTTTTTTATCTGGGAAAAATGGTTTTTCAACATGGTAAGTACCATGAATGACCTTTTCAATGCATAACAATTATTTCCATGTTGTCAAAGATCAGCATTATCAAGTAAGTTATAAAGCTTAATGGACACTTGTACTGTGATCTGTAAATCTAGGTAATTGATCATTGTATAATCCATGTACTATCGATTGAAAATGGCAAGAAGGCTGGCTTTATGTGACCAATTTGATTGCAGAAAACAATGAGATGTTTCACCAAATTCCTTATTGATTTATCAACGCTATGTGTCTTAATTGTAGTCTTAAGTGTCATTATTTATGAATCCTTTTATGCGCATTGTACACACATTGGCTTGGGTAGAGTTTAAAAAATGGTAAGCAAAAGTTGAACAAAATAATTGTGACAGGCAACCTTAAGGCAATGCACTCGACTGGCAATCTTCAACAACAAACAACGTTTTTGCGAAGATCAGCAAGTTGAGGAAGGATGTGTTGCATATTATCAGAAGAGGATGTCTTCGATCTCCAGAACAAATCTTACTTTACTCAATGGAGCATCATCACCTGTTTTACAGAGACATCACACTAAACATCAAGTTTTCAATGTTGAGATATTGTCATGTGGCAAAACAAAAGTCCAAGATAATGTCCCTTTATTTTACCAAAGAATAATAGATGTAAATGGATGGTTTCACCCTATGAACTAGCATGGATGGTTTCAGCACTTGTAGGAATTTTTTTTTGAAATGATCCTCTACTTTCCTTAATATTTACAACCTATAGTGGAAGCATTAGATGTTTCACAATCAAGTGAACCAGATTTGATTCTTAGGTACCAATGAGTGAAGCCAGGTTTTAGCTAAATCAAGATATCATGGTAAAGTTCATCGCGGAAACATTCTGGATTGAATGAATCCTTCTGTAACATCTTTTATTACTAGCCTTTTTGGGAAAGCCTGACTGATATGTATTGTATAGAAATATTATAAATAAAATTATTGGAAAGATGCTGAAATGTATAAACTTACTTAAACTTCAAAATTAGATCAAAATAACATTTTCACCTTATACTTCATTTAACTTAAACTTTACCTTACATAAACTTCAACTTACAATGCAACGTAGGTTTTTGAGCAGTCCACAACAAAATCTCTTCTCTCATATAACAGTAATGGCTATCACTACTCCCCATTCCAATGCTCCATAAAACAAACACTTGGGGTGGTTCACAAACAGTCAGGTAAACCTTATTCTTGATGTGCTCACTTTGCCAAAGATGGTAATAGAAATCACACGATTTAAGTATTATATGTCTGCTTTTGTTTTGTAGATTGTTGAGAGAAATGTTAAAGATGCAAGAACCCTTATTCCTACGCAAAAGCCAAGCGAAATTGTTTTGGCTTGGAGTCTTCTTGACGAGGCTCTTGCTATCTCTTCATGCTCAGATCAAGGACTTGAACTTCAAGCGGGGTCTTTGCTATGTTTGGAAGGTACACGGATGTTGCAGATATGCTTCAAGTCCATACGCCTAATTTAAAAATGGCAAATGATTCAAGATCGGATTCTTGTCTTCTTTGATTTAATAAAGTTTGTAATTCACATTACAATTTATTTACTTTTGAGAACGGTTTCATTCCTTATATATGGTCCACATAAGATCTGTGTGAAACGTGATTTGTATTGGAAAAGTGTGGTAAATAATATAATTATTGTCATGGCTAGAATCTATAAAAAATTAAATTATTTTTATAGTGAAGTTTATATGTAATGACAATGAAAGTTGAGATCATATCTAAATCCCTAGCCTCATAAGGTTTGAGTTAATAATGTTTTTGCTAGCTATTAATGAAATGTTTCCAACGGATTTTAAAAACACTTATAAAATTCAAATCAATGCACATTTAAGTTATATATGTTTATGACAAGGAAGACCAATTGACAGCAGACTACTTCTATTTTTATATCAAATACTAGTTTTTATTTTTATTTTTTATGATTTACTTGTATATCGATGAAGTTAATGTTGATTAAGATAGTTGAAATCTGGATAAATGTTTATTGAATTTTATGAAATGTGGATTACAGATACTTGGTTTTGGGGAAAACATGTTTCCATTTAGGCCTACTGGACAATGCAGTGGCTATTCTCCAGATGTGAAAAAGCCTCGCCATAGCTCCATTCCGCTGCAAAGGCTCGTCTTGGCTGATGATTGTTTCCCTGAATGTAACATATTGTTCTCCGACGACACCATTTCAAGGCCACCAACAGCTGCACCATCTTGAAGCCCTCAAACCGATGTAAAATTATACTCCAAAGGTGGAATTTTATTTTTCAAGGAGTAAGTTTACAGTTCCACATTTCAATTTGAGGACTTTGAGATGGTGTGATCGCTTGTGGCCTTGAAATGATGTTGACTGAGAACAATATGTTGTATTCAAGGCAGCGATCATCAGATCAAGACCCACTCTTCCAGCCGAAAGCACCCCTAGCAAGGCTTTTACCATTTCAGAGAAGAACCTTTTCATGGTCCATTAGGCCTAAATGAAAACATTTTTCCCCCAAAACGTAAGTATTTGTAATTCACATTCATTAAATTGAGTCAAAAAAACCCAACAATCATTTATCTATGTATCGACTATCTTAATCAAATACTATACAAGTAGATGGTAAAAAAATGAAGAAGCCTAGTATGTGATATATAATAGAAGCAATCTCTTACAAATTGGTCTTCCTTATTATATACAAATATAAATTTAATGTACATTTATTTGAATTTAATAGGAGTTTTTAAAATCATGAATGTTTTTTTTTTTGGTTACAAAGCTAAGAAATACAAAAGAAACAAAAATGGAAGTAAAAAGAGAAAAAAGAAAAAAGAAAAAAAACTAAGCCCTAGGGAAATAAGTTCCCATGGCGTCGTTCCTGATTAAAGGAAAGAGGTCTTCTGGTGGAGAAGCATAGGAAATAAACTCTTCATTAGAACTAGCTCCTATCTTTGCAAAGAAATCTGCACATTGGTTCCCTTCTCTTAGGCAATGGTGAATGGTGAAATTTCTTGTTGATATGATGTCTTGTATTAAAACAACATAGGCATGGTATTCGGAAACCTGTTCCGTAACTAGTTTAACGGTAAGCATAGAGTCAGAGTAACAAACCAATTCCTCAACGCCAGTCTCCACAGCCAACAAGAGGCCACGATGCATAGCAAATAGCTCAGCAAACAATATGTCAGAGGTTGTTGAAAGATAACCCGCAAAGCCTGTAATAAAAAAACCAGCAGAGTTCCGAATAATTCCGCCATAACCAGCTCTAGTAGGAGATCCCAAACAGCTCCCGTCGACATTGAGCACAAGGCAATTGTAATTATTGCTATTCCAGCAAACCTGGCGGCCTAGAGTAGTAACATGAGCAGCATGGCAAGAATTTTCAATAGATGCAGCTGTGTTATAAATGCGCCCGAGGATGGTGGTAACGGACCAGGTTTCATGGCTGATGCACATCTGGTTACGGTGACGCCACGACCACCAGAGACCTGCTAGGAAGATGGTGGAAAACGGACCTGTTGCGTGCATTTTGAGCCAGGTGCGCGCGGATTCTTCAAGGAAGGAGTCATGGGCCGTGAACCCGAGCTTGGTCCATATGATTTTAGAGAAATTGCAGTCTCGTAAACAATGCAGGAGAGTCTCCTCTTGTTCCCCGCATCTCAAGCATGATGCAGAGGGAGCAATGTGGCGGTGGTGAAGTAACACATAGGTAGGAATCGCATTGTGACGAGTGAGCCAAATGAGCAATTTGAATTTTTCAGGTATCTTTAACTTCCATATCCAATGCCAAGAGAACATAGCAATTGGGTCGAGGCTGGAGTTTGAGTTTTCAATGAGCCATGCATATCCACTTTTGGCAGTATAGTTACCATTGATGTTATGCTTCCAAATGAAGGAGTCTTGAACTCTATCATTAAACTTCATGTGAGTGTTATTAACAGAATCTGCTATAGCTTGGGGGAGATTTGTGCAAAGGGCATGCGTGTGTTGTCCATGAAAGGAGAAAACTTCGCGAACGGTGAGATGAATATCATGAATGTCAATGATAGGAACATGAGAGCCAATAAAACCATGTGAACTCCAAGTGTCAAACCAAAAAGAAGACGAACCTAAAACAGGACGCCAACAGCACCCACTCTGAAGGACATTTTTGGCTTTGATAATGGAGGACCAAGTGGGGGAGCTGCTGATGTTGATGTTTGCATGAAGGGTATTCGGACCAGAAATATATTTGTTAGATAGAATGTGAACCCAGAGTTTGTTGGTAGCTTGAACCATATCCCAAACAAGTTTCCCAAGCAAGCTTGTGTTAGCCTCTCTTGCTGTTTGGATACCTAACCCACCATTTTGCTTCTTTCTTGTTATTGTTTTCCAATTTACCAAGTGGATTCCTGTGTTATTTGCGCCTTTCCAAATAAAATTCCTAGTTGTCCGGTCAATGCTATCACAAATTGATTGAGGGAGCCAGTTGATCTGCATGTAGTAAGTAGAAATGGAGGATAAAACAGAAGTAGTAAGAGTTACTCTACCTGTTCTGTTTAAAATCCTATTCTTCCAGGCTGCCAAGCGAGTTTGCATTTTGTCAATGATGAAGTTGAAGCTAAGTCGCTTCGTTTTGGTCGGCCATGGAGCATAGGAAACCCCAAATATTTTCCTAGGGATGTTGTGCTTTGTATTCCTAGGATAGAGGTGAGGTTGTTGATTTTACCTTGAGGAACACCAGAGGAGTAAAAGGCTCTTGATTTGGAAATATTAATTTTCAAACCAGATGCACGACTGAATCTTTCAAAGAGGTTTTGGATGAAGTGAAATTGGGAAGTATTCGCCTTAGTGAAGAGAAGAACGTCATCGGCAAATAGTAGGTGAGATATTTGGGGCCCCGTATTTGTGATTTGAACCGGTTCCCAACTTCCTTGATTGACAGCTGAATTTATAGCAATAGAGAGCTTTTCCATACAAAGAATGAAGAGGTATGGTGACAACGGATCTCCTTGGCGAAGGCCACGTGTGGGTTTGAAGTAAGGAAGTTTGTTTCCATTCCATAAGATGGAGTAGTTGGATGAAGAAACACAGTGCATGATGAGCCTTATTGTTATGTCGGGGAACCCAAAATCATGAAGACAAGAACGCAGGAATTCCCAGTTTACTTTGTCAAAAGCTTTTTCCAGGTCAAGTTTGAAAGCTACAAACCCCTTCTTCTTTTTGGATCTCCTCATGAAATGAATTATTTCCTGCAAAACAATGGAGTTATCAGAGGTGCCCCTCCCAGGCAGAAAACTGCTTTGGTAGGGGCCAATAATATTAGTAAGAATGGGCCTTAGCCGGTGAACCAACACCTTAGTGATGATTTTGTAAATAATATTACAAAGGCTAATGGGCCTGAAGTCTTTATATGTAGTGGGGGGGGTCAATTTTTGGTATGAGTGCGATGAGAGTGTTTGAAATCTCTGGGTCAAAGTAACCCTTTTGGAAAGCTGTGTGGACCATTTGGTAGATATCATCTCCAACTATATGCCAGTATTGTTTAAAAAAGATGCAGTGAAAGCCATCGGGGCCAGGGGCTTTGTAGGGCTTCATAGAATTAAGAGCAGTAAAGACCTCTCTTTTGGTGATTGGAGAGAGTAAAGAGAGCTTCCAATCTTCATCTATGGTAGGGTGGATGCCTTCATTGAAACTTCTGTCATGGTTAGGTTCGATACCACTGAAGAAAGCTTTGAAATAATTTTGTGCTTCTTCTTGGAGAGTGTCACTATCATATGACCATGTACCACAAGGGAGTTGAAGCCTATGGATCCGATTTTTCTTTCTTCTGATGATGGTCTGAGCGTGGAAGAAGGCAGTGTTTTTATCACCAAATTTGATCCACTTTTCTCGTGATTTTTGATACCAAAGCATTTCTTCTTGGTGAAGGATGTGGTTATACTCTTGCTGGAGCTCTTTTTCGAGTATGGAATGCCAACGAGAGTCCACTCTTTCAAGATAATTTTGGATGCCTTTTAGTCGCTTCTCAATATGTTTCTTTCTTTGAAAGATGTTTCCAAAGATTTCGAAATTGAAAGTGGTTGAATTCTCTTTGACTTTATTCAAAGCCGTAGAGATGTTATGGTGAGAGTGGCGCCATGAATTTTTTACCAGCTCCTCATAATCCTTATGATCGATCCAAGCTGCTTCAAAACGAAAAGGGCGAGGTCCTCTAGATAAAGGGGGCCCTCCGAAATGGAGAAGAAGAGGATTATGGTCAGAGTGGAGCCTACACAAAACTTCCACAAAGGCCTCCGGAAAAGCTATGCGCCAGTCAATGTTGGCAAGCCCTCTATCTAGCTTTTTAGAGAGAATGCGGATACCATTGTTGTTTTTATGCCAAGTAAAACGTCCACCAGTGGTTGTTAGGTCAATCAGATTGCAAGCAGTCATGAAGTTTGAGAAGGAGGCTGCTCTGTTGTGGTGATAGACACCACCTCTTTGATCACTTGGAAGGAGTGTTTCGTTGAAATCACCTATTAGCATCCATGGGCCATCAATGATAAGGTTGATATTAACAAGATGAGACCAGAGGGTTGGGCGAAGGGTAGGGTTGGGGCTGGCGTAGATACAAGTGCAGTTAGTGATTGCACTTCCACGGCTGATAGAGAAGGAAACGGAGTGAGGACTAGAATCAAAGACAGTTGTAGTAATGTTCACAGTAGCTTGTTTGAGGAGCCAAATACCTCCAGAGTGGCCATTGGCTTCAATGATATGAATTGGTGTATAACCATTATTCGTCCAAAAAGAGGAGAGTCTGCTGAACTGTACATGTGTTTCATAGATTGCCATAACAGATGGGTTATGTTTTCTCATCAATTCTTTCAGATGTCTTCTGGAGTTGCTATTTTGAGCCCCTCTAATATTCCAAGAGAGGATGGTTATATCGGAGAGAGCTTCCATAACAAAACGGAGACAGATGAGAAGAAAGATAGATGCGGCTACATGATCATGTCCTCCTCATTGTTTTCTTGGGAGGTAATGTTCTCTATTGTAATAATAGAGTTTTCTTGGTCTTCATCAGCAGTATGGTAATTAATGATTGAGGTAGCATTATTGTACTGTGGTTCATCTTGATTCATGTTCATGGCAATGGAAGTAGGTGGTTGTTCAGGATTGTGTATGGCGGTCTCAGGTGGGGCGGGTTTAGGAGGTTCATGAATTGGATTTTGGCTATTATTGAAGGTTTGTGTATTTTTTTCCACGTGGTCGGTTTTGACAAGGCTTTTGGTGTTGGGGACAGATGACTTAGAAGTTTGGCCTATGGAATAGTTAAAATCATGAATGTGTGTAAACATTTCATTAGTAGCTGATAAAATCATTAACTCAAACCCCATAATACTAGAGATTTCGATCTGATCTCAACTTTCATTGTCATTAAATATAAACTAAACACTAAAAACCATTCAAGTTTTCCAGATTCCATTCTTTTTTGTTTTTTTGACAAAAGTTTTATAGATTCCATCCATGACATTAACTAAATTATTTGCCACACATTTCTAACACAAATCACCTAATTTCTCACCCATCTTAAGGGGAGAGTGTTATATATATCAACTGTTCTAATATCGGATATGCATTGAAATCCAACAAGAATTAATCGCTTTATTAAGATTTAAAAAAGTTGTGTAACCTTAAACAATTATTTTGTTACGGTAATAAAAAAAATTAATTTTTTGGTCTAGAACTTTTTTTATTTATTTACATTATAACCATGTCAAATTAAATATGATAATACACTTTAAAATAAATAATAATACATGAAAAAATTGTAACATTTTCTTTACCTCGCTCAAAATTCAAGGGCTTGATCTCCTAATGGAGAGACAACGAGAGACTCAAACCAAAACAATTTCGATTGGCTTTTGCGTAACAATAAGGGTTTGTGCATCTTTGATATTCTCACAACAAATCTACGAAAAAATAGTAGACAGGTAATACTTAAATCATGTGATTTCTATGACTACCTTTGTCATAGTGAGCACATTCAAGAATAAAACAGTTGTTTAAGGTTTACCTGACTGTTTGTGAACCACCACGAGTGCTTGTTTTCTGATGGGGAATATTGTTATGTAAGAGAAGAGATTTCAACCTAAAAACACCACTTTGTGTTTGTTTGTTGAGAAGTGCTAGAACCCAAAGTGAGTATTTAACGTTGAGCTCAAGAAATATATAAGGTAAGAAAATAAATGGGGACGCATCAATGAGAACGAGAACGGAAAGAAACCTTTGTTATTGCCTCTAAAAGAGGAGAAGTGAATCAGCTTCTACGTGCCAAATTAAAATCATGAAAGATCACTAGTAACGGAAAACATATTAGGTCCGATTATACCGGGTAGAGGTTTGAGACAGGGTGATCCGTTGTCGTCTTATTTATTTATTTTGTGTGCTGAAGGCTTATCCGCTTTTATTCGGAAAGCAGAACGAAGTGGAGACCTCCATGGCGTGTCTATCTGTACTAATGCACCTACTATTTCTCACCTATTGTTTGCAGATGATTGCTTTTTGTTTTTCAGGGCTGATGATAATGAGGCACAAGTGATGAAGAATATTCTCCATACTTATGAACTTGCTTCGGGGCAGGCCATTAGTCTTCCAAAGTCTGAGGTTTTCTTCAGTACTGTTGTTCCATTGCCTTTGAAGGAAACTATTACTAATATATTAGGTGTCCGAGCGGTGATGGGCACGGGCAAATATCTTGGCCTTCCGTCTATGGTGGGCAGAAGTAAAGAGGCGACTTTTGGTTTTATCAAGGACCATATTTGGCACAAAATTAACAGTTGGAGTAATAAGTGTTTGTCCAAAGCTGGTCGAGAGGTAATGATCAAATCGGTACTACAATCAATCCCATCTTATATTATGAGCATTTTTTTACTTCCAAATAAGCTTGTTGATGCAATAGAAAAATTGATTAATGCTTTCTGGTGGGGCCATGGCGGTAATATGCGTCGTGGATTACATTGGATGTCCTGGGAAAGATTGTTTGTTCATAAATATTTTGGAGGCATGGGCTTTAAGGATTTGACCTCTTTTAATGTGGCTATGTTAGGGAAACAGAGATGGAGGTTCCAAACAGAGTCTAGCAGTCTTGTTTGTCGATTATTTAAGGCTAGATACTTTCCTAATTCTGATTTTATTGGGTCCAAAATTGGGCATAACCCAAGCTATGTTTGGCGAAGCATTTTTAGTGCAAAAATTGTGGTGAAACAGGGTGCACGATGGCAGATCGGTTCAGGGGTCAACATACCTTTCTTGGGAGCCCCTTGGCTCAAGGATGGTTTGTCTTTATCCACAACTAATCCTATTTTTGAGCCTTTGATGCAGGTGAAATTATGTGACTTTATCGAGCAAGATGTTAAAATGTGGAAGGCGCCTCTTATTCACAGTTTGTTTGATGCACAAACTGCGGAGCTCATTCTCAATACACCATTGCAGCCACTTGTATTGGAGGACAAAATGATTTGGAAAGGGGAGAAGAGTGGTACGTATTCTTTCAAGAGTGTTTATAGAATTTGTGTTACTGAAATTGCAGACAACTCGCATATGCATGTCAATGGCCGGTGGAACCTTATTTGGAAACTAAAAGTGCCTCCTAAAATCAAAAATTTTCTTTGGCGTGTGTGTCGTGGTTGTTTTCCAACACGTGCTCGCTTAAATAGTAGAGGAGTCTCTTGCCCACTTGATTGTGTTCATTGTAATCATAATTATGAAGATAGTATTCATATCCTTATTGAGTGTCCTAAAGCTGTTCAAGTTTGGCGGAATGCGAATTTATGGGACATAATTGACAGGGTGATCCATCAAGACTATAATATTAGTGCTCTCATTTTCACCCTTTTACAAAATCTATCTTCAGGGAAATGTGAGCTGATGGCAACAATTATGTGGAGCCTTTGAAAATGTAGAAACATGAAACTTTGGCAGCAACAACTTGAGACAGATTCGCAGGTGCTTCAACGTGCAACTCATGTACTTGACGAATGGCAACAACCCAAAGAATTAGATCAAGCAGCAGTAACCAAACCATAACTCCACAGGTTCGGTCTTTGAGACAAGAGGAAGATGTTTGGAAGAAACCGGCACCTGGCAGGTATAAATGCAACATTGATGCATCCTTTTCTACTTCTCTTAACAGGGTTGGGTTGGGCATGTGTCTTAGGGATGATGATGGTGCTTTTGTACTTGCAAGAACAGAATGGTTTGCCCCTATTTGTGATATAGAGGTGGGGGAAGCTGTTGGACTACACACAACTTTGGATTGGCTCTCTAATCAACAATTTGATAATGTAGATTTTGTTCTTGATTGTAAAAAGGTTGTTGATTGTGTCAATTATAGTCTAGAAGATAGTAGCAAGTTTGGATGTATTATCACTGCTTGTAAACAACTGCTAGTTGATAGATTTCAGAACTCTCATGTTGAGTTCAGCCGGAGGCAAGCAAATAGGGTAGCTCACGAGTTAGCTCAGGCAGCCCTATCTAATCCTAGCCCCCATGTGATTGATGATATACCTACATGTATTTGGCATATTTTATCTAATGAAATGCAATGATTTCCTTCCCTAAAAAATAATATATCAATTTGAGGGTGAGGCCTAGATTACCCTATCGTGTTTAGGGGTATTTACCCTTTTAAGATATCAACCAATCAAAATGTAATATACAAATGTAACATTAAATGTCAAATAAATCAGTCAATTTTTCTATAAAAAACATCAATTTAATAAGGTAACTTTTAATTTTTATTTAATTATATTTAGGTATACAATCTTAATTAATTTACACTATAGGACTTGTAACAATTAAAATTTCACATCAAATACATTCATAAATTTTATTCCATTCCAAAATCTATAATACACATAACGTGCAATTTCTTCTTCATTCTTCTTCCCATCTTGATTGTTCAATTCTCTCGTTCCAGAATTGCCGCAGTTTCCAATTATCGTGAGAATCGTTGCCGTCCGTTTGATTCCAAACATCGTGAGATCGCCGTTGTTTCCAAAAGCTATATCCACGAATTGCTCACGAATTAACACTCACCTTATGAAATTCATGTTTGTATTAACATTATTTATTATTTATTTATTTCACTTTGTTTTCTCTTCCATAACGTTAACCGACCTCACAGTGTTCACAATCTGAACAAATGTTCATTTCGGCAACATAAAATTCACCAGGAACAGAAACAACATAACAACACAATATAATGATTTAAATAAAACAAATTCCAAAGGTAAATTTAATAATCAATATTGTACCAAAAATAAAATTAATAATCAACACATTGAAGATCCATTTATCTTAATCAAACGCAAAATTTGTGTGATAAAATTCAATTTTATACAATCTCGAACAACTCAATCAAACTCAAAACCCAAATAAAAATGGAAGCATCATTGGAATTCATGCCAAAGTTGAAAGTCACCACTGTCGTATTATATGTGTGAAACGGTTGCAATCAAGTCATGATAGTAGTAGAAAGAAACGTAAATGAAAATAAAGAAAAATCAAGTCATGATACCTGATGTGATTATGAAAACACAACACCGATTCTCACAATGTTTGGAATCAAAAGGACGATATCGATTCTCACGATAATTGGAAACGGTGGCAATTCTGGAACTAGAGAATTGAACAATCAAGATGGGAAGAAGAATGAAGAAGAATTTGCACGTTATGTGTGTTATAGGTTTTCGATTTACTCAATTGTTATAATTAACTACCTCACAACCAAGAAAAATCAAGTCATCATGGAAATAACGGCAATTCTCACGATATTTGAAATCATGACGATTCTCACGAAAATTGAAAAATGCGGCAGTTGGGAACGACAAAATTGAACAATCAAAATGGGAGGAATAAATTTTATGAATATAACTGATAAATTTAAGGACATTCAGATGAAAGAAATTTGATGTGAAATTTTAATTGTTCTAAGCCAGTCCTGTAGTGTAAATTAATTAAGATTGAACACCTAAATATAATTAAGACAATATTACATTATGAGTCCTTTATCTTATTTATTTGTAACACTTTGGTCCTTTGTCTTTATTTTTTCCCGTTTAGGTCCTTTATCTCTCTTAAAAGCACATATACATCTTTTTTCGCATTTTTTTTTTATTAAAAAATACATAATTTTATTTTTAAAAATATATTTTTATGAAAATTGAAAAAAAAATAATCTAAAAATATGATGAAGATGTTCATCTTCTTCATTTGAATCTTCATCATCTTCTTTAAATAAATAAAAAAATCTACTAAAATATATTTTTAAATATCGTGAATTAATGTTATATTCACCTCAAATCTTATTTTAAACACAAAAATCAAAACTTTAATTTCACAAATGTTGCAAGGCGGATGGTGGAGGCTTAGTCACTGGAGGAAGGGTTAGACTTTACGAAAGTTAAGATTGTTCTGGAAACAACAAAATTGATGTGCAAAGCTGCTATCAATTTTGGGGTTATTTTTATGTCGGACTTGAATATTGAGTTAGAAAATAATAATATACAGCGTGACAATTTATATAACTAATTTTTTTTTTTTTTTTTTTTTTTTGTGATATATGAAACTAAATCTCTTTCTCTATAGGGGTTTGATTTTTGTGATTAAAAGAAGATTTGAGGTGAATATAACATTAATTCATGATATTTGGAGATATATTTGTGTAGAATTTTTTTTGATTCAATGAAGATGATGAAGATTCAAAGGAAGAAGATGAAGATGATCAACATCTTCATCATATTTCTGGATTTGTTTCATTTTAATAAAAAGATATTTTAAAAAATAAAATTATGTATTTTTTTTAATAAAAAAAATGAGAAAAAGGATGTATACGTGCTTTTATAAGAGATAAAAGACCTAAGCGGAAAAAAATAAAGATAAAGGACCCAAGTGTAACAAATAAATAAAATAAAGGATCTCCAATATAATCATGTCTATAATTAAATAAAAATTAAAAGTATTAAAAGTTACCATTATGATTATAACTGATTCTTTTTTTAGAAAAAATTGACTCATTTATGACATTTAATGTTGTCAATGTATATTACATTTTGATTGGTTGATATCATGAGAGGGTAAAATACCCTCTAAATAAGAGAGGGTAATTTAGAAAAAACCTATGCGTCCTAATTCTATGAATCTCTGATTAAGCATATTAATCTGGTCAACTCAATTAGTTTTTTAATATAATTGATTATAAGATTTATTTCCCCGAAAAAATATTTTTTAATTATAAGCTAAAAAATTTAATTAGAGTTAATTGTTTGTATTAAAATTCTATAAATATACAATCACAATTAATTAATAATATTTCAAATGATATCTGATTTTGTTTTAATTTTACTATATATATTGCATTACTTTGTGAAAAATACCATAAAGTGCAATATAATTATATATTAAATTAAAAAGGACATAAAGTGATTTTCTAGAAACGTCTTAAAATGGATTTTTTTTAAACAAAACTTAAAAGGAAGTTGTTATTTATTTATTTTTGACTAATGGAAAGTTTTTATTTTCTTTTTCTATTTTCGCATATTTTTTATATTTACTACTTTTCTATTCTTTTCTCATTAATATCTTGAGCTTTTTGAGATTCAAATGGACGATAAACTCTATAGTTTTAAAGACGTTGAATGTACGAACTCAAATTTAAAAACTCAATGTTGGTTAAACTAAATATTGGTGTAACGATGTTCAGATTCATCAAAGTATCATTGTTGTAGTAAGTGCTAGTAGAAAGTGTTTTGGAAGTAAGTCCTATATTTTGTACTTTTAATTTCTCTTTCTCCTTTTCTATTTCTCTTTCTTCTTTTCAAACTCAACACGCTTCACAATCTTTTATCTTCATTCTCTTATATGTAATGCTTCATGTGGTTCATTTTTCTTCAAATTTTCAGAATCGAAATGGAAAATTCAGATATCGACCAACCAGACAAGAAGAAGACGCATCTTCTCACACTTGTTTCTTTCCAAGTCTCACCAAATTCAACCAACCATTCTCCTAATAGTGAAAACGTAAACTTTTTTAATATCTTTTTTTTTTTTTTTTTTTTTTTGTGATTAATTGTTGTTTAATCTTGTTTTGGTATTGATTAATTATGTTATTAATTGGGCCATTGAGAATCCTTCATGTTTAACACATGGTATGGGCAAGGGTTTTTCATAAATTCTCCCAAAAGTTTTAGAGGTGAAAGAAAAGACTATTTGGTTTACTGTTTATTTTTTAATAATGACTTGTTTATATGTTTTACTTATGTAATAACTCGAGATGCTTCCTAAAGGTTGATGCAGGTGTCTTACAACTCTGGAATCAACAGCTTGTTCATCAAACAGAAGTCCAGAAACAGGCTATACAGGATCTTGAAGATAAAACTAAAGAATTAAAAGAAAGACAAAATTCATATGATGACATATTTGTTGCAATCAACCAACCCCAGGATACCATTGATGATCAGATGGAAAAAATTAAGGATATAAGTCAGGTTTTACACGAAGATTTATCTATGGAAGGTATAATACATATTAGATATTATGCTATGATTTTATTGAATTGATAGTTTTTTACCATATATCATAGATGTTGTATTGCTTAAGAAAATATGTATAATTGATCTTTTGTTTTTACTTATATTTGCGTTTGTAGATGTTATCATCCAAACATCTAAGATTGATGATATGAAGAAAAAGGAGGCCGACAATTTTCATGAAGGGATTGATACTCTCCATGCAAACACCTTACAGGTATTTGAAGTGTTACGCATTTTTTTTCTTTATTGTTTTGAGTACTTTAGTTATTATGAAATTATATTGACTATCATATAATGTGGATTTTAAATGGTTAGCAACATGGTTTGGTAAAAGGAAGGTTCCATGTTGTTTAATTATATTTGTTAGTTATAACTATAAGTGGCAATAGTATATATGGTGTATGTTTAAATCTCTAGTTTGATCCTTAAAAGATTTTTTTGAACATCAATTTGACATTGGAAATATTAACTAGGATGATTTTTGACATGACATCAATTTTGCCGCTATACGCAGTAACTTTTGTTAAAATATCATTGGACCGAATTTATATAACAATCTTTTGAAGGCCACATTGAATGTTTTGAAAATATTTCGAGTATAAAAATGGGGTTTATCATAAAATTATGTTGCGGATAATATTATTGGTACATAATTCATTTCATGTTATTTTGATGACTGGTGAATGTTAAAATGATATGGATATATCTCATGAATATAATATTGTCGTATCTTAAAAGAAAGGTGATATCTAAGGATTGATTTCCATAATTTCTTATATTTCATGATCTGTGTCTTCATTTAATCAGGGCTCTGAGTCCAGTTAAAGTATAAATAGGGATTGTTAGTTTGTCTCTTGTAAATCTCATATCAAGTAAATATGAATTTTAGAGTTATATATTTTTTCTCCATGTTTGGATTAAAAAAAGGGACTATTAGAGAAGCTAGTTAGAACACACTCCCTCCTAATCTTTTTATAAGAGAAAAATTGGTCAACCAAAATTGATGTATTTGGTTCAAAATGAAGACCAAACACATCAGCTTTTTTTGACCCATTTGTTTCATATAAAAGGACCGGGGGAAGTACTTAATTAGGAAGTAAGAATGGTATTAGAAGTTGGTTAACTGGAGGGCAGTTAATTGGAGGGCATATTAGTTACATAATTAGAAATGTGTTAGAAATTATGTAACTATGCAAAGAACATCACATAGTCAAGTTATATATATAAGTTTTTGTAAAAAGACCTATCACAAAGTAGGCGAGAAAGAAAATTAAAGAGAACTTTAATAAAAAGAGTATCAATTTTAAATTAATATTTAAAAAGAGTATTTAAAAGGAGAAGCAGCCAATAAAATTTCAATTTTAAAAGAAGGAAAAAAAATCTCTGTTAACCTGCGGAGACACCACCGATAATTTATATCGATCCGAGATAACAATGACATCAATGCAAAGTAGAATGTAACAATTGTAAAATTCTATAATAGGAAAGTAGAATATAACATTTTAAATTAAAGTTGTAAAAATTATGATAATACAATTTTAAACAAGTTTATGCAAACATTGTCTTGTTTGGGAACACATGTGAATACGGCGTGGTGTTTTTGATCCTCAGGATTATCCTAGGCGAGCACCATGCACTTTAGGAGGAATATGGATATGGAACTCTTGGGCATGATAATGTGATCATAGGGCTGTCCGTGATTGATACAGTTTCCGTTGAAGAGAAAGAATGCCTAATATCTTCATATAAGCAATGTTTCTTGGCTTTTCCTTGAGAAAATGTTGGATCACCATCTTCCTTGGAACCATCATCTAGAAGTTTATGAAGCCATGGTGGTCGACTATTTTCATCATACCCGTAATCAAAGAAAAGCTCCTCCCCAACTTCAATACGTTCCTTTGCAAATATTCCTACTCGATGATCCCCATTAACAAGCACAACTTACAATAGGACACACATTATTTATAATTCAATAATTAAGTGCACAGTGTAGAGATTAAAAGATAAGTTTCATATATCATATATCTCTATAAAAATGAGTTGCTAGACTCACATTTTCATAGCGATTAGCTTTTGATGAGTGATTTGCAAATTTCAACTTGTTCCCTTTGCGATAAGCATCAAGACAATACTGAAAAAAATCATACTAAGGTTTAACATAATAGATGATTTTAGGGATATAAGGATGACTTAATGCACGAAAAGGTTGACTAGAAAAATATTAGTATTCATATAGTAAAAGACTAGATAGGTTAATATCCAGTCATTTTGCCGCAATTCCTCACTTATCAGCATTTTGTTGCTGTACACTTTATGAAAAAACTAATAAAGAAATAAGCTTAGGTTAACATGGACCACCATTATAGGTGGTCATGATGAATCACAAATTTTGTATAGTAATTAGATTTCTCTTTGTAATTCATCATGACAACCTATAGTGGTGGTCCATGTAAACCTAAACTTATTTGTTTACTAGTTTTTTCCTAAAGTGTATAGCAGCAAAATGATGATAATATAAGTGAGGAATTGCGGAAAAATGACTGCATATTAACCTATACGGTCTTTTACTATCTGAATACTAATTTTTCCTAGTCAACCTTTTCGTGCATCAAGTCATCCTTATATCCCTAAAAACATATATTATGTTAATCCTTACTATGATTTTTTTCATTATCTTCTTGATGCTTATCGCAAAGGAAACAAGTTGAATTTGCAAGTCACTCATCAAAAGCTAATTTCTATGCAAAGGTGAGTCTAGCAACTCATTTTTATAGAGATATGTGATATACGAAACTTATCTTTTAATCTCTACACCGTGTACTTAATTATTGAATTGTAAATAATGTGTTTCCTATTGCAGGCTGTGCTTGTTAATGGGGATCATCGAGTAGGAATATTTGCAAAGGAACGTATTGAAACTGGGGAGGAGCTTTTCTTTAATTACGGGTATGATGAAAATAGTCGACCACCATGGCTTCATAAACTTCTAGATGATGGTTCGAAGGAAGATGATGATCCAACATTTCTCAAGGAAAAGCCAAGAAACATTACTCCTGCTTGAGGAAATTTGGACAGAGTCACCGCAAAATTCCTGTCTGTGGAACACCCTTTGGACAGAGTGATGTTCGGTTTGATAAAATATAAGACCGAGTCTTCACCCATGTAATGGTAATTGTTCGATTATAAGTTAAAGAATTTGTTGTTGTACTGCAGTGTCTTTGGCTTCATAATTCAGCTCAACAATTTGATTATTCACTTCCATTAATTCTTCCTCAAGCTTCTTCCGTGAACTCCTGCATGACATAATATGATGAGCATGTTTGAGCCGATTGAGAGGGTGTTTCATATGAGAAAATCATTTTCCAAAATCAACCATTTTCTTGAGTGCATAACATTAACATAGAAAAAGACATAGCGTACTCATACTATAGCACTTGCATTTCACCTAGATAAGTAAGGAGATATCTCTCAAAAGATGGATCATATTGATAGTATGTGCAAAAATATGCCATCTTAAAATCTGCATGTTTAACCAAACTCTACTTTCTCTCTCTTTTTGAAAAACCTAATTGTGAAAACTTATTGAGTTTTATAAAATACTAGATCGTCTATCCGTGCTGCCGCACGGGTCATATATAGTTAAAAACGTAACTTGATGATATATAAACGACAGTGGTTGTTTTTTTGATGATAGAACACGATTATGTCAACGTAGAGTTTGATAAAATACGATCAAGACGCGGCAGTATTGGATACATTGCTTTTAAATAAATTCGCTTGATGAAACACAATAACTCAGCAAGAAATTTAAAAACGCCAAACATGTGTCCTGTTGCATTTAAGCAGTCTAATTTGCATTAACTATCCATTTACAACTTAATTAGACACAGTCATATACAGCTTGTAGTTTACATGCTTAGCCTCTACAATCCATGGAGGTCCTTAATGCTTCCCCAACTATAGTTTATCATGTGATAGTAATCAAAGTATATTTAACATACATTAATCTGAAGTTGTAAGTTATCGTACTGTGATCAAATTTTTTTTTACCTAACCACTATATGATAATATTAAGTATATAGTCCCTAACAGTTTTATACTTACGTAGAATGATTAAATTTAGGAATAAAATGATTTTTAACGTGTTGTCAAATGTTCATCAATTTATAATTGTCATATAAATGACTATATAAAATATGAAATACTTATAATATAAGGTGATAAACTCTAAAAAAAATCAGGACCTAGATAAACTAATTAATATTTTTTAAAATGCAAGGTTCCATTTATCAAAATGAATATTTGTGAGCATTGGAGATGACCATTCACAAACTGACGGGTCAAAGTATGCTTGAAAAGTAACCAAACATAACAATTTGCTAAAAAGTATTTAACAAATTGCCAAAATTCATCTCAAATATCATGCGCATATAGTAAAAGATGAAATTCGGAAACATCTGCGCAGATAGCTTTGTAATAATATCACGTGTTTAAGCTAATAGGCTTACAAAAACAGTCAGAATAAACACATTGCATATGTAAAACACTTAGACTGATAAATGTAAAACCTCAAACAGTTGAAACATCAATAGGAGGAAATATTTAGATTGATTCAGACAAAACAGTTGACAGAAATATAAACGGGCAACAAACAAAAGGCAGTAGGGCCTAAGGTTCAAAAAACATTACACCAAAATGGGAAATAGTCTAAAGCAAATAAACGTAACATATTGATCCAGAACCAACACAGAATCTGGTATCAGACAAAACAGAAATTTAAAATTATGGACTTCATCCTCCCCATTAGTTCAGTTTCTCAACCTTGACACATATCATCTTCTGCAGCTTGTTAATTGATCTATCTCCAATCTCTTCGGTGCCAAGTATAGCAGAATCCTCTGCATCAGCAAACCTTTTCCCTCCAGATTTGCTACCAGGTGTTTGCTCGTTATCCACCAGATCATTCCCAGTTTTGGTTGAATCACCAAACTCAATAAGGCGGCTCTGTAAATGGAGAAAATATTGCATTATTAGTTTAATGTTTCCTATGGTTTAGAATATTTTAAAAACATTTAAAAAGTGCAATCTGAACCGTTTATACCTCCAATCGCGCTTCACCAATTTGTGTCAGCGGAACATTGTTATTGCAAGAATCATCCTCTTCAGCAATCTGAAAACAATACATTTTGAACTTTTTATTCTTAAAGTGAATGATCTAATTTAATTTACGTAATAAAGTCCTATAAAAAATTACCACCTTAATGATAAAGTCCTATATAAAATTACCTCCTTAATATTATGTTTCTCAATAAACCTTTTGATCAGATCAGCATCATCCGAAGTCCTCTTGACACCATGATTTCGCCAATTGTGTACCAAATTCCAATCAGTGATCTCAACTTTAAACAACATCTGTTTACCAACCAACAGCCCCAATTCTTTGGGGTAACCAAGAGAATTGTTGGCCTGTAGTGTAAGCAGATAATCATCAGAGCTCAAAAATCATACCACGAAATGGCAAGGTTAATACAGGATCAAATTTGTTTAAAATACCTCCAAAGACTATTTCCATATTACTCTAGAAATGAGTTTCAAATATTTGATAGAAAAATCAAATTATAGGTTAAAGTTCATCAAAGGATTATATCAAACATGTTTAGTTATATCACCCGCCCTTGAGCATCAATTAGGTCTTGAACACTCCTTCCCACATAATTTGCAATGTTACAGTCAAAAAGGATAATACTTGTTGATCCTGTATTGTCCATCACCTGGACATGCAACTTGAATCTGTAATGATAACAACACAATGACACAATAAGTATTAATACAACAACCCAAGCAATCAAAATATATACAGTAATCAAATCACCCTATATGAGCGTGACCCTTAATTATTCCTGCTCTGAAAAATCATACCACGAAATGGCAAGGTTAATACAGGATCAAATTTGTTTAAAATACCTCCAAAGACTATTTCCATATTACTCTAGAAATGAGTTTCAAATATTTGATAGAAAAATCAAATTATAGGTTAAAGTTCATCAAAGGATTATATCAAACATGTTTAGTTATATCACCTGCCCTTGAGCATCAATTAGGTCTTGAACACTCCTTCCCACAAAATTTGCAATGTTACAGTAAAAAAGGATAATACTTTTTGATCCTGTATTGTCCATCACCTGGACATGCAACTTGAATCTGTAATGATAACAACACAATGACACAATGAGTATTAATACAACAACCCAAGCAATCAAAATATATACAGTAATCAAATCACCCTATATGAGCGTGACCCTTAATTATTCCTGCTCTGAAAAAATCGTACTTCAAATCTTACAATGTAAGTCCCATAAGTTTAATCTTTTTCAGCTGTGGATTCCAAAATAGTTTTGAAAGACATAAACTCAATCAAAAACTTCAAGTAGAAAAGGAGGGTTAAGGTCAAGAAAAAATATGAATGAAGATATACATATCTAAACATGAGAATCTATGTGTAGCATATTAAAAAAGCTCTTCCCTGTTGGGGTATTTTTGTACCTTCAATGCGTGCACATCATACATTCATAAAGTTGCATATGCGTTGCACCAATCTTTACATTTTAATTGTTAAAAGTTACTTTGCCACTAAACCTTCACAGGAAAAAAGAAAAATTACTTCTGTTTGCAAAATCCCAGTATGAAAAATTCCTAAATTGACAAACAAACAAAACCCAACAATTACCTTTATTTGTGAAAGAAAAATCAAAATCGAAGTGTGAGATGAGAACCATGGGAAACTATATTGTCACTGCAATACCTACAACCATCATTGAAATAAACCTGATGATCAACTACTCAAATCAATGATTTTTTTGGCAAATTGATAGATTTCTAAAGTTCTCAAAATGCCTGATCAAAATTGCAGGTTTTCATTAAGGTAAAAATTGGCAAAAATAGTTAAGAAAACGTAGATTATTATTCTCATAATCACTTTCACTGGAGTCAAACAACACCATAAAGCAATAACAAATAATTTCACAATGTCAAAAATCAAAGAAAAATTAACTATTTAGTTGATCTCATACCACATGATTAAGGCATGTGGTTCATAGAAGAACAAAAAGATGGCATTACCAAACAGGTACTCTCTGCCATGAATTTGAGATCTCTACCTGCTGCATCAGAGAGTTTCTTCTCCAACTTTGGAATGACTTCATCAATTGGTCTCCTTAAATTCCCAATGAAAATGCCTCCATCACCAAATCTACGAACATCCGTAGTGAAAAATGTGTCAAAACCAAAACAACTCTTTAACTGCACAAACCAAATTAGCAGCATTAGCGGATAGAGTAATTTAGGATAGTGTATAATAACAAATGTATATACGACCACCACATGACAGAAAGAAAACAATCCTGGTTAGAAATTTCAAAAACATGAATTAACTGTATCTAAAATACCTCCAAAGACTATTTCCATATTACTCTAGAAATGAGTTTCAAATATTTGATAGAAAAATCAAATTATAGGTTAAAGTTTATCAAAGGATTATATCAAGCAGGTGGTGGAGGCAAAAGTAAGAAAAAAAATTGATTCACAAACACTGCCATATAAGAAACTGATCCACATTCCCCGAAATTGTCACCTTCCCCTGTTATGTATTTGTCTCAGCTGTAAATACCCATGTCATTCATTAATCAACACAAATCACATACAAAGAACAATTGGTTTTGTTTAACTTCGGATAATAACAATTGACAGCATAATGTATATATTTTTAATTTAAAGAATGTAAATAAATCATATTAGAGACCGTCAATTTTTTCAAGATTTCCTTTACTTTAAGTTTGCATCTATCACATGTTCACTTTAAGCACATAATCAATGAGCATATAATCAAACAGTTTGAATGCAAAGCACCAAATGAGCATAGATTCAAATGAGTTTCAATAAAGAAACAAATCATAAACAAAACATTTTTCTCTGTGTAATTTAAAATAATTACCAGCAACAGAAACAGATTCAGTTCCAGCGGCGGCACTCTCTGGCCAGACTCTGCAAATTGAATTGATTTCATCGAGATGAGAACGGACGGATACGGAATGGATTAGATTCCAGTCGTAGCTGGGGAGTTGACCGCCGATAGCAATCCAAGTGGAACCATTCTCCGTGGCTGTGAAAGCAGAAGATAATCCTTCCGATGCAGGACGGACGGAGACGACGATGGAAGCGTCGATGCCGGAGAACGGAGGCGGAGAAGTAGCGTTGCGGAGGTGATTGTCAATACCATAGAAGAGAGCTTTATCGGAGTTCTTGTTTGGAGAAGCGGCGGGCAGTGGAGGGGAGGTGGTTGGCGCGGAGGAGAGAGGAATCAGAAGGACATGGCGTTTATGATTTTCGAACCAAAGTGGAAGAAGGAGAAAAATGAATGGATGTAACAGATGGGAAGGGTGAAAAAGCTCCATAAGAAAGAGTTATGGAGAAGATCATACGAAAGAGAAAGGTTGGGACACAAAGAAGAAAAGAGATTTTTTTTTAGAAAAGGAAGCCTAAAAAAATTATATCAGTTTTTTGTTTGAAAATAGTAGCAATACATGGGAAACCTACAGAAGAAGTTGAGAAGTCTGCCGTGGGAAAGTGGAGGAGAATATATTGGTGTGAAGCGTATGCGTATGTTACCAATGCACTTATGACTTAAAATTGAAAGAAAATGTTTATTGGAAATAGATGGATTGTGTATTGGAAATAGATGGATTGTGTAGAGATCAACATAGATTTATCTAACGGTCAGAATGATTTGGAGTCAAAAAATTAAGATTAGGGTTTGGCAATTAGGGTAAACATGTTTGCTAGAATTAGATATAAAGGATGATATGATATGATTTTATACAAACTAAGCAACTATGGGAAAGTAAGCCGACACTATTATTGGTCCCCCCTAGTTAACACAAACTTATGGTGGCTCTAGGAACATCATTAGAATTAAGACTGTATAAGTGATGTGTTTAAAAATCTGCTCCGGATCCAGACTTGATTGAATGACTAAGAGAGAAAAATAACTTTCACTATCCAATTATTTTTCAAAAGCTTCCACATCTTTCTGAATTTGGTCGTACTTTTTCTCTGAAGCTGAAGCAACAGACTTGAGCAACTTCAACTCCTTCTCAGTATCCTCCAATTCCCACATGGAAAACTCTAAGGCGGTTGCGAGGTGTTTTTCATCTTGAGTACATTTAGCAGCTTATGATAGAATGCGTTTGATCTTCACAATTCAAATAATTGTTTAAAACATTGAGCAACAACACAGTTGTTTATCAAAATAAGATATATTAGTAGGGGGCTAAGTAGCAGGGGGAAATAGAACCTTAGAACCTGCTCTTAACTATTTTCAATCTTCTTTGAATTTTCTATCAAAGAATTAATTTGTTGAAGTTGATCCGCTAAGGCTTGCTTTTCAGACATTAAAGTGCTATGTAATTGTTTGGCCTTCACGCTTTCTGATACAAGCTGCATAAAGTTTGCAATATTATGAAAACAAGGTGTTAAGGTCTCACTCTCTCTCAAAAAAAAAAAAAAAAAGGTGTTAAGGTCTCACCAACACTTAATGGAATTACTCCCTCCGTCCCAAATTATAAGAAAAAAAACCATTTTCTTTGTCCCAAATTATAAGTAAAAAAGACCAAATTTTATCATATTTTACTATGTTGTTTCAAAAAATTATCTTTTCCAAAAGAAAATTAAATGCAAAGTGCATTCATTTTGCTTTCTCTTTCATTTTCTCAATAACCAACAACCAATGAAAATTGTTTTTACATCTTCCTATAAAACTTATTTCAAAGAACTTATGCTATACAACTTCGCATATGGTTGTACATGTCTCCACTGGTGGTGGGTACACTGCCCTTGAATTGTTCAAGTTAAAGTAGTACTCCATATATACTTTAAATTTTGTGCATCTAAAGTTGGGTTAAAAAAGAATTTGCGATAGACCCAACTTACTAATTGCACGTAAAAGGGCAACCCAGTGCACTAAAGCTCCCGCATATGCGAGGTCTGGGAAGGGGTCCCACCATTATTGGTGTATTGTACGCAGCCTTACCCTGTTTTTTTACACAAGAGGCTGTTTCCAGGACTTGAACCCGTGACCTTCTAATCACATGACAACAACTTTACCAATTACGCCAAAGTTACCCCTCTTACTAATTGCACGTACCTGACTTGAAATTTGAATCCATCGAGTTAGAATCCATGGTACTTGACTTGAAATTCAAAGAAAACTAAGAAGCATAACAGCAATACATGACAACATTGTTGAATAATAAACTTGATTTGGTCCATTGAACTAATCAAGTGTTAGACCCAATTATCTAATAAGTGGTGTAGCCCATAGAAAATTCTAGAGTCATGTAGAATTAGATTGGTAGAAATATCATTAAATGTATGTAATTGAGAGAAATGTGTAGAACTCTCCCTATAAGTGTGTAGAAGTGTTAGAATGTGCTGCATATTTCTCGAATTCTCTAGAATGTATTGGTAGTTTATAGAATGATGTAGATGCCTAGATTTCACTAGAATAGTTTAGAATTAATTAATATTACACATGTAGTAGGAAATGTAACACTCCGTTTTTCCAATATAAAAATTTCTTAAACAATTATCAGAGTAAACAACAATTAACGGGATATCATATTCTTAAAATCTTCAAAACATAGATAAATAATAATTTATCTTTCGTCAACCAAATAGCAGCGGAAATAAATTCTAATCATCATAAAGTCTTGGCACGCAGGCCTCATTAAAACATCTCATAAATATTCAGTCTAATATCATAAATGAACACGTAAAAGAATGAAGCATGCAAATCATGAAAACCCCATCCCGTTACGTATCAGAGCGACCTAGACGACTCAGTGAGGAAGGGCCACTCACGACAGAAACTGCAAACTTAAGCACGATCACCTGCAAGTTACTCATACGAAGAGCAACATTTTCAAGCAGAAGGGGTGAGATTTCATAACACAATAACATTAATCAATGTAATTCGAAATCATAATTAACATCATAATCAGTCTTAAACAACATAGCATCTTTGATAAACAATTATCAAGTAATCACAGCTTCAATCATAATCAATAACATATACATCATTAAACTCGACAAATGCGACAATGCAACTTAGACACTTATATGCATGTGGTACCAATCGTCATCATAAGTATTAATATACTTTCATCGTGCGGAGGACAAAGCTCCTAAACGTGCGGAGGACAAAGCTCCTATCATGGTGAGGACAAAGCTCAATGAATGCTAATGCATGGACTCTAACAACAAAACATCTTAATCAACTTATCACATATACATCAAATAATTTGGAGTTCATCATCAGCTTATTCATAACATGCAACTTAGTTAAATAACATTTGCAGCATAATCAAATCACAACAGGTTTAATAACAAATCATTCTCAACAATTTATTGATCATTCAACAATAATTCAAGTAAAGGCAATCAATCCATATTTCATTTCATAGTCTCTTAACAGTTCATAAAAACTTCACAGTTCACAGTCATTATCCTTAATAGGTTACATTAGTACCTAAAGTTCCTTTCCTAACCAAACCAAACAGCTCAGGTCTCACAATCCTCAAAAGCACTCAGTTCTGGAAGTGCTCGCGAGGCGAGATCATCTGCTCGTCATGGCGAGTACAAGCCAGAATCCCAACTAAGGTTGTTCCAGGTTCAATCTCGTTCTAAATCATTTCCTAATCAATAGTAGGCACCTAAAGGTACTCAAAGGCATCTAAGGTTCAACTCAAAAGTCAAAAACTCAGAAAATAACATGCTCTCTGGTCAAGCTCGCTATGGCGAGTAGGGTTGCTCGCTGTTGCGAGCTACGACTTGTAACTCGCGAGGCGAAGGAAATGGCTCGCGTGGCGAGCGATGAACATTCATCACTCGCGAGGCGAGGATCATTGCTCGCTATGGCGAGCGATGAATTTTGGCTCGGACAGAATGCTGTTTTCACACAATTTTCATCATCTAACATGGTTCTAAGCTTAATTACACATCCAGAATTCATCCTAAACATATTCTAAGGTTATAGGACGGTTTCTACATCAATCTAAACAACTTTTACCGTTTGATCATCAATTTTAGGGGTTTGATCTAATTTCAAAACTTTTCTAAATCAATCCTAACTTTGTCAATTAGCCATCAGAATTACAACAATCAATATTACTGAATTATTAGTCTCACCCTTACCTTGTATTGAAGAAATCGCAGCCCTCCTAGTGATTCTCTCTTCTCTTGGCTTTTTCCTCATTTTTCCAAAGTTTGATCGTACGTGCAATTGTTTTCTAAAAACTAGGTCTATCTCTTATATACTTCTTCCTAATATCTTATCTTATCTCACTTTCTCCCCCAAAACTATCTAAAATCTCAAAACAACCCTCAACTAAATATTTTTATTTTCTTTTCAAATCTTATTTTATTTAACAATAAAATAAGTCTCATAATCTTATCAAATCACCAAAACACATCAAATCTTTCAAATCAACTTAAATCAACAGAACTCACACATATATTATAAAAATATAATATAATTTGCTAAACTTGATTAAATAAATAATTAAACAAAAGTGGGCGTTACAGGAAATGGCATGAAGAATCTAAAAAGAACTATCTAGAACATGACATCCACACTATAAATAGGCAAGCATGTACTCATTTGTAATCAATCCAAATCAATCCAAATAATCCAAATCAATCCAATTTGGAGAGCAATGCAATCTATTCCTGCTCCAAGTCCTCACGCTACTTACTACTATATTTCAACTATCAACTAAAGCCTTCTTTACTATCCAACTACACTCTAAACTATCACTACTACCCAAAATACTAACAGTGGCATCAAAGCTACGTTCGATCATATATTGGGCGTAGAAAATCTATCCACCTATTTGCAACCAAACCCTCCTTATATCCTACACCATTCTAAATTTTTCCCTAAGACATGGCTAATACCATTCAACCATCATCTATGATTATCTCTACTTTCAATGGTGAAAACTATGATTTTTGGAGCATTAAAATGAAGATATATTTTTGCTCTCAAGATTTATGGGAAATTGTAGATGAAGGATTTACTATTTCCGCAGACATTTCAACTCTCAATGCAGCTTAGAAAAAGGAGTTGAAGGAAAATAAACAGAAAGATGCAAATGCATTGTTCTTTCTGCAACAAGCGGTGGCAGACATTATCTTTCCAAGAATAATGGGAGCTATAAGTGCCAAAGATGCTTGGGGTACACTAAAGGAGGAGTTTGAAGGAAGTGACAAGGTATGTGCCATTAAACTTCAGACTCTAAGACGTGAGTTTGAGTTATTAAAAATGAAAGAGTTTGAGACCGTAAAAGAATATAATACCAAGATAAAAGAACTAGTGAGTCAAATGAAAACATACAGGGATAATATTCTCGACAAAAGAATTGTTGAGAAAATTCTAATTTCTATTCCTCGTAAGTATGATGCAATTGTTACTACGATTGAGCAAACCAAAGATCTGTCTACTTTGTTAGTGACAGAATTAATAGGCTCACTAGAAGCTTATGAGCAAAGATTGAGTAGGCATGATGATGATACAATTGAAAATGCCTTTCAATCAAAGCTTAAATTACGGTCTCAAAATAAAGGATTTGGAGGAAACAAGAAAAGTGGAGAAAATTCAAGAAACAAAGAATTTTCTAGAAATTTCTCAAAGAAAAATCAAGATGATTATCCTCCATGTGGCATATGCAAGAGAACAATCATGCCGAGAAATATTGTCGATGGCGCGGAAAACCACAATGTGCATACTGTAAGAAATTCGGACATGTGGAGAAGGACTGTTACAGCAAAAATAAGCATCAAGCAAACTTCGTTGAAGAGCATGAGTGTGAAAAGGACCAACATGACTATGACCAACATCTTTTTTATGCCACACAAGATTCCAATAACGAATTGAGTAGAAATTGGTACTTGGATAGTGGTTGCAGCAATCACATGGCCAAAGATGAGAGCATCTTCAAGGATATTGATTACTTTGTCAAAGTAAAGGTTCGACTGGGAAACGACTCAGTCATGGAATCTAAAGGCAAAGGCCCTGTGATGGTGGAAACTAAGAAAGGTACGAGGTTCATCAATGATGTCTTACTAGTCCCCAACTTAAAGAAAATATTTTGAGTATTGGTCAAATGATGGAGAAAGGATATATTATACACTTTGAAGGAGACACATGCTCAATATTTGACAACAATCACAAAAGGCAAGAGATAGCCAAAATAAAAATGGAGAAAAGAAATAGAAGCTTTCCAATAAGCTTCAAATATACTACTAACACTGCCTTCAAAGTTGAAGTTGATGAAAATGCAAGCTGGAATAGGAATGAAGGACAAGTTGAGAGAAGCAGCATTACCATTCCAATAAAACAATCAAACAGTGAAGCTATAGAAGAAGCAACTAAGGAACCAGGTACGCCACCTTCACATTCTCAACAAGAAACTTCTTCTCTAAAATCTACTCCAACAAGAGTGGGATCACTGGTGGATATATATGAAACTTGCAACTTGGCTAAACATGAGCCTGTCAACTATGAAGTGGTGTCAAAACCAGAATTATGTGCCAAAGGCAATGGAGGAAAAGATCCAAGACTAAGAAAATCTTTGAATGGGCATAATAAACATCCTCGAGCATGGTACACAAGAATTGATCAACATTTTATCAATCGAGGATTTGGCTAGATCAAGATTTGAGCTACTACGAATTATGCTTGGAGTTACCGAAATATGCATCAAGGAGGAGTGTTAGAATGTGCTGCATATTTCTAGAATTCTCTAGAATGTATTAGTAGTTTAATTTATAGAATGATGTACATGCCTATATTTCTCTAGAATAGTTTAGTATGTTTTAGAATTAATTAATATTACACATGTAGTAGGAAATGTCATGAAGAATCTAGAAAGAAATATCTAGAACATGACATCCACACTATAAATAGGCAAGCATGTACTCATTTGTAATCAATCCAAATAATCCAAATCAATCCAATTTGGAGAGCAATACAATCTATTCTTGCTCCAAGTCCTCACACTACTTACTACTATATTTCAACTATCAACTAAAGCCTTCTTCACTATCCAACTACACTCTAAACTATCACTAATACCCAAAATACTAACAAGAACACTCTCTTGAAGTGTGTAGAAAGTTATCCCATGATGTGTCTAGAACTCTCCCTTGGAGCCTATAAAAAGGGGAGAGCTTGTCATTAGTAAATCAAGCAAGCAAACAAGAATCAAAGTATTCTCTCAAGTAATAAAAATAGTTCTTCTCTCAAATATTCCCTCCTCCTAAATTTCTCACAAAGTCTCACTATAACCTTCTTCCTTTCCAACAAACATACACCATTTTCTAACTCACTAGTTTGCATACATTTTTTTTATAAGGCTATCAGTTTGAATATGCTTAAACCTCATATGTTTGTGAGTAGTTTATTCATAATGCACTTGGACATGTTTTAAATCAGATTTTGCTAGAGTTAAAGTCTTGCAATTGCTCATCTAGAATTACCGACATCAGCATCTTACCACTCACTGTTCATGTTTGTATTATCATATTCAAGATGAATTACAAATAACTATTACTTTAATTTAGGCAATGCAATGGATGCAACTAGATCTGAATTATTGTGTTTCATTTTTTAGATTATTGCTTTTCCGGGAAGGAAAGTAACATTTTATAATGATGTTTATGATTTCTCTTTTTCTGCAGGTGCTACTCATAATTCAATCAGGTTTGCTCAGGTGTATGTAGAAAGTGTCTTACTATCTTTGTTAGCAGTCATTGTAGATATTATTCAAGTCCAATTTTCTTAGTTTTTGTTAAATAGAACTTATTTTATGGCAATTGTTGCAGGCTGATGGAAGTAGAAGAAGGTTAACTTCTGCGCTTTCCAAGGTTAACTTTTTGGGTTAAATTGAACCTATAGTTTTCTATAATGGGTGAGGGCATACTTGTATTCAAATATATTGAAGTTGTAATAAGATCTGAAATGTTTAACAAATGGTTTATAATTTTTTTCCTATGAAAATGGTTATCAAATTGAGATATTGTATTGTTTCTAGTTTGGAATATTTGTATTGTTGATTGGTGTTCTCTTTCAATAAAAGTTGTAGCTTATAGAGAAAAAACTTATAGCTATTGCTCTGTCCCAAATTTGACTCTCAAGATAGCTATCAATAAATTCTTTTTAAAAAAATAATTCAAAAGAACTTTTAATATGCCATTTGGCTTTCATTAGAAGATTATAATCCAGTGGTTCCTTATTTTCGTGTGATTTTCCTGCAAGTAGCTTCAAGTTCTTGAGGATTTTGCTGTCGATACAATTATGCTGCGGAATCACCTGCGGTATGTTTGCAACAAGCACACACGGGCAGGGAAAATCATCCAATTCTGCCCAAAGATTTCCTTTTCCGCAGAAAATTTTCCTGCGGTTACTAAAATCCTCAGGAGACAATTACCAACGAAGGTTATACCTGGGAACCTAAATCCTTGGTAAATTCCGTAGGAAACAGGTTTCCTGTGGAATTTTCACCAATATCCGCAGATAATTCCGCAGGAATATTGAGAGTTTCTAGTAGTGTGGGATACAAGCAAAATCAACTTAGAATAATTAGTATATCATAATTCATAACCTTATTTTCCATTTAATTATCCAAATACTTACTAGACAAATAGCTTGTTTAGCTAGCTTTGTTTAACGCACTCCAAATGCTTGAGTATTTTTTTGTCAAAACGGGAAATAGATAGCGGCAAGGCATGGTCACATGCATGAGTTTGGACCAAACCATAAGAAAACAAAAAAGGTCGTTGTTAATAGGGTGGTGAGATGATGAATGCTCAACTGCAGGGTTCAATAAGCGGTGCGAAAACAAGAGGGGAGGCTTCTTGACGGAAACAAATTATCTCATATCATTATCAATAATATCAACAACATTACTTGTAACCAAATCAAACACTTGAGGAATCATATGTGTAGCTGCTCTAGCTAACTCATGAGCAACCACTCTGTTTTTCCTCCTAGAAAACTCAACACTCGAGCTTGGACGTGCTGCAAGACTAGAGATAAAATCATTAATAATAAAACCAAAATAGGATAATTCCCATGAAGGCTTATTAAAATTGTCTAAAACTATTGTCGAAAAAAAAATTGTCTACAACTACTTTTGCATCAAACTCGAGTTTGTGGTCCATCTTATTACTTGTAATAAACCAGAAACCTCACCTTCTTTAACTGTTAAAATGGAGAATGATCAATTTGATATTCTTCAATCAATTTTTGTATATGAATGTCAATCAAATTGATGGAAAAGTTGTGCTTTTAAGGGTGTGATTAGGGTGCAAATTGATGGATGAGTTATAGTATATCACATACGACTACACCATAATGAACAATGGGAAAAAACAATTGAGAGAGTGCATAAAATCCAAAGCAGCATAATTAGAAGAAATAAGCTCCTCATGAATTGGTCCATTAGAAGAAATAAGCTCCTCATGAATTGGTCCATTAAAGCAAACTAAACCTTCAATTCAAGGTAAGAGAAAATCGTTCCATAAAAAATGACAGTAAAATGCAAATGGATTAAGAAGAATGTTTTGATATTTAAATCTGAACTGAAACTTGAGAATTGCATATTTGAGATATAATATCAAGTAAACCAAAGTCATGAAACAAAAGATATACAAAATCATCCTAATTAAACATTAATTCAGAGCAACATAAACCTTAAGGAAGGTAAATTATAAACTTTAAAGAGAGGAGAGATTAAGGGAGTTATGAACCTAACACTAGAGTTCATCAGGAGAACAATAACAAAGGATTAAACTGTTGTACATGGAAAAAGTTTTAATGCTTTAGATGTTACTTGCATGTCATTGTTTAGAAGCTTTAATATTGTGATAAATAATCATTTCAAGGCCAACGTTTGAAGCTTTAATATTGTCCATAAACATGAAGTTGGAAAGGGAAGATCCAAGCAAGTATCAACACCATAGTCTTAGCAGCAGGCGGTGCCATTAATTTCAGATTAAGATTTATGCCGGAAGCCATGATAAAGTAAATAGGTTATTCGTATTCACAACAAATTAACCTCATTTCACTTTAACACAACAAATCAACGTATTCATTCCATATTTCAGACAATGTCCCTTCCACAATAGGTTATTCAGATATGCATTTTTCATTCCGTATTTCAGACAATGTCCCTTCCACATAAAAAATAAGCTCCCGACATTAATAGGTTATTCAGATATGCATTTTTCACAATGTTCCTTCCAATAAAGCAAACAAAAAAGAGCTTGTTGTCGCAATTGTGTAACATGTCGGCAAGTCAAACACACGGACGGGTTGAAGGAAACAGATAGAGAAAATGGGATTCCAAATACTGAGGGTTAATTATATTCCAAAAAATATCTCTCCTAATTAATTAAAAACATAAGGTCTGGTAAAAAATAAAGAAGGACATCCAGATATTGAGCCACCATAAGTTTGTGTTAACTAGGGGGGACCAATAATAGTGTCGGCATACTTTCCCATGGTTACTTAGTTTGTATAAAATCATATCATATCATATTTTATAAAACTCAATAAGTTTTCACAATTAGGTTTTTCAAAAAGAGAGAGAAAGTAGAGTTTGGTTAAACATGCAGATTTTAAGATGACATATTTTTGCATACACTATCAATATGATCCATCTTTTGAGAGATATCTCCTTACTTATCTAGGTGAAATTCAAGTGCTATAGTATGAGTACGCTATGTCTTTTTCTATGTTAATGTTATGCACTCAAGAAATGGTTGATTTTGGAAAATGATTTTCTCATATGAAATACCCTCTCAATCGGCTCAAACATGCTCATCATATTATGTCATGCAGGAGTTCACGAAAGAAGCTTGCGGAAGAATTAATGGAAGTGAATAACCAAATTGCTGAGCTGAATTCTGAAGCCAAAGACACTGCAGTAACAACAAATTCTTTAACTTATAATCGAACAATTACCATTACATGGGTGAAGACTCGGTCTTATATTTTATCAAACCGAACATCACTCTGTCCAAAGGGTGTTCCACAGACAGGAATTTTGCGGTGACTCTGTCCAAATTTCCTCAAGCAGGAGTAATGTTTCTTGGCTTTTCCTTGAGAAATGTTGGATCATCATCTTCCTTCGAACCATCATCTAGAAGTTTATGAAGCCATGGTGGTCGACTATTTTCATCATACCCGTAATCAAAGAAAAGCTCCTCCCCAGTTTCAATACGTTCCTTTGCAAATATTCCTACTCGATGATCCCCATTAACAAGCACAACCTGCAATAGGAAACACATTATTTACAATTCAATAATTAAGTACACGGTGTAGAGATTAAAAGATAAGTTTCGTATATCGCATATCTCTATAAAAATGAGTTGCTAGACTCACCTTTGCATAGAAATTAGCTTTTGATGAGTGACTTGCAAATTCAACTTGTTTCCTTTGCGATAAGCATCAAGACGATAATGAAAAAAATCATAGTAAGGATTAACATAATATATGTTTTTTGGGATATAAGGATGACTTGATGCACGAAAAGGTTGACTAGAAAAAATTAGTATTCAGATAGTAAAAGACCGTATAGGTTAATATGCAGTCATTTTTCCACAATTCCTCACTTATATTATCATCATTTTTCTGCTATACACTTTAGGAAAAAACTAGTAAACAAATAAGTTTAGGCTTACATGGACCACGACTATAGGTTGTCATAATGAATTACAAAGAGAAATCTAATTACTATACAAAATTTGTGATTCATCATGACCACCTATAATGGTGGTCCATGTTAACCTAAGCTTATTTCTTTATTAGTTTTTTCATAAAGTGTACAACAACAAAATGCTGATAAGTGAGGAATTGCGGCAAAATGACTGGATATTAATCTATCTAATCTTTTACTATATGAATACTAGTAATATTTTTCTAGTCAACCTTTTCGTGCATTAAGTCATCCTTATATCCCTAAAATCATCTATTATGTTAAACCTTAGTATGATTTTTTTCAGTATTGTCTTGATGCTTATCGCAAAGGGAACAAGTTGAAATTTGCAAATCACTCATCAAAAGCTAACTGCTATGAAAATGTGAGTCTAGCAACTCATTTTTATAGAGATATATGATATATGAAACTTATCTTTTAATCTCTACACTGTGTACTTAATTATTGAATTGTAAAAAATGTGTGTCATATTGTAGGTTGTGGTTTTTAATGGGGATCATCGAGTAGGAATATTTGCAAAGGAACGTATTGAAGCTGGGGAGGAGCTTATCTTTGATTACGGGTATGATGAAAATAGTCGACCACCATGGCTTCATAAACTTCTAGATGATGGTTCCAAGGAAGAAGGTGATTCAACATTTTCTCAAGGAAAAGCCAAGAAACATTGCTTATATGAAGATATTAGGCATTCTTTCTCTTCAACGGAAACTGTATCAATCACGGACAGCCCTATGATCACATTATCATGCCCAAGAGTTCCATATCCATATTCCTCCTAAAGTGCATGGTGCTCGCCTAGGATAATCCTGAGGATCAAAAACACCACGCTGTATTCACATATGTTCCCAAACAAGACAATGTATGCATAAAACTTATTTAAAATTGTATTATCATAATTTTTACAACTATTATTTAAAATGTTATATTCTACTTTCCTATTATTGAATTTTTACAATTGTTACATCTACTTTGCATTGATGTCATTGTTATCTCTGATCGATATAAAATATTGGTGGTGTCTCCGAAGGTTAACATAGATTTTTTTTCCTTCTTTTAAAATTGATATTTTATTGGTTGCTTCTCTTTAAATATTAATATAAATATTGATACTCTTTTTAGTAAAGTTCTCTTTATTTTTCTTTCTCACCTACTTTGTAATAGGTGTTTTTGCAAAAACTTATCTATATAATTTGACTAAGTGATGTTCTTTGCATGGTTACATAATTTCCAACACATTTCTAATTATGGAACCAATATGCCCTCCAATTAACCGCCCTCCAGTTAACCAACTTCTAATACCATTCATACTTCCTAATTAAATACTTACCCCGGTCCTTTTATATGAAACAAATGGGTCAACAAAAGCTGATGTGTTTGGTCTACATTTTGAACCAAATACATCAATTTTGGTTGACCAATTTTTCCCTTATAAAAAGGTCAGGAGTGTATTCTAACTAGCTTCTCTAATAGTCCCTTTTTTTCATCCAAACATGGAGAAAAAAGATATAACCCTAAAATTCATATTTACATGATATGAGATTTACAAGAGAGAAACTAACTATCCCTATTTATACTTTAACTGGACTCTGAGACTGAGTCCTGATTAAATGAGGACACAGGTCATGGAATATAAGAAATTAGAGCAGCCAAAGATGCCGCAACATAATTTTATGATAAACCCCATTTTTATACTCGAAATATTCTCAAAATTCAATGTGGCCCTCAAAAGATTTTTGTATAAATTTGGTCCAATGATATTTTAACAAAAGTTACTGCGCATAGAGGCAAAATTGATGTCATGTCAAAAATCATCATAGTTAATATTTCCAAGGTCAAATTGATGTTCAAAAAAATCTTTTAAGGATCAAACAGGAGATTTTCAACATACACCATATATAATATTGCCACTTATAGTTATAACTAACAAATATAATTAAACAACATGGAACCTTCCTTTTACCAAACCATGTTGCTAACCATTTAAAATCCACATTATATGATAGTCAATATAATTTCATAATAACTAAAGTACTCAAAACAATAAAGAAAAAAAATGCGTAACACTTCAAATACCTGTAAGGTGTTTGCATGGAGAGTATCAATCCCTTCATGAAAATTGTCGGCCTCCTTTTTCTTCATATCATCAATCTTAGATGTTTGGATGATAACATCTACAAACGCAAATATAAGTAAAAACAAAAGATCAATTATACATATTTTCTTAAGCAATACAACATCTATGATATATGGTAAAAAAACTATCAATTCAATAAAATCATTGCATAATATCTAATATGTATTATACCTTCCATAGATCAATCTTTGTGTAAAACCTGACCTAAAACTAAAACAGTCTCTTTCACCTCTAAAACTTTCGAGAGAACTTATGAAAACCCTTGTCCATACCATGTGTTAAACATGAAGGATTCTCAATGGCCCAATTAATAACATAATTAATCAATAACAAAACAAGATTAAACAACAATTAATCACAAAAAAAAAGAGATTAAAAAAGTTTACATTTTCACTATTAGGAGAATGGTTGGTTGAATTTGGTGAGCCGCATAAAGAAATAGGTGTGAGAAGATGTGGCTTCTTCTTGTTTGGTTGGTCGTGATCTGAATTTTCCATTTCAATTCTGAAAATTTGAAGAAAAATGAACCGCACGAAGCATTACATATAAGAGAATGAAGATGAAAAATTGTGAAATGTGTTAAGTTAGATAGAAAAGAAGAACGAGAAATAGAAAAGGAGAAAGAGAAATTAACGGTACAAAATATAGCACTTACTTCCAAAACTCTTTCTACTAGAACTTACAACAACGTCTTTAAATTTGAGTTTGGACATTCAACGTCTTTAAAACTATAGAGTTTATCGTCCATTTGAATCTCATAAAGCTCAAGATATTCATAAGAAAAGAATAAAAAAGTAGTAAATCAAAAAATATGAAAAAATAGAAAAAGTCAATAAAAACTTTCCTTTAGTAAAATATAAATAAATAACAACTTCCTTTTAAGTTTTGTTTTAAAAAAAAATCCGTTTTAAGACGTTTCTAGAAAACACTTTATGTCCTTTTTAATTTTACTATAAATATAATTTTAGTAAAATTTCAAAAAAAAATCATATATCATTTCTAATCTTACCAAATTAATGGACCAAATTAATATACAGCCAGCGATTCAAAAAATTATGGGACATTTTCTATCAACAGAAAAACAATAATGAGAAAAAAGAGAAAAAGTATAATGTAAATAAAATATTCTTATAGTCAACCTTTTAAAAAAAATTCCTTTCGTTAAAAAAATAAATAACAACTTCCCTTTTATGTGTTGTTAAAAAAAATCCTTTTTTGACAAAAAGAAAATCAAATCCCTTTTCAATATTTATTTTGTCAAAAATAAGGATTTACTTTTTATTTATTTTGTCAAAAATAAGGATTTACTTTTTAGGGTTAAATATGCTTTTAGTCCCTATAAAATCATAAGTTTTCAAGTTTAGTCCCTATAAAATTTTAATGGTAATTTTAGTCCTCCATAATTTAGTTTTGTAAGAATAGTCCCTATTTTGAAAACTTTTTTATAAAATGGACACTTTTAGTCCTTCAAAATAGTCCCTTTAAAATGCAAATAGGGACTAAAAGTGAATAAATTTTTTGTAGGGACTAAACATAAAAGCTTGTAATTTTGTAGGGACTAAAAACATATTTAACCCTAAATATGCTTTTAGTCCCTATAAAATCATAAGTTTTCAAGTTTAGTCCCTATAAAATTTTAATGGTAATTTTTGTCCTCCATAATTTAGTAGTTTGTAAGAATAGTCCCTATTTTGAAAACTTTTTTGAAAAAATGGACACTTTTTTTTTTTTTTTTGGTACATAAATTTTAAATTTTTTGTAGGGACTAAACTTAAAAGCTTGTAATTTTGTAGGGACTAAAAACATATTTAACCCTATTTTTTTTACCAAAGTTATAATTGATTTCTAGAAAGACAAAATTACACTTTTAGTCCCTTAACTTAATTTTAGGTAACAATTTAGTCCTTTATTTTTTTCATTTCAATTTGGTCATTTTTGTCCATTTTCATATACAGTTTTAAGCTTAAAATTCATGATTTTATTTTCTTATGGTCTTTCAGTCTTTAAATCTATAATCCTGGTCTATGTTTGTATAAGAATATTAGATTTGAAGCTTGAAAATGTATATGAAAATGGACAAAAATGACCAAATTGAAATGAAAAAAAGATAAAGGACCAAATTGTTACCTGAAATTAAGTTAAGGGACTAAAATTATAATTTTGCCTTTCTAAAAAATATGAATAAGAATAATAATTCATGTCATCGAATTTCTGGCTTCAATTAAGTCATATATTTGGTTGAGACCGAGAATTGTTGTATGTTTTGAGTACCAAACTTGTTACTAGTGGTATTCAATTTTATGTTTGAGTAGTTGATATCAGCTTAATAATCCATTTGTACTTCACCAATGATGGTTGGTTCGGTTGGTAAGGAGTAAAATTGCTCGCAAGGTCGTGTATTTCAACTTTTTCTGCCGATTTGAGGGTATATTTGATTGGTGATCTTTGATGGTATTATGATAGCAATTTATGCCCCTTTTTAACGAATGCCAACATTCATAACAAAATCACCAATCGGTTAGGAAAACCAATGTTCGATACATGAGTTAGATAAATTTTTCTCACACTTAACTTACCTTACGTCGAAAGTCATTGATTGGATTTGCACTAGATCAAAGCTGATCTGACAATCTGAACCGAATAAATACCTGAACGAAACAAGAAAGACAAACAACGCCGCACAAAGTCGACGAACAAACCAACGACGCACTAAGACGACAAAATCATAATCAAAGAAACTAAATAGATGTGAGAATTACTTATTTCAATAAAAGGGAAAAAGGAAAACGAGTTAGAGGGGTGATTTTGAGTCAAAACTTAACCCTAAATAACCCCTCTTTGGTGGATGCAGGATAAGAAACTAGGTTTTAGTAACGGTTGTTTAAGATTATTGATACATAATATGAAAATCAACAAATACCCAAGCTCTCTTAGTTTTGTTTTTTTTTTTTTTGATAAGTCAAGAGCAAAATGACATAAAAAAGAAGAGTTGCACTCACTGTGTAAAAGAAATTTACACAGTCAGCCAATAAAATTTTGCCACATAATCCTTTTTAAAAAAATGTTAATTTATTCAATAAAAGGTAAGGTGTGCCTCTCCACGTTCTTGTCTTTGTTGTGTCGTTACTCCCCCCATTTTTTTCTCTCTACTTCTGTTGTTCTTGGCAAGGGTTTTATTGTGTTTCATTGATTCAATAAAATAAAATAATAAGCTACCATCTACTATGGAAACAAGGACTACGAATAAAATAAAAGGGAAGAAAACAAAACCAAGACAATATCCTCATATCAATTTTTTAGTCAACACTAAGAGCATAAGGATTTTTAGATCTCCCAGCCAAGAGTGTTGTAAGAATAAATTTGAAGGATGTTGCACTGCGTTAACACAACGGTGAACGAAATGGGAACTGGGAAGAGAAGGCAATGGTGCGATAGAAATTTAAGGTGACTATTAATTTTAAACATTTTCTTTTAAAAAAAGGATTATGTGGCAAAATGTTATTGGCTGACTGTGTAAAGTTCTTTTACACAGTCAGTGCACCACAATTAAACTCTAAAAACGAATAGTGTCCAACTAAGTTGATACCCTACTCTAATTTGTTGTCAATTGCTCATATGGGTGCGTTTGTTTGACGGTTTAAAATTTCATTCATGGGATTAACCTTTCCTGGGAAATAATAATGGGCATCTTATTCCTGAGTATTTTTAGAAAATTGTGTTTGGTAAATAATTGTCAGATTCATGGGAATTGTTTGTGATAGTGGGTATATGGGTAGCTATTTCCATTTTAGTACCATTTACATGGGAATCTTTTATTCCTGCCCACTTTCTTTGGGAATAAAATCATGGGTAAGTGGAAGTTATTTTTTTCCTAGGAATTCTTTATTCCCGGGAATTATTTTTTTAACTTTGTAACAAACATAGGAATCTATAATTCCAACCTCCATGTTCCTGGGAATAATTTTTTAAACCAGGAAACAAACACCCTATATATTAAAAATCGATAATGTAGAGAATTTTATTTCCAAAAATAAATAAAATTCGATAGGATTCTCGAAAACAATACACTTTTATTTGTCATATAAATATCAAAGTTTTTTTAATGAAATATTTTTTTTTTTTGTATCAGTGACTAAGCACGTTTGTATGGTCCATTGAAATAGTATATTTTTGGCTTAAATATGTAAAGTCCTCTTTACGTTCACGTGTTTTTTGTAACACCCCGTTTTCCCAATATACAAATTTCTTAAATCATTTATCAGAGTAAGCATCATAAACAACGGGATATCACATATAACATAATCCAAAACAGTTAAATAATAATTTAACCAAATATCTTAAACATTGTAGCGGAAATTATATCGTAGTCATAAAACGTTTTGGCACGCAGGCCCCATCAAAGTAATCTCAAAAGAGTTAGTTCAATAAACAAACAACATATTATTCACGTAATAGAACGAAGCATGCATAACATATAGCCCCATCCCGTTACGTATCAGAGCGACCTAGACGACACAGTGAAGGCAAGGCCACCCACGACGGAAACTGCACACTAAGCACGATCACCTGCAAGTTACCCATACGAAGGGCAACATTTTCAAGCAGAAGGGGTGAGATTTCATAACAAAATAATGTTAATCAAAGTAATTCGAATCATAATTAACATTAACATCATAATCAATCATAAGTAACTTTGCATATTTGATAAACAATTATCACGTAATCACATCATCAATCATAGACAACTTTGCATATTCAATAAACAAGTATCACGTATTCACATATTCAATCGTCATCAACAACATAGCATTATAGACATGACAATGTGACAATGCTCTTAGACTCCTTATATGCATGTGGTACCAATCGTCATCATAAGTATTAATATACTTTAAACGTGCGGAGGACAAAGCTCCTAATAAAATCGTGCGGAGGACAAAGCTCCTAATAATCGTGGTGAGGACTAAGCTCAATGAATGCTAATGCATGGACTCTTATGAACAAATCACCGTAATCAACATATCAACATGCATCCAATAATTTGGAGCTAAACGTCATCATTTCATCTTATATAGACATTATGCACTTAGTTAAATAACAGCAGCAGCATAGTCAAGTCACATAACAGAATGATATCATTATATCAATAGCAAATCAATTGCATCATAATTAAACTTTCATATCTTACATAATTGTACAATATATTAATCATGCTCAATTAATATCAATATATCTTAAACAGCTTTACAGACTGCATTAAACGTCATCATCAGGTCTCATTATCATAAGGGGGTTCACTCTTGATCCAAACGTGCGACACAGATCGCACAAGCACTCATTACACTCCAACCTGGAAGTGCTCGCGAGGCGAGGGTTCTTACTCGCCATGGCGAGTACAAGACAAGTTCCAAACTAATGCTGTTTTGAGTTTAATCTTGTCCTACATTCATCCTTAATCATTACTAGGTATGTTCAGGCACTCAAAGGCACTCAAGGTCCAACTAAAAAGTCGAAATTACAAAATCCAACATGATCTCTGCCTTAACTCGCTATGGCGAGCAATACCAAAAGAACTCGCGAGGCGAAGGGAAAGGCTCGCGTGGCGAGCGATGAAGATCATCACTCGGGAGGCGAGCGATGAATGTCGCTACGGCCAGGCTTCCTATTTTCACAAAAATCCGACGATTCTCAGGGTTCTAAGCCTAGTATTGATTCCAAAGTTTCTCCTAAACATCATCTAAGGTCCAGGAACACTTTCTACACCAATTTAATCAATTCCTACCGTTTAATCATCAATTTTAGGGATTTGACCTAGTTTTCGTTTTCTCCAATTCAATCCTAATTCTTGCTAACTAATCATCAGAATTACATTCAATTAACAATACTGAGTTATTAGTCTCACCCTTACCTTAAATTGCAGAAAATCGCAGCTCTCCCTCTTGGTTTCTCTTCTCTTGGCTTTTTCTCCCTTTTTCTCCAAAAACGTACGTACAACAATGTTTTTCTAAAACTAGGTCTAACTCTTTTATATCTCCTCTTAATTACTTATCTTATCTCACTTTCTCCCCCAAAACTATCTAAAATATCAAAACAGCCCTCAACTAAATAATATATATTATTTTCAAATCTTTATTTTATTTAACAATAAAATAAATCCCTTAATCTTATCAAATCGTCCAAAACTCATAACTTATCACAATATCAACCAAACCATCAATAAAGTCGTAACTCATTCAAATCATACCAAAATCATGCATATATTATATAAATATAATATAATCGCCTAAACTCGATTAAATAAACAATTAACGAAAGTGGGCGTTACATTTTTGGTTTTTGTTCATGTATCTTTTTTTAGTCCAGGTTTGCCTCTATTTTCCAGCACAACGCTTTTTTAACAAAAGTTATTGTTAGGGACCAAAACCAAAACGTTAAAAACATACTGGGTTTATTTTAGAAAAAAAGATATAGGGACTAAAAGCAAAAACACAGGAATTTACAGTGATCTTTTACATATTTAAGCCTTTATTTTTTAATATAATTTATTTACTTAAAAGCCAAAAAAAATAAACGACAATTAATTTTTTATATGAAAAAATAAAAAATAAAAATTGAAATTAATAAAAAAAAAATCAAAATTAACTGGTAAGATTATAAACTATATTCAATTTTTTTTAGTTAAAACCTTTTTTGACCAAAAATAAATATATAAATAATTAAACCTTTTTTTAGAATATAATAAATAAAATTCTAAGGATTTTGGACTAAAAAAATTAGTTAATTTTCGGTCAAAAATAATAAAAAGTAAATCCTTATTTTTGACAAAAGAAATATTGAAAATAGATTTTTTTTTTTAAGAACACATAGAAGGGAAGTTGTTCATAATTTTTTTGACTAAAGGAGTTTTTTTTAAATGTTGAATAAAGGAAATTTTTATTTACATTATATTTTGTCTCTTTTTTTCTCATTATTGTTTTTCTCTTGATAGCATATGTCTCGTAATTTTTTGATTGACTAAAGGAGTTTTTTTTAAAGGTTGAATAAAGGAAATTTTTATTTACATTATATTTTGTCTCTTTTTTCTCATTATTGTTTTTCTCTTGATAGCATATGTCTCATAATTTTTTGAATCGCTGACTAAGTATATTAATTTGGTCCATTGAACTAGTTTTTTTAATATAATTTCAAATAAGATTCGTTTATTCTGAAAATTAAAAACAAATCGCAATTAATTATTTATATGAAAAAAATTTCTATTAAAATCTTATAAAATATAATCATAGGTAATTGGTTAAGATTACAAATGATTTTTTTTTAATTTTACTATATATATATATATTAAAATTTAAAAGGTTGTTATTTAATTTTCTATTTTTCTTTATTTCTTGTTACTCTTTTTATGTTGATAAAATATGCAAGGTTCGGGGTTCAAACCCCGGCCACCACAAAAAAAAAAAATATGCATCTTAAGTTCTCGTCAGCTTATCTTAGTTCGTATGGACAATGCATGATATATGCAAGGTCCAGGGTTCAAACCACGACCACCACCAAAAAAAAAATATGCATCCTAATTTTCTGAATCGCTGATTAAGCATATTAGTCTAGTCAATTGAACGTAATAATAGACTTTTTTGCATCAACGAAAACACTATTAATCAAGTGTTCGACAAGGTAAAACTTCATTCATATTGGTGGATTAAGACAACTAATGCCATTTATGTTGTTGGGGTTCATGGTTGGTTGTTGTGCCCGCTTGCTTGTCCGGGCATTGGTTAGTCAGTTTCTGTCGTTTGTTGTTTGGACTCTGTTTGTAAACCTTAGTCATCTTCTTTAGGCACGTCTTGTGCTTGAGATGCTTTCTTGGTTGTTAATATATATGCCATTTTTCCTTATTCAGAAAAAAAAATATGGTCAATTGAATTAGTTTGTTAATATAATTTATTATAAGATTTATTTCCCCTAAAAAAAGATTTATTTATTTATAAGCTCATTAAATTAGAGTTAATTGTTTGTATTAAAAAAAATTCTATTTAATTTCTATAAAAAAATAATTGTTTATGAAGGTACTTTTGTTTTGGCCAAGGTTGTTAGCTACCCTTGTCGTTATCATGTTGATATTGGGGAAGCCTTGGGATTATGTTTTGCCTTGCAGTGACTTAGTGATATGCAAATTGACAACGTTGATTTCGAAACAGATTCCAAGCTTACTTGTGATGCCTTCCATACTACTTGATACGACTGCTCTGAATTTGGGTGCATTATTTCTTCCTGTCGTACTCTAGTTAGTTCTTTCTTTACCAACTCTAGGGTAGAGTTTGTTAGGCAACAAGCCAATGAAGTTGTTCATGTTCTTGCAGGAGAAGCCACATTACTAGCTAGTCTCGCCATTTATTTTCATATATCCGAATGTATTGAATCTCTTATTATATTAATGAAATGATATAAGCATATTTCCTTAAAAAAAAAAAAAAATCACAATCAGTTAATAAGATTTCAAATGATATCTAATTTTCTTTTGATTTTACTACATATATTTCTTTAATTTGAGAAAAATATGATAAAATGCAATATAATTATATATTAAATTTAAAAAGGACATAAAGTGATTTTCTTCTTCGAGAAACGACTTAAAATGGATTTTTTTTTTTAAACAAAACTTAAAAGGAAGTTGTTATTTATTTATTTTTGACGAAAGAAAAGTTTTTATTTACTTTTTCTATTTTCCCATTGTGTTTACTTTTCTATTCTTTTTTTTATTAATATCTTGAGCTTTTTAAGATTCAAATGAACTATAAATTTCAACGATATTGAATGTCCAAACTTATAAATTTAAAAACCCAATATTTTGGCTAGCCTAAATAGATCCTATCATTTCATCTAAGTATTATTGTAGTAAGTGCCATTAGAAAGAGTTTTGGAAGTAAGTGCTATATTTTGTACTGTCTTCTCTTTCTCCTTTTCTATTTCTCGTTCTTCTTTTCAAACTCAATACAGCTTCACAATTTTTCATCTTCATTCTCTTCATTTTACTGCTTCATTTGGTTGTTTTTCTTCAAATTTTTAGAATCGAAATGGAAAATTCAGATCACGACGAACCAGACAAGAAGAAGCCGCATCTTCTCACACCTGTTTCTTCCCGCATCTCACCAAATTCAACCATCCATTCTCCTAACAGTAAAAACGTAAACTTTTTTTTTGGTGATTAATTGTTGTTTAATCTTGTTTTGTTTTTTGATTAATTATGTTATTAATTGGGTCATTGAGAATCCTTCATGTTTAACACATGATATATGTTTTTTTTTTTAAACGGGAATAGATATGTATGGGCAAGGGTTTTTCATAAGTTCTCTCAAAAGTTTTAGAGGTGAAAGAAAAGACTGTTTGGTTTATTGTTTATTTTTTTAATAATGACTTGTTTATATGTTTTACTTAAAAAGGAGGCCGACAATTTTCGTTAAGTGATTTATTCTCTCCATGCAAAACAGAAAAGAGTATATTGTTGGTATTCAGAACTATATAGACGAGTGCTCACGAGATCAATCAGACATAAAACACCCTTACAGGTATTTGAAATGTTACTTTTTTTTCTTTATTGTTTTCACTACTTCAGTTATTATGAAGTTTAGAATAACTTAGGACAAATTTAAAAGATATTGACTATCATATAATGTAGGTTTTAAATAGTTAGCAGCATGGTTTAGTAAAAAGAAGGTTTCCTGTTGTTTAATTATATTTGTTAGATATAATTATAAGTGGCAATATTATATATGGTGTATGTGTAAATCTCTACTTTGATCCTTAAAAGTTTTTTTGAACACTAATATGACCTTGGAAATATAACAAGGATGATTTTTGACATAACATCAATTTTGCCGCTGTAAGCAGTAACTTTTGTTAAAATATCATTGGACCAAATTTATATAACAATCTTTTGAGGGCAACATTGAATGTTTTGAAAATCTTTCGAGTATCACAATGGGTTTACCATAAAATTATGTTGGGGCATCTCTGGCTGCTACAATTGTACAGAGAATATGTTTGGCACATTCATATCTTGTTATTTTGATGATTGGTGAATGTTAAAATGATATGGAAATATCTCATGAAATTAATATTATCGTATCTTAAAACAAAGGTGATCTATAAGGACTCCTTTCCATAATTTCTTACTAGCGAAAAGACGGGCATTCACTTGCTCGTCTTTCCGCTCTTTTTACTGCGTTAAAATTTGAAAATTATGAACTATGTCTTTTTTGAATGTGAAAATTCAAAGTTATTTTGGGGGGTGGGAAAAGTTTTTGTCCATGACCTTAACGAAGCTCGCATAAGTTAGCCCAAGTCATTTGTTGTTATTTTCTCTCTTCGATACTTATCCGCCGTTTTCTGGAGTGTTTCTCGCAAATCAATCGCCTGTAAGCCAATCTTCATTATATTATTCGCTTATTATATGTTTACATTAACTAAGTCTTGAAACTGTTTTACTTGAATATTGTTGATTCGTTCTTTTTGAGAAGTGACGTTCATTCTTCACCACTTCCTAAATCGTGAAATTTTCTAAAGCACAAGGTATGCATTTATTTTGATTTACTCTTTTACACGTTGATCATACAAGAGAGATTAGATTTTGGCGGATTCATTGTTCCGTTTTTAAAAAAATGTTTTTATTGTCCATTTTATGATTAGATACTAATATATGGTTGTAGTAATTTGCTGGTGATTTATAAGCCTAATTAATTGAGCATTCTGAGGAATATTTTTTGACCTAAAGACAATAAGTTGACTAGATCGCATGTTTTATCAAAAAGTTTTTATGGTCAACATTTTTTTTTGTTGACAAAAGCTTTCTAGTCAACATATTGTCTTTAGGTCAAAAGATATGCCTCAGAATACTAAATTAATTTGGCTTATAAATCACCAGCAAATTACTACAACCATATATCAGCATTTAATCATAAAATCAACAATAAATACATATTTTACAAAATGGAACAATGAATCCTCAAAAATCTAATCTATCTTGTATGATCAACGTGTAAAGGAGTAAATCTAAATAAATGCATAAAATTTCACGATTTAGGCAGTGGTAAAGAATTTCACGATTTAAAGAATGCACCCTAATATTTATTGATAGATATTTTCTATGTCTCTAGAGATCTTATTGGCTCTATAAATTTGGCCGATGGCTTTAAAACAACTGTTTCTTGAGAGTTTAGTTTTTTAATGATTAAAGGAGAGCTTGACGAGATTGTGGCTGAACTTGAAGTGAGTAGAAGAAAACTAGTCGGTTTGAAGATGCAAAAGGATGCAGCTATGGGAATGAATTCCACCAATGCTGATGTAGTGAATGGAAACTTGTCTCCTGAGAAGCCTGCAGAGAGAGCCATTACTTTGTCCGACTTGAAAAATTCAATTGAGGAAGCCAAGGTTTTATTTTTTGTGATTTCTTTCCTTCTCTCATTCATTTGTCGATTCTCTGTCTAAGATATATGCTTGGCTGATGTCACAGATAGTGAATGATGATCGTCTTTCAGAGCTTCAAGATGCACGGGTAGGAAATTAAATATTGACAAAGCAATTCCAAGAACGCCAGGTTTGTAAATGGTTTTGTCATTATTTCTTGAGTAATTTAGATGCATATACTCTAGGGTTCCATGTAAAAGTATATTTTTATGTGTGTTTAAAATTTAGAGTATAAAATTTGCTTTTAAATAACCATACTTAATCCACGTTAGTAATTTTTCACATATTTTAATTTTATATGGAGTTGTTTCATATTTTATAATAGGGTTTAAAATTATATGTTATAAAATATAACGAAAAATTTGTATTCAAAATTCGATTATATTAAAATGTATCTGCAATACTATTTTTATTTGAAGTGTGTTTGATTATTTTTTTGCTAGATTATTACCAATAAAAAAAAATATTTAGGGACTAAAGCGTAGATTTTAACACAAGAGGGGAGGCGAATGTAATTCAAGCTTCCCTCAAAGGAGGGGAGTGAAAAATTTTCTAATATGTTTTGAATAAGAGGGGAGGAAAGTGTATATTTTAACATAAATGGGGAAGGAAGTGTAATTCAAGCATCTTTGAAGGAAGGGGAGTGTAATTTACTCTAAATTAAAAAGGACAAAGTGTTTTTTCTAGAAATGACTTAAAATGGATTTTTTTTTATATACAAAACTTAAAAGGAAGTTATTATTTATTTATTTTTGACTAAAGGAAAGTCTTTATTTACTTTTTCCTATTTTCCCATATTTCTTGTATTTACTTTTCTATTCTTTTTTTATTAATATCTCGAGCTGTTTGAGATTCAAATGGACGATAAACTTCAATAGTTTCAACAATGTTAAATGTCCAAACTCAAATTCAAGTATTATATATTGAGTTTTAAAGACCTTAATTTGACCCATCATTTTAAAAATTTAGACAAGTGTTTAAGAGTGAAATACTAGCATAAAGGGTTTTGGAAGTAAGTATATTTTGTACTCTGTACTCTGTTTTCTCTTTCTTCTTTTCTATTTCTCGTTCTTCTTTTCAAACTCAACACAGCTTCACAATTTTTCATCTTCATTCTCTTCTTTGTAATGCTTCGTTTGGTTCATTTTTCTTCATCTTTTCAGAATCCAAATGGAAAATTCAGATCACCACCAACCAGACAAGAAGAAGCAGCATCTTTTCACACCTGTTTCTTCCTGCATCTCACCAAATTCAACCAACCATTCTCCTAACAGTAAAAACATAATTTATTTTTTTTAATATCTTTTTTTTTTTTGGTGATTAATTGTATTAAGAAAAACAATAAACTGACTTTACTTTCTTTCTAGTTTCTTACAATATTGCATGTTTTAGGGAGAAAATTTATCTGAAAAAAAATGGAAATATGATGGAAGAATGTAGATTGAAGTAAATAATTTTAAGATTATAATGAATGTGTATATAGGGATTGATGTTTTGTTATGAGCATTGCTCAAGACATTTAATTTTCTCTATAGTTTCTTGTTTACACTGTCATAGGGGATTCTTTCTCTGGTTGAGGGTTACATTAATACTTCTTAGATACATATATGTAAGATTTATTGTCATTATTTATACCAATTTAACTTGGAATTCATCGCTCTTACTGAGTTGAGGTGACATTGATTTTAGGATGGAATACAGACTTGAGTGGGAATTAACCAGTCTTCCTGAGTTCTTAACATGGTAATTAATTTATGGATAAAATCAAATTAACTTTACTTTTTAATTTTCCAACATAAACCTTGCACTAATCTTAATATTTAGGCAAATAGGCTAAGCCCAATTAAATAGTTTTTATGATATTTATCTAATTTTTCGATGGTTGAACCTCGATTTGTTTAACCAATTTTTTATTTACATTTTATGATTTATGCACTTCATTTATTTTTTCAATAAATTTTTATTTATCTATTTGTCATTTGATTCAACCATGGTTAAATCAATTGAACCAAGTGAACCAATGACCTGTAGTAATATCTTGAGGTTTATTTCATGTATGTGCAATGTTTGATGCTATACATCCCATGACAGCTAATATCTAAGAATGAAAAAACATTCAAGAATAAATTAATGTTCTAAATAAAATATTTTAAATTTGGTAACATTTTTTAACATGATTCTATATAAGAGTAAAATATTTTTTTCATAAGGTTCCAATTTGAATCTTATACCAACGATAAATTTTTTTAAATGTTACGAAAATCGAAACCTCTAGATGAATGAGCATGATTTAGTTGATAAGAAATTGACTAACATGTAAAATTATGAGTTCAACTTCTTCTGTTATCGTTAGAACTCATAATTTTACATGTTAATCAACTTCTTATCAACTAAGTCACGTTCATTCATCTAGAGGTTTCAATTTTCTTACCATTTAAACAAATTTATTGTTGGTATAAGATTCAAATTGTAACCTCATGAAAAAAAAAAAAATTACTCTTATATAGAATCATGTTAAAAAAATGTTACCAATTATAAAATCTTTTATTTAGGACATTTAATTTATTCTTTAATGTATTTTCATTCTTAGATATTAGCTGTCATGTGGATGTATAGCAACAAACATTGCACATACATGAAATAAACCTCAAGATATTACTACATGCATATCATACCACTCATCCTCATATCATACCTATACATCTGAAATCGAGGTTTACTTTTCTTCATACTCAAACTATATAAAATGTTGTTAGTTGCTGCAACATTATCAAACTATATAAAATGTTGTTAGTGGCTGAGAGGTTTACTTTATCAAACAACTGCAAAAACTTTCAACACTGAGCCTATTTCAAATTATGATGAGAAGATCCCTTCTAGAAGTTAAAGTGGAGCAAAGTATTATAAAGCCGTAAATGATAGTAACGTTAGATAGGTTAATTAGGAGTTAGTTGGTTTAATTGGCTATATAAGCCTTAATGTACTAGTTAATGTAACAATTCTCTCATAATCAATATTATTTTCCTTTTCACTTTTCTATGTTTTTCTCTCATATATGAATTCTATAAAGAATTGTAATACGTTATCAGAGAATAACTATTCCGTTATTTTCTTGAGAAAATTTTCATCGATTCCTTTGTTCATTTACTTATACTCCATGTATGATTCTTGAGGTTTCAGCATACCTCTGTTTAGATTTATGAAGAAAAGAAATTATCTTGATTATAACTCAAAACCATTCATCCATATCTTATTCAATGTATTTTATTTGGTGCAACCTTTGAATTTTACCGGACTGTGTTGTTGAGTTTATGATGGAACTAGCGGATGCATCACCGCACTTCTTAATCACTTTTAGATTAGATACATTAAAAACATTAAAATTTTAACACTATGAATAGCTGGGAAGAAACTGCGAAATTGCTAGGAACTCATGGCTAGTGATTTACTTTAAAATTTTTGTGTCAATATCCTAGTCAAATTTTGTCAAAAAAAAAAATCCTAGTCAAATAGTTAGGAAATTTAAATTTTGAATAGTATTTCGCTAGATATTAGTTTGAAAATAGCTAGGAATTTCTAAATATTAATTAGTTGCGAATAAGCTAGGAAATATTTTGCTATGTAATTTGCCGCCCAATCCATGCCACGGCCAGTTTGATACCTAAATCACAACCAAATTTGTAGCTAATTGAGTTTTGCTAGAAATTAGCTACGCGTTAGCTACGATTTGTGGTTCTTCATTCATAATTTTTCAACCGAAGTTCCCAACTTAATTTGACACCTATACTCTTGACAATGCAAAATCCAAATTTGAGTGATCTAGAGGCAGTGCATACAAGAGTGAGAAAGGAAGGATCGAAAACATGTGTAACCAAACACACTCTCATCTTCGGTTTTGCATCCTCACTAACACATTGCATATTATTATATGCATTAATATTAACTCCCCTGCTAATTTTCTCATTCATTATAACACTGAAGCCATGTTATATCCCTTTTTGTATCGGCAGGGTTGCTCTCATGATTTAAATTTTGTCAATTCAAGCCATGTTATATATAAAACCAATAATGTTAAGTTTTAACTTCACAACTTTAAGCTTTTAGGATATAGAGTGTGTTCTTTACTATATTGAAATTATAAGGAAGGTTTCTGAATTGGGGATTTTTGGTTTTATTGAGGGTTGTGGAAGAAACAACGATTTTGGTGATGAATTGTGGGAATTTGAATAAAGTTTAAGTGATTCTGTTGCATTTTGGCAAATTGTACTTACTTTCCTCATATATTAAGGGATATAGGTTTCGATTTATTATTATATAATAATAATCAAAGAAGTCAAGAATGTGGCAGATATGGTCAGTGAATCCTGTGTTCACTTTGCAGCGCACCAAATACCTCAGTAGTTTTCCTCAGTGGAAATGGTAGAAAAGTCGTAGATGATGTAATTCTTCGCACATTACTTGTTATTATTTGAGCATTCCTTGCAAAAGACGGGTTGTTTGGTTCAACTTCGCCAAGTCATCTGCAACACTATTCGCCTCACTCAGGTTACCGTGTACTAAGGAAACCTTCAATATTATTTGCCAAGTCTCATCCTTCCATGTTCGATCCTTCTTTCGAACAGTCACTCAATCAATATTATTTGGATTTGGTCGAAATACAGCTTGCACAGACTGCACAATTAGTAGCACCTATATACATCAAGCAATACGCCACTTTCTTGCTAAGCGAAATAAAAGCAAAGCAACACATCAAGCACAGGACCAATCTATTCCTTATCAGAAAATTAAAATAAATAAATCTTTTAACACATAAAATAATTTCACATCTCATGCTATAACCCTATCTATAATAAATAGATCTCATGTTCTCCTGTAAAAAAAATACACCTCTTGTTAAACTCTAACATCACTTGTTGAATATTATAGAGCAAGATCACATAGTTAGGGTATTAAGAGATCAACCATAAGCTAAAACTTGTAACTTCCGTATTTGATATTTGCACAAGATGATCACACTCCGGTATTTTAGAGCTTGGTTGAATATATATGTATATCCATCATTCGATATGATCTCATAATTTTAAATTAGTTTATTTTAAAATAAATTCAAACTTTGAATGAATTTTATCTACTATGTACCGGTATCCAACCAAACTTCAAGATACATAAGAACATACCTTTGCATAATTGCTTTTTCTTTGTTCTTATTCTTGTGTTTGCTTTTCTTTTAGAATGTTTCTTGTGTTTGTTTCTTTGATGATGTATGTTTTTCTAGTCTCTACATTATTATGTCAAAGATAGTAATAGAAATCACGCGATTTAAGTATTATATGTTTGTTTTTGTTTTGTAGTATGTCGAGAGAATTATAAACATGCATAAACCCTTTCCTAGCAAAAGCCAACCGAATTTTTTTGGCTCGAATCTTCTTGATGAGGCTCTCGCTATCTCTCCATTCTCAGATCAAGCCCTTCAACTTCGAGCGATGTCTATGCTATGTCTTAGAAGGTTCAAGGACCTTGAAAATATGCTTCAAGAATATACTCCTAAGTTGAAAATGACATATGATTCCATATCGGCTTCCTGATAATTCTAGATCAGAGTTTGTTCGAGAGCGTCTCTGAATTGATAAATCTTTGATCGCTTATTTCTTTAAAAATGACCAAATGAAGGATATTGGAGGTAAAAAAAAATGTTTGAATTATTTATTCATTATTTATTTTAAAGTAGATTATTATATTTAATTTGACTTGGTCATATTGTAACAAATAGTTTATTATTTTTGATCAAACAAAATAAATTTTTTTGTTACAGACTTACGGTAACAAAATAATTGTTTATGGTTATATAACTTTTCGAAATAGTTTTTTTTTTTTTTTTTAAGAAGTAACTTTTCCATATCTTCACAAACTGTTTATTCTTGATGGATTTCAATGCATATCCTTTAAGAATAATCCATTTACTTAGCAAGAATAATTGTAATTGGTATTTTTTCATTGGCAACTAATATTTGTTCTTATTTAAAAAAAAATAAAAAACTATTTACTATTAAAAATCCTTTCATTACTTTGATCTGTAAATTATTACTCATATACAGTTCATGTAAGATGGGTGGGAAAGACGATTTGTGCTAGAAATGTTGGTAAATAGTTTAATTAATGTCATGGTTTAAATATGTAAAAATTAAATGATTTTTAGAGTTTAAATCGAAAGTCCTAGTATCATAGGGATTAAGTTAATGTTTTTGCCAGCTACTAATGCAATTTTTTTTCCAATGCTTGATTTAAAAAACTCCATTAAATTTCAAAATAATGTACGTTAAAGTTATATATATACACGTTTATTCAAAGAAGACCAATTGGTAGCAAACTATTTCTATTTTAAGATCACATACTAGGCATTGTTTTTACAATTTCTTGTCTATTGATTAAGTTAATATGGATTAAGATAGTCGATACATGTTTAAATGTTCACTGAGATTTCTTGGTTTAATTGTATGAATGTGAATTACACATACTTGGTTTTAGGGAAAACATGTTTCCATTTAGACCCACTAGACCCTGCAATGGTTCTTCTCCAAACCGGAAAAAGCATCGCTAGAGCTGCATTCCGTTGCAAGAGCGTGTCCGACCACTGTTTCCCTGATGTAACATACTGTTATCCGATGACACCATTTCAAAGCCACCAACAACCAAACCATCTGGAAGTCCTCAAACTGAATGTGAAATTGTAAAGCCATTATTTTGTTACAATAAAACTACAAGGACAGAATTTTATCTTTTCAATGAGAAGTTTCACATTCTGTTTGAGGGCTTCGAGATTGTGTGGTTGTTCGTGACCTTGAAATGGCCTTAAAACGGTGTGTTACAACATTCAGGAAGCAGTCGTAAGACCAAGATGCGGTCTTGTAGCAAAAAGCAGCTCCGAAGAGGCTTTTTTCAGCTTAGAGAAGAACCCATTGCATGGTTCGGTAGGCCTAAATGGAAACATCTTTTCCCCAAAACCAAATATATGTAATTCACATTCATTAAATCCAGAAGGAAAAAAAAAAAAACAAATAAATGTTTATCCATATATCAACCACCTTATAAAATATTAACTTTATCGATATATAAGTAACATAAAAAAAGCCTAGTATGTGATCTAAAAATAGAAGCAATCGGCTACCAATTGGTCTTCCTTGTTATATACGGTTAATGTACATTGATTTGAATTTGATAGGAGTTTTTAAAATCAAGTGTGGAAAAACATTTCATTAGTAGCTGACAAAAGTATTAACTCAAACCCGTGATACTATGGATTTCAATCTGATCTCAACTTTCCTTCACAATAAATATAAACTGAACCCCATGACATCAACTTAATTATAAATCCAAAAAGAATTGATCGGTTTGTTAAGATTTGAAAAAGTTTAAACAAATGTCTTGTTAGTAATAAAAGAATTGATCGGTTTAACACATTTCATTTATGATAATATTTCAAATACAATGAGGAAATATAAGAACATACTTTAAAATAAATAAAAAATTGTAACATTTTGATTACCTCGGGTATCCTTCATTATTCCATTATTCCCACTTTTAAAGAAATCATCAGTCGTGACACGCTTTATCAAATCAAAAAAACATTCGAATATAAACTCTATCGAAAAGACTAGAATTTGTCTGTAATTTCCAAACTAAGAATATATTCTCGAAACATACCTTCAACGTCCTTAAACCTTATCAAAAATAGCAAAGATCTCATTCGAAGTTTAAGGGCTTGATCTGAGCATGGAGTGATAGCAAGAGCCTCATCAAGAAGACTCACAACCAAAACTATTTCGCGTGGCTTTTGCATAGCAATAAGGGTTCGTGCATCTTTAATATTTCCCTCAACAATCTACAAAACAAAATCAGACATGTAATAATTCTTAAATTGTGTGAGCACATTCAAGAATAAAATAATTGTTTAAGGTTTACCTGACCATTGGCCAATTTTGTTATGTGAGAGAATAGATTTCAACCTAAGAACACCACTTTGTGTTTGTTTGTTGAGAAGTGGTAGAACCCAAAGTGGGTATTTAACGTTGAGCTCAAGAAATATATAAGGTAAGCAAATAAATGGGGACGCGTCAATGAGAACGAGAACAGAAAGAAGTGAATCAGCTTCTACGTGCCAAATTAAAATCATGAAAGATCACTAGTAACGGAAAACATATATCAATTTGAGGGTGAGGCCTTGATTACCCTATCGTGTTTAGGGGTATTTACCTTTTAAGATATTAACCAATTAAAATGTAATATTAAATGTCAAATAAATAAGTCAATTTTTCTATAAAAGAAATCAATTTTAATAAGGTAACTTTTAATTTATATTTAATTATATTTAGGTATACAATCTTAATTAATTTACACTATAGGGCTTGTAACAATTAAAATTTCACATCAAATACGTTCATAAATTTTATTCCATTCCAAAACCTAAAACACACATAACATGCAATTTCTTCTTCATTCTTCTTCCCATATTGATTGTTCAATTCTCTCGTTCCAGAATTGCCGCAGTTTCCAATTATCGTGAAATCGTTGCCGTCCGTTTGATTCCAGACATCGTGAGATGGTCGTTGTTTCCAAAAGCTATATCCACGAATTGCTCACGAATTAACACTCACCTTATGAAATTCATGTTTGTATTAACATTATTTATTATTTATTTATTTTACTTTGTATTCTATTCCATAGTGTTAACCGACCTCACACCGTGGTCACAATCTGAACAAATGTTCATTTCTGCAACCTAAACACTTTTCAAATAATGCCTATTAGATTTTAGGCTTAATTGCACTTTTGGCCCCCTATCTTTTCAAAAGTTGTGATTTTGACTCCCTAAGTAATTAAAATACAAAAAAGCCCCCTATGTATTGGATCTTTGGCAATTTTAGGCCCAAGATCAATTTTTGACTTGGTCTTCATTGACGTGACACCCACATCATTTATTTTTTTTAAAAAAAAAATTAATTAAAAAAATAATTTTTTTCAATAAATAAATATTTTTAAATAATTAAAAAAAATGAATTTTTTAAAATTTATAATAAAGAATTTGATTTATCCTCTAAAATTAAATTATTTCATAAAATTATCTCATTTAAACACACTCTAATCAGTCAAACACAAGCACGATTTAAGGAAACTTTAAGCTTTATTTTAACATACTTGAATTCTTTTAACAACAGGCTTGGCGATCGACTGAAGACGATTTGTTATCTGCTTCTTCAACTTGTGAACTTCTTCCACTGATCGGAAAGTTTGATTGGCTAATTGGTGGCTACCTGTTTCAGAAGAATAAACACGACAAACAAAGGGAAAAAGGAGTATAAAATGTAGGGGAAAGGTGATAATTGGAAAGCTAAAATCCGTGTGGGTTTTTTGTGTTCTTGTACACGTTTGTGTTGTCTTCCTGCATTAACAAAACAAATTTGTTTATTCTCTTAGATTTTTGTTTTGTCCATGCAAAAATTCTAACTCCATATGCATCGAACGTAAATATATATTCTTAAATACTAATTCAATATCTGTCCAACATAAAAATACTACTCCATACCTGATTTTGATTTTGGTTTTGATTTTGTTGCATCCTAATTTTTAGGGTTGCTTGAAAAGTGTAGTGTTTGAAACCAAATTGTGAGTTCAGGACACTACTACATAAATGTAGGGAAGATACTAGCATATTGGAGGATTTGAAGTAAACATCATTGAAACGCAACGTTTCACTTTTTTTTTTTTTTTTTAAATATAAAATAAAGAAATTAAATAGAATAAAATAAAAACTAGACTGCAGCCACCTAACCCCACCCTCATTTTATTTCTCCCGAAGCTTCTGTATCCCTCTTTCAGTTTCCACTTCTTCTACCATCCTTCAGTACATCATTTTCCTTCCTCTCTTTCAATATACCATATTTCTTCCATAAACCATACACATGTGAGATCAATTTCACATCTAATCAAAGATATCTCAACTCTTACAAGTGCTCTTGGGTGGGATTTTGAGTTTGGGTTTGTGGATTAAGAAAGGAGAAGAATGCCATACTGTGAAAGTTGATCATTAAGACTTCTTGGAGGTATATTTATCAATTTACAACTCAATTAGTGCATATTTAGGCATGATTGGTGTTAGGAATTAATTATTGAGATTAGAGTAGATGATATGGGGATTTTATGGTTAACATAGTTATAGAAGTAGTAGAATGAGTTTCTAATTCATGAGAAAAATTATTGATGCTCAGATATGATGCCAGATGTTTCATATGCTACTTCAGGAGTGGTTAGAGAGCAGACTTAGTTGATGTGCCTTAACTGTGAGTTGATGACGATCATTATCAATTATTTTAATTATCATTATTATTGATATTTTGAGTATTTATCAAATTGGGGAACACACCCTTTGAACATTCTTCTCGTCATTGTTATATAATTTCAAAGTCATCAAATTTAACTATACTCTATTCGGATTTATTTATTGAGCAAAAGATTTGAAATTGACGTTTGGTTGCATATACTATGACATGAGTTTTGAGATATGGAGAAATACGGTTTTGAGATATATGTTCTTGGAAATTTTTGATATTAATATGCGCTCCATTTGAATTTGAATTTTTACTTGTGATTTATAAAGTAGAGAAATTGAAACGGAAAATTTCATTGTATGTATTTTCATAGTTTTGTTGATATGTTGTGAAACATGGTTTTGAAATATGCGTTCTTTGAAAGGTTAGATATTAATTTGTACGCGATTTGGATTTTGAATTGGATTTGCATTTGGATTTACTTATGTTTATAAGTAGTAGATTTTCGATTGAGTTTTGATGATACGTATTTTGAAATAAGTTTCGTTATGTTGTGAAATATGGTCTTAGCATTGTGTTTTAAGAATGGTGTTTTAAAAATTATGGTTATAATGACGACGACCTAGGTGCACCTAGTATGTGATTTCAATTAGGTAGAGTTACCCCGTTGGATGGAGCCGCCCCGATGGAAAGGCCACCATTAGGAGGAGAGGGCTATCAATGAGAGGTAAACTTCCTAATTGAAAATGTTTTACACTTTGTTTTGAGTCGAGAGAAAAGAGATATCCGTTAGATGGAGTCGCCCCTATGGAAAGGCCACCATTAGGAAGAGAGTGCTATCAACGAGATGAAGCTAGTTCTCGATTCACCCATTAGATTATTTTCGCTAAAGTTGGATTTTTATACTTTCTTCAAAGTCGATTATTTTAGTATTATTAAATGGAGTTTGAATTTATATTCTATTTGGATTTGATTATTTCGATTCCTTTTTCATTATACGCGATTTCTATATTTTCTTTAAAGTTGTGGATTTGGGTTCACTTCTTTACGACATTGGAATTTTGGTATAGTCTTATTTGTTTGTGAAACTTATAAGATTTCTGAATTTTCACGGTACACTTGTTTGTGAGTTTATTATATTTTTACACGGTTAGTAACTTTGTAAATCAAAATTTGATTTGAGAAAAGTAAAGAATCGTGCCCTTGTGTGTTTCCCTTCTAGTGGTGGTGGTTGTTGTCTCTCACTAAGTCCTTGTAACTTACTCCTTCATTTTCTATTTTTTTTCAAATTTCCAAGTAGCTATGGCATCCTTTTTCGGTGAAGGAACATGTAACTGAAAATGGTTACGTCGGAGGAGCGCATAACATAAAATGGTTACAGTGGAGGATCGTTAGACGGTGGTGGTTAGCGAACGATCCCTCATTCTAGCGCCAAATGATATGTCCGGTGAGGATGGATGAGAGGCAACGGTGGCAGAAAGGGCTCTAGTACAGTGGCGACGAGTCTTCGTGATGGAACGAAAGGTGCATTTAGGCACGTTAGCGCACTAACGCTCAAGTCAGTAATGGAACTGAGAGAGAGTGTGTAGAAAGTGTTGTGAAAAGTGAGTCATACCTTGAGCATGAAGCAATGTCGCCCTTATATAGGCGCGCGTTGAGAATAACCGCCTCCAGGTTTTGCGGCGTGTGATTAGGGACAATTAGAAGGGTGATCCTCGCGCGTGGGTTTGAATGGATGCGATGCAGTGCACCAAAGTTGATGTGATCCTTCGGGCACACGAACTTAAGGAGGTGTAAGTTAAGCCACGTGTCAACATGGGATTGGTCTCTGACCGGTCCGAAACAATTACCGTTTGAAGAAAAAACTAATTATCCTCGTTGTACTTGGTCCTGGACGATAATTTCTTTTATCTTCCCCTGTGTGAAACTATGTAAAGTTTGATACTTATGTCAATAAATATTGACTCTCTATTTCATGTCATTGAATGCTCGTCAAATACATCTTGCGGTCCTTTAAGTTTGATGTTAATAACAAATTAGTCTTTTGGGTATTTTTTGTTACAAATTGCTTCTTTAAGTAATAGAATATTTGCACTGTTACCCATTTTTTTCAATCAACTTCGTTAAAATGTGCTTATGGACCATTTAAAATTAAGGTGGTAGGTTCAAAAGTGTTTATGACATCAACCATGATTACTAACGCATATTTTCTTCTTCTTATTTTTGAATTTAAGTTTAATTTTATAAATAAATATTTCATCAATAGTATTATAAATCAAGTAAATGATCAATTTTGATTTAAATCAAGACTGAATATCACACATATGAACTATAGTTTTGAGAGCGATGAATTTGAACATATGAATTTAGTATTAAACGTTCAAATAAACACTTTTTAATCGAGTTTGATGAAAATAGAATAATAATGAGGATATTTTATGATTTAAAAAGACTAATTTATTATAATTATTTAAATTTTAAGAACCACGTATGATATTCGATCTAAAATTCCCTTCCACTAACTTTATGCTATCATGACCCGTCCGAAAGTAATTTTTTAAAGTTTGGAAGTCAATGATATATATTATTTTTTACCAAGTCAAAGTCAATGATTTATATTTTAATCGCACTTGATTTATTAAAATTGTCAACCATTGACTTTTTTTCCATCTCATATTAATTTACTAGGTTCATTTCGAAAGTTATTAAGTTGATGGCCCCACAAGTTTGAAACTAAACAGTAGCTTTATACTATTTATTTCAACATTAGCACCGTGGAAGTGATCCAAGCAAATGCTATTGATATCAAATTAACAAACAAATTATTTATTAAATAAGCTTATTTTTCTTTGCAGCAATGGATTCAGAAATGGTAAAGAAGCTTGGAACATCTCTCTTGGTTCCTTCTGTCCAAGAGCTAGTAAAGCAACCCATCGCCAAAGTTCCAGAACGATATGTTCAGCAAAACCAAGAACCTTCTGTAGTATCTAGCACAATCTCTTTACCACAAGTTCCAGTCATCGATTTGAAGAAGTTATTGTCTGAAGAAGATGGAACTGAACTAGAAAAATTCGATCATGCATGCAAAGAATGGGGTTTCTTCCAGGTTTGAATCACCGTCTCCCTTTTTTTTTTGTATGAGTCACAATCTCAATGGTTACATACTATAAAGCACGGACACTGACACGGACACCGAAACGACACTGACACGGACACGTCGACACGGATAAAATTTTGAGAAAATGACATAATTTAATGTAATCACAAGTGTCGTGTCGGTGTCGGACACGATACGTGTCAGACATTGGGACACGCCTTAGAGAGGTTACACATATGATTTATGGTTTTATTGTAATTTGGTAGTGTTAGTTGTCCCGTAACATGAACCATGATTTTCAAATTATTGGCAGTTGATCAATCACGGAGTCAATCCTTTATTGGTGGAAAATTTTAAAAAACTTGTCCAAGACTTCTTCAATCTGCCAGTGGAAGAGAAGAAAATATTATCTCAGAAACCAGGAGATATGGAAGGTTTCGGTCAGATGTTTGTTGTATCAGATGAACACAAACTGGAATGGGCAGATTTATTCTACATTATCACTCATCCATCATACATGAGAAATCCAAACTTATTTCCTAGTATTCCCCAACCATTCAGGTTCTTTCCGTTCTTCTATTTGAAAGAAGAAAAAAAAAAAATTGACATCCTTGCTGTGCACATCCTTTTGTACTACTCTGGAAAATTTCAGTTAAACAAATATTTTTCAGTTGCGTGACCATTATTTTTCCACTCAATTAACCAAATAAATTCTTGAAAAATAGTGGTCACGTAACTAAAAAATGTGATCACACAAATCATATATTTAGTTAGCTTAAATTTTTCAGAGTAATGCAAAGGGATGTACATTCTATTTGTACGTCTTATTTTCAAGCATACTAAATATTTAATATTTAAGAAACTTCATCATTTTTATATATTTTTTCATTTACAGAGAAAATCTAGAGATGTACTCTTTAGAACTGAAAAAGCTATGTGTGACGATCGTTGAATTTATGTCAAAAGCATTAAAGATCCAAAAAAATGAATTGCTAGAGTTGTTTGAAGAGGGAGGTCAAGCAATGAGGATGAATTACTATCCTCCTTGTCCCCAACCAGACAAAGTCATTGGACTCAATCCTCATTCTGATGGTACTGCCCTTACCATTCTTCTCCAACTCAATGAAATAGAAGGCCTTCAAATAAAAAAAGATGGAATGTGGATTCCTATTAAGCCTCTCACAAATGCTTTTGTTATCAACATTGGAGACATGCTAGAGGTAATTAATTAAAACAAAGAGTTTAATAATGTCGTCACATTATAATCAATCAAGTGTGTGATTGTCTTCGTGAGCTTAGTTCAGTTGCTATAGATAATGTATAAAATATGTAAGGTCTGGGGTTCGAACCCTGGTCACCACCAAAAAAATCAATTTCTTTTTACACCAACGATAAATTTGAATGAAACTCAAAAACAAAAGCAATCCACAAATTTCTTTTTCATGTTACATTTAGTAGCTATATTATATTACAACAATTAAAAAAAATCATTCCTTCAAAAAAAAAAAAATCAGAAGACAATCAATGTAAATATTTTGATTTTACCAAATATTTTAAATTGTTCGACAGATAATGACGAATGGTATTTATCGAAGTATTGAACATCGAGCAACAATTAACTCAGAGAAGGAGAGGATTTCGATTGCCACATTTCACAGTGCTAGGTTGAATGCAATTCTTGCTCCAGTACCAAGCCTTATTACTCCTAAAACTCCTGCAGTGTTCAAGGACATTAGTGTGGAAGATTTCTTCAAAGGATATTTCTCACGCAAGCTTGAAGGAAAATTGTACATTGATGACATGAGGATGAAAAATGAGTGATAGTAATAATGCATTGGCATGGAAAATTAAATAAAGATCATAGCAAATAAAGTCATGTTGGATGTGATGTTGTACAATATAATAATGTCAGTTTGAATTTACTCTTTGTTTAGTAATGTCAGTTTATCTATAATATACACCAAAGTGCATAAGAACTTACATTTGAAATGTAATTATGTAATAACAGATGCACCGACACTTTACATTTATTTTTATCGTTTTGTGCTTTGTTTGTGAGTGAGGGCTAAATGAATTAATGGCAAACTAGGATTAATTACTTGACTAAATTGAGTGCCTTAAAAATAATCAACTAGTAATTTTAGGATGGAATTTTACTTCGGACCTAACATCCTTAGTAATTCCACTCACGCTTTTATTTCTTGTTACGCTACGCCGTCGCGTTTAGTTTTTCAAGTTTACCGTTAGCTTAGAAAAAATCTTTTTACCAAAAAATCAAATATATCAAACTTCAAAACATATTTTCTTAATAAACCTTTGATTTTAATCCAAGTGTTTTTTCTTTTTATTTTCTTAATCAAATGTTTAATCAATTTAATATCCATATTAGAGTTGAGTTTCGTATAATTAAAATTTGACCAACCTCATCTTATTCTTTCATGTCTTGAGGCCTCTTATCTCTTCTTAAAACCTTTTTTTTCTTTTCAAAAATGTTAAAATCAATCTAACCCACCAAAAATCATTTCTTTTGAGAACGAACTACGTTGGGTTTTGATCCCTTTTCTTTAAGAGTATGTAGGCAAAGGATTTATCCTTCCAAATCAAATAAAAACAACAAAAACATACTTCTTCTCCCCCATTCTTTCACCTAGACTCTTAGGCAATAATTTTCAAATAAGCAAAATAATTTAGCACAAGATAATTAGGCAAGAGGTTCCTACGGAGTACCGTAGACGCTTAGGGTGATAGCACCTTCCCTTCGCGTAACCAACCCCCGAATCCAAAATCTCATAAGGGTTTTTACTCACTTTTTCCCTTCCCACGAATAAAAGTAGAGAGTTCAAAGATTGAATATTCAAATCAATTAATGAGTTGATATCCGAAAATCAAGGAGCACACCTTCCTAGACTTATAAACTTTAGAACCATATATATATATGTATGGGTTTTGCTAGAAGACACATTTTATGAATGTGTCTTTTAACAAGTTATTCTATGAGCATTTGCTAAAAGACACCAACTAATTTTTATGAAGGTGTCTTTTAGCAAAGTTATAACTGAAAAGTGAAAATCACACCTTGAGGTGTGGGTTGCTAAAAACACCTTCATGGGTGGCTTTTAGCAAAACCCTATATATATATAATCTGCATATCATGTGTAGTTGTTTACACCTTAAATGAGCTCAACATTCTCAACTTATGATAAATGAAGTGTGTTGTTGTGTTATGTTTAGGTCATTATATCATGTACGTCACAATTCTTGACTCTTCGTTTATACATTTTTAAGTCTACCGTTGTTTAGATCATTCTTTTTTTTTTCTTTTTTAACAAAAATAAACGATATTCATTCTTTTAAATTGATAAAGTACAACAATACAATATAAATCAAAAGTCACGGGGAGGAGGTGTGTTGCGAGTAATTTACCTAAATGTTGGATTTGGGTCCTTTTGTATTGGACCTATGTAAATGGCCCTTTGAACATTTGCTTGGTTCAGAACATTTATCAAACATGTTTTCAAGCATTCTATATTGACTATTACTTTTCCCACCCTGCCTGTTTCTTGCGCGCCCTACAAAAAAAATCAAAAATACCCTTGGTTCGGATTATTTAATCCCAACCATATTGCTAGAGCTTTCCAGAACACCAAATCCGAACAATTTTTATATGTGTTTATTGGTGTTTTCTTTGATGTCAAAGGTCTCTGTTGACCGTTATATAAGTCCCAGGTCATAAGTACATACAATGAAAATGTGTTTGTCATTCAAAACCGTCCATAAAACGCATTAAAACTCCACTAACTGGCCAAACCTTTGGTGAAACGCACCGTAAAAAAATAATTGAGAGTGTCCGGATTATATATTCCGGAAATGACAAAAACTATCCAGATTATAAAATACAGACAACTTCTTTGGAAGATCAACAGACCTATTAATGGCGCCCTATTTGAACTTTTCATCTTTATCCATAGTTCAAGTTCCAATTTTCATCATCATTGCACCTTTCTTCACAAGATTTCCAAGATTTTATGTCTCCCAAGGAAATTAATTATCCACTATCTCAAGGCATTTACGCTTCTTTGCTTCTTTCCAAGATATTTGCTTCTCTCCATTATCTCAAGTCACATTCACCATTATAAAAAGCCATGTTACCTTCTTGCATTACCACCAAATCCTGACTTTCTTTCCTTTGCATCTTCCATCTTCCCTTCTGACTCAAGGCAACAATAAACTCCTTCACACCATGGAAATGCTTCCACCAGAACTTCAACTCGTCATTGCCAAGAAGATCGCCGTTTCAAGCACTAGAGAGTTGCTAACCTTCCGGGCATCCGCAAAATTTCATCGGAGACTTTCCGAAAACCCTGAGGTGCTCAGAGCGATGTCAGAAGATTGTATGGGCCTTTTTCTCCTCGATTCGCCTAACACGGGACAAAGGAAGTTCATGCGGCAACTTACTCTCAATGGTCATGCACTGTACTGCGTTGTCAGAGCGACTCAAATGCTTCATCAACCTCACCTTGACCTGCCTAGGATTCAATCTGTTCTCACAGCGTGGAACGCGCAAGGTCAGATGAAGCCAAGTACTTCTTGATCATGTTGAAAGTGCTGGCAAGCGAAGGTTTTGTCAGAGAAAGGGTTTTTCCCATCTTTCACGACCTTTTCACTCGACAGCGTCTTTCTTATAGTAGAACCGTCATCAGTGTCGACGGTCTTCTCTTCGATTGGGGTCAACTCGAACTACGTTTTATGCCCCCGGGTTTGGACTACAAGTTCACTTGTCTTTCCAGCGGGGCTTGTGTGATGAGCAATATGATCCGCAATTCTCACTTTCCATCTCCAGGTGCAGACGAGGATTATGATATGATAAACATCTGCCTTCCTTGCCGTCTCGACACCGAGCTTGGTTGGTTTCTGAGGCACTTCCGCTTCTTCGACCTTGATTTTATGTTATAAAGGCCTAAAGGCCCTTTTTTGTAATATGTCGTAAGAATTCAGATTACATAATTCGGAAATCATGGGAGGTGTGCGGATTATGTAATCCGGACTGTGTCAGGATGTTTTGCTCAAAGGTTTCAAAAGATTTTCAAAGATTATGTAACCCGTTTTATTTTTGTTCGTATATTTGCGTTTTTATTTTGCATTTATTTTATGAATTTAACATCTAAATAATATAAAGTAATTCAAAGTGTAAGCAATGTGTGAAATTCTGGTACAAGTGTTTTCAGGATTATATAATCTAAAAACTTCTGAAAAATTATTTATCCGGCACGCGAGAAACAGACAGGGTAGGAAAAGTAATAGTCTTTTATATTTAATCATCGAATACTTTTTTCATTGAGAAATTCAGCCTTCAAATATCTTTCTATGTTTGCGATTTCAATATGTTTAAAGACTACAGTAACATTGTCTTACAAGTAGAGCTGTCAAAAAATGCACTCGGGCTTTTCAGCCCAAGCCCATTTGGGCCATACAAAAGTTGGGTCGGTCCGGGCTTTGGGCCGGCCCATTAACCCATATTTCATTTTATTTTTGTTAAAAAACAACATATTTTTTTAAAAAATTATCAACTAATTTAAAATTTATTAACAAAAAAATATTTAAATAAATAAACTTAATAAATATGGATGAATTTAGCTTACAGTTTTAAAATTTTAAAGTTTATAAATTATTAATTTGATTTAATTGAAAGAATAATCTAGAGTTTAATTTTTATTCAATGTTAATGTAAAAATTATTTATATTTTTATGTCCATCCAATCATATTTTAGCAAAAAAATAATGGTGAGTAACTAATACATAAGAAAATACATAAAAAAAAAGTGAATAAATTTTAAAAATAAAACATAAACGAGCCAGGCCGGGCTGGCCCATGGCCCACCCGAGCCGGGCCGGGCTCTAGAATTCACAGCCCAATCATAAACAGGTCGGGTCGGGCTGGCCCATTTCTATAGTCGGGCCTCTCGGGCCCGAGCCGGGCCGGCCCATTTGACACCTCTACTCACAAGTGATCAAATGACTATTTACTCTTTTATAATCCATAACAAATCAGACTTAAAAACCCTTAAAACAAAATCAGAAATAACTTGTGGCCCTCCTACACACCCTTAATTTTTTATATGTAATTAATAAATTGGACCGTCATAAATATTCCTAAGGGTTACGGTAAAGATTCTAGGGTTAAGAATCGTAGACTAGGGTTCTAATCTAGGGTTTTAGACTGATTATTCGATCCTTTTAGACTGACCCCAAGGGGGTTATTTATAGCCTGCTAATGGGCTTTTTCCTGCGTGACTTAAGCTCTAAGAAAGCAGGGTTTTTAGTCTTTTTAGCTCATTTAGGCGGTTTAGGGCGACTTCTAGAGGTTTCAAGCCTCGTTATTAATCACTTCGCCTTGTTCCAAGCCTCGTGCTTGGGGGGCTGGTGGACCGTCATAATATTCCTAAGGGTTAGAGCCCTCCAGAAGGGCCAAATCCACGTTATTAATCACTTCGCCTTGTTCCAAGCCTCGTGCTTGGGGGGCTGTGGACCGTCATAATATTCTTAAGGGCTTAAAAGCCCTCCAGAAGGGTTTAGGCGCCCTATAGAAGGGACTTTGGAGGCCTAGGCGCGTCCTCCTCAGGGCGCCGTCTACCTCGGCTTCTAGAAACCTCTAGAAGTCGCCCTAAACCGCCTAAATGAGCTAAAAAGACTAAAAACCCTGCTTTCTTAGAGCTTAAGTCACGCAGGAAAAAGCCCATTAGCAGGCTATAAATAACCCCCTTGGGGTCAGTCTAAAAGGACCGAATAATCAGTCTAAAACCCTAGATTAGAACCCTAGTCTACGATTCTTAACCCTAGAATCCTTACCGTACTTTTTCTGCAAGTACAGTTGGCGCCGTCTGTGGGAAGAGGTAAAACTAACCTAGACCACTCTTTTGAATCGTAATCCGCGATTTAGAAATTCTAAAGCCATAGGAAACTTAATCGTAGTCACTAAACTGCGATCCGGATGATCTTCATCATTCCCAACCGCCACGATGACCGAATCCTCCGATCACGATGCAATTGGATGAAAATCAATTCGGAAGCATGGCAGCAACCTCGCCGCCGATGAGAAAGGTGGCGTGAACAGAGTTATTAACTTTGTAAAATTGCTTGCCTCCCTTGCATAAAAATCATTATATAAAATTGATTGGGTGTCTTGACCTATTATTAATTCCTTTGTTATGAAAGCCACGAATAAGATATACAGTATCTTATTGGATAGATTATGTTTTATCAATTCCTTGTTATGGAAGCTACAGGTTATGTGCAGGTGGATATCGGGGGAGCTATATTGGTTGTTTGTTTTGAATGGATGATCTCTATCTATTTTAGCAGGTGTAATGCAGGGGCATGTCGGGAGCTATATTAGTATTTTTTGTGATGATTCTTTATTCAAAGTTTGTTTTATGTTATAAGGAGATATGAATCATATAAATTGAATTGATTGTGGTTTTGTATCTATACACGTATGTCATCTTTTGTTTTACATCATCATTGGCTATTTTTTATTAAAGTGATTAGCTAATGGATACGTATATTGTATATTCATGTTATGATCATAATCGATAAATAATATAAAGTGTTTGAATTTGATTACAATGAAGATAATATGCCTAACATGAATTCCTATTATTGTATAAATGGATGCTTTATCTAGGTGGTTGATCATAACTAATTACTTTGATAATAATGTGTTTCAATCTTGTAATTATGTATATTGCATCCTATGGTCAATCGATTATGGATTTAGCTTTACAGCTTTTCAATTTAACTAGTAATATATGTTGTGGTTTGGCCTCATGCTTCGTGAACCTAATTGAGTTTGTTAGTTGGAGAGGTGTTTTTGTGCAGCTTTTTGTGCAGCTTTTCGATGCCACATAGCGCTTTTTGGCCTCTGATATGATAGGAAGTATGGTAGTAACATTCTCAAAAGGGGATCGTATACTCTGTTTCTTTAAATTTTTGTAAATAAACCGTATTTATGATATTATGGGTTTCGACAGTTGATTTGAAAGTAACTAACATGATTTGTTCGAGTATGTATGTAATATCTTTGTAAAGAGAATTCTACGAATTAACAAGAGCGCCAAGAACTTCAACGAACCAAGGGAACACTGCACAACCGTAACAACGTCTCTCATGACTCAGAGAAAAAAATAACGTTCAGGTTTCATCTTTCCGATCTTTACGTGTAGGACAATTGTATATTGAGAACTGACTTATTCTTCGATAGCCTATTATATTTTTGTTTTTACTCGGATTGGCGAATAGATAGGATAATGGGCGAGTTAGTTCCAATTTCTTATTATGAGAGAAAAGAGCACAACAAATAAAGAAAAATAGGTAGAAGAAATAAGGCGAGTATTTACACTTTTTATTGTCGAATATATTTTGAGAAAATAATTCTGTTTGATTTGAAGAAAATTTATCGTCAAAAATATTGTGAGAAAATATACTGTTTAGATTTGAAGAAAATTTATCGTCGAAAATATTGTGAGAAAATATACTGTTTAGATTTGAAGAAAATTTATCGTCAAATATATTTTGAGAAAATATACTGTTTAGATTTGAAGAAAATTTATTATCAAATACGAGCTAAATAAAAGAAGACAAAGAATAGTTAGTTTTGAGGAAGTATGATTGCATATGATTAAAGGACTCGTTTATTTATGATACTGATTACTTTGGAAGTTTGGAGAAATTGTTATATTTCAGATAAATCAAGGTTGGAATACTAACAAGCTCGCCAAGGGCTAGATGAATAAAAGAAGAGAATTCGCCAATCAACACGCCATGATTAAACGAGCATGGAAGCAATAGTCCCGCCATGGAAAACATAAAGATGAAACGCGGAGTTATATTCTAAAATAACCTTTTCGACCTTTGAGATTTGTTTTGCAGGTTTTTTATAAAAGGGAGACTCAAAGCCAGTACGACCTTCTTAAAGGCGACTAAAAATCCCGGCCAGTATGACCTTCTTAAAGGCTGCTGAGACTTTAAAAATCCCGGCCAGTATGACCTTCTTAAAGGCTGCTGAGACTTTAAAAATTAGTACGACCTTCTTAAAGGCGACTAAAAATCCCGGCCAGTATGACCTTCTTAAAGGCTGCTGAGACTTTAAAAATCCCGGCCAGTATGACCTTCTTAAAGGCTGCTGAGACTTTAAAAATCCCGGCCAGTATGACCTTCTTAAAGGCTGCTGAGACTTTAAAAATTAGTACGACCTTCTTAAAGGCGACTAAAAATCCCGGCCAGTATGACCTTCTTAAAGGCTGCTGAGACTTTAAAAATTAGTACGACCTTCTTAAAGGCGACTAAAAATCCCGGCCAGTATGACCTTCTTAAAGGCTGCTGAGACTTTAAAAATTAGTACGACCTTCTTAAAGGCGACTAAAAATCCCGACCAGTATGACCTTCTTAAAGGCTGCTGAGACTTAAAAGTTAGTACGACCTTCTTAAAGGCTACTAAAATTCCAAGCAATAGGTCCGACCTTTTTAAAGGCGACTGACAAGTCCGACCTTTGTAAAGGCGATTGATATTTTAACATCAACAGAGCGCCTATGAAAGTTTTAAAACTTTATAAAGAGCTCTAATTCGGCAAATCCGTGAAAGGGATAAAAGAAGATAATTCATAAAAAGAAGCCAACAAACGTTTATGGTATGAACAAATCGCCCATAAAGATTAAACTTCATCAAACCCTTATAAGTTAAGGACGCCCAAAGAGGACGCCCAATCGAGGAACAAACGATAGTCTTCTCATAAACAGAACCATCCCGCCCAAACGTATTAAAACGTCCCGACCTCATAAAGAATCAAAAGCACCACGCCTTGTTCCAAGCCTCGTGCTTGGGGGGCTGTGGACCGTCATAAATATTCCTAAGGAGTTTAGAAACCCTCGGAAGGATCCTAAACGCCCTTTGTAAAAGACCTAAAAGGGTTCTCCAAAAGCTCTATTGGACTTAGACCCTCAGAACTTTCCTGAATCTATTTTTAGGAACTCTTCAGCTTTAAAAGCACCACGCCTTGTTCCAAGCCTCGTGCTTGGGGGGCTGTCGACCGTCATAAATATTCCTAAGGGTTAAAAGCCCTCCAGAAGGGCTTAGGTGCCCTATAGAAGGGACTTTGGAGGTCTAGGCGCGTCCTCCTCAGGACGCCGCCCACCTCGGCTTCTAGAAACCTCTAGAAGTCGCCTTAAACCGCCTAAATAAGCCAAAAAGACTAAAAACCCTACTTTCTTAGAGCTTAAGTCACGCAGGAAAAAGCCCATTAGCAGGCTATAAATAACCCCCTTGGGGTCATTCTAAGAGGATCCATTATTCAGTCTAAAAACCCTAGATTAGAACCCTAGTCTACGATTCTTAACCCTAGAATCCTTACCGTACTTTTTCTGCAAGTACATAAATCTATACATTGTGCTCGAACTCATGTAGGGGTAGGATCTATAAAGTTGGTAGAAAATAGGCTTAGATGATTTAGATATGTAGAGAGAAAACTCATACATGCCGTTGTAAGAAGAGTAGATCAAATGGAAGAGAGTCAGATAAAAAGAGGTAGAGGGAGACCTAGGAAAACTATTAGAGAAACCATTAGAAAAGATTTAGAGGTCAATAAGTTGGACCAAATATAGTTTATAATAAAACACTATGTCGTAATTTGATCCATATAGTCGACCCCGTTTAATGGAATAAGGTTTGGTGTTGTTGTATTGTGCTCGAACTCAATATCACAAAATTCCAATAGAATAGCATCAAGTGATGGATTAGTTGAAGACATGGCTTGGTTCTACATATTACCTTTTCCATGTACGCACACACTGGTCCTACTTGCATATTGTCAATGTCCTCTCTCTCTCTCTCTTGTTTTCTTTCACGAATATTTAAGATTCAGTCAGCAATTTAGTGCTATAGCAAAGAAAAGTAATTCTATGCCATAAATATCCTTGTGACCACCATCAAGTTGCACGTCCTTTTTCTTAATATGATGCATCATATATGCATAAAACCATTTTTTTTTCCTAATAGCAAATTGATTGCAAAAGAAAAATACAAAATCAACATGGATATGATACGTCTTGTGATGTTTAGTTGCATCAGATTCCTTTGTTTGCCAGCTAAGTAACTCCTGTCAGATTTGGTCATTTTCATGCATAAAGATACTTAAAATCTTCTGCTTAGCATGCATTTATATAATTAGCTTTATGTTATATCGTTAATTAATTAAAGTTGTAGATTCCTCATTTTGATTCGCTTGATTAATCTATATAACCATGCTTTACCCACCTCTTAACCATTTTCAGCTTAGCAATTTAAGCTGAAATTACTAGGGCATTTAAGATTGCTTGGTCCGTGTGAAAGGGTATTTCTATGCCATTTCAATTCAACCACCCGAAATTTGTTACACTATATATAGTATAGTTAGTATACATTTCAAAAGTAGAAGTATATACGCATGCTAATATATACTTTCCTACAAACCAAGTATTCTTTTTTCATTTGTCAAAAAAAAAAAAGGATTGTCTCTTCTTGATATATCAATGAAATTTAAAGCCTCTAAACTAGATACCCTAATTTAAAAACATAAAAAATTGATATATTTAGAAACAAAATAGTTATTATTTTTTAAAACCCATTTAAATTTAGATTGCATTTAACCTAAACGATAGTCTTTAGTTTGAATTCGGAAAATGTAAATTGTTACAACTTTTGAGATCTTTATGGTTAACTTGTGCCGTTTCTTTTCAACTTGAGAGATTAATCTCTAATATTGCATTTGCAAATACATAGTTTATAAAAACAACATATTATTAATTGGAATGGTCACCTAAATATTGGTGTCCTCTAGATATTTTTTATTTTTTTTTAAAAAAGGTAATGTGAAAATTATTATAAATTAAGGTCAAACTCTTAGCAATGAATATACATCTCATCGAGAAAATGAATAGTGTTAAAAATGGAAAGAAGAAAAAAAGTGCTAATTTATTTTATCCACCCTTCACCGTGTTAATTTTTTGGCAATCAAAATCAAATTGTACACGTTTCAAACTCTATTAGTTGTTCCCAATAGGATTACAGCTAGAATTAACGAACGAGACATGTAATGGACATTACAACCATGCAAGGAAGATTGAGACTGCCCATCAAACATTAACTAAACGTCCATTCTATTCCATACCTCTAACTTTAGGCCAAGCCCCACTACACAAACCCTGCCAAACCAAGAAATCACCTTGCACATGACACTTTGGAATGTTGCCATTAAGATCCAAGACACCCACCAAAAAATATATTTCCTCCGTCCTTTGTTATAAGACCAACTTATAAACTTTACGAGTATAATAATAATAATAATATAGTTATAATAATAAATATATTAATTTTTTTTCTCATAATTACCTTTACAATTATAAATATGATTCTAGAGAAACAAATTTACGTTTCTCAATTGAAAATTAAATTTAGTTCAAATGGTTAATTAATTTCAATTAAAGACAGATTATTCGAGAGACTCCGAGTAGAATTATGAATAAAACAATAATTGATTAAACTTTATTTACTTTATGATCGAACTATAGATTATATGTGTCTGTTTTTCTTTAAAACTTGAGGGTTAAAGAGAGAGAAAAGAATATTTTTGTAAAGAAATTATTAAGTAAGTGAAATTTTGAAAAAGAATATCCTATACTAAGGGACATAAAGATTTCAAAAGTGAGTCTTAAAATAAGTGATGGAGGAATCACTATAGATTGAAAGAGAAAGCCAAGTAGACATTGGCCAGCTAGAAAACAACTAAGCAAAGATTATGAAATATATGAACCCCATTAAACAAACCAACCACAATATATATACCTAATCTTCCATGTTAATTTTCACATCATCTTGTGTCCTAAATAAACATGACTCATTTGCATCAAAACCTACCCTTCTCATTTCTACTAATATTTTCCTTAACAACATTGGTTTCTTCACATAGTAGGCCTTATTCACCTCCAAGTGTCACACACATAACCAATTCTTTTCCTCATGTCACAATTGAAAGTGCTTTTTCTAATGCTTTTGGAGCCTCAAATGTCAAGTTTCTTAGTAATGGGTCCATGGCCACCCTAGCTCTTGACAAAATTTCAGGTTTATATGAAAACCACTTTTACCAATGAAATTAACTTATTTCTAATTCTTTGTTCATTTATTTATAAAATGTGTTCTTTTAGGCTCTGGCTTGGTATCCCAAAGTAGATACTCATATGGATTCTTTAGTGCTGCAATCAAATTACCTGCTGGTTTGTCACCTGGCGTTGTAGTTGCTTTTTATGTAAGCTAGCTTCTTCATTATTCTTTAATTTGTTTATGAGTATGAAACACAGATACTGACATCAGACACGACACGGATACTGACATGATAGAAAATCACATAATTCAGTGTAATTATATGTGTCGGTGTCGTATGAGTGTCGGACACGACACGTGTCTGGCACGGGGACACGCCTTATCTGAGGAGTGTCCGTGCTTCATAGACTAGAGATTATACTAATTTATTTTTTAGGCTATGATTTGTGAAGACATTATATTTAACTGGAGAAAATATCAGTTGTCAAATGCAGATAAATTTCCTCACAACCATGATGAGATAGATATTGAACTACTTGGTCATGACAAGAGAAATGATTGGGTTATTCAAACAAATATCTATGCCAATGGAAGTGTCAGAACAGGAAGAGAAGAGAAATTCTATCTCTGGTTTGATCCAACACAGCAGCACCATTATTATAGCATCTTGTGGAACAGTTATCACACAGTGTAAGTCTTTCAATTTTCAAAAATAGCATCATTATATAATTGTGCAAGGACTAAATTATAAATATTTTTTTTAATAAAAATTTGGGAAAGGGAGAAATCATAGTTTTAAATTGTGATCTACGGTCATGAGATAGCGGATTTTGAAGTCTCCACAATGCTGTCACAACTGTAACTTTGACCGTTTCACATGTGACACAGTTTAACCGCAACAATTGCAATTTGAAACTATGGGAGGAATTCTTACTCTCTCCATCTGATCTTAAATATATGCACAAAGTTAAATGTATTTTGTTCAAATTTAAATCAAATACATTTGACTTTTTGTATATATTTAAGACCAGAGAGGAGTATGATCATTTTATAATCATCTCATAAGAGATTTAAAGTTTATACGTTAATATTACTGGATCAAATTTTTACCGTTGAACTGACACCTGATAGACTTTTTATTTTGGCCTTTGTAGATTCTTTGTTGACAATATTCCAGTGAGAGAATTCATACACAAAAACACACCCTCTTTTATTTATCCATTGAAACCAATGTCATTATATGCAACAATATGGGATGGTTCAGAATGGGCTACACATGGAGGAAAATACCCTGTGAACTATAAATATGGACCATTTGTTGTTTCACTTGCTGAAATGGAATTAAGTGGTTGCATAAATGATCCAAAATCACCAATTTCTTCATGTTCTAAGTCCAACCCTTCAGGACTAGACCCTGTTGATGGAGCAGAGTTTACTAAGCTATCACAACAACAGATAGGAGCTATGGATTGGGCAAGAAGAAAACTCATGTTTTATTCTTATTGTAATGATAGAACTAGATACAAAGTTTTACCACCAGAATGTCAATGAATTATTGAAGGAAAAAAAATTAAATTGAGAAAAGGTAAGAACAAGGAATTCTTCAAAAATAATTATTTATTAATTATCATGAAGGAAGAAAGAGTCTATAATCTTTTTGAGGAATTCCTTTTTCTTATCTTTTATATTATATTTTTTTATTTAAATTATTTATTTATGTAATATGGAAGTTACATTTTAGACTTAAGGGGGGAATATTGATATATACATATATAAAAGTTCAATTCTTTAACTTAACAATTTGCATTGAAGAGACAGAAAGGGGAATGTGGACAGATCAATATAATGTATTTTTATGTATTTATACAAGTTGATATTCCTAAACAGGCAAATGCTAATTATCACTCTAGTGTCTTCATATTTCAAAGACAAAATTACACACATGCTATCTTTTTATGTTTTTTCTTTTTTTTTGTCAAATTAACTAGTGGCTAGAATTCACCTTTTAAGATGAATAAATGGGGTGTCCGAGGTTTGAACCTCAATCCCTATATATAACAATGTATTGTTCATGGCAACTGAGCAATGCTCGCGATGACAGATCACAACCCCTACTTGCACGGGCTAGATTTGATCCTATGACCAATTAAGAAAACACTCAAAAAGTGTAGTTGTAAGATGTTATGTTTCAAATAGGCATGTTTATGTTGCTTGTGTAATAGTTATACTAAAATAGACAGATCATTATAGTCATCTGAATTTGTTTATTTGGCTATGTAAGAAAAGAATTAGATGTTAGAGTTACAATTTTTACCTTAAAATAGACTATAGATAGAACAATAACCAAAAATAGACAAAGTATCTTATAGTGTGATGATATGTGCATATTGAGGAGCATACCATGTGGTCCAAAGTGTCTGAACTTGCAATATGTTTTCCATTTTGGAACCTTCAGCATGCATCAAAAAGCATATATACATAGTACACAAACTTTATATGATTAATTCGCTTTCACCTTTAGGCATGTGGGACAGATATGTAACATACAAACATTGGTTTGGATGTGTCATAAGATCATGAGAAAATTGTTTTTTTCTGACGGTGCTGAGATATATGGTTTCAGCTTAAATCTATTGTGCAATATGAAACTAGTCATGGTAAGGATTAGTCATGTTTAGGATGTTCCTTAATTAACATTTTCTAATGGATGGAATTTGAAAATAGATCTATTTTAATGTATTTTTCATCGATAGTTTGAAAATATTATAAGATTTTTTTTCTAGTAACACCCCATAAATCCTAATTGCACCTCTTTGACAAAACTTATTTAATTGTAACACCCAAAGTATCCATGGTCCTATATTTATTTATTTTTTTCATATGTTTGTTTTAAAACATGAGTTAACATCGTTTTAAAACACATTCTGATTCTATACTTCCCATTAACATTTTTTTTTTCTCGTGTTTGAAAATATGTATGGCAAAAATATAGTTTTAACACGTAATTTGGACTATTTTTTTTCTATAAGCATAGAGCATAATGACATAAAAAATAATAGTGTCCAATTAAGTTGGTGTCCTAATCTAATATGTTGTCAATTGCTCATATATTATTAAAAAACGGGAAAAATTACATAAAAATTGGGGGACATAAAACCTGACCCAGTTAACAATATATTCTGATAATTTGACATCCCTTTTTCTCTTTGGTATGATTTTTTTTTTTAAGAAGACAAACTAGGGAAAATTGAATCTAAGATCTTAGGAAGGACATATTTTAAAGTTTCAATCCAACACCATTGAATCAACTCAAGTGGATTTTTGTATGACTTTTTCGGAATCTCTCATGCATGCATCAAACAGCCATTATATACATAAACAAAATAAAGTTAATGTTGCTTTTGGTTTAGAGGTAAATAAACGAAAATTTTCATTCATGTTTTATTTTAATATATTTGATTCAAGTATTATACTTGTTGCTTAGGTTCCAAAAATTGTCAAAAGGTTGTACTATATTTCACAAATTGCCAAAAGAAGGGTTTGTATTTAAGTGTGAGCTAAATATTAAATATATATGAAAGACTCATATATTTAATGTCTTAAATTTTTGGTGGAGATGTGATCTCCCTCTCTTACGGTTTTGGAGCATATTTCCTTCATAGCTCTTGATAGCTCTTTTTATAGTTAGTCCCTAAATATTTTATCATCTACACTCCTTGTATTGGTCCTCTTATTATCCATGAAATAGCTTGAATTTCTTCCTAAAAAATGTATGTTGTGTTTTTACTGATGTAGGCGTTTTGGTTTCAATTTTAATCATTAAGGAGGTGGCATTTGGTTCAGCAGTTTGAGGGGTGTTTTATTGTTGAATCTTAATGGTGTGTACTTGGTTTATGGGTGAATTTCTACACGGATTAGGGCAGTTGTGTACATCTTATGTTAATTTACTCGTGGTAAATAAAATTTGCTTATAAGAGAAAAATAGATATTCAACGACATTTTAAAAGTTTTTGTTTAGAAGGAGTATTCGAAATAATCTCACTCAAATCAAATATGTTGTCTTGTGAAAAGAAGTGGAAAAGAGAAAAGTGTAAAATATAGCATAGAATTGCTTACGAGTCACGAGCACCTAAAAATTCTAAAATTACGTCAAATTATAGATAACTACAGTTCCAATATTGTCATATACATACCATTGGAACGGAGTTAAGTATGGTTTAGAAGCAAACGGTAGTTAACTAGTGTTGAAGTCGATTTGCTAGATTGCCTAAAGAGTAATTCATCTACCTACAACAATAACTAACGCGAGTAATATGGCACATACTACTCTTTGGACCAAAAGTCTATACCTACCTAAAACACCTAGCTTGTGAGCAAAATCGTTTTCTCTGAATTGACTCTAATCTACACCCACTATAAGCTAGGTTAGGTCATAGCTCGCTAATAAAATTAGTAATCAATTACTATTAATGTAGTTAGACTCCTACAATAGAAAGAGATGTTAAAATCCCAAATAAAAAAAAGGTGTCGGACAATATCTCGAATATGATTATTTTTCGTAAATAGACTTGTGAGAAAATAAATGGTAATCTATCACTTCTTTTACTTGACGTGATTACATTAACACTACAATATTTGTCGGAAACTTTAGTAAATTTTTGTCATGTTAGATTATTTTCCGTAGATGGACTTTGTGAGGAGAAAAAAATGGTAATCTATATAACTATGGGATTACGTTAAAACTAGCAAATTTTAAAGGGTTAAACAAGCAAATTTGAAGGGTGAAACAAGTTTTCAGCTTTTCTTAAAATTTTAAAGTTTTCAAAATTCTTATAAATATCTTAATTTTTTTGTCCTAAAGCTTTTCTAGAACTTAGAATAGAAGAATAAATCCATCTGCATGGAGAAGAGGAGTAGGAATTTATTCATAGAAACAATAAGATTTAATCCAAAATATTGACAGATTTCTGCGGAGTCCGAAGATCCTCCTTCAAAAAAAAAAAAAAAAAGATCCACCATTAGAATTTCATTTCTATCCTATTTGATTTTTCAAATATTTTTCGCCACTGGCTTTTGATCCATGCTTTTTAATATATGTGAAAATAACAAAAGATGTCCCTAACAGCAATAGATTCAGTATCAGTATCAAACAACAAGAAACTACCAAAAAATATCTTTTATTATTAATATACTAGGATAATTATTCAAACATAAAAACCCATAGGTAAAAACATCAAATGCTTAAATGACAAATAAACAATATTTTATCATCATCATCATCATCATCATAAAATCCATATTTATTGATCTATATTACAGATGCTCAAAGCCATGCTGGATTCTTCAAAGGTGTAACAACAGCCTTCACTTGCAAGTAGTTTTTAAGACTATATTCTCCTTTTTCTCTGCCTTGTCCACTCATCTTATATCCACCAAAAGGAATTGCAGCATCAAATGTATCAAAGCAATTTACCCAAACTGTTCCAACTTTCAATGCTCTAGTCAAAGTATTTGCAGTGTCTATGTTCTTTGTGAAAACCCCTGCTGCAAGACCATACTTTGAATTGTTTGCTCTTTGAATTACCTCACCAAGATCCCTGAATCAATCAACATTCAAATTAATTTCATTGCACATAGAAAAAGGCACGTAAAAATAAGGTTCAATATGTTTTTAGTCCCGGTAAAATACACCTCTTATGAAAATTTTCTAGTGATGCTCAGTTCTCAATCTGGTGATTTCAACTTTTACAAGAATCGTCAAATTGGGAGCTAAACAACACTGAAATTATTATATAGACTACATTTGATGAAGGGTGTTTTAGAGGAACTAAATATATTTAAAACTAGAAAATATCATTCTCTACAAAATAAGACTCATTGATCTCACTTGAATTTCAATATGGTTTGTACTGGACCAAATATCTCTTCCTTTGCAATCTGCATGCCATCCTGGTTGATTGTAACAAATACAATTAAAAACATTAGGAACTGTATTTTCATAATCCTTTGCAAAGATGAGAATATAAGCGTGCACGTGCACGTGCACACACACACACATACACACACCTGAACATTTGAGAAGACAGTAGGCTGAATATAGTAGCCCTTGCTACCAAGTCTTTCTCCTCCAGTTTCAAGTGTAGCGCCATTTTCAACGCCAGATCTAATATACTTCAATATTTTCTCAAATTGCTTTGAATCAATCTGATTGTTTGGATCATAAGAAAAATTTCAGTATATTCAGACATTTCATAAGAGTCATAAACATTAAGATTTCGTTTATGCATTTCAATTTTGTGAAGCCTCTAGTATCTGAACATCACAATGACTGTAGCGAATTAGGAAAACCAAGCTCTAGGATTAATCATGAAGATGTCACTCAAATTATTCATTGTAATTTACCTGAGGACCTTGTTCTGTTCCTGACTTAAATGGATCTCCTACAGCACGTTTCAAAGCACGGGCCTTTGCTTTCTCAACAAACTCCTCATGGACACGTTCATGTACAAATGTTCGAGACCCGGCACAGCAACATTGTCCCTGAATGTCAGAAAGAACACCAATCACTGCTATTTGATTTATACGAGAGACAATTGTTTAATAGCAAGAACTTTGTGATTGAACATACCTGGTTGAAGAATAAGGCAAAGTGTGCTAGCTCAACAGCTTCATCTATATCAGCATCTTCGCAGACAATAAACGGAGATTTCCCTCCAAGCTCCAAAGTTACCGGCTTAAGATTGCTTTTAGCTGCCAGTTGAAGGACAACTTTTCCGGTATCGGTTGAACCAGTAAATGCAAGCTGCAAAAGATTGTCCAAGATTCAGGCTATCTGTTCTAGACGTTTAATAGTCCATTAATGTACAAATAAAATGTCACAGTTGAGATTGAAACCTTTACACGAAATAAAGATCCACAGAAATTTTAACAGATAACTTCATGTGACTGCAGCAATGAAATACTAATGCAGACACCGGACAGGCGGACACAACTTTGACACAGAGACTAGTAATAATATAAGAAATAGAAGTGATCAAATGTAATCATACATGTCAGTGTCGTGTAAGTGTCAGACACTAACACATGTCTAAAATGTCGGTACATGGAGTGAAGTCAGTTTGAATATACTAGAACTTATAATTACATTAAAACACAAGTGCAGAACTTAATATTTTAATACCTTATCAACATCCATGTGACTAGCAAGAGCAGCACCTGCAGTTGGACCAAAGCCAGATATTATATTCAACACACCAGCAGGAAGTCCGGCCTACAAGAAAGATTACAAATTAGGAATGAAGATAAAAAGATGTATTTTATGGTTAAAATAAACTCCACCAAAAACAATGCTTTTATATTTATTTGTAAAAATTAAAACAAGATTGGTTAATGTATAAAACCTCGTGAAATAGTTTTGCTACATACAAAGCAGACAATGGTGTCTGTTCAGCTGTTTTTAGAACAACGGTGTTGCCACACGCCAATGCGGGTCCAACCTTCCAAGCAAACATGAGAAGAGGGAAGTTCCATGGAATGATTTGACCAGCAACGCCAATCGGTTCGTGCAATGTCTGCACATGATATGGTCCATCAGCTGGAACTGTGAGCCCATGAATCTTATCTGCCCAACCTGGGGAAATATGAAAATACAAGTGAGTGTAGTTTTACAGAAAACAGAGAAGAACTGTTAGTACCACCTTCCACACCACACGTACCAGCATAGTAACGAAATAGGCGAACCAGCATTGGAATTTCAATCTGAGCAGATTGTTCATATGGTTTCCCATTATCCCAAGTCTCAAGTGCTGCAATTTGATCGTTATGCTTTTCAATCAAATCAGCAGCACGCAACATTATCTTTTGCCTTTCCTATAAAACACGGAAACAGAAAAACAAAAGTGGACTTAACTGCAAATTCATTGAAGTTGAACCAAATATCATGACTTCACAAACAGAAAAACAAAGATGCAATGATCAAAATAGTATACATAGGCAGGAAACTTAGGCCACGGCCCTTGATCGAATGCTTTGCGTGCAGCTGCAACGGCTCTATCAACATCTTCAGAGTGACCCTCAGCAACATGAGCAATCACTTCCCCTGTCCTTGGATCCAATGTTGGAAATGTTTTACCTGATCACAGACAAATTCCAAAAGGTAAGATACCACAAAAACAAACAATCCTTCTTTTCCTTTTGTTAATCCACTTTTCTTTCATAATCAAAATTATATCTTTTTGTTCAAACTATAAATGGGAAGAGAGTGAAAAGACAAAGAAAAGCACTCACCAGAAGCAGCATCTACAAATTTGCCATCAATTAAGAGCTGAGTGTGATCTACTTGCACCGATGGTTTAATCGGTTGTTCATCGATGGCAGCAGCAGTGCTGTATTTAGAGAGTAATCCACCCAGATAACCATTTCCACCTGAAAGTTTGTTTTCTTTTTCAGTTTGTCATTGAGTATCAATCAATGTCCTTATAAAGTCAAAAACCCTAATGAAAACCTCAAATTGAAACACCCTTTATAATCACCAATTGAAATCAGGATTAACATCTCCTCCAACTGACACAAACATGAGTTTTACGAGGAAACATTTAATACCACAGTGAGTTTGACGAAATCACAATGACATATTTATTTTGTTAATCACGATGCCACAGTGATTTCACTCATCTCACAGTTAATTTAAACATACATTTCAAGGTGGTACACCGTGATTCGGCCAAATAGACAATCAATCAATCTAAACATGTACAAACCAATTTTCATATTACTATAGCCAAAAAAGTAGTAGCAGATAACTATAAGTGAAGTGAGAGAATCAAAAAGTACAGTTATGAAAACGAGACCACAGAGTAGTACCAACTAACCATGCAATTAATGAAAGAAAAGAACCTTTTTTTCATGTCACACACATATTACAATGACAAAGTTTCATCCTTTTCATATCCCCACATACATGTACTTTGTTTTTCCAAAATCTTATCTTATTTTTCTCAAAATCCAAAACATGACAGTGATCCTCATCCCATCAATAATCAAAACAACCCCAGAAAATCATTTTCTTAAAAAAGACAAAATTAAAAGAAAAAACTGAAAAATTAAAATATCAAAAAATAAACATAAACATAAACATAAACACAAACAAAAGTCACATGATTATTACCTCGAGAAAACAAAGAGGTAGAAGATGAAGAAGCAGAAGAAAATGATCGAGAGATAAGTCTTGAGATTTTGGTTGAAGAAGCCATTAGAGATTTTTTTGTTCTGTTTCAAAAACACTATTCACAAGGGTACCGAATGTTATTGGTTCCTACTTTATAGAAGAAAAGCATTGCAATTTGCAACACAATGTGATTAGTGTACCTACCCACACAAATCATGACCATTATACTTTTGATTTGATTAATTAATTTAATTAATGTATATGTCTTTTACCCTTATCGTTTGGACTTTGGATCGATACATGAAAGTTTGTCCTGACTCTATAAGAATGACAGGGGGTGCTGTCGAGTCTATAATGGGTCCCACTTGAGTAAAATTATGGAGATGGGAATTATGAATAAATCATAAATGTATGATATTTAATTTAAAGAGAATGTTAACCCTTGCTTTGAGATACTGATTAAGAGGATAAAAATAGAAATATAATATTGAAAAATTGTAAAAAATGATAAATTTAACTTTTTAAAAGTTAAAATATTATTGAAACTAATATAAACATACTAATTTTGACTTATTTGACCATTGCCCTCATTATTGCCATCAGGGCAATGGTTAGAAAGACTTTTAATTAAAAAAAAAAGTATTCATGTGACAATAGTCGTTATGAATAGAGGTAAAAAAAATGTTATTTGCAACATATTTGTTTCCTTGTTTAACATTAAAAAAATTGTTTTTCAAAGTTATTAATCAATAACAATTTAATAATCGTCTTTTAAGAAAATTAAAAAGAACATTTATAATAAGAAATACTAAAATACTTTTGTCTTTACTTATCTAGGATAGGATAAGATAGTATATCACTATCATCAATTCATTTATGGAATAGTCATTATGATGATGACGATGACGTGACGTGGCGGTTATTTGGTTTTTTTTTTTTTTTTCGTATAAAATCTGATTGTTTAAATTTCAAAGTTTTCCTTTTATGTGCCGACGTTATCACGTATCAGCCCAGATTTTTTGAACTGAAAATGGTGAATTTTAGATCCAAACATGTATTTTCTCTTCAAATTAAAAAATTAAAGCAATAAATCAACACACATTGGGCTACAAATAAAAAAAAAATTAATGAAAATTAGAGTTTGTTAGTATTGGAACAAAAGTTATGCTCCCGATAACTTGATAAAATTGAGAACTCTGAGGAAGAAAAAAAAATTAAAGGAAAAAAAACGTATTTTAAGCCTATTATCATTACATCTCCATCAAAAAATTTAAGTTATTAAATAGGAAAATTAGTAACTTCTCTTCTATATCCAACATTTTATTTATTGAGCTTGATTAGTATGTATTTTAGTAAAATAGTCTAGTGGCAAAACCTCACGCAATTTAATTGTGGAAAAGAGGAGTGTTCGGGGTTCAACTCCAGCCTATGCATATAATATTCAATATTCTTACCAACGTTCTTGAAGATAATTAGTATCTTCTATTGATGTAAAGTTATTTTACACATACATTCAACGGTATGTTGTTACGAGTAGATATTCTTTACATTTCTTAAAAGAAATGGACATTTCTTCACATATCAATTCATAACAACTCATGTGTTTTCATATTTATTAATTATTGATGTGGTAACACATCATTGAATAAATATGTAAAATAATTATACACTAACATATTATACCATTTATAAGAAAATGTTTGTCCCTAATACAAAATCATCTACAAATTTATTGATACATCATTACTCTTTTGTCAACTATACCCCTTATTAATATTATCAATTATCTTGGTATATGAAAAATTAATATTAAATACATTTATACATAAAAGACGATTTATTTACTTACTTTTCAGACACATTTATTATTTCAATAACTTTTCTTAATATCCATTATTTTATAAACTATTTTAATATTAAATGATGAAAGTAGTACAATCTAAGATTGAACCACCCATTCTTAAAACTCAACACCATTCAATCAAATGAGAGTAAGATGTTTATTTTTTCTTATCATCTATGAAAATACCCTTCTCATTTGATGAGAGGCAAGTATAATATGTTCAAATATTGTTTAAGTCAAAAAATATCCAAACATATGTTCTCATTTTTATTTTTAAAATGACACTTAGACCATTCACAATGATGAATAATTTTACTTATTCAACATAATACTAAACAGACACCTCTTGTTAGAGTAGAAAACTTGAGTGCTTACTTATGAAGAAAACTTGGTGATGAGTTGGAAAATATTGATTTTTATTAAATATTATCATAAAATAAGTGATGTAGACATATTTAAGCATGCAAAATTGTTGTGGTGCTCTAAGGTTCTCATCATATTTTTCAACATGAGATCAAATTAGGTAACAATTTTATTTTTTTGGTGAAGGTGTGTATAATACAAACAAGTGATGTGAAAATGAAGCAGTTGACAGAAAAACGAAATGAGTGACTTACCTTACTCTTCGCCGCAGCCTAGATTGACCAATCTTTATGCATTTATTCGTGTACGTCAGAATTCACGATATTTTCTTGTGCACGTCAGAATTTACTTTTTTTTTGTTATATTGTTTTAATTTTATTATTATAATAATAATAATTAGATTAGATGACAATATAATACGTAACCAAAAAAAGATGACAATATAATACTCATCAATAAAAGGTAATAGCCCTTAAAAGATAGTAGAGTTACTTATATTCACTTTTTTTAAGAAGTTATTTATATTGACATAATATCAATCAAAACTGTAACATTTTGAATTGCTTTTAGAATTGTCGATTGATTACATAAATTAACACGAGTCTTTTCAGACTCTCATTTTAAAATTGCTTCAAATCAAACACGCTCAAATATAAAGTTATTATCGAATTAGTTATCGGAAACAAGATGCATCTTATGTTCATAGATAAATAAGAATTTTTTTTATTATAATTATAACAAAATTTTGAGATAATGTCAATGCGATAAAAAGTGACATTATAAATTCATATTAATATAATGCTAAAATTGTTTGCACTTATCTTATTACTATTGAAAGTTTCAATTATGCTCAGATAGTTTTTTTAACTCTAAATGTTTAAGTTGGACGAACGCTATAGGTGATCCAGAATAGAAAGAAGGAAAAAATTATTATTGTAAGGCATCCACGCTTCAAAGACTCTCTTGATTCGAAGTTATTGGCAAAACATCCGTTATTATCTCATGTGATCTTAGCTCTGGTTTCAACTGAAAAGGTAACGCATTAATCAAGAATATGATGTATGAACTCTATTCACACAAATTCGGATTACATGCTTTTACATTAATCTTAACAAGCAAGTCATTTACACATTACCAAAAAACAACAGAAGCTAGAAATCAATAAAATCGGAAGCCAATCCTTATGTCAACATCATTCAAAATTTAGATTCAAAATGTTGCACATCAAACAGAAAACAAAGCAGAAACTAATATAAAGGAAATAGGAATCAAGAAGTTAGCGAGACTATTCCAGAATTTATCAAATCAACATTTTATGCAAAGGAGTTAACAAATAAATAATCAACATTATAGGAGTATTTACTTACCATCATACATTGATAATAAGTTATAATCAGATATAGAGAGACAAAAACAAAGAAGGCAAGATAAAAAGTTAATAGCAGTTTTAGTCTCCTATGTTTTAAGAAGTTGCGATTTTGACCCCCTAACTAAAATAATTTGATTTTGGCCCCCTATGTTTTGCCCCCTTTGCACTTTTGGCCCCCTATAGCAATTTTGACCAAGTCAATGCTGACATGGCGCCACGTGTGTAATTTTTTTTAATTATTAAAAAAAAAATACTTTTTTAAATTATTTTAATTAAAAAAATACTTTTTTTTATTTTTTAATTAAAAAATAAAAAATACTTTTTTAGTTAAAAAAATATAAATAAAAAATAAAAAAATTACACATGTGGCGCCACGTCAAAATTGACCTAGGGGGCCAAAAGTGCAAAGGGAAAAACATAGAGGGTCAAAATTGCAACTTCTGGAAACATAGGGGGCCAAAACTGCTATTAAGCCTAAAAAATTATGTTTAAAAAGTTGGATATGCTTCCTAATCAATATAGTATGATGTTAACCTACGATGAGTTTTGAAACATTATTTTAGACATAAGGATTTGAATTTGAGATAGAGACGGTGGGTGGAGCTTTTTTTTTTTTTTTAAACTAGTGGTGCAATGCACCACCAAAATATTATAGAAAAGAAAAAGTGAAACAAAAAAGGATTGGAGGACTATAGGGTGGAGCTTAAATACATCAAATGTGGCTGTTGATATGCCTTGAGTAGAAAACCTATGGGAACTTTTGCACACATTGCTGGAATTAGGAGGACAATAGTGAAGGAATTTTAGAATCTTGCTAGTGGAATAGAGTTTGAAACCATAAATAGATAGTCACTTTTAGTACATGTTGAAGTTCGTTCTTCTTTGGTGGACGACATTAAGGCAACTCAAGATAAAGATTCTTACTTGAAAAAGGTTATGAAGGATATCAAAAGAGGCAAATTCGTGATATGCAAGAAAATGAAACTGAACCTCCTTTCACTCCTTATTTGACAAAGAAACAAAAACAACAACACAAGATAGATGCTTACATAACCCATTCTAAGGGTGCACCATCCTCCACTCCCCAACGATGGAGTATTTGCTCGTCATAGTCATACAATTCAAGGGTCTATGGAGATGACTGATTTTCCTTCTTTTATTAGAGACAATTTTTTTAGGGGCCTGATGACAGATCATTTTACGTTATTTTTAGCATATTTTTCATTTATTTTTAGTAGGTTTTAGCAACAAAAAGGAGGAGTATTGGAACGATTGTCTATGATTTTGGGACTTTTGTAATGGTTTTTATATTTGAGTCTGTAATTATGGTTTTCCCGAAACATAGCAATTTTAGAGGGTTTTTCAAGTAATTCATGAAGAAATCATGTAAATCAGCAAATCAAGAACATATGAAGAATTGTGAAGATTCAAGAAACAATAATAAAGATTCAAGAGGCCTTAGAAGACTTACAAATGGGAGGAATTTTGTTCCCAAAGTACCGAGACAAGTTATTTGAAGACGAATACCTAAATTGGAGATTGGGCCCGGAAGAGAGACAGAATGCGCCTACGGCATGGAAAAAATGCCTAGGGCATGAATTTAGCAATCCATGCGCCTAGGGCATGAAAATTGCTCTACTCTCATGCACCTCGTGCATGCAAAAAGTCAGGGGACAGCTGTCTTTTCCTGCTTCCGTTTTGGGTAAAGCCCGTACTTTTAGCCCAAACTCAGGTCGAAGCTCTCACTATAAAACCAGACTTCCTCATTCAGAATTTCTCGTTCAGAACTGTGGCAGTTCAAGAGGAAGGCAACTTTGGAGCTTCAGGAGAGTTTCTATCTTCTCCTTGATTTTCTAGGGTATGTTTTATCTTTAGTAATTTGTTTTTAGTTACCATGTGTAGCTAAATCTTTTTAGGTTAGAGTTCTAAGATGAACCTCTGTATATTTTTGTTGGATATTTATTTAATAAAATTGGTCATTATTTTATTTTATTTAGTCTTTTGTTTGCTATTAAGTTTTATTAGGAAGTAGTTTATTTCTGTGAGAGGTGCAACCCTAGATTAGGTACTTAGGATGTGACATGACTTAATATTGCTATCACTAACTGGATGCTTATATCTTGTTATTTATATCCCTTTGTTGATAACTATCTATCTAAGAAGTAAGTGATTATTAACTAGCCAAAGATACCATAAGAATTGTTAACCATAGACATAGATACTTAGTGGATTATGCCCATTGAGTCAGGTGGTGCCTTACCGAACCTAGGTATTAACTGGTTAGTAATTAGGGAAACAAATGCCTAGCTATCCGAAATAAGTTGCAACCTAATAGAACCATTCTCTTGAAACCCTTAGTAAGGTGGACGTAGATTAGGGCTGCTCGTTTGTAGAACTACTAAGAAAGCGTAAAGAGAGTGTGCTATGAGTGTCCTAAATCTTTAGCTTGATAAAAAAAAAAAAAAAAAACTTCGCGTATATTACAAGGTCTATTCGAGCAATTAAACCTTAATATTTTTATCTCTCAGTTAACAACCCCTCTCACTTAATATAACCCATTTTTATAATGATAATTATTATTATTATTGTTGTTGTTGTTATTATTATAATATCATTACATATATTTATGAATGTGTATTGAAACCTACAATCTAGTACTAAAAAACTATGGGCAAATAGTATTACTAAAAGAAAAAAACTATAGATGAAGAAAAGATAAATTATTTTTTGCGACAAAGAAAGACACTTTATTGAAAAGAATATGACGTAGTTGTATGGATTAATTCAATTATTTTATGCTTGTTTTTTTTTCTTTTTTTCTTTCTTTCTTATCTCCTTTGAGAGATACATGAATTAGAAAGCCACTTACTTTTGTGGTGATATGGTGTTGTGATTCATGTGGACAATCACAATCACGTATAAATAAATAAATTATTTATTTTGACTCATGCGTTGCAATTTCATAAATATAATTGTCAATTAATAAATTCGAGAATCGCTATTCTATCAACTCAAAAGGATTTAGTCCAACTTTAGAGTCAGTTGGTGTCTTGTTATTTGAACACACCCTGGTTGTTGTGAAATGTGGAGGAGATCATCTTCATTTGTAAAAAAAAACTGCATGGATATCTCTATTACTATATTTATTTGTACAAATTTACAATTAATTTCCTTCATTTTAAAAATTTATACATTATATATCATCTATACACTTTACAGTATAGTAACAAGTCTCTCAAATTCTTTTAATAAAGGCAGAGAATATTAAACCATCAATATAATGATTCTTGAAAAACATTATCTATTATGGTCCAAAGGGTGGAAAAAGAGACACATGTCATAAATTTTATATATTATAAATCTATTAAAGATATACATTACATGCATCGTATGTGGATTGTTATGGTTTTAATGTCTATAATAAATTATTTGTATGAATTTATGACATAAAAGCATAAGATTTATTTTTGGTACAACATAAAAACTTAAGTTTAACTCTTTCAATGATTTTTTTGGTCTGTAGATGAGATGACAGACATAATTTGAAAAGCATAAAGGGATATTACGAGTTCAAACCTGAATAACCAAGAAAAATATTCTTTCTAACAATCTCAACATTTTTAGTTGAGTTAGGCCTTACAAACATTTTTAATGTTTGTCCTCGTGAGTTTAACTTAGTTGGTATGGACAATGCATAAAATATGTAAGATCCGGGGTTCGAACCCTGGCTACCACTAAAAAAAAAAAAACATTTCCAATGTTTTTCTAAAATCATAGTAAATGCAGAATCAGAATAAAAAATTAATCCAAATAATCATATATTGCATTTATGGATTAAAGTATTTTATTATTATTTTTTGTGACATTCTTTCTTGTGATATCTTTTATATTCGTAGTAAAACTAGGTGCATATAATTAATAATAATAATAAAAATAATAATACATGTTTCATCCATAGAATAATAAACAAATTTTAAAATAAATTATAAAAGTAAAAACATTATTATGAACATTATTACATTTTTAGTTGAGTTAGGGCTTACAAACATTTTCAATGTTTGTTCTCGTGAGTTTAGCTCAGTTGGTATGAACAATGCATAAAATATGTAAGATCCGGGGTTCGAACTCTGGCTACCACTAAAAAAAAAAAAAAACATTTCCAATGTTTTTCTAGAACCATAGTAAATGCAGAATCAGAATAACAAATTAATCCAAATAATCATATATTGCATTTATGGATTAAAGTATTTTATTATTATTTTTTGTGACATTCTTTCTTGTGATATCTTTTATATTAGTAGTAAAACTATTTGCATATAATTAATAATAATAATAAAAATAATAATACATGTTTCATCCATAGAATAATAAACAAATTTTAAAGTAAATTATAAAAGTAGAAACATTATTATGAACATTATTACATATAAATAAAACTATACACTTAGAGTTAACATAATCATTTTTAAACAGAATTTTTTAGTCTCTCCAATAGTCACAAAAACCATCAAGGCATTCAACGACATAATATATTTGTTGTGGACAATCAACTTTAGTTTTGCATGGAATGGTTTCTACATTGTCAAATAAGAAAAAAAGAATGTTACAAAAGTGATATAATATTGTGTAAAGAAAAACATGGAAAATAAAAAATTGTGTGAAAAATAACATACTTCTAGTAGGAGGAAGAGGTATAGAAAGAAAGATGATAAAAGCATAAATGAGCATGTGAAGTGAATCCATAATTTTCCTCGTTTGCATATAATGATTTTTTCTTTATCGCTTATAAGTTAAATTGTCGTGATTTATTAACGCCAATTAAATAGTTTTTACCACTCCATAGTTGCTAGAAGCCATTTATTATATTGAAAATTAATATAAAATATCTCTAATCAATATGTCATTTTTATCCCCAATAACTCATATATATATATATATATATATATATATATATTACATTTTAGCATTTCGTAATAGATAGGGTACACAATTCAAAATAAAAATAATAGTGATGAATTATAAAAAAAGAAACTATTATATCAATAACTCTTAAAAGAGGTGACAACACGTTTATTTATAAATTAAAAGTACCAGAAGATCATTTTTTCGAACATTTTACATAAAAGTTAATACATATCAAATGTGGAAATTGTATGAGTTGAGTGGTAGCACTGGAAACACTACATTCTTTTAAGAGTCTATTAGTGCAAGTATATATTGTCTCAAGTAATAATATAAAAAGAACGAATACTTGTTTACATAAAAATAAAATAAATCATTCAAAGTAACAAAACTTAAAATAAAGTTGAAAAGAATAAAAGTTAAAAAAGTGGTAAAATACTTAAAAGATCTCAAATGACAAAGCATGATTAAGAACAATGAATTAGTTATGAACATGGGTTTGAGAAGATGCTGGATCCTTGTTAAATTCTTGCAAAAAGATTCATTATTTTGCTGAGATACCTTCATAAGCCCGAGAAACGTCTCATCTACAACTTTCCTTCTTGTAGGGTTAATAATTAGGTTCTCCCCATCAAATATGGGGAATACGGCTCAAAATATGGATTGAATGGATCTTTATTATTATTCATTGTTTTCTTTCCTACAACAGTACAAGCCAAATACCCAATAGTATTGTAGTGCAAAATAAAAAGTTCCCCTCTCGTGAAGAATTGGGTTCTTCACATCCAATATGGGTAATACAACTCAAAATATGGATTGGATTGATCTTTATTAATATTCATTGTTTGCTTTCCTGCAACAGTAGAAGCCAAATAACCTAATAGTATTATAGTGCAAAATAAAAATATGACTGAATATAAACTAAATTAAAAATGAAATCTTTTTTGTTATTTTTGAATATAAGAACTTAAAAATAAATAAGTAAAGTGAAATGCATTGTTTAAAAGATCAAAAATCCTTGGCAACGTTGCAAAAAACATGATGATAAATTTGGCATGTGCAACAAACCATTTCACATAATATAGTATTCAATTATCGTCTCCACATGGATTGTTATTTTCTAACAGAAAATTTACTAAACTTTTATTTAAAAACTATAAATTAGAGGAATTTAAAAGATTGTTTGGCTACAATGCAAAGTAAATGGATTTTTGATTCAAATGTTAAACAATGTTTAGGATAATTCAAATCCTCTCTTTCTCTTTGTTCGATTAATATATGTTTTATACCAAATATGGCGTAAGCTTTATGATGGACAAAATTGGCAAGTGCACCAAATCATAACAAATAGTAAAGTTGTAAGTTCTATCGTTCTCCAAAGGGATTGTTGTTCAATTCAATAATTAGCAAAAGTTATTTTAAAAGTGAAAAGTAATAAACGATGAATAGAATTTCAAGGTTAAAATCCCCTATCAAATGCAAGATTAAGTTTTTGTGATTCAGATGATTAATGACAATTAAGGTTTCCTTGAATCCCCCTTCGGCTTTGATTGAAATTTATCTTTAAAGAAACAAAACAACTTATTTTGTGGATCATTGATTTAATGTGTCATGGCGGTGCTACTTGTTCTAAGTTCCTATAGGTAACTTGTGTAGGATCCACCCGAGCAGTGTTCTAAGCATCGACGGAGATGACTCAAACCTTTACTTCCTAACTTCTATAAGAAGTAGTAATTAGAAAAGTCAATGAACTAATAAATTTTTGGGTTGTCAGTGCCTAGTTTAACCATACAAATCAATCTACAAGGTTACACTCGTAGTTAACCAATTGCCAAAGCATTAAGAATGGACATAATCTAATTTACCTCTGAACACAATAAGAAGAATAAATTGAATGAAAACTTTATTAATATATTCTAACAAATAAGAAGGGGTTTATAGTGGAACCCTAATCTAGCTATTTAGTTGCTCATCGCAGTAAACATCGTAATAAAACAATAGAAAAACCTACCCTAGAAAGAATAAAAGGAGGAGAAATTATGCCTTGAATCTTTGATGTCTTAAGCGTCAATGTTTCTGAATGAATAAAATAGTGGGCAAGGGTCTCTATTTATAACATTAAGTTACTTAGGAATTAAGAGAAGAAAATCAGGCTTTATCCTCCGATCCAGTTTAGAAAACAAGCAAAAAGCGGTTTTTACCTGCTGCCAGGCGCCTGGACTGGGTGCAGAGGTGCCTGGGGCAGCAAGGAATGTTTTCCCAAGCGCAGGGGGCGTCTGAAGAAGCCCCACAAGATGTCTTGATTTGATGATTTACATGATTCCTCACTACAAAACAATCAAAACACCTATGGAGTTGCATGATCTAGGATAAAACTATATTATGATGACTCGAGTGAAAACAATACATTATGCTCCTTAAACCATTGGCAACTCCTTTAAATCTCATTTTATTTGTCTTCGATTGCGAAGAAAAAGTACTAAAAACATAGCCAAGATGTCATATGATACTCTGTCATCAGTTTATATAAACGATGGTTAACCTCGTTGGGCCTAAGATTCTAGCCCTTCCATATGTTGTATTATCCATGCCGATATACATGGACTTATACCCCAAATGTAATTGACTTCAAAATGTCATGTTGTTCCACAAGTATTTAAGGGACTTATACTTGCATAGTTGTAGGAGACGTGAGAATGTCATATTGCTCTCATGGTCGGGACTCACACTCACACATAAACTAATTTTGAGCAAAATACATAAATATTGATCTTGGTTAAAGAAAGATGCCAACTTATAAACCTTAAATTAAGATTGATTCAAAATGAATTATTTTTTGTAGATAGAGGCTCATAAATAGGCATTTTCACGGTGTGTTTGCTTTGGTTTATTATTTTCACATTATGGACTTCCACGAGGTGTGTTGCTTTGTATAATTACATGATTTAACCATAAAAGACTCAAAATAAATATGTAGTTATCTAGTTAGGGAAGAAATAGATTTACAATGACTCAAATAAAAAAATGCTCAAAACCATGAACAACTCAATCTAAAACCACGATAATGTCTTCAAATGAACAGTAACAGACTCCAAAAAATAACTAAAAACATCATATGATGAGATGTAGTCATTAACCATCTTAGTTAACTCCCGACTTGAGACATCTTCTGCAAAACAAAAATGAAGAGGGGATAAATGACCCCTTTGCCTCCTCGCTCTCTTGCAAGATAAATTACCATCCGACTTACCATTAAGATAATGAGGAAATTTGGAAGACAAGAAAATGGTTGTAATGTAATCAAATTAGAAAAGATTGAATTGAAAGAGGAAACATACCTGATTTCATTGTGCTGAAAATCTAGTAATAAAGGATAATGATCAAAATTAGATTTAATGAGAGTGCAACAATTAGAAGACATCCAGTCATCAATCAAGAGTTATTACAAACAACTTCATTAAGATGCTTTTTAGTGTGGCAAGAACCTCTTCTCCCATTAAACCAAGTAAAAGAAGCACCTCTAGTAGGAAGATACAACAGATCATTGGAATTCAACCATTCCAGAAATTCAAAAATGGCAATTCTAGCTAGGAGGAGCATGTCTACCATAGTTCTCATGGGCCTCAAGAATAGTGTTGTACAATCACCAATAAAATCTGAAAAGCACTAACAGGGGTATTTTTGAAATTTTTGCAGGGCGCGTGAGAAGACAGTAGAGTGGAAAAAGTAACACTCTAAAATGTAAAAGAGACATGTTGATATAAAACCACAAGGATAGTTAGATTTTAATTAACATAACATAAGCACCATAAACATAAATTAAGAAGAGAACCTCTACAATTTATAGCAAAAAAAAAAAAAGATTTAACTGAGATATCAGTCTTCTAGAGAAAAACACTAGAGTTCAACCAAGGCTCCATGATAAAAAAGAACACATCGGATTGTGTTAAGATCGCAAAGCCTTTTAAAGTCCAACTTAGAAAGGGAGTTTTCAATACCCCTAATGTTCCAATATATAGACTTAATTGAGTAGGGTTTAGAGATACTACCATATATTGGGATCCATGAGAGCCTTTGTTATATTTTTTCTTCTTCTTATTATAAGACCTTTTTTAGACTTTAAACCACTTGCAAATTGAAAATATTCACAGTTATTTTCTTCCTCTTTGTTGTTACCATCTCTTCTATTTTCCACATAGTGTGAGCTAACCGTTTCATCATAATTTTGCACATTTTCTGCACCAAAATTTTGCTCGTGATCAACATCATTAGACTTCTCACACTCATGGTTATACTGCATCTGAGGGTCATTACTAATTGCACCCTTTTCTTCCAAACCAGAAAAAATTCTTTAAATATTTGGACATCTGGTTGCACCACTTAGGGAATCCGTTGTTGCCACCCTAAACCTAAACCATACTTTCTATAATTTTAGCTTCTGGTTCATCAATTCTATATCTTCTACTTCCTCATCCGTATCATAAAAAAATTCAGATCCTTCAAAGGAGGAAGTATCTTCCTGATGATGAGCAACAGACGTATGTAAAATATTATCGTTGTTATTTTCTCCATAAGAACACAATTTCTAAGATCAAAAGTTAAATCCACATAAGCTAAATATGCGCGTAGTGACCAAATGATTGCTCAAACATAGATTTATTAGTTGTTGCATCCAAAAAAATAGGAGTAACAAGCTACTTGCGATTGCAAATATAATGTTGGGCAGCCAATATTCTTGACCTAAATCATAAATTCTGACATAAACTTGAGATGCATATTATTGTTGCAGACTAGGGAAAAAATTTGTACTCCAAGAATGAGTTTTAATACTTAGGGCTTAAGTTCCAAGAGTTGAGAGATCTGACACTTTGAACATCTTCGAGGGAAGAAAAGGTGAACTCGTAAAAGCCTCTTCCTAAGTTAAAACGCATGATTTTACGTATCTTTACTATTAATGTCCCAAAGAATTCCAAATGACGGGGAGTTTTGCACACCAAGGTTGTCAAAGTCGTGATTTTAGTTCAGGTTGAAAGGGATCAGCAAAATCAAAAATCGTAAAATCGCAATCAAAATTGATGGATTCTACAAAAACAAAAAATCATGCTAAATATATGTTATAAATTCATGCTAAATATATGTTATAAATTGCATATATAAATGTTATTAAAAAAAAATTGCATATATAAATAAATTAAATATTTATAGACTCAAAGCCTAGAAGCCGAATATTCTTTACTAGTCATAATAATGTTGAACAACCTAGACAAAGTACTTGAAACAAATACTTGATGTAAGTGACTATTAAGTTTCAAGGAAAAAGACTAGATGCCTAACAAAATACTCAAGGGCAAAGCCTAGATGCAATCATAAATCACGAAAAAAGCATCAATTATATGGATTATCTCACAATATATCAACCTGTTCATGTTCATCAATCTCTTATGGTGAAGAGACAATGTGATATGAAATAATTAGTTACTTTGTTGACTTTTACGTGTTTATAGAACTGGGTCACCAGTACAAACTGGGTCAATTGATGAACCGGACCAAAGTTTACCGGTATCATAAAAATGGATGGAATCCTTTAAACTCCTTCGATTTTGCTTTATTTTCACGATTTTGTGCAATTTTGATGCGATTTTACTAGAGTTTTGCACGTATTTTAAGATTTTGCTGTGAATTTGAATCGTTAAAGTGAGTAAAGTTGCAATACCTTAGAGTTTGGGATTTAAGGCGCGATTTCAACAACAATATTGCACACAACACTTCTATTTATAGCGGTGCACCATTTGGCCAAATAATTTGACTATGACGATTATGTTTACATTTTTCTACATGAATATCACGGGAACACTATTGTTGATGTGGATGAAAATTTGACGGAAACAAATTGCACCCAATGAATAAAATTGCACCGAATAAAGAAACACAACACCATTTGATTTGTGTAATTCGAATAATCAATTTATAAAATACCTATATATATACTCCCTCCGTCTCTATATGTAAACCCCCTTTGCCTTTTTCACATTTCTTAAGAAAAGTTGTTAATGTAATTAATGTGTCTATTTTGTGTGTTAATATTACCAAATTGTCCTTTGTTTGTATGTATATTAAATTTGACTTTACATATTTCAAGATAAGTTAGTAGTATTAATTAGGGGTATGTTTAGGAAAAAAATAATAAATACATCTAGTAATTTAAAAAAAAGTTTACATTTAGGGACAAAAATAAAATCAAATGGGTTGTTACATATAGGGACGGAGGGAGTATATCAGAAGAGATTCATTTACTCTAAGAGTAAGTCTAAACACATACTCCAAATCATGGCCCTTCATTTTAAAATAATTAATGGTCTTGGTTAATTCATAATAATTGTTAAGATGGGGTGTTAATGGCTGACATTATTTCATAATAATTGATTAGCAATTGTATTTTTCATCTCAATTCTGCATATCTAGCTATTGAATCTTATATCAAGATTTTTATGAACAATTTTCTGTGCGTTCTTTTTTTTCTTGTGAATAATTTGTTAGTTTTTCAATAAACCTATGACATCTTATTTTACATAAGTGTATGACCATCAAACTTCCTCATGTTTTATCTCATATATGTGTTTTCTACCATTACAAAGGTGCGTGGATAAAAAAAAATTCTGAACAAGTTGTATTAATCAATTGAAAAATAAAATGGTGCTGTACGCCATCGTCCAAAAGCCATGAGACACCACAATATTGTAGCAATTGAATCAATTAAGCTCCTCAAATATTCCGCAACCGCTCCGCACAATGCACATAAACTCAATTTATTATCAAATAACAATCAAAGATTGTGTATCGGATAAACCCTAACTAGATTTTTGGAGGAAGAAAAAACAGAATATTCGCTTGATAAATAAGGATTCAACAAGTTAATCAAAAACCCTAAAACAGAACGATTGAAGCTTTTGTATATGTATATATATATATATATATATATATATATATATAGAGAGAGAGAGAGAGAGAGAGAGAGAGGGAGAGAGAGAGCAAATGACCATCCATAAGGACTAGCTAAGAACATTTTCTCTCTCACCATTCGTTCCCATTACTGTTTATTATAAGAAAAATAAAAAATCTTTAATATGCCTCACTCTTGACATTTTTATCAATTTTGATTTATGAGTTGTGTATCGGATAAACCCTAATTAGATTTTTGGAGGAAGAAAAAAACAGAATATTCGCTTGATAAATAAGAATTCAACAAGTTAATCAAAACCATAAAAGATAAAACAGAAGGATTGAAGCTTTTGTAGATTGATAGATAGAGATAGTTAGAGAGAGAGAGAGAGAGAGAGAGAGAGAGAGCAAACGACCTTCCATAATTCTCTTACCGTTCATTCCCATTACAGGTTATTATTAGAAAAATCAAATCTTTAATATGCCTCACCCTCGACATTTTTATTCAATTTTAATTTATGAGTTGTGTATCGGATAAACCCTAACTAGATTTCTGGAGGAAGAAAAAAACAAAATATTCGCTTGATAAATACGGATTCAACAAGTTAATCAAAAACCCAAAAACAGAAGCATCGAAGCTTTTGTGTGTGTGTATATATATATATATATATATATAGAAAGTGAGAGAGAGAGAGAGAACGGCTATCCATAATGACTAGCTAAGAACATTTTCTCTCTTACCATTCGTTCCCATTACATGTAATTATTAGAAAAATCAAATCTTTAATATGCCTCACCCTTGACATTTTTATTCAATTTTGATTTATGAGTTGTGTATCGGATAAACCCTAACTAGATTTTTGGAGGAAGAAAAAAACAGAATATTCGCTTTATAAATATGGATTCAACAAGTTAATCAAAAACCCTATAACAGAAGGATTGAAGCTTTTGTGTATATATATATATATATATATATATATATATATATATATATATATATATATATATAGAGAGAGAGAGAGAGAGAGCAAACGACCATCCATAAGGACTAGCTAGGGACATTTTCTCTCTTACCATCCATTCCCATTACAATTTATTATTAGAAAAATCAAATCTTTAATATACCTCACCCTTGACATTTTTATTCAATTTTTATTATTAGTCATGACTTGAGTTGGAGGATTGATATTGAATGGGTAGACAATTGTAGTTCGGTTAAAATTTTGAAGATTAATTTTAGTCATGACTTGAGTTAGGCCTAACAAATCTTTCCAATGTTTTTCTAGAACCATACTAAATATATAATCAGAATTAACAATTGATCTAAATAATCATATATTGTATTTATCTATTAAAGTAGTTTATTATTGTTTTTAAGTGACATTCTTTCTTGTGATATCTTTTGTACGCAAACTAAACTATTTGCATATAATAATAGTAGTAGTAATAGTATTAATAATAATAATAATAATAATAATAGTAATAATAATAATAACTATAATAATAATAATAATAATAATAATAATAATAATAATAATAATAATAATAATAATAATAATAATAATAATAATAATAATAATAATACAATTTTCATCCATAGAATATAAACAAACTTTAAAGTAAATTATAAAAGTAAAAACATTATTATGAAGATTATTACATACAAGTAAAACTATATGCCTAGAGGTAACATAATTATTTTTAAAATGGATGTTCTAAGGGTTTAAAATGGCGACAAAAACCAAAAATGCATTCTACAATGTATTTTTTTTATGAGTAGTGATATTTGAACATTGTCATACCCCAAATTTTGACCACTTTTCTCTATTCTTACCCATTTTATTCGTATTTTTAATGTCGGAAATTTTTGTCGTTTCAGACGAAATTTCGACAAAGAGGTTACTTTAAAATACCTCATTTTTTGATTCCGAGTAGGGCCATCTTCTCTCTTTATTTTCTTTTTATTTCAGTATTCAATTTCCATCTTTTATTAGTTTTAATTTTAATTTTGATTTTAAAATTGGTTACTTTTTTTTTATGTATTTAATAGTTTATTTTCTGTTTTTGTGCTATAATGTCAATGAGTCCGAAAAATCCCAGCAAGGGTCCAAAAAAATATTTTTTTCATACGCCTCATATTCAGATAGATAGGCAGATTCATAGGGTCAAATTTTTGTTTCCATTCCTTTTTCTCTTCAACCATAATGCTATAAAATAAAAACCTGCAAAAAGAAAAGAGGAGGCTGCACTGTACACACTGACACCGTAGCCGCACAGTCAAACTCAAGAACCCTAATTCTCCCAAATTTTCAGATCTGTTCAGATCAAACATTTTTTTTTCCAAAGGATTTCTCCAGAATCTCAAGAACATGTACACAGTGTTCATCACCATACACTAACAGAAACGGAACCAAAGTCACATTCAAATCCAAGCTGATTCGGAACTGAGCAGCAAGAAGGAACAAAGCTTGAACCGGATCGTGAAAGGAGAAGAAAGTGATAACAGAATCGAACCGGCTGAACCGGAATACATACCGAGCCAAACCGGATCTGAACCGTAGAGGAAGAGGTAAGCCGAACCGGTACGAGAAGTAACAAAGGGTAAGAGTTTTGTTCATCCTTTTTTTTCGAATTTTGTTTTGTAGATCTATGTAAATCCGTGTTTTGTTTTGAAAATTTGTTTTAAGAATTGAAACCAGCACGCAAAAGGATGTTTAAAACTACAAGAAATTTTTGAATCGGAGTAAGTTTGAACTCCGGCGCGGTGGTGCCACCACCGGCCACCGCGTCGGAAAACACTATCTGTAACGTCCTAGTTGTTATATTTAATTATTTTGATGTATGTGGAGTGTATATATATATATATTTATATGATGTTTGGTGATTTATGTGGAGTATATATATATATATATATATATATATATATATGTGTGATTTTTGGGTGATTTATGTGGTGTATCATTTTATTATATAGTTTATTTAATAATAATTAGAATAAGTATGAAATAATGATTATTTTGGTGTTTGGGGAATTAATAGGAGTTATTAGAAATTATGGGGAGTTAAGTGTAATTAGAAGGGAGTTACTTTTGAGTGGGAAGTTATACAGAGAAGTTAGAATCAGTTTCACGTAGAACCAGTTTTGGGAGCAAGCAAGAGAGAACCAAGGAAGAACCAAGAGTTGAATTTTTGCTGTGCATTTCTTCTGCAAATTTAAGGTAAGGGTGAGGTTTACTTTCAATAGTATAGATTGTAATTCTGATTTTGGATTTAACATGTTTCTGGTAGAAATTGGAGAATTTGGGATTAGGTTTTGATTATTGATTTTTGGATGAAAAAGTGTAGAAACCATAGAATTGAATGGTGAAAAGAGTGGTTAATCAGGTAGGTTAGTGATGGGTTAACGTTTTAATGATAGGGTAATCATATGGTGATGTTTATGGATGATTTTGGAGAGTTTAGGGTTAAGAGATGGAGCAAAGGAGGTTCCCATGGTAGAAAATCGCAGAAAATCTGTGATTTCAGCATGTCTGATACTGTCGAAATCATGAGGCGATTCTAGAAATCATGAGGCAATTTTGACAGAAAAATCTGTAATTTTAGTATGTCTGATGCTGTCGAAATCATGAGGCAATTCTAGTGATCATGAGGCGATTTTGACAGAAAATGTGTAATTTTAGTATGTCTGATGCTGTCAGAAACATGAGGCGATTCTAGAAATCATGAGGCGATTTTGACAGAAAATGTGTAATTTTAGTATGACTGATGTTGTCTTACCATAAACTCTAAAATGCAATTTTCTTCACTCCAAATGCTTCCAAACTTCTTCCTAAGTGTAGGGACTTTATCCTAAACCTATAGAGATGTTTTTAGGAAAGATATAACGTTGTTTAAGGGTCTAATGAGTTCACGAGTGGTCCTTGGGGTAGGGATGGAAGTTGTCTATAAGGGTATAGCCTCTCAATGTATCTAAGCTAATCTAATTGATGTTGTTGATTACTAATATCTTTGAGTTGTTGAATTCTGTTTGAACGTTTTGAATGGAGCTTGATGTATGAACATGATTAAGATAAATTGTGCATTTTTCTGGATAGTTGAATCTCTGTTGATTGTTGATTGATGTTGAGGAATGAAATGTATGTTTTAACTATTAATCATACATGTTGTTTAAGTGGAGTCACATGGAGTTTGCATTGCATGGTCAGTTGTATGTAGATATACACAAGTAGGTCCATGGCATATGCATAAAACAGCGGTGAGGACTCATGTCCTGGAGTACTAGTTGCTCAACAGCGGTGAGGGCTTCGGTCCTGATGAATGCTTTAACCATTCAAAAGCGGTGAGGGCTTCGGTCCTGTTTGGTACCACATGCATATTTGCATATTTGAGAAGTCTAAGGTGTTGTCTTAGCAGTGTTGTCATGTCATTTGCATGAGTCGTAGTTGTTGATTGTAATTGTTACTTTGATGATGATGATGTTGTAGGTAAATATGTACATTCTATACCTACTTGATGAGTGGAATCTAATGATGTTGTTGTTGCTTGTGAATTAATTATGTATAATGGCAAGATGATGTATTTGATGTTATAGGGTGTTAGATTCAATTGAAGATTTAATATCTATATTTATTGTTGTGAATTTCACCCTTTCTGCTTGAAAATGTTGCCCTTCCTATGGGTAACTTGCAGGTGATCCTGAGTAGTCGGTGGTGGCTCAAGAGTCGTGTCTAGGGCTCTGATACGTGGGATGGGAATTATTATATTATATTATTGTTGTTTTCCTTTCCATGTATCAAATTTTGGAACTTGTTGATGTGGCCCTTTGTTGGTCGACTTATTGTTGTTTAGGCTTAATGCCAAGATGTTGTTGGAGACTTAAACCGTTGTTGTTGTTATTGAAATGCAAACTTTCCGCTGCAAGATTTTGAAGTTATTAAACATGTTGAATTAAATAGTTTTATTTTCTATTTAAGAAATTTTGAATTTGCAATGTAGCATGCCCGTTGGTGCTTAACTCTGATTAGTATTTGTTATTTAATTACTTTTGGGTAACGGGGTGTTACACTATCTCGCCTGAGAAGATGATATAAGGGGGCGGCTGTTTGTTTTGTTAAGAGAGAAGTGAGAACAATTGTTTAGAGAGAGAAGAGAAATGTTTTATGTGTGTTTTTTTGCTGAGATTTGATTTTTATACTCCTTTTTGTTTGAACAATCACGTGCACCTCCTTGTTTCTATTATCATGTACCTATTTTGTTGGAACCGTTGGATCTACGATCTGACGGTCCCTGCTTCACTGTCATTTTATCCCTTTTTTAGTGTTTACTCTATGTGTTTTGTGACCCTTGGATCATTTGATCCAGTGGCTGTGATGATACTTCCTGTGATTAGATGTAGACCTTGTGATTCATCGAACGGTTCAGATCTATCCAGTCTGAGCCCACTATTTTTTTAAAATTCACTACTGTTACTTTTGTCACCACTGTTTTTACTTTCTGCATCTTTTTGCTTAAAATTTTCTAAAAAAGTTTACAAAAATATTTTACTTTGTGTTAATCATTTATTTACTGTTTTTTTATTATTGTTATAGTATATTTGTATTAGTATTTTGAATCATCTCATGCATGTTTAATTTTTGTCATTTTATTTTATTGTTATTATTTTTAGTGTGTATTTAGGAATTTGATGTAACATAATCATGCATTTTATTTTCCTTGCTATTTACATTTTTGTTTTAGCATGTATCTAGGTTCCTTGTAAATATCCATAAATGAGAATATGCACCGACACATACACCGACACTTCACATTTATTTCTTGTGACATTATGCCATTACGTTAGCACGTTAGTTTAGAAAAAACCATTTTCCCAAAAAAATCAAATATGCAAAACTTCAAAAATATTTTTCTTAATAAACCTTGGTTAGTAACCCAAGTGTTTTTTTTCTTTTATTTTCTTAATCAAATGCTTAATTGAATTAATATTCATATTATACTTGATTTTCTTGTAATTAAAATTTGACCAACCTCACTTTGTTTTTTTTTTCTCATGCCTTGAGGCCTCTTATCTCTTCTTAAAACCATTTTCAAAAAAAATATTAAAATCAATCCAACCCACCAAAAAGAAATTTTTTAGGTGAACTACATTGGTTTTGATCCCTTTTCTTTAAGGGTATGTAGGCATAGGATTTTTATCCTTCCAAATCAAATAAAAATAACCAAAAACATACTTCTTCTCCCTCCATTCTTTCACTTAGACTTTTAGGTAATAATTTTCAAATAAGCAAATCAATTTAGCACAAGGTAAATTAGGTAAGAGGTTCCTACGGAATACCGTAGACGCTTAGGGTGCTAGCACCTTCCCTTCGCGTAACCAACCCCCGAATCCAAAGTCTCGATAAGGGTTTTTACTCATTTTTTCCCTTCCCACGAATAAAAATCAAGAGTTCAAAGATTGACGATTTAAATCAATTAATGGTTTGATATCCGAAAATCACGAGCACAGAAATGGCGACTTCACTGGGGACTTAAATTCTACGCGGGTTAAACCCACCTTATTTTATTTATTTTGTGCTGTACTATTTGTTTATGCTTTGTAAATATTTGCTTACACACCGTGTTACGTGAGTGGTGAGATAAGTCCTACACCCGGACTTGAGTGAAACATAAGATAGGACGGAGTACGATCATAGTGCCATACCAGGAGCGGTCCTGCGATATGTGTACACGTGATGTAACTCCACTCAACGTAGGTCTTTCAAAAGTAATAATATGTCGTCATGAGCAGTCGTGATTGGCGTTATTATTTTTGAAGTCCGCTAAACGTTGAGGACCTTTAGATCACCCTTAACCCATCTTGGCCTTTTTTAGGACGTATTGCGGTGGCTAAACCAAGAGCAGTCTTGACTTTGGTCGACACGCGATACTACACTTAAACTAGACTTACTTATGGATGTTATTGGACTAGGAGCGGTCCTATACACCGATATGTTCATAAGGAAAGTTGTAATTTGGGAACTTGGTAGAACCCGTGATACAGGTACAATTTGAAACCATAGTCCTTACAAAATGACGTTGTTACCCTTGACTCCAACATTGTGGAATTTAACCTCCTCTTGTATTCAATGTACTTTAGTATAACCATGCATACATGCATTCATTCATAAATATATTTTTCCATCAAAAATTGAAGGACTTAGACAAGTTTTTTGCAAACATTATGGATATGGACCTTGTAAGAATGAACACCAAGAGATACAACTTCAAAAATTTTAACTAAGCTTTAGCTTTTGTACTCTTTCCTTGGTTTCGTTCTTACCTTTTGAAAAAGGAACCGTTTGCAACGTCTTTACAATGTTCAAAATGAAGCCATGTTCCTCTACAATGTTTACAATTCACTTTGATAAGTCCTTCAAAAAAAAAAAAAACTATTTTTGCATAAGCATATCATGCATCATTTTGCATTCATAGTTTCTAGTACGTGTCTCATATTTTGTTTCTACCAGCAAAAGGTTAATCCATCAGTAAAGTCAGTCAATGTCTTCATCCAAGTTCGGCTCGCATATGCAGACACTCGTGTAAACAGGAAAAATGGATCGACTTGAGCAAGAGGTCCACGAGCTTCGTAGAGAGGTAACAACACTTCGGGCTGAGGTAGAGAAGTTAACTAGCCTAGTATCTTCATTGATGGCCACAAAGGATCCACCGGTTGTTCAGCAAAGGCCTCAACCACTATGTCAGCCAATATGCATGGAACGACCTCGACAACAGGGTTCTCAACCGCTTATTCCTCAAAATCAGGTCCGAAAAGCATCTCAGTGTGACCAAATTCCGGTGAAATATGCGGATTTGCTTCCCATTTTGCTTAAGAAGAACCTTGTTCAAACCCTGGCACTGATGAGTCAATTATATGTTATTTTAATATGCTTTTTAGTTTAGTTTTATTTAGATTTTATTTAGTTTTATATTAGTATTATTTCCTTTTTAGAATAGTTTACTTTAAAATGCAATTTATTATATTTCAGGGAAGAATATTGGATGGAGAGAGTCTTGGAGCAAAAGAAAGGGATTTGGAGCAGATTGGACACAAAAATATGAAGATTGGGAAACAAAATATATCTCCCACAAGTCAGAAGCTTGGCACGGCCCGTGCTAGCCTTGGCACGGCCGTGCCACCCTCCAGATGCCTTTTGCTGCTTTTGCTTTGACTCCAAGCTATTCTATTTTGGCGCACAATCTACCGAGGAATATTCTAGGAATATACTTGCTTAGATTTTAAGTCAATTGTGTACTATAAATAGAGTAGCTAGCCATCACTAAATATTCATCTTTACTTGGAATACAATAAGTGACAATTGCTTTTCAATAAAGTTCTTTTCCTTTCCTTTATTTTCCTGTCTTTTACTTTCATGCTTTCTCTCTTCTCCCCCATGTCTACGATGAACATGAGTGAGTAGACTTCTTCTTGTCTTGGGATTGTTGGATAAGTCTAAATGACATAATCCTAATCAAACCAAACCCTAAGCCTTAATCTTATGTAACCCTAGTTTCTTATCTGAATTCACCGTCTTAACATGGATTAACCATTATCAAACTGTGGAAACGAAAGTGGAGGGTTTGATAATTGTTCGTCCATTATTCCAAATATCAATTCATAAAACGAAAGTGGAGCTTTGATATTCGAACAAGTGAATTCAGACAAGGATTGCAAAGTCAGCGAAATAGGCTTTGCAATCTTTGAGACATATAGTTTCGATCTTCAAGGGAACTAATAACAATCAAGTCAGCGAAATAGGCTTGGTTGTTAGAGGAACCAAAATCCAATAGTAATCAAGTCAGCGAAATAGGCTTGGTTGCTAGAGGAACTTAAGAGAAACTGTCTTGAGAAATTAGGTCTAACATAACATTATAAGCTTATGGTTTCGGTTTGAGAGGGACTTGTTATTTAGATGAAACCAACGATCCCAAGGCTCTTTCATTATATTGCTTTCAACCGTTTAAAAACCCCCAATCTACAATCTCTTCTCTCTTCTAATCATCTCTAAAGATTAATTAAATTGAACTACTCCCTGTCGGAACGATACTCTTTTATACTACTTCGGTAAGACCGTGCACTTGCGGTTTTATCTCATCAAATTTTTGGCGCCGCTACCGGGGAGTAAACTAATTGAATTAATTCTTTCTTTGTGATTAGAACTCTCTTCTCTTTTCTCTTCCTCTTCTCTTCTACTTTTCTTTCTTTTTGTTTTTACCACTAACTTCTTGGGTTCTCGGTTTCTTATGCGAAGAAGTAAAAGTCTCGGAGAATTTATTCCTGAGATCGAAAGATTTTTGCATAAGAAAAAGAGAGAGGCACAAAATAATACCGCTATGGCTGAACGTACTCTCAAAGAGTATGCTACTCCTTCAACGGAAGAGCCACAAGCTATTATCGTGTACCCAACGGTTGCGGGTAATAACTTCGAAATCAAGCCTGCACTACTCAATTTAGTGCAGCAAAACCAGTTTTCTGGATCACCCACTGAGGATCCAAATCTCCATATTTCTTCCTTCCTTAGACTCAGTGGCACCATAAAAGAGAACCAAGAAGCCGTAAGACTTCATCTCTTTCCCTTTTCCTTAAGGGATAGAGCTAGCGCTTGGTTCCATTCCCTAGAAGTCGGTTCCATTACTTCATGGGACGATATGAGGCGAGCATTCCTCGCCCGATTCTTTCCCCCATCTAAAACAGCTAAGCTTAGAGACCAAATTACGCGTTTCAATCAAAAAGATGGGGAGTCTCTCTATGAGGCGTGGGAGCGTTTCAAGGAAATGCTTAGACTTTGTCCCCACCATGGCCTAGAGAAGTGGCTTATAGTCCACACGTTTTATAATGGCTTGTCATATACCACTAAGATGTCTGTTGATGCAGCTGCAGGTGGAGCTCTAATGAACAAAAACTACACGGAGGCTTATGCTTTGATTGAGGACATGGCTCAGAATCACTACCAATGGACCAAAGAAAGAGCCGTCACCACTCCTACTCCCTCTAAGAAGGAGGCAGGTATACACGAAGTCTCTGAATATAACCACCTTGCTGCTAAGGTTGAGGCATTAACACAAAAAATTGAAAAACTTAATGTTAATGTTGTCCCACCTTCTTCTGCATCCCCTCCTTGTGAAATCTGTGGTATAACTGGTCATATAGGTGTTGATTGTCAGTTAGGTAGTGCTGCCAACATTGAGCAACTGAATTACGCTCAATACAACCAAGGAATGAGGCCAAATCAAAATTTTTACAAAAATCCTCAAGGTTCCTATGGGCAAACAGCACCACCTGGCTATACAAACAACCAGAGAGTAGCTCAGAAATCTAGTTTGGAAATACTGTTGGAAAATTGCATGATGAATCAAAATAAACAACTTCAGGAGTTAAAAAACCAAACCGGATCTCTGAACGACTCTCTCTCCAAGCTCAATACCAAGGTTGATTCCATCGCCACACACACCAAAATGCTTGAGACCCAAATCTCCCAAGTGGCCCAACAAGTGGCCACCTCTTCTCAAACACCAGGAGTCTTCCCTGGTCAAACTGAAATAAACCCCAAAGCCCATGTCAATGCAATTTCTCTTGGGGGCAATAAGTTAGAAGAGACCATTACCAAAGCCAAAGGTGTCAAGGGAGAGAGTGTTAAGCTTTTAGGTGAGAAGGATGCGATAAAAACACCACTTGATAAGAACAAGATTCTTAATCCATTAAGGCTCACTAAGCTCAACTTGGAGGCCCAGTTTGCTAAATTCTTAAACATACTTAAAAAGATTTGCATTAAGATCCCCTTTGTTGAAGCCCTATCTCGTATGCCTCTATACGCCAAATTTTTAAAAGAAATTTTTTCAAAGAAAAAGGCTATAGATCATAAGGAGACAGTAGCTTTAACTAGGGAAAGTAGTGCAATCATCAAGAAGCAACCCCAAAAGCTTAGAGATCCAGGTAGTTTTGCCATCCCTTGTGTGATAGGAAAAGAAACCGTTGACAAGGCCTTGTGTGACTTAGGAGCTAGTGTAAGTTTGTTGCCTTTATCCCTCTTTAACAGGATGGGAATAGGAGAGCTTAAACCGACCGAGATGATCTTAAAACTAGCAGACCGTTCTACTATCCCCCTAGCTGGCTACATCGAGGACATACCCGTTAAAATAGAAGGGATATATATCCCGACTGATTTTGTAGTGGTCGACATAGAAGAGGACCTTGATGTCCCGATAATCTTAGGACGACCCTTCCTAGCTACTGCAGGTGCTATAATAGATGTTCAGAGTGGAAGGATAGTTTTTCAAGCAAGTGATGCAATGATTGGGTTCGAGCTGGAAAATGTTATGAAAGGTCCCGCTCTTTATTCTTGTAACATGATTGAAGTACATAATGTGAAAGAACGCTTTCTAGCGTCAACTACACAATATGACCTCTTTGATCCTTTCTAAGGACACTTTCCTAACGTCAAGCTAATGACAATAAACGAGCGCTTCGTGGGAGGCAACCCACGCATTTAACTGCTTTTGTTTTTGTTTTTTGTTTCTTTTAATTATTTTGTAGGTTATTGTCCGAGAAAAATTCAAGAAAACAGAAAATTTTGATGCCTAGCCTTCCAGACCCTTGGCACGGCCCGTGCTCACACTGGCACGGCCGTGCCAGACCCTCATAGACCAAACAAATGGCCAAGGTCCAGAATGTTGGCACGGCCCGTGCCCGACCACAGGTAAATATAACCCTACCTTTTGGACTTCTTCTTCCCTCACTCTCCAACACAAACTTCTCTCTACTTCACACCTTCTCTCTCAAACCTCCATAACCATACAACTACAAACCTTTACAACTACCCCCACATCACACCCATTCACAAATTTTCTCCACCCAATCAATCACAAACACCATTCCAATCATAACCCACCATTCAAAAACCAATTTCATCCATTCAAACAACATCCCCAAATTCGTAACCCTCCTAAACCTAACCCAAAAACCTAAAATTCTTCACCAATCTCATAACCCAACCCCCACAACTCACTTAAACCTTCACCACAACACTAATCCAACCTTTTCCACCAAAACAACCCTTACCCAAACCACCACACCAAAGGCAAGGTCAAGGCAATGACTTCAAAGAGAAGTGGAAAGGAAGTTGCAAGCTCATCCGGAGGACCTCCCCCAAAGAAGAAAGCACAAGCCAAAAATCATGGCATCATCTTCCGGGACAACAAGCAAAGGGATAGGTACAAACTTCTAATCTCTAAACCTCTACAACCTTGCAGGTACCCTGATAACCATGATATGAATAAGCTAGGTATTAAAGATAATGTGTTCAAATTGCTAGAAAGGCTAGGATGGGTTGATATGTTGAAACCTATGAGAGGGTATGAAAACTTCACCTATGAATTTTTAAGTTCTATTGTTTTTACAAAAGATAGGTTGAACTTTGATAACCCCAACCATAGAGTTTCTTTCTGGCTTTTGAATATTGATTATGAGATGTCTCTTCAGCACTTCTGTGATGAGATGGGCTTCGCGAATGCGGGGTTCATCCACGACTCTTGGGATCACAATTTAAAACCGGTTAACTATCAACCCGCCGCCTTTTGGGAGCAAATCACCGGTCTTGACCAATTTAACACACGTGCCAACAAAGCTAGCAACATTCACAACCCCGTACTTAGATACCTTCAAAGGGTTATAGCTTGTACCATCAGGGGACGGAAAGAATTAGGGAACACTAGGAATGATGAACTCTTCATGATTTGGGCTATGTTGCACAACCAACCCATTAACACTTGTTTTTACTTGCTTGACTACCTTTCCCTTATAGGAAATAGGTCCGATAGTAGGGGAGAAATAGTAGTTGGTGGTATCATAACATACATAGCTGGGCGATTCGGTGTGAGTGAAGACCTAGGGATAAACAAGATCGAGGGTAACAATAGACTAAACATAGAAACTCTCATCTCTATGAATTTCATCAAAACTCGAGTCCCCTTTGTCTATACACTCCAACTCAATGTGCCCATCTTGATTTTATTGCCTAACCCATCTCGAACTAACACCGAGGTGGAAGCAAATTTGTTGTATGTTGCTGATGACCCACAGGTGCACATAGAGCAGCCTAATGAAGAAACAGAGGATGCACACTTGCATCAGGAAGAGGAAGGTGCACAACTGCACCATGATGAGGCATACCATGACCCTAATGAAGATGAAACAAATGAGGATGCAAGATGGGCATGGATGACTACCGAGGTTGAAAGAATAAACACCGAGCAACAAAGGCAAGGTGTCGAACTCATGAGCATAAGGCATGATGTCCAAAGGGGCAACCGCATATCCGAAGAAAATAACCAAATGCTTCGGAACATGATGCACCACTTTCACCTCCAAGGTCCTCCATATGGACCTCAATGATAAAAATGTGAGCTTTCCTCTTCCACTCTTCCCTTCTTATCCTTCTCCTTCTTCTTCTTCTGCTTCTTCTTCTTCTACCTCTACTTCTCTTTTATTTTTCTTTTCTCTTGAATCATTGAGGACAATGCTTCTCCTAAGTGTGGGGGGAGCCTAATAAAGTGTCTTTAGTCGTAATGTTTCCAAACTCCCTTGAACTTTATTCTTTTGTTTTGTTTTATGGTAAAAGGCATAGTTAAGTAGCTAATTTTTATTGAAAACATCATGACACAAAAAATTTCATTGTCTCCTCTTATTTTGTTGATTCTTGTGCATAAAAGCAAACTCTTGTGTTTTAAGTCTTCTTGATATAACCACATCTTGTTTTAAAGTGAATAAAATTCTCCAATGAGAAAAACACAAAGTTGCTTCCCTTGAGTAAATGTATGAATAGGTATTTTAAGGAAACGCGTTCTAATCTTAGTGGTGCATTAACCTTTAAAAATTCTCAAAGCGCCAGTAGTATAAGTGAGTATAAGGGAGATCATAAAAAGCCAAAAAGCCAAATAAATTCCAAGATCTCATCACTGAATCTAGATTGGGGAAGGAGGTAGGCCCTCCGACTTCCTACGTGAAGGTGATTGTTATCTTGAGAAAAACTTTAAAAAGCATTGTTGAAACTAGATTGGGGAAGGAGGTAGGCCCTCCGACTTCCTATGTGAAGACGATGTTTTAAGGAATACCATTGAATCTAGATTGGGGAAGGGGGTAGGCCCTCCGACCTCCTACGTGAAAATGTTGTTCCTTAAATAAAGAACTTAAAATGTGCATATGGCAAAAGAACAAAGATTCTCAAAAACTCTCATCTCTCTTATATGAATTGTAGAAGGAATTTTTCTTGGTTAGTTTAGTGCTAGGATTAGACCATGTTTCCTCATTATGCCTATCTTATACAAGAGCAAGAAAAGGGTTGGACTTCACAACACACACTCACTTAAAACTTGATCGTTGGGTAGAATAAAGATTTCAAGAAATACTTGAGTTTGTGATTAGTGTACATTTGGGATTTAAGCCCTTGAGGAGACATGTGCTTTAATTTAATTGTCATTTGATTTAACTGTTGATGCTACTATGTTTATGCCTTTTGCTTGAGGACAAGCAAAGATTCAAGTATGGGGGAGTTTGATGAGTCAATTATATGTTATTTTAATATGCTTTTTAGTTTAGTTTTATTTAGATTTTATTTAGTTTTATATTAGTATTATTTCCTTTTTAGAATAGTTTACTTTAAAATGCAATTTATTATATTTCAGGGAAGAATATTGGATGGAGAGAGTCTTGGAGCAAAAGAAAGGGATTTGGAGCAGATTGGACACAAAAATATGAAGATTGGGAAACAAAATATATCTCCCACAAGTCAGAAGCTTGGCACGGCCCGTGCTAGCCTTGGCACGGCCGTGCCACCCTCCAGATGCCTTTTGCTGCTTTTGCTTTGACTCCAAGCTATTCTATTTTGGCGCACAATCTACCGAGGAATATTCTAGGAATATACTTGCTTAGATTTTAAGTCAATTGTGTACTATAAATAGAGTAGCTAGCCATCACTAAATATTCATCTTTACTTGGAATACAATAAGTGACAATTGCTTTTCAATAAAGTTCTTTTCCTTTCCTTTATTTTCCTGTCTTTTACTTTCATGCTTTCTCTCTTCTCCCCCATGTCTACGATGAACATGAGTGAGTAGACTTCTTCTTGTCTTGGGATTGTTGGATAAGTCTAAATGACATAATCCTAATCAAACCAAACCCTAAGCTTTAATCTTATGTAACCCTAGTTTCTTATCTGAATTCACCGTCTTAACATGGATTAACCATTATCAAACTGTGGAAACGAAAGTGGAGGGTTTGATAATTGTTCGTCCATTATTCCAAATATCAATTCATAAAACGAAAGTGGAGCTTTGATATTCGAACAAGTGAATTCAGACAAGGATTGCAAAGTCAGCGAAATAGGCTTTGCAATCTTTGAGACATATAGTTTCGATCTTCAAGGGAACTAATAACAATCAAGTCAGCGAAATAGGCTTGGTTGTTAGAGGAACCAAAATCCAATAGTAATCAAGTCAGCGAAATAGGCTTGGTTGCTAGAGGAACTTAAGAGAAACTGTCTTGAGAAATTAGGTCTAACATAACATTATAAGCTTATGGTTTCGGTTTGAGAGGGACTTGTTATTTAGATGAAACCAACGATCCCAAGGCTCTTTCATTATATTGCTTTCAACCGTTTAAAAACCCCCAATCTACAATCTCTTCTCTCTTCTAATCATCTCTAAAGATTAATTAAATTGAACTACTCCATGTCGGAACGATACTCTTTTATACTACTTCGGTAAGACCGTGCACTTGCGGTTTTATCTCATCAGCCACCTCCTCGGGTGCCGAATCCGCTGCCACCTTGGTATCGCCCTGACCTCAACTGTGTATTCCATCAAGGGGCGCCAGGTCATGACACTGAGCAGTGCTATCCTTTGAAGGAAGAAGTTCATAAGTTGATTGAAAATAATGTCTGGTCCTTCGATGACCCTGATATAAATGTGCTACTTCAACAACAACATATGTCTTCTCACTCTCTTGCCACTCTTAGGCCCATCACCAATGTTGTTCAAGATCCGGGTTATCAATCCCAATTTCAGAAATATCAACAACAGCCTCGACAACAAGCTTCGGGACAGCCACAGTTTGATCCGATCCCCATGAAATATGCAGTGTTGTTTCCCGATTTGCTTAGGAGGAAGCTTGTCCAGACCAGACCACCTCCTTGTATGCCTAAGAAATTGCCAGCTGGGTATAGGCCCGACCTCACTTGTGTCTTCCATCAAGGGGCACCTGGTCATGATATTGAGCGTTGTTTTGCTTTTAGGAATGAAGTTCAGAAGTTGATTCAAGATAAGGTCGTACGCTTCTAAGATTGAACGCAGACATGCAAGTTAATCCGCTATCGGATCTTGAAGCCTAATATTGATACATGGAATGTTTAGCTACAATTGGGTCTTTGCTGATGTTTATTTTTACTACTCATTTGTTCAATTAATATGTTTGTTTGTTGCTTTATGTTTTTAAAAAAAAAAAAAAAAAAAAATCCTTCCGTCCCACCCGAGGCGAGAGTGAATTTGTTTAGGGCTTTTTGCTTTATGTATTTTCATCATTAATGTCGTCTTGATCCCGACCTTGTTTTTATTTTGTGCTTTTTCTTGAAAAATGGTAATACAAAAGCCAAAAAAAATCTTTCCCTTTAATCATTTTCACATATCTCCATAATCATAATGTTTATATCAATAATCAAATCATGCATTAATAACCCCGTTGAACACTTAAACCTTGTACTCTCTCTCGACTTTGAGTTCCTTGTATCTGAGGCTGAAGAAGAGGATGATGAGGAAGTTTCCACTGAGATTTCTCGCCTAATAGGGCATCTTGGCCGTCGTAGCTGCAAATATCAAGAAAGAATGTCTAGAAGAGGACTTTCATGTACAAAGATTGGCACGAGATGCTACTATCTGCCTTGCAGGGATATTGTACTTCATGCACATTTCAACAGGGGCAGTCCCCCCGCCATCCCTCAGTATTCAATGTAAAGGCACTGTGCTACATGGAGGTTAGAGCCCTATCAACGGAAGTTCCAATGAAAGCTAAGCTTGATTGGACTTAAAAGTGTTATTGCCGCGTGCCATGGATAGTTATATCAAGAGGATAAAGCAAGTATTCGGCAAAGAAGGCTCGTCCCCGTGATGTCAAGAAAGTGGCTTTGTGCTTAAAAAATATGTTACCCAATTCTAGGGGCAAATGGATGCCAAATTACAAAGAATGGTGGTAAACTTGTATGCCCTGTGAATACCGATGCAGTCAAGAAATACTTTGTTAAAATGAAAAAGCTCGATAAGTCGCAAACCTGAAAAGGCGGCTTAGGCAAAAAAGAGCGTCTCGATGGACTGAAAACCCGAAAGGGCGGTCCATGCAAAAGTTAGAGACATATATAAAAAAAAGTGTTTATCCTGATAGGTTGAAACCCGCAAGGGCGACCTATGCAAAAGTTAAGGATTATGACAAAGTAACTGCATCTGGTCGGACATGACTCACTTGGGGCATTTCAGCCGTCAAGTTTTCCGACTCATGGCAAGGTAATTTCATCAAGTTAGATATGATTCATTTGGGGCATCTTAGCTGTTAATGGACTTCCGATCTGAAGCGTCTGCAAATCAAAGACTCAGAACAGTGGAATTCAAAGTTGTTAGAGGGAACAGTGGTTATTGTGTTCAATGTACCTTTTCCATATAATTACCATTTTCCAAACTTTTCAAAATCCGTGGAGCCACGCCTTTGGCAGGCCACCACTCCATTTACATTAATTTGAGTCTATGCCCATTTATTTGAAATTCTCATTTATTCTGTTCGAAAATTTTTCTTCTATTTTTGATGTTAATACCTAAAGCAAAAAAAAAAAATCTTTTAAAAATCTTTTTTCATGTCTTCTGAAAAGCATAAACAACAGGTACATCTTCTTTGAACTTATGAGTAGGTGAAACATGCATCAACATCCGTCTCAAGTACAGTTAAACTCTGCAAGGTAAGCATGACCAAAAGCTGTGAGATGACCTCTGTCAAAAAAAAACATATACAAAAAAAAAAAAAAAGTTCGCTAAGTCGGAAACCCGCAAGGGTGGCTTAAGCCAAAAATTAGCGTTCTGGTGGACTGAAAACCTGAAAGGGCGGTCCAGGCAAAAAATAGGGGCATACCAAAAAAGAATATATTCCTGGTGGACTGAAAACCTGAAAGGGCGGTCCAGGCAAAAGTTAGGGATTAAAAAAAAAAAAAAATACAAAATTTGAAAAAATGAAAAAGACAGAGGCATCATAGCTCAAGTGGGTCGATTGGAAGAATCACTTTGTACTGATTTACAAATGGCGACTTCTGCCTATGGTTTGATTGTTGGCAACTCCTGCCTATGCTTTGACAAGTGGGTCGATTGGAAGAATCACTTTGTACTGATTTACAAATGGTGACTTCTGCCTATGCTTTGATTGAGGGCAACTCCTGCCAATGGTTTGTTTAAACGGTGACTTCTGCCTGTGCTTTGATTGATGGTGATTTCTGCCAGTGGTTTGAATAAATGGCGACTTCTGCCATAATGATTGATTGATGGGTTTCATCCCGGGAAATGGCGACTTCCGCCTATGCGTTGATTGAGGGTAACTCCTGTAACGCCCTAGTTGTTTATTTAATTATTTTATTATGTGGAGTATATATACACATATATATATATATATATATATATATATATATATATGAGGTTGGTGATTTATGTGGAGTATATGCATATATTTATATATATGTGTGTTTTTGGGTGATTTATGTGGTGTATTATTTTATCATATGGTTTATTTAATAATAATTAGAATAAGTATGAAATAATAATTATTTTGGAGTTTGGGGAGTTATTTAATATTTATTAAAGTTAATGGGGAGTTAAGTGAAAATATAGGGAGTTAAGTAATGGGAAGTTAGGAAAAGAGAAGTTAGAAGCTTTGTACGTGAAAACTGTCAAGTTGGGAGAAAGGGAGAGAAGAGCAAGTAGAACCCAGAGAATTCAATTGTTGTGCATTTTTCATTCTGAATTAAGGTAAGGGTGAGGTTTACTTCAAGAATGTAGTTATTAAATTCTGATTTTGTATTTAACAGGTTTTGGTGAGGAATTGGGAATTTGGGGTTTTATGATAGAATGAGGATTTTGAAGTTGTAAACGTGATTTTGATGTTAGAATTAGTTTCTGGTTGCATAGAACACTTAATTATGTATCTGTAAACTGATTTGGGGAGTGAATGGAAGAAAAATGGGATTTTTGGGAAAAACCAGTTTTCTGCCCGTACTGATGTTCATCGCTCGCCTCGCGAGCATTCATGTCTCGCCTCGCGAGTGAACAACATCATCACTCGCCTCGCGAGCAGTCCAACTCGCCATGGCGAGTAAGCCTGGATAAAACTTGATTTTTGAAAAGTTGTTATAAGATGTTTTGGGGATGGTTTAAGGTACCTAGATGATAATAAAGATGAATGGTGGAAGTTTTAGGTTAAAAAGATGATTAGGGAACATAGAAATGAGTTCTGAGTGTGAAAATGACATTTTTCCCGAGAGCACCTGATTTTCACTCGCCTCGAGTTCGCCATGGCGAGCTAGTGTTTTTGTGAACTCGCCATGGCGAGCAGATGTGCTCGCGAGGCGAGCTGCACAGTTCCCGAGTGTTGAATTGTTTGCTTGAATAATAGTGGTTTGATGTTGTTGTTTTGAGCATGGTTATATATAATTATGCATTGTTTTGGTTGATTGGATTGCTGGATTGATGAATACTGATGATGGTTGAAATGTATGCTAATTATTGAATCATACATGTTGTTTAAGTAGAGTCACATAGAGTTGCATTGCATGGTCAGTTGTATGTAGATATACACAAGTAGGTCCATTGCATATGCATAAAACAGCGGTGAGGGCTTCGGTCCTGGAGTACTAGTTGCTCAACAGCGGTGAGGGCTTCGGTCCTGATGAATGCTTTAACCATTCAAAAGCGGTGAGGGCTTCGGTCCTGATTGGTACCACATGCATATTGCATTTCATTAAGAAGTCTAAGATGGTGTCTTAGCAGTGGTCATGTCATTTGCATGAGTCTTGGTTGTTGATTTCAGTTATTATCTGATGGATGATGTTGGTGTTGAATATGCATTTATATATATATTCATTGTGATCATGGTGTATTGTTGATGTTGTTGTTGCTTGTGACTTATACATATATATGTTTACAAGATAAAGTATTGTTGATTAGGGTGTTAGATTCAATTGATGATTTTAATATCTATAATTATTGTTGTGAATCTCACCCCTTCTGCTTGAAAATGTTGCCCTTCCTATGGGTAACTTGCAGGTGATCTTGAGTAGTAGGTGGTGGCTCAAAGTCGTGTCTAGGGCTCTGATACGTGGGATGGGATTTATCATTTTTATAATTGTTGCTTTCCTTTCCATGTATCAAATTTTGGAACTTGTGGTGTGGAGCCTTTTGTTGTCTTAGAACTATGATGTTGAATTATGTTAAGGCCTTTAATGCCATAGACTATTGTTGGATGTTCACGAGGTTATGGATTTTGAAAACTATTCCGCTGCTATGTTTTCATATATAATAAGTTGAATTGATTAAATAGTTTTATTTTCTATTTAAGAACTTTTGAAATGACATGTAGCATGCCCGTTGTGGAATTACTCTGATGTATATTGCTATTTAATTGCTTTTGGGTAACGGGGTGTTACAACTCCTGCCAATGGTTTGTTTAAATGGCGACGCCAGAATGGTTAATTGATGGATTTTATCCTAAGAAATGGCAACTCCTGCCAGGTTTGATCAGTGGGCTTTATCCCCAAGGAATGGTTACTTAACCATTAGTTGAGACAATATATCGGGTCGTATCCCATCAGTGCTTTGTTCATTGGATCGTATCAGTGGTTTGATTAGTGGGCAGTTACCCCTTCAGTGGTTGGATTAATGTTTTGTTACCTCTTAAATGGTTGAATTAGTAGTTTGTTACCTCTTTAGCGGTATGTTTAGTGGGCAGTTACCCCTTCAGTGTTTGAATTAATGTTTTGTTATCTCTTCAGTGGTATGGTTATAAGGTGTGACCCTGCCGTTGGTTTTGGTTAGTGGGCAGTTACCCCTTCAATGTTAAGTAAATGGTTTGTTACCTTTGTTACCTCTTCGACGGTGTGATTGATGGGCTGTTACCCCTTTAGCGGTATGATTAGTGGGCATTTACCCCTTCAGTGTTTGAATTTATGTTTTGTTACCTCTTTAGTGGTATGGTTATAAGGTGTGACCCTGCCGTTGGTTTTAATGGTGGAGTTTTTACCCCTCCAGTGTTTGTTTCTCAGGGCTTTACTCCATCAGTTAGTTTGAATATGGGTTTTTACCCCGTAAGTTGGTTTGGATATGGGTCGTATCCCATCAGTAGTTTGAATATGGATTTTATCCCCATCAGTTGGGTGATTGTTGGGTCGTATCCCCATCAGCAGTTTGATTATTGGGTTGTATCCCTATCATTGGTTTGATTATTGGGTTGTGCCCCCATCATTAGTTTAATTATTGGTTCGTATCCCCATCACTCGTTTGATTATCGGGTTGTTCTCCCATCAGAGGTTTGATTTTGGGCTTTACTCCATCAGTGTTTGACTCACCTCCTGTATTGGTATCCCCGTTGAAGATTCTCGAGTGTTTGTGCTGCGATGCCGGGCTATTTCCTTTTAGGACCTGTCCAAATCTTGTCTCAACAGTCTTCCGTTGTACTGTCATATGTGTCTCGTACATGTTCATTCATTCATACATACATAACATGCACACAAATGTCATCCATGCATGGTTGCATTATTACCAGGTGTCTTGTTTCAGTGTATCCCGTAAAAAGTGTCATCCCCAATGTGTCCGATTCAGGTATGTTACCAATTAAAGTTCATAAAGGGGCATGTCCCACCAAATCTACCTTTGTACCAATACGGTTCAGCTCCCTAGTACCTTATGTGAGCTATCCTTATATCAAAAGCACGTGCCTTTTATCTATGTTGGTCGTTACCCGAGTTGAGGTAACTGACGATATTTCCTTTTTGTATGTTGGTCGTTACCCGAGTCGAGGTAACTGACGGTATTTCCTTTTTTTGTACGTTGGTCGTTATCCGAGTTGAGATAACTGACGGTATTTCCTTTTCTTATCGTATATTAGTCGTTACCCGAGTCGAGGTAACTGACGGTATTTCCTTTTCTTATCGTATGTTGGTCGTTACCCGAGTTGAGGTAACTGACGGTATTTCCTTTTTTGTATATTGGTCGTTATCCGAGTTGAGGTAACTGACGTTATTTCCTTTTTCGAATGTTGGTCGTTACCCGTGTTGAGGTAACTGACGGTATTTCCTTTTTTGTATGTTGGTCGTTATCCGAGTTGACGTAACTGACGGTATTTCCTTTTCTTATCGTATGTTGGTCGTTACCCGAGTTGAGGTAACTGACGGTATTTCCTTTTCTTATCGTATGTTGGTCGTTATCCGAGTTGAGGTAACTGACGGTATTTCCTTTTCTTATCGTATGGTGGTCGTTACCCGAGTTGAGGTAACTGACGGTATTTGTATTTCCTTTTCTTATCGTATGTTGGTCGTTATCCGAGTTGAGGTAACTGACGGTATTTCCTTTTCTTATCGTATGTTGGTCGTTACCCGAGTTGAGGTAACTAACGGTATTTCTTTTTCGTAAGTTGGTCGTTACCCGTGTTGAGGTAACTGACGGTGTTTCGTGTTCGTAAGTTGGTCGTTATTCGAGTTGAGGTAACTGACAGTATTTCCTTTTCTGATCGTATGTTGGTCGTTACCCGAGTTGAGGTAACTAACGGTATTTCTTTTTCGTAAGTTGGTCGTTACCCGTGTTGAGGTAACTGACGGTATTTCGTGTTCGTAAGTTGGTCGTTATCCGAGTTGAGGTAACTGACGGTATTTCGTGTTCGTATGTTGGTCGTTATCCGTGTTGAGGTAACTGACGGTATTTCCTTTCTGTATGTTCGTCGTTATCCGTGTTGAGGTAACTGACAGTATTTCCTTTTCTTATGTTGGTCGTTATCCGAGTGCAGGTAACCGACGGTATTTCCTTTTCTTATGTTGGTCGTTATCCGAGTGGAGGTAACTGACGGTATTTCCTTTCCGTATGTTGGTCGTTATCCGAGTCGAGGTAACTGACAGTATTTCCTTTCCATATGTTGGTCGTTACGCGTGTTGAGGTAATTGACAGTATTTGCTTCCATATGTTCGTCTTTACCTCAGTAAAGGTAAGTGACGATATTCATGTTCGTATGTTCGTCTTTACCACAGTAATGGTAATAAAATAATATTTCCTCCCCAGTGATATCTATAAGTTTTTTCCCCAGTCAATGTATTTTTGTCGTCCTTGCCATACGATATTTCCTTTCCATATGTTGGTCGTTACGTGTGTTGAGGTAATTGACAGTATTTGCTTCCGTATGTTCGTCTTTACCTCAGTAAAGGTAAGTGACGATATTCATGTTCGTATGTTCGTCTTTACCACAGTAATGGTAATAAAATAATATTTCCTCCCCAGTGATATCTATAAGTTTTTTCCCCAGTCAATGTATTTTTGTCGTCCTTGCATTCATACTTGCATCACAGACATTCATACCAGTATATTCATAAGCATTGCATTCTCAGCATTTCAACTGGTCAAAAATTGGTGTACTTGGTATTTAAGTCTCTTCGACCCGTTGATTTAAAAATTTCATTTTTTTAAATCTCCATGACGGAGAAACTTAAATGGGGGCATCTGTCATACCCCAAATTTTGACCACTTTTCTCTATTCTTACCCATTTTATTCGTATTTGTAATGTCGGAAATTTTCGTCGTTTCAGACGAAATTTCGACAAAGAGGTTACTTTAAAGTACCTTATTTTTTGATTCCGAGTAGGGCCGTCTTCTCTCTTTATTTTCTTTTTATTTCAGTATTCAATTTCCATCTTTTATTAGTTTCAATTTTAATTTTGATTTTAAAATTGGTTACTTTTTTTTATGTATTTAATAGTTTATTTTCTGTTTTTGTGCTATAATGTCAATGAGTCCGAAAAATCCCAGCAAGGGTCCAAAAAAATATTTTTTTCATACGCCTCATATTCAGATAGATAGGCAGATTCATAGGGTCAAATTTTTGTTTCCAAATCCACTTGTTTCCTTTTTCTCTTCAACCCTAATGCTATAAAATAAAAACCTGCAAAAAGAAAAGAGGAGGCTGCACTTTACACACTGACACCGTAGCCGCACAGTCAAACTCAAGAACCCTAATTCTCCCAAATTTTCAGATCTGTTCAGATCAAACATTTTTTTCCATAGGATTTCTCCAGAATCTCAAGAACATGTACACAGTGTTCATCACCATACACTAACAGAAACGGAACCAAAGTCACATTCAAATCCAAGCTGATTCGGAACTGAGCAGCAAGAAGGAACAAAGCTTGAACCGGATCGTGAAAGGAGAAGAAAGTGATAACTGAATCGAACCGGCTGAACCGGAATACATACCGAGCCAAACCGGATCTGAATCGTAGAGGAAGAGGTAAGCCGAACCGGTACGAGAAGTAACAAAGGGTAAGAGTTTTGTTCATCCTTTTTTTTCGAATTTTGTTTTGTAGATCTATGTAAATCCGTGTTTTGTTTTGAAAATTTGTTTTAAGAATTGAAACCAGCACGCAAAAGGATGTTTAAAACTACAAGAAATTTTTTAATCGGAGTAAGTTTGAACTCCGGCGCGGTGGTGCCACCACCGGCCACCGCGCCGGAAAACACTATCTCGCCGGAGAAGATGATATAAGGGGGCGGCTGTTTGTTTTGTTAAGAGAGAAGTGAGAACAATTGTTTAGAGAGAGAAGAGAAATGTTTTATGTGTGTTTTTTTGCTGATATTTGATTTTTATACTCCTTTTTGTTTGAACAATCACGTGCACCTCCTTGTTTCTATTATCATGTACCTATTTTGTTGGAACCGTTGGATCTACGATCTGACGGTCCCTGCTTCACTGTCATTTTATCCCTTTTTTAGTGTTTACTCTATGTGTTTTGTGACCCTTGGATCATTTGATCCAGTGGCTGTGATGATACTTCCTGTGATTAGATGTAGACCTTCTGATTCATCGAACGGTCCAGATCTATCCAGTCTGAGCCCACTATTTTTTTAAAACTCACTGCTGTTACTTTTGTCACCACTGTTTTTACTTTCTGCACCTTTTTGCTTAAAATTTTCTAAAAAAGTTTACAAAAATATTTTACTTTGTGTTAATCATTTATTTACTGTTTTTTTATTATTGTTATAGTATATTTGTATTAGTATTTTGAATCATCTCATGCACGTTTAATTTTTATCATTTTATTTTATTGTTATTATTTTTAGTGTGTATTTAGGAATTTGATGTAACATAATCATGCATTTTATTTTCCTTGCTATTTACATTTTTGTTTTAGCATGTATCTAGGTTCCTTGTAAATATCCATAAATGAGAATATGCACCGACACATACACCGACACTTCACATTTATTTCTTGTGACATTATGCCATTACGTTAGCACGTTAGTTTAGAAAAAACCATTTTCCCAAAAAAATCAAATATGCAAAACTTCAAAAATATTTTTCTTAATAAACCTTGGTTAGTAACCCAAGTGTTTTTTTTCTTTTATTTTCTTAATCAAATGCTTAATTGAATTAATATTCATATTATACTTGATTTTCTTGTAATTAAAATTTGACCAACCTCACTTTGTTTTTTTTGTTTTTTTTTTTCTCATGCCTTGAGGCCTCTTATCTCTTCTTAAAACCATTTTCAAAAAAAATATTAAAATCAATCCAACCCACCAAAAAGAAATTTTTTAGGTGAACTACATTGGTTTTGATCCCTTTTCTTTAAGGGTATGTAGGCATAGGATTTTTATCCTTCCAAATCAAATAAAAATAACCAAAAACATACTTCTTCTCCCTCCATTCTTTCACTTAGACTTTTAGGTAATAATTTTCAAATAAGCAAATCAATTTAGCACAAGGTAAATTAGGTAAGAGGTTCCTACGGAATACCGTAGACGCTTAGGGTGCTAGCACCTTCCCTTCGCGTAACCAACCCCCGAATCCAAAGTCTCGATAAGGGTTTTTACTCATTTTTTCCCTTCCCACGAATAAAAATCGAGAGTTCAAAGATTGACGATTTAAATCAATTAATGGTTTGATATCCGAAAATCACGAGCACAAACATCCATTTGAGACAACTCTTGTGACAATTTCTTTTCTCTCTCTTTTCATTGGTCAAAAACAATGGAGAGAAAAAAGAAGAGAGATAATAAGAGTATAATGTGAGAATGAGAGAGAATGTTGTCAAAAAGTTGTCATAAAGTGATTGTACAAATATCATTTCTCATTTTTTTATGTTGTGGACAATAAGCTTTAGTTTTGCATGGAAAATTACCAAAGTTGTCAAATAAGAAAAAAGGAATGTTACTAAAAGGTGACATAATATTGTGTAAAGAAAAACCAGAAAAATAAAAAAAAATGGTGTGGAAACATACTTCTAACAGGAGGAAGAGGTATAAAAAGAAAGATGATGAAAGCATAAATTAAACAAACATGTGAACCAAATCCATATTTTTCCTCGTATGCATGTAATAAAAATTGTTCTTTTTTATCACTTATAAGTGTAATTTTCTTGCTTTGTTAGCGTCAATTAAATAGTGTTTATCACTTCGTAATTGCTAGAAGCCATTTATTAAATTGAAATCTAATATAAAATTTGTCTAATTAAAATTTATCCTCAATAACTCAATCATTTGACCTTTTAACCTGAGTAAAGATCTCAATTAAGATTCTAAACGATCATCAATATATCGATATATATATATATATATATATATATATATATATATTACATTTTACCATTTTGTAATAGATAGGGAACACAATCATAAGAGAAATAATAGTGATAAATTAAAAAAAGTAAATTAGTTATATCAATAACCCTAGAGGAGGTGACAACACATTATTTATAAATTAAAAGTACCATAAGATTAATTCTTTCCAACATTTTATATAAAAGTTAATACATATCAAATGTGAAAATTGTATGAGTTGAGTGACAACACTATTACGAGTTTGAATATGAATAACCACGAAAAATATTCATCCTAATAATCTCAACATTTTCAGTTGAGTTAGGCCTTACAAACCTTTCCAATATTTTTCTAAAACCATACTAAATTTAGAATCAGAATAAACAATTAATCTTGATAATGATATATCGCATTTATGTACTAAAGTACCTTATTGTTATTTTTCAACGACACTCTTTCTTTTGATATCTTTTATATACAAACTAAACTATTAGCATATAATAAGAGTAGTTGTAATAATAATACTAATATACGTTTCATCCATGGAATATATATCAAACTTTAAAGTAAATTATAAAAGTTGAAACATTATTATAATCATTATTACATACAAGTGAAACTATATGCTTAGTGGTAACATAACTATTTTTAAAATGGATGTTCTAAGTGTTTAAAATGACGACAAAAACCAAAAATGCATTCCGCGAAGTATTTTCTATGTTGTGTACAATCTGCTTTAGTTTTGCATGGAATGTCACCTAAGTTGTCAAATAATAAAAAAAAAGAATATTACTAAAAGGTGACATAATATTCTGTAAAGATAAACTAGAAAAATAAAAATTGGTGTGGAAAATAACTTACTTCTTACAGTAGGAAGATGTATAGAAAGAAAGATGATGAACGCATAAACAAACATGTGAACCAAATCCATATTTTTCCTCGTTTGCATGTAATAAAAACTATTCTTTTTTACACTTATAAGTAAAATTTCCGTGCTTTGTTGGCGCCAATTAAATAGTGTCTATCACTTTATAATTTCTAGAAGCAATTTATTAAATTGAAATTTAATATAAAATGTCTCTAAGTAAAATGTCATGTTTATCCTCAATAACTCACTCAATTGGCCATTTAACCTTAGTAATGATCTCACTTAAAATTCTAGAGGATCATCAATATATCGATATATATATGTCAATACGTCACATAATTATTATTATATATATATATATATATATATATATATATATATATATATATATTACATTTTAGCTTTTCATAATAGATAAGGGACACAATTGAAAAGAGAACTAATAGTGATCAATTAAAAAAATAAATTAGTTAAATCAATAATCCTAGAAGAGGTGACAACACATTATTTATAAATTAAAAGGATCATAAGATCATTTTTTTCCTACATTTTATATAAAAGTTAAACAAATCAAATGTATAAATTGTATGAGTTGAATGATAGCACTATTACAAGTTCGAATATGAATATCCAAAATAAAATTATCATCCTAATATTTTCAGCATTTTCAGTTGAGTTAGGCCTTACAAACCTTTCCAATATTTTTCTAGAATCAGAAGATAATGATATATTGCATTTATGTATTAAAGTAGCTTATTATTATTATTATTATTGTTGTTGTTGTTGTTGTTGTTGATGACATTATTTCTTGTGGTATATTTTATATGCAAAGTTAACTATTTGCATATAATAATAATAATAATAAATAATACATGTTTCATCCATAGAATATAAACAAACTTTAAAGTAAATTATAAAAGTAAAAACATTATTATGAACATTATTACATATAAATAAAACTACATGCTTAGAGATAACATAATTATTTTTAAAATGGATGTTCTAAGGGTTTAAAATGGCGACAAAAACCAAAAATACATTCAGCAATGTATTTTTTATGTTGTGGACAATCAACTTTAGTTTTGCATGGAAAGTCACCTAAGTTGTCAAATAAGAAAAACAAGAATGTTACTAAAAGGTGACATCATATTGTGTAAAGAAAAACTAGAAAAATAAAAAATGGCGTGGAAAATAACATACTTCTAACGGGAGGAAGAGGTATAGAAAGAAAGATGGTGAAAGCATAAACAAACATGTGAACCAAATCCATATTTTTTCTCGTATGCATGTAATAAAAAATATTCTTTTTGATCACTTATAAGTAAAATTTTTGTGCTTTGTTAGCGTCAATTAAATAGTGTTTATCATATCATAATTTCTAAAAGCCATTTATTAAATTGAAATTTAATATAAAATATCTCTAATTAAAATGTCATGTTTATCCACAATAACACTCAATTGACCATTTAACCTTAGTAAAGATCTCACTTAATATTCTAGACGATCATCAATATATCGATATATATGTATATATGGGGTTTGCTAGGATACACCCACTAGTTTTTATTAAGGTGTGTTTTAGCAAAGATAAAACTAAAAAGTTGTTAAATACACCTTAAGGTGAATGTTGCCAAAACACACCTTCTTAAAAATTAAGTGCGTGTATGTTAGCAACTCCTATAGGCATTTACTATAACACACCCACTTATTTTCTAGAAGGTGTGTTTTAGCAAGTTATATCTAAAAAGTAGTTAAATACACCCTAAGGTGTAGCTTGCTAAATTACTCCCACATAAAAATTATTGGATGTGTTCTAGCAAATCCCTATATATATATATATATATATATATATATATATATATATAGACACACACACATACAAGCCAATACGTCACATAATTATTTTTTAGTTAGACCTTTTATATATATATTATTACATTTTAACTTTTCATAATAGATAGAGGACACATTTCAAAAGAGAACTAATGGTGATGAATTAAAAAAATAAATTATTAGTTAAATCAATAACCCTAGAAGAGGTGACAACACATTATTTATAAATTAAAAACGCCATAAGATCATTTTTTCTACATTTTATATAAATGTTAATACATATCAAATGTGGAAATTGTATGAGTTGAGTTTCTTTTTGTTGCTGGGCATGAAGAGAGGACAGGCTTCAAGAGGCATCATCGACATCCCAACTAGGTTGGCACCTCGGGAAACCTCCATCCTACGCCGCCAAACTCTAAAAATTTATTAAATAAAGGGAAAAATATGTACAAAAGGAGGGGGGGACTAGGCCAAAACCCTCCAAAGAAAAAGAACGGAAAATAAAAATAAACAACAGTTTGCTAAAAGCTAAGGAAACCTATAGTTAGGCAAACCAACTCTATCACGGAAGAAATCAAGATGTAACTCCGTCGGGAGTGAGCTGATCCCAACAAATCCCTGAATAGCATGTCTCATATTCGCTACCTATCAGCACAACAATTACCTTCGCGAAAAATATGAGATGCAATGATCTGAATGCCAAGACTACAGGCATTATACCATCTGTTCCGAAGCAGCAAAGGAACTAAAGAAGGATTCGAAAAAATTAAAATAGCACTTGAGGAGTCACTTTCCAACCAAACATTTCGCCATCCATGATGAGCCGCATGCTCCATAGCTAGAATGAAAGCCAAGACTTCCGAATGGAACACAGAAGCAGCACCGATATTACCAACGAAAGCACCAAGAAAAGATCCACGGGAGTCCTGAAAAAGGCCCCCACAGGTACGGTAGTGTGCAGGCATCGTGAAAGAATCAAGTAAAGTAGAGTCTGTGTGCAAGTACTTCCCCACCGAAGCTTTACTCAACATGACCACCAAGGAATGAATTTTCACCTTTGCGGATTGAACATTAGCTGCATTAGAAGAAAATCGGATAGAATTGCGCGATAGCCTAATAGTGTGAATCGTATGAATGACTGCTACAAGGAATAAATCTACAATCTGAGAAGAGCACCGAGTAGGAATACAAGAAAGGAGAGAGAGCGTTGAAGCACACTCTATCACGCAATTGAGCTTTCCACCCAGCCAAGTCCAAAGTTCCTTTGCAAACGGGCACTGAAGAAATAAATGATACGAGGATTCGTCGGTATTCAAGCAAAAGCAACAAGCCGAAACTATAATACAACCCCGCGTCCGAAGATTCTCATCTGTAGGCATCGATCTTTCTATGCACTAAACGCCAAAAGGTAAAGGAATGAGAAGGAGGTATGCACCTCGTTCAAATTAAGTCCACCCAAGGCAAAAGAGGATGAGGAACACATTCTTTGATGATAATGTACTATCTGTAGAATATTGTTTCTTCAAAAGAGGATGAGGCGGCTTTAAGAATGCAAACGCATTCTCATAATTCTTCAAATATTGTTTCTTTTTTGTTATAATTTGTTTCTAACAAAATCAAAAAGAAATTCTTGTGTACTTATTGTTATTAGTAACCTTTGTTGAAAGTTGTTTTTGGAATTAAAATTATGGTTACAAAGAATAGAGCAAGGTTTGAACTCTTTAAAGAGTCCTATTCAAAGAGCTAGGTTTAACAAATAGAAACAAAAGAAGTTTTGTAAGCGAGAAAACATTCACAGGCACTATTAGTGGAGTTCAAGAAGAATTAGAGAGAATAGTATGGATTAAATTGAATGGTTTGGCACGGGATGCTAATTGCTCTATGGCGGTTGAATTCTTTGCAAATGCTTATCAAGAGGATGATAATGACCCAATGTTTGAAACAATGGTGAGAGGAGTCAAAGCTAAGTTTGATGAAGATACATTAACAATTGCTTGGCACAAAGGCTCCTTTAAGGAGAATTAGAAAAGATTTAGGAGGAACTTTGTGTTGAGAATACACCGTGGTCAAAATAAACCAAAGGCTTCCTACCTACAAAATTTGGCTCAAACTACATGAAGCCTTTAACTAGATGGGCAACTTTCTTTGTTCATACACTCGAAAGTTGTTGGAATTCATCCGAGTTTCGGCTAGTAAAAGCCGTGGGAGTTCAAACTATATTGAAGGGAGAAGAAATTAATTTGGTAAGACTCATTGCTAACTTTATGGAGGATTTCTAATGAGACTAAAGATACTTTCACACTTGGGCAGTGTAGTATTATTCGATCCTTATGCAAGGACGCGGGGGTCGATGTGATGAAAAATGATATGGTCTTAAAGAAAGGTTCAAACATGAATGAGAGATGTATGGATAGAATAAAAAAGGAACTAGAAAAGAGAACAAGAGAGGAGAGAGTGGTGTTATAAACATCTAATAAGGTGGACAGTGAACAAGAAGAATGAATTCAAGATGAATACAACAACTTGTCTTTTAGGATGGCAAATGCACTAATGGATATTAGCAAAGCTATTAATTATCCAACAAGTCAATTTGAAGGCGATGAATATTGGAAGATGCTATGAAGAAAGCAAGAGAAGGACCTTCGACATCATCTTCTTATGAGAAGTACAAAATGCCCCCTTTAATAGCACTCAATTTGGCTCTTAATAGCGCTTCCCAAGCGCTAAGAAAGCCTCCGTTATAATAGGTCAGGATCCTATAATAGTGCTTTCCAAACGCTATTAAAGAGAAATATGTCAATAGCGCTTTTAGGAAAGCGCTAATATAACCCTATTCTAGTGCTATTAAAATAGCTTTTCTAACAGCTGTTTCTTAGCATTTTCTGGGAAGCGCTATGTTATTCATACAGGGGATTCTTAGCGTTTTATTGAAAGCGCTAATAAAAGTAGCGTTTTTTTTTTTTTTTTTTTAAAAAAATCTGTAACCAAAACTGCTACAATAAGATACTGAAATATGAATATAGCAAATTACATTCATGATAATCTCAATACAAATTGATCATAAACTTAATCCTAAATGTCATGATACTAGTCAATCCAAAGTTGCCAATAAAAAAAAGCTCCTAAAAGCAGCCACAATTACAAACAAAAAAACACCTAAATTTTAGAGGACTTGTGACGAGCTATATAGTCCAGCACAACCAATTACAGTGTAAGTCTCTGAGCAATATAGTCTCCTGTGTCATAAAATTAATTAACATAAAATTTCCAGTACAACCAATTGCAATTTAAAATAACTCAATTAAAAAATGCAAATGAAAATTGTTGGAAAAGAAAATGAAACTCACTAAGATACTCGACCATAAAGGTTGCCCAATCCTCCTCGACCTCAACTAGCTTATCTTTAGAATAAGTTTTACATTTGTAATCTCCATTTGTAATCTCCAAAGTACTTCAAATATAAAAGTAGCAAAAAATTGAGTTAGAAAAAGAATGCCTAGCTATATATATATATGATTACAAATTAACAGTATATTAAAACTCACATACATACATTTTCGAGGATCATGTCTTGATTTGCCAATATTATCTCTTTCATAAATCGCATTACAAAATAGCCACAGTCAATGCCATTAGTTTGCATAGGACACTGGAAAAAAAATTACATAATTGAAATTTAATCCGCATGATGAATTAAAAATATCATTGATTACGTTGTCAAAAAAAATACCATTGATTAGAAAATATACCTTTATTTCTATCCATGGGATTACACTTGACTTTGATTTTAACTTGGGATGAAGGCAACGACAAATACACATGGCACTATCAAAATTAAATCAACTTCAAATGAGTAATAGCACTCAAAAATCATACTTATGTCAATTATAAATCAAAAGAATCAATACTCACTTCATGAACTTTTTCAGTTGAATAATCAATAAAAATATTCATCCTAATAATCTCGGCATTTTCAGTTGACTTGGGCCAGCCTTACAAACCTTTTCAATGTTTTCTAGAACCATACTAAATGTAGAATTAGAAAAAAAAACAATTAATCTAGATAATCATATATTGCATTTATGTGTTAAAGTAGCTTATTATTATTTTTCAGTGACATTCTTTTATGTGATATCTCTTATATGCAAAATAAACTAATTACATATAATAGTAGTTATTATTTTTCAGTGACATTCTTGTATGTGATATCTCTTATATGCAAAATAAACTAATTACATATAATAGTAGTAGTAATGGTGGTAGCGGTAGCAGTAGTAATAGTAGTACGAATAATAATAATAATAATAATAATAATAATAATAATAATAATAATAATACACATTTCATTCATAGAATATAAACAAACTTTAAAGTAAATTATAAAAGGAGAAACATTATTATGAATATTATTACATACAAATAAAATTATATGTTTAGAAGTAACATAATTATTTTTAAATTTAAAATGGATGTTCGAAGGGTGTAAAATAGCGACAAAAACCAATAATGCATTCAGCGATGTAATCTATTTGCTGTGCACAATCATCTTTAGTTTTGCATGGAAAGTCACCTAAGTAGTCAAATAAGAAAAAAAGAATATTACTAAAAGGTGATAAAATATTGTGTAAAGAAAAACTAGAAAAATAAAAAATGGTGTGGAAAATAACATACTTCTAGCAGGAGGAAGAGGTATTGAAAGAAAGATGATGAAAGCATAAACAAACATGTGAACCAAATCCATATTTTTTCTTCGTTTGTATGTAATAAAAATTATTCTTTTTGATCACTTATAAGTAAAATTGTCATGCTTTGTTAGCGTCAATTAAATAGTTTTTAGTACTTCGTAGTTGCTAGAAGCCATTTATTAAATTGAAATTTAATATAAAATATCTTTAATCAATATGTCGATATATATATATATATATATATATATATATATATATATATATATATATATATATATATATATATATATATATATATTACATTTTAGCCTTTCATAATAGATAGGGACACAATTCAAAAGAGAAATAATAGTGATGAATTAAAAAAAAAAAATTAGTTATATCAATAACCCTAGAAGAGGTGACAACACATTTATTTATAAATTAAAAGTACCATAAGATCAATTTTTTCCAACATTTAATTTATATAAAAGTTAATAGATATCAAATGGAGAAATTGTATGAGTTAACTGCCAATACTGAAAAAACTACTTTATATCAAGAGTCTAACTAGTGCAAGTATACATTATCTCAAGTAATAGTATAACAAGAACAAAATTTTGTTTGCATAAAAATAAAATAAATCATGAAAAGTAACAACACTTAAAATAAAGTTGAAGACAATAAAAGTTGAAAAAGTAGTAAAATACTTAAAAGATCTCAAATGACAAAGCATGATTAAGAACAATGAATTAGTTATTAACATTGGTTTACGAAGATGTTTGATCCTTGTTAAATTCTTGCAAAATATTCAATGTTTTGTTGGGATGCCTTCATAAGCCAAAGAAAAGTCTCATCTACAACCTTCCTTCTTGTAGGGTTAGAAAGTTCTCTTATTATTCAGAATTGGCTTCTCCCCATCCAATATGGGTAATACTACCAAAAATATGGATTGGATGGATCTTTATTAATATTCATTGGTTGCTATCCTGCAACGGTAGAAGCCAAATACCCAATAGTATATTAGTACAAAATAAAAAGTTCCCCTCTTGTTAATAATTGGGTTCTCCCTATCCAATATGAGTAATACGACTCAAAATATGGATTGGATGAATTTTTATTAATATTCATTGGCTGCTTTCCTGCAACGGTAGAAGGTAAATATATAATAGTATTGTAGAACAAAATAAAAAGTTCTCCTCTTGTTGTAATTGACTTCAAAATGTCATGTTGTATCACAACTATTTAAGGGACTTATACTTGCACATATGTAGAAGACATGCCATATTTCTCTCATGGTAAGGACTTACACTCGCAAATAAGTCTTAGAATGTAACCATCATACTAAGAATCCCTAATTTCTTAACTAATCTTGGGAAAAATACATAAATATTGATTCTGGTCAAAACAAGATGTCAACTTATAAACCCTAAACTAAGATGGATTCAATTTATAATCGAAAAAGAATAAGCACAATCAATGTGTAAATTAAATATAACTCAAATCATACTGAATAAATGAAATCATGGATTATAAAATTCCAACAAATAAAAAAGGTTCATCTTAGAACTAAAATCTTTAGGTGTTTAGATACTCATGGTAACTAAATAAAAAATCAAGGAAAAATATAACATACTCGAGAACAATCAAAAGGAGGTTGTAAACCACTCATCATTGATGCTCCTTTCGTCTGCCTTTGCCTTTAAACTACCAAGATTCTAAATGAATTATTTTTCGTGAATTAAGGCTCTTAAATTAGCATTTTCACATTGTGTTTGCCTTCGGTTATCGGTTATCGGTTTTTCTCTCTACATCCGGGGCGCGTGGCCTCATGCACAGAGGCTAAATTGTATTTCCAGGAAGGCAATGGTTGGGGCGCATGGCCCTGATGCATTTTCTGATTTTTCTTCATTCTTCAAGTGTTTTTCTTCCTTGACATGCTCTTAGGACTTGGGGCCGAATTTCCCTAACTTGACTTGTCTTCAAAACCTTTGCTTCTCTTGATTCTTTAGCTTCCTTAACATCCATGATATGTGTTGCTTTGTCGAATTGCATGATTTAACCATAAAAGACTCAAAAACACCTATTTAGTTATCTGGTTAGGAAATAAATAGAATTACAACGACTAAAATCAAAAAATTCTCAAAAACATGAGCAACTCAATCTAAAACCACTATAAAGTCTACAAATGCATAGAAACATACTCGAAAACAAAGCTAAAAACATCATATGATCAGGCGTAGTCATTAACCATCCTATTTAACCCCCTACTTGAGATAAATGATCCCTTTGCCTCCTCCCTCCCTTGCAAGATAAATAACCATCCAGCTTACCATTAAGATAATTAGAAAATTTGGCAGACAAGAAATTGGTTTTAATCCAATTAAAAAAAATTAAATTGAAACCAAATGCCCTCAAAATATGTAACAAGAAATCTTAATCCTGGGTGTAAAAATCTTTCTCGGTAACCATTTTTCAAAGCAATAATACCTCCAAAAGACCTATTGTAAAGAAAATTAATTGCTTTCCGTAAAAAAAAGAATTTTAATTGACTCATATGCAAGAAAGATGCAATCAAAAAATTCCCTTCCATCATTGTTGATGAGAAATAATAGAAAGAACAACTTGAGCTAGTCTATCAAGAAGTATTTTTGTGATGACTTTGAACTTCAAATTAGCCAATGCAATATGTATGTATTGATCAAAAGAGTCTGCTGCAGTAAACTTAGGAATTTAGATAACATTTTTGGCCTTCATGTTAAGCATGACCCAACTATATATGAAAAATTGCTACATGGCAATAAAAACATCTTTCCCCACAATCTCCAAATATGTGTGGAAAAATAAAGCACCAAAATGATCAGGACCTGGAGCACTATATTTATTCATAGAGAAAACAACATTGGAAACGTCATCCGTATTTGAAAAAGTATTTAACATCTTATTGACATCATCACTCACCAAGTTAGGAATTCATGATTAAATTTTCACCAAGACAAAGAAGTGAATTTTGTTTTGGTACCACACCTTACCTTTGCAATTTTGTGAAAATATGGAGTATTTCTATCACCCTCAATGTGCCACTTAACTTTAGCATTTTCCTACCAAAACTATTCCTCAAATTTAACAGCCTTGTCAAATTCAATCATAGCAAGTTTCTCCTGGTCCATAAGTGAATCCGAAAAACCTATCGTAGAAATTTGATTTTGGATAGATTCCGTATTTGATGCAGCCACTTTGATTTTGTTCAAATCTTTCAAATTATTCTTAAGTAACTTCAGATTTTCTGTTCAAATAAACATCCGACGACCAACAATATTAGTGTTCTAAGAATCTTTCACAACATTAATACAATCATTGTGAGACGCCCACATATTTAAGTAATGAAAAGAGGAAACATATTTGATTTCATTGTGTTGGAAATCAAGTAATAAAGGATAATGATCAAAATTAGATTTAATGAGAGTACAACAATTAGAAGATGTCCAACTATCAATCCAGATGTATTATAAACAACTTTATCAAGATGCTTCTTAGTGTGACAAGAACCTCTTCTCCCATTAGACCAAGTAAAAGAAGCACCTCTAGTGGAAAGATACAAATGATCATTGGAATTCATCCATTCCTGAAATTCAGATTTTCTGCAATTTTCCACCATGGGAGCCTCCTTTGCTCCGTTTCTGGACCCTAAACTCACCAAAATCGTCCCTAATCATCACCATATGATTTCCCTATCATTAGAACACCAATTCTTCATTAACCTACCCGATTATCCACTCTTTTCACCGTTCAGTTCTATGGTTCACTTTACCCTGTGTTATTTGTCTCGAATTTTAATCTCTCAACAACAATTCAAATCCCAAACACAATAGCCTCATCAACAATCTCATCGCCGTCACAACAACACTCATACTTCGACACCTTTACAACTCGAAAATAAAATAATAAGCCCTAGAGATGAAGAGATTCTCCCCCTTACCTCGAATTATTTGAAAATTTCGGTTTGTGGCTTGACTTCGCTGTCGCTAGGGTTTCTCGTCCTATGCTCCTCTTTTTTTTTCTTTTCCATGTTCAGCAATATTGACTCTTCTAACTCCTAACCTTTCTATTTATATTTGGGCCGGTCACTTGTTAAGATTCTCTTCTCCTCTACTCACTATTCTTTTACTCCTCCCCTCCTCCACTTATTTAAAACTTATATTCTACACCCCCAATCCTAAATTATTTTGTTTCACTACTCACTTCATTTTATTTAAATTCTCATATTACTTCTCAATCATCATCAATATTCTATTTTCTCAACAACAAAATAATTCTCAAGCACAAGCAACATCAATAATAATATTAATAAAAATTTCACTTATTAAACATCATTAAATTAATTAAAAAAAATTGAAAATTGGGGTGTTACATAAATGAAATAAAGATAATGGTTAGAATTTAAAATAAAAAAAAACGAAAATCGGGGTGTTACTTATTAAACATAATTAAATTAATTAAAAAAAATTAAAAACCTTGGTAGAAATGGTTAGAATGAAAATCGGGGTGTTACGTATTCAACAACTCAAATTCATCCATATTTGCCTCTGAGCTAAACTGATTTGCAATGACCTTTTCAATGTCAATAACCAAGCTATTTTCATGAAAATCGTCACTCGTTTTATTTCTTTATTTTGTCTTGAGATTTTTCATTGCCGAGAAAGCTCTCTATATATTTGTTATGTTATTATCTATTATGGTCCAAATGGGGGCAAAAGAAACACTTGTGTCACAAATTTTATGTATTAAAAATATATTAAAGATATAAATTACATGCATCATCTTATGTGTATTGTTACGGTTTTTAATGTGTATAATAAATTATTTGTATGAACTTATGACATAAAAACTTAGGTTTAACTCTTTCAATGATTTTATTTGGTTTGCAGACGAAATACCAAACATAATTTGAAAACTCACAAGCACAAGTGTTATATATGAGTTCAAACCTAAGTAACCAAGAAAAATATTCATCCTAAAAATCTTGACATTTTCAGTTGAGTTAGTCCTTACAAACTTTTCCAATATTTTTCAAGAACCATACTAAATTTAAAATCAAAATAAACAATCGATCTACATAATTGTATATTTCATTTATATATTAAATTAGATTATTATTATTTCTCTGTGAATTATTTCTTGTGATATCTTTTACAAGCAAAGTAAAACTATTTACATATAATAATAATAATAATAATAATAATAATAATAATAATAATAATACACATTTGAAGTAAATTATAAAATTACAAACAATATTATAAACATTATTACATACAAATAAAACTATACGCTTAGTGGTAACATAATTATTTTATTTTGGTTTTTTTTAGTCTCTCCAATAGTTACAAAAACCATCAAGGCACTCAATGATGTAATATATATGTTGTGGACAATCAGCTTTAGTTTTGCATGGAATGGTTTCTACGTTGTCAAATAAGAAAAAGAGAATGTTATTAAAAAGTGATATAATATTGTGTAAAAAAAAACTAAAATTATAGAAAATGGTGTGGAAAATGACACACCTTTAGCAGGAGGAAGACGTATAGCAAGAAAGATGATGAAAACATAAACAAACTTAAGAAATGAATCCATATTTTTCCTCGTTTGCATGTAATAAAAATTATTATTATTTATGGCTTATAAGCAAAACTGTTGTGCTTTGTTAGCGTCAATTAAATAGAGTTTAACACTTTGTAGTTGCAAAAAGCCATTTGTAAATTGAAAATTAATATAAAATGTCTCTAATCAATATGTCATGTTTATCTCTAGTAACTCACACAATTGACTACTTAACCTTAGTAAAGATCTCACGTAAAATTCTAAATAAACATCAAAGTTCGTTATTTATTTTTTTCTTGCAAGAGATTCAATGTTTTGCTAGGATGCCTTCATAAGCATGAGAAACGTCTCATCTACAACCTTTCTGTTTGTAGGGTTGGAAAGTTCCCCCTCTTGTTAATAATCGGGTTCTCCCCATCCAATATGGGTAATACAACTCAAAATATGGATTGGGTGGATCTTTATTAGTATTCATTGTTTACTTTCCTGGAATAGTAGAAGCTAAATATGGATTTATCACACTGACTTTTAAAGATTTCAAAGGATTTTATGTGATTTTAAAATTTCAAAGGACTTGATGAATTTTAGGGGAAAAAGAACAAACTTACAAGCGTGAATGATAAAAATAATGAACAAATAAATTCTAGCATTTGAATAAAGAAAAATAAAACAAATAAAAAGTTCTTTTACTATTGATTTTCGAATTTTAAGAATTTTTATGGATTTTATAAGATTTTAAGGGACTAAAAAACACTCTAACACACTATTCTCAATACACATTTTTTATTTGTTAAAAATGTTATTCCCACAAAATCCAATTGTACATATTTAAAATTATGTCAGCACTTACAAATCTTTCAAAAAAATATTGTGTCAGCCACTACAAGTCGGTCGAATTTACACGAGTTTACCGAGTGTTAACTCAGTCAAACTCGTTAAACCTTCTGATTTTACCAGAAACCGAGTTTACCTCAGAGTTAACACGATTTTTGTACCTATAAACATAAACTCGGTAATCTCGGAGAGTTAACACTCGATTTGTGTAACATTGATTACGACATACTCTCTATAATAATATTCTCAATACAATTTTTTATTTTTTTATGAGATAGAGAGAGGGAGAGAGGGGGGATGAGAGATGAGAGAGAGAGAGAGAGAGAGAGAGAGAATGGAGATGTAGAGAAACGAAAAGAGAAATGAGAGAATAGGGAGGGGAGAGGGAGAGAGGGAGAGAGAGAGAGAGAGAGAGAGAGAAAAGAGAAGAAAGAGATAGTAACTTTTAAAAGAAAAACAATCTCAAGAAATCTTATTTTTTTCTGAAAGACTTTTTCTTGTTAAAATTACACTACAAAATCCCACAAAATCCATCAAAATCCAATTTATTAAACAATACTTCGAAATTTGAATGATTTTGAATACCACAAGACTTTTTTTAAGTGATGAAAAGTCTTGATTGAATACCTCAAAGACTTTTTTAAAATGACAAAGAGTCTTGATTGAATACCACAAAACTTTTTTTAAGTTGCAAAAAGTCTTGATTGAATACCACAAAACTTTTTCATAATTAAAGTCTTTTAAAATCTCATAGAATCCTAATCCAATACATCCCGTAAGAGTATGATTTAATATAACCTAAATTTAAAATGAAATCATTTTTATTATTTTTGAATATACGAGTTTACAAATAAAATAAATAAATTGAATTGCATTGCATTGTTTAAAAGATCAACAATCTTGGCAACATCGTCAAACATGATGACAAATTCGGAAAACAAAGCATTTCAAATGATAGAATATTTAGTTATCGTCTCCACATAGATTTTCTTTTTCTAATGGGAAATTTACAAAACTTATACTTTAAAACTATAAATTAGGGGAATTTGAAAGATTGTTTGATTGCAATGCAAAGTAAATGAATTTTTGATTTAGATGTTGAACGTTGTTAGGATTCTTTGAATCTCCTCCATCTCTTTGTTCAATTAATGCATGTTCTAAACCAAATATGACCTAAGGTTTATATAAATGATGGTTAACCTCGTTGGACCTAAGAATCTAGCCCATCCGGAAGTTGCATTCTCCATACTTATATACCATAGACTTTTACCCTTAGATGTAATTGACTTCATAATTTCATGTTGGTCCACAACTATTTAAGAGACTTATAAGTGTACATATGTAAAAGACGTCATAATGTGATCTTTTTCTTATGGTGTCGGGACTTACAATCGCACATAAGTCCTAGATTGTAATTATCATACTAAGATCCCTAATTTATTAACTAATCTTGAGAAAAAATACATAAATATTAATTCTATTTAAAGTAAGATGCCAACCTATACACCCTAAACTAAGATTGATTCAACTTACAAGTAATAAATATGTAAATTAAATATAACTCAGATCATACCGAATAAAAGAGATCATGCATTATAAAATTCTAACAAGTAATAATAATGATTTGTCTTAGAGCCTTAATCGTTAGTTATTTAACTACTCATGGTAACTAAATAAGGAATCAAAGAAAAATAAAACATACTCAAGAACAATCGAAAGGAAGTTGAAAAACACTCGTCTTTGAAGTTCCTTTCACCCGCCTTTGCCTTTAAACTACCAAGATTTTAAATAAATTATTTTTGGTAAAAAGAGGCTCTTAAATAGGCATTTTCACACTTTAAGTGCCTTGGGTTATTAAGCTTTTTGATGGAGTAAATCCGCAAGTGCACAGTTTACCAAAGTAGTAAAAAGAGATTATCGTTCCAACAAGGAGTTGTTCAATTCGATTAACTTTTATTGATGATTAGAAAAGAGTTTCAGTTGCAAATTTGTGATTTTAACGGTTTAAAAAGAATAATAAAAAAAAAACGTCTTGGGATTATTAGTTCATCTTGATGACAAACCTTTCACAAACCAAACCCTAAACCTAAAACTTTATATTGGACCTACTTTCTAAAGACAAGTTTCTCTTAAGCCTATCACATCTCCTTTCGGTTTCAGTGAGTGTGTTCCTCTAGCAACCACGCCTATTCTCATGGTTGATTGCTATTAGAATCCTTGAAGAACGAAACTTTATTTGTCTCAAGGTTTGCTAGACTATTCTCATGTTTCACAATCCTTGTCTAATTTCACTTGTTCCAATATCAAAACTTCTTCTTTCGATGCTTTGCTTTGATATTTGTGATGATGAATTAACAAGTACTAACCCTCCGTTGTCGCTTTATGAGTTTGATACTTGTTAATTCATTATAAAAACGATGAAATTAGATTAGAAAGTAGATTTATCTAAAATTAGGGTTCGAGTCTTGGTTTGATTAGGATTAGGTCATTAGACTCATCCAACAATCCCAAGACACAAGAAGAGTCTACTCACTCATGTTCATCGTAGACAAGGAAGAGAAGAAGAAGAACATAAAATAACAAGAAAATAAAAAAAGAACTTTTATTAAAGAAAACAATTGTCACTATTGAATTCCAAGAACAAAAGATGATTTTACAAACTAGATGGCTGCTCTATCTATAGTCTAACATTGACTTGAGCCCCAAGAATTAAATCACTAAAGTGTTGCACAAGAAAACATGGGCTCTAGGTCAGAAATACTAAAATACGCAGCTTGTCGAAGAAGCAAAAGCTGCAAAAGGACAATATGGGGCGCACCTATGCTATATTTTGGTACAAGATCTTCAAATTCTTTCTTTTGCTTAAAGACTCAACCTTTTCAAATATTTGTTCCTGAAATAAAATAACTTACGATTGAAGTAAAATAGCTCTAAAATGAAATAAAAACATTAAATCTAAATAAAATAAAGTTAAATATTATATAAAAAACACTAATAATTGACTCATCACTTTTCCCCTACCAGAAACAACAAAAAGTTGTTTTTTTTCTCGCTACAGCTGATGGATGAAATTGGAAAATGCACCAAATCGTAACAAGTAATAAAGTAGTAAGTTCATCGTTCTCCACAGGGATAGTCGTTCAACTATAGTAATTAATAAAATGTATCCTTCTCCACAGGGATAGAATTGTAGGGTTGAATTGCCCTGTCCAATGTAAGATTAGGTTTTTGTGATTCAGATGATTAACGACGATTAGGGTTTCCCTGAATCCCCTGTCATCTTTATTGGAATTATCTTTTAAGAAAACAAACAACTTATGCGGTGCATCATTATTTTAATGAATCCCAACAGTAAAACCCACACTAGTTTCTGTAAATAACTTGTGTAGGACCAGGCAGAGTAGTGTACTCGTTTAGCTAAAGAAAAGTGTAATGACATGGTAACAGTCATCATATCATAAGAAAACAATAAAAAACATACCCTAGAGAGAACAAAAGAAGGAGAAATTCTGCCTTGGAATTCTGATACTTGACCCTTGCCTTCACCATCAAATATTTCATAATGAATAAAATAGTGTTCAATGGTCTCTATTTATAGCATGAGATTGGAAAGATTCATGGTTATTTTCTCCCTCTTTGTTGGTACCATCTCTTGTATTTTCCACATAATGTGAGCTATTCGTTTCATCGTACTTTTGCACATTTTCTGCACCAAATTTTTTCTCATGATCAAGAACATTAGACTTCTCACACTTGTGATTATGTTGCACCCAAGGGTCATTAATAATTGCATCATTTTCTTCCAAACAAGCCGAAGTTTCTTTCAATATTTGCACATCTGAATGCACCACTTAGGGAATCCGATTGTTGCCACCATGAACCTGGACCACATTTTTTATAACTTCAGTTTCTTGTTCATCAATTCTATCTTCTACTTCCTCATCCGTAGCATTAAATAATTCAGATCCTTGAGAGGAGGAATTATCTTCCTGATGATGAGCAACATGCGTATGTAAAATATCATCATTATTATTTTCCATAATCAGAGTTGGGAATTCCCTTTCTACATTAACAACAGGAAAAAAGCTCGATTAGGTTGCTCTTTTTTCAAGGTTTCCTACCCACTGTGATGAACATTGTCTACACTTTTCTTGGCAAATTTAATTATTTTGAAATTAGCATTGTCCGAGGCCACCATTTTTATAGTGATTACAGAATTCTAGAAGATTCTCACAATCTATCCCAGCAAAAAAAGTAAAATCATTTCTCTCCACAAGAACACAATTTCTAAGATCATAAGTTAAATCAACATCAACTAAAATACGAGCTTAGCGACCAAATGATTGGTCAAACATAGATTTATTAGTTATTGCATCTAAATAAATAGGAGTACCAATTCTTGTACTCCAAGACAAGAGTTTCATGTATCCGGGCTTAAGTTCCAAGAGTTGACATATCGAACACTTTGAACATCGTCGAGGGAAGAAAAGGTGAACTCGTGAAAGCCTCTTCCTAAGGATATTACTCCCCATCTGCCCAAAGACTTCCAAAATACAAGTTGTTTTGCACGCAACATTTCTATTTTTAGCGACGGGTCATCCTTTGGCCAAATAATTCGACCATGAAGATTATGTTCACATTTTTCAAGACCTGCAAGATATTCATCTTCAGGAATACTGATGGCGATATCATTCCTTTTGATGCAAAGGAACGATCCTGATTTTGCTTATTTCTTGCAACTGAAACTGGATTAGGGATGATCGAAACCGGACTAGAGGCGAGACGTGGCCACATGAATCGCACCATGTGCATGGAAATTTGACGGAATCAAATTCCACCCAATGAATAAAATTGCAAGAAAAAAGAAACACAACACCATGGATTTGTGTTTGAATCACTGAGAATGACACAGCACAAATTAACACAATTAGAGATAAAACAAAATCGATTGAGAACAACACCAAAGTATCAGTTGGGCAGGAAATGAAACTGTTGTGATCATGTTAGCGCAAGGATATGAAACTATTGTGATCATGTTTTCACTAAGGCTTTGTTTGCGAGTTTTTAGGGGAAGGAAAGGAAAGGCTAAGGAGGGGAAGGGAAGGAAAGGGAGGGAAGGGAGAAAGGAGGGAAAACCTTCCCCTTGTTTGGGAGTTAAAAAGTCAATAAGGTAAGGAGATGGAGGGCTTATGTTATAATTTTACTATTTTACTCTTTTTTCTCATAAAATCAATACATTGTTATACTTCATAATTTAACTTCTAATTTATTCAAAACAACTTCTCTCATGAAAAACAAATTGTTACGATCTATTTTTAAAAAACAACTTATTCAAAACAACTTATTTATAAAAAAAATAAAAATAAAAAAAAAAATAAAAAACTTATTACAATCACTTTTTAAAACCAACTTATTTATACAAAACAACTTATTACGGCCTCTTTTTAAAAAACAGCTTATCATATGAAAAACAAATTATTACGATCTTTTTTTAAAAAACAACTTATTTATACAAAACAGCTTATTATGACCTCTTTTCAAAAAAACAGCTTATTCAAAACAGCTTAATACGATATCTTTTTCAAAAACAACTTATCCAAAACAGCTTATGTATACAAAACAGCTTATTACGACCTCTTTTCAAAAAACAACTTGTTCAAAACAGCTTATTTATACAAAACAACTTATTACAATCTCTTTTTCAAAAACAACTTATTCAAAACAGCTTATTTATGCAAAACAGCTTAATACGATCTCTTTTTCAAAAATAGCTTATTCAAAACAACTTATTTATACAAAACAGCTTATTACGACCTCATTTTCAAAAATCGCTTATTCAAAACAACTTATTTATACAAAACAACTTAATATGACCTCATTTACAAAAACAGCTTATTCAAAACAACTTATTTATGCAAAACAGCTTAATACGATCTCTTTTTCAAAAACAGCTTATTCAAAACAACTTATTTATATAAAACAGCTTATTACGACCTCATTTTTAAAAACCGCTTATTGAAAACAACTTATTTAGACAAAACAGCTTATTACGACCTCTTTTTCAAAAACAGCTTATTTATATAAAACAGCTTATTACGACCTCATTTTCAAAAACCGCAATTTCAAAACAGCTTATTTATACAAAAAAGCTTATTACGACCTCTTTTTCAAAAACAAGTTATTCAAAACAACTTATTTATGCAAAACAGCTTAATACGATCTCTTTTTCAAAAACAACTTATTCAAAACAACTTATTTATGCAAAACAGTTTAATACGATCTCTTTTAAAAAAATAACTTATTCAAAATAAGCTTGTTTTGAAAAAAAGAGGACGTGATAAGTTTTTTTGCATAAATAAGTTGTTTTGAATAAGAGGTTTTTGAAAATGAGGTCATAATAAGCAGTTTTGTATAAATAAGTTGTTGTGAATAAGCGATTTTTGAAAATGAGGTCGTAATAAGCTATTTGGTATAGATAAGTTGTTTGAATAAGCGGTTTTTGAAAATGAGGTCGTATGAAGCTGTTTTGTATAAATAAGCTGTTTTGAATAAGTTGTTTTTGAAAAAGAGGTCGTAATATGTTGTTTTGTATAAATAAGCTGTTTTGAATAAGCGGTTTTAGAAAATGAGGTCATATTAAGATGTTTTGTATAAATAAGTTGTTTTGAATAAGCTGTTTTTGAAAAAGTGATCGTATTAAGCTGTTTTGCATAAATAAGCTGTTTTTGAAAAAGAGTTTGTAATAAGCTGTTTTGAATAAGCGGTTTTTGAAAATGAGGTCGTAATAAGCTGTTTTATATAAATAAGTTGTTTTGAATAAGTTGTTTTTGAAAAGAGGTCTTAATAAGCTGTTTTGGATAAATAAGCTATTTTGAATAAGTTGTTTTTAAAAAAGAGGTCGTAATAAGCTGTTTTGAATAAATAAGTTGTTTTTGAAAAAGTGATCTTAATGAGCTGTTTTGCATAAATAAGTTGTTTTTGAAAAGAGGTTGTAATAAACTGTTTTGCATCAATAAGCTGTTTTGAATTAGTTGTTTTTTGAAAAGAGGTCGTAAGAAGCTGTTTTGCATAAATAAGTTGTTTTTGAAAATGAGATCGTAATAAGCTATTTTGCATCAATAAGTTGTTTTGAATAAGTTATTTTTTGAAAAGAGGTTGTGATAAGCTGTTTTGCATCAATAAGCTATTTTGAATAAGTTGTCTTTTGAAAAGAGGTTGTAATAAGCTGTTTTGCATCAATATGCTGTTTTGAATAAGTTGTTTTTTGAAAAGAAGTCTTAATAAGCTGTTTTGCCATAAATAAGTTGTTTTGAATAAGCTGTTTTTAAAAAAGAGGTCGTAATAAGCTATTTTGTATAAATAAGTTGTTTTGAATATGCGGTTTTTGAAAATGAGGTCGTAATAAGCAGTTTTGGATAAATAAGTTGTTTTGAATAAGTTGTTTTTGAAAATGAGGTCGTAATAAGTTGTTTTGAATAAGTTGTTTTTGAAAAAGATTGTAATAATTCAGTAATGTCTAAAATTGGAATTTTGAATTATTATGAGGGCAAAATTGTCAATTTGTATGTTTAACCCCCCAAAACCCTCCAATTTGGGGAAACTTTAAAATTGGACAAATGAAGCCCTTCAAAACCCCCCAAAACCTTTCCCTTCTTTTTTTAAAACTCGGAAACAAGGGTTTACCACTCCATAAGCCTTTCCTTCCCCTCCCTTCCCCTCCAAAACCCAACTCGCAAACAAAGCCTAAGGTGAAAAACCGTCACAACCCGGAAAATTTATTATTGATCAAAGTAAAATTAATAATAATTTGTTATTTTAGCAAAGAGAAAATATTAACTTTATATCTTAGGTATATATCAAAAGAAAGTGACTTTATGGTATTTTTAAGATGAAAGGAAAACTTGTAAATAAGTGAAGAAGGAAGGACTTAGTGGTGAAGAAAGTGGTAACAATATAGAAGAAAAAAAGACATGGAGGGAAATAAAAAAAAAATCTGATTTCTCCTCCCTCCTTTCCATTGTCAAGCTTGCATGCTTAATCATCCTCTCAAATCTTTCATTAAAGCAAAAAGTAAACAAAGGTAAATCAAATACTCCTTCCCTCTTCCTTTTTGGAAGGACCAAACCTAAACCCTAATTTTTTCCTCAAATTTCATTTTCTCAATTTGGTTGAATTGAGAATTTGCATGTGGACCTTGAGTATCATGTAGTGTTGTTGTAGATTGATAGGAGCTGAAGTAGAATAATCGACAAGGGATAGATTGAGTCATTTTAGACCAAGAGGAAGATTACTCATAGAGAAGAGTTACTCCTAATAAGTTTTAACCCACTTGAGTTGGTCTGGTGGTATTGGCATTCGATGTGAGAGTATGCTCCTCCTTAATTTTTAGTACATGTACTGAATATTGAAATGCATTCTGCATTTCAATATATACTACATAAATTAAGTCAGACGAACAATGGATAAAATATCATCTGAATATTGTGTATATTGCATTGGTTGTTAACTGACTATTTATGTACGTAGTATATATTGAAATGAAGAATGAATTATGCATAAAATAATAATGCGTTAAATGAATTAGGTTCATTATTTGAACCAAGAATTTAAGTAGTTGAGGGTCAAATGACACAATTCGCATTTAAATTTTTTTGTAGTAATAGTTAGAACGTCATAAAAGCTTTTATCAAGAAATTTTGAAGTTATTAAAGGAGAAATGAATTAATTGTGAATTGGTTAAATATGTTAGGAACAAAAATTCTTAATTGATTCATCCCTCGTTTAAAAAATTCAAAATTTAGTGGTGGAAATTCTTATGATGTTATAAATATGTTAGGAAAAATTATGGAACAAATTTTGATCCATGAATATATACTTACTTGGAAAAAAGTTTGTAATTTTGGATGTTTTGGTTGAAAAATAAAAATAAATTGAAGTATAGTTGGAATGCTGCGAAATTTTTTCAAATCCTCACTATGTATTTTTATGGAAGTTTTTACTAAAAAAAACTGAAAATTTGACTTCTAGGTTGAGATTTCCGTTTGTGGGGGTTTGTATTGCTTTGAAAAATTCATAATTAATCCGTCATTTGGCAAAAAATTCTAATTTTTTATGGAATTCTTATTTTAACGTTCTAAACATGGGTGGATTCTAGGATGAGGGATCAATTAAGTTCCTCACCGGTGAACCACTATGAATAATAATTAAGAGTCATTAGATTAATCAAGTACACATAGCTTATTATATACCATATACACTATATTGCACCTCTCTTTCTTTTCTTCTCCCTCTCGTCTCTTGCCTCTTTGATGTTCTACTCCCTTTGGGTACTAACAAAAGAGGAACATTGACTACTTTCCTCCATCCAATTCATGTACCTACTTCTTCAGCCTGATATTTCTTTCTTTTATTTCTTTTTTAAATATTGCTACTCTTTTCTGGGAAGAGATGTGGTTCCATCAAAATAGATTGCAATGTTGAATGATGGTGTTCATACTTTAAACTTGAATTTAACATGGGAACATGAAATCAAACATTTGGGGTTTTTGAAATTTCCAGAAAATTCATCTTCATATTCTCTAATAATCATTATTGTGGAAATCTGTCATTGTTCTTGTGCAATATAGTGTTTTACGTTTCATGGATTAATTTTTCAATGAACAATTTGTTGAGGGTGGTGGCTTGATTGTGTGAGAAATGTCTAGATATTATCATTTTGATTTCTAATAAATCTGGACGATTGATTAAATCTAATGGTATTTTTTCCGTGGTTCACCGGTGAGGGACTTAATTGGACCCTCACCCTAGAATCCACCTCTAAACATGTTTTAAAAAATGATAAATAAATTCCACTTCTAGATCACTATTCTGAACTTTATGTATACATGGCTTACCATTCTATACAGTTTCTTTGTAATGACTTTTCCTTATTAAGGGTTCAGGCCGAATCTTCTATGTGTAATGCAATCTTTAACTTGAATAAAAAAAAAATAGGACATCACCTATATTACAAGGTCTATTTGTGCAAGAGAACCTTGATATTTTTCTCTCTCAATAAACAACCTCTCTCGACCAATTTTTATAATAAAAATAATATATTTACGTATATTTTTGAATGTGTATTTAAACCTACAATCTAGTACTAAAAAGCTATGGACAAATAGTATAACTAAGAAAAAACTATAGATGAAGAAACGATAAAATGTTTTATGCGACATGGAAAGACACTTTATTCAAAGAAATATGATGTAGTTGTATGGATTAGTTCAATTATTCTATGCTTGTTTTTTTCTTTCTTTCTTGTCTCCTTTGACAAGAGATACATGAATTAATAAGCCACTTACTTTTCCGGTGATATGGTGTTAGATATATGTGATTCATGTGGACAATCACATAGAAAGTAATAAATAATTTATTTTCACATGTGTTGCAATTTCATAAATATAATTGTCAATTAATAAATTTGAGAATCACTATTCTATCAACTCAAAATGACTTAGTCCAACTTTAGAATTGGTCGATGTCCTGTCATATGAACATCCTGGTTGTTGCGAAGTAGAGATCATTTTCATGAGTAAAAAACTACATAGATATATGATATATCTATTACTATATATGTGTGTACAAATTTCCAAATAATTTCCTCCATTTTGAAAATTTATACATTATATATATATATATATATATATATATATATATATATATATATATATATATATATATATATATATATTTGTGTGTGTGTGTATCCTTTATACACTCTAAAATATAGTAACAAGTCTCTCTATTTCTTTTAATAAATGTAGAGAATATTAAACCATCAATATAATAATTCTTGAAAAAGATTATCTACTATGATCCAAATGGTGGCAAAAGAAACATTTGTCAAAAAATTTATGTATTATAAATTTTACGTATATAATAAATTATAATTTTTTATTTTATCAAAGAGAAAATAGTAACTAAATATAACTAAAGAAGAAGAAGAATATCTTACGTATTTTCTTTCAAAAAATATCTTACGTATTTAATATCAAAAGAAGGGGACTTTGTGGTATCTTTAAGAGGAACGACAAACTTGTAAATAAGTGAAGAATGAAGGACTTAATGGTGAAGAAAGATTTCTCCTTCGTCCTTTCCATTGTCAATCTTTCAAGCATGCATGCTTAATCGTCCTCTCAAACCTTTTATTAAAGCAAACAGGAAATAAAAGTAAAGCAAATACTCCTTTCCTCTCCCTTTTTGGATATTGACCGAACCCAAACCCTAATTTTTTCCTCAAGTTCCATTTTCTCAATTTGGTTGAATTGAGAATTTGCATGTGGACCTTGAGTATCATGTAGTGTTGTTGTAGATTGATAGGAGCTAAAGTAGAATAATCGACAAGGGATAGATTGAGTCATTTTAGACCAAGAGGAAGATTACTCATAGAGGAGAGTTACTACTAATAAGTTTTAATTACAAAGAATTAGTACTGAAAAATTGATGATCAAATTGATTGAAAATTGAAACATTCTCTGCTGCCGTGGGTCCTAAGAAACAGATGGGAAAACTGCTTAAACATCACAAGAAGTAGAACAATGAAGTTCATTGCTACTCATGTCTACAGGGAGGGGAGGGAAACACATGTGTTGATACTCTTGCAAATGTTGGACTGTCCCTGAATCACTTAACTATTTGGTTACATGTTCTTGACTGTATTAGGGAGTTTTTTGGTAAAAACAAGTTGGGAATGCCTAACTATAGGTTTGTAACTGTTTAAGGAGGTCTTGGTTCTTGTCCCCTCCTTCTCTTGGTTTCTTTGATACATTTTGGTAGTCTAGCACTTTGTTAGCGACTTCTTTTGGTTTTAAAAAAAAAAAAAAATTACAAACATAATTTGTAATTTCACAAGCACAATGGGGATATTACGAGTTCAAATATGAATAACCAAGAAAAATATTCATCCTAATAATCTCTGCATTTTCTTGAGTTAGGCCATACAAACCTTTCCAGTGTTTTTCTAAAACTATACTAAATGTAGAATCAGAATAAACAATTGATTTGGATAATCATTTTTTTTAAACAAGCTAAAATGAGATAAATTAAAAATTGCGAATGAAACACCCTGCACAAGAAGCTTATTATTATTATTTTTCAATGACATTATTTCTTTTGATATCTTTTATATGCAAAGTAAAACTATTTGCATATAACAACAACAACAACAACAATAACAATATATGTTTCACCCAAGAATATAAACAAACTTTAAAGTAAATTATAAAGGTAGAAACATTATTATGAACATTATTACATACAAATAAAACTATATGCTTATATGTAACATAATTATTTTTAAACTGAGTGTTTTAAGGGTTTAAAATACTGACAAAAACCAAAAATACATTCAACGATGTAATATATATGTTGTAGACAATCAGCTTTAGTTTTGCATGGAAAGTCACCTAAGTTGTCAAATAAGAAAAACAGAAAGTTACTAAAAGGTGATATAATATTGTGTAAAGAAAAACTAGAAGAAAAAAAAATGGTGTTGAAAATAACATACTTCGAACAGACGGAAGTGGTGCAGAAAGAAAGATGATGAAAGCGTAAAAAAACATGTGAACCAAATACATATTTTCCTTGTTTGCAAGTAATAATTTTTTTAATCGCTTATAAGTAAAATTATCGTGCTTTGTTAGCACAAATTAAATAGTATTTAGCACTTCGTAGTTGCTAGAAGCCATTTATTGAATGAAATTTTTTTATTTTTTTTAAGCAAAAATTGAATTGAAATTTAATATATGTCTCTATTCAATATGTCATGTTTATCCTCAATAACTCACTCAAGTGACTATTTAACCTTAGTAAAGATCTCACATAAAATTCTAAACGATCATCAATATGTTGATGTATATATGTTTTTTTTTTGGTAAGTATATATATATATATATACATATATATATATATAGTGTGTTTGTCAGAGAGGTAGATAGATCACCTACAAAATGCTCGGTCAACATCTCTCTTTCTCTCTCTTTGTTGACTGCATATATATATATATATATATATATATATATATTACATTTTAGTCTTTCGTAATAGATAGGGGATACAACTCAAAAGAGAAATAATAGTGATGAAATAAAAAAAAAATAGTTATATCAATAACCCTAGAAGATGTTACAAAACATTTATTTATAAATTAAAAGTACCATAAGATCATTTTTTTTCCAACATTTTATTTAAAAGTTGATACGTATCAAATGTGGAAATTGTATGAGTTCAGTGACAGCACTGAAAAGACTACTTTATTTTAAGAGTCTAACTAGTGTAAGTATACATTATTTCGAGTAATAGTATAGAAATAATGAAAATTTGTTTGTATAAAAATAAAATAAATCATTCAAAGTAACAACACTTAAAATAAAGTTGAAAACAATAAAAGGTGAGAAAGAAGTAAAATACTTAAAAGATCTCAAATGACAAAGTGTGATTAAGAACAATGAATTTGTTATGATCATGGTTTTGCAAAGAAATGAATTACTTATGATCATGGGTTTGCGAAGATGTTGTATCCTTGAAAAATTCTTGCAAAAGATTCAATGTTTTGTTGGGATGCCTTAATAAACTGAAGAATTGTCTCATCAACAACCTTCCTTCTTGTATGGTTAGATCCTCTTGTTAAGAATTGGGTTCCCCCACCAATATGGATAATGTGGCTCAAAATATGGATTGGATAGATCTTTATATTAATATTCATTGGTTGCTTTTCTACAACAATACAAGTCAAATACCCAATAGTATTGTAGTATGAAATAAAAAGTTCCCCTTTTAATAATTATTGGGTTCTCCCTATCCAATATGGGTAATACGACTCAAAAATGGATTGGATGGATCTTTATTAATATTCATTAGTTTCTTTCCCGCAACGGTAGAAGCCAGATACCTAATAGTATTGTAGTACAAAATAAAAAGTTTTCCTCTTGTTAATAATTGGGTTCTTTCCATCCAATATGGGTAATACGATTCAAAATATGAATTGGATGGATCTTTATTAATATCCATTATTTGCTTTCCTGCAACAGTAGAAGCCAAATATCTAACAATATTGTAGTACAAAATAAAAACATGACTAAATATAAAACTAAATTAAAAATTAATCTTCTTTGTTATTTTTTAATATAAGAATTTGAAAATAAAATAAATAAGTAAAGTGAATTGTGTTGTTTAAAAGATCAATAATCCTTGGCAACGTTGTTAACATGATGATAAATTTGGCAAGTGCAATAAACCATTTCAAATAATGTAGTATTCAGGTATTGTCTCCATAAGAATTGTAATTTCCTAAAGGGAAATTAACTAAACTAATATTAAAAACTATAAATCATGGGAATCTAAAAGATTGTTTGCCTCCAATGCAAAGTAAATGTATTTTTTTATTCAGATGTTGAACAGTGTTTAGGACTCTTTTAATCATTTCTATCTTTTTGTTTGATTAATGCATGTTTTATACTAAATATGACCTAAGATTTATATAAACGATGGTTTAACTCGTTGAACCTAAGATTCTTACCCCTCCAAATGTTGTATTCTTCGTACCGATTTACCATGGACTTATAACCCCATATGTAATTAACTTCAGAATTTCACATTGTTACACAATTATTTAAGGGACTTATACTTGCACAAATGTAAGAGACATCAGAATGCCATATTGCTCTCATGGCTAGGACTTACACTCACACATAAGTCCTAGAATGTAACCATCATACTAAGAATCCCTAATTTTTCAACTAATCTTGAGAAAAATACATAAATATTGATTCTGGTTAAAACAAGATGTCAACTTATAAACCCTAAACTAAGATTGATTCAATTTATAATTGAAAAGCATTAAACACAATCAATATGTAAATTAAATATAACTCAAGTCATACTGAATAAAAGAAATCATGCATTATAAAATTTCAACAAATAATAAAGGTTCATCTTAGAACCCCAAATCTTTAGATGTTTATCTATATATGGAAACTGATTAAAAAAATTAAAGAAAATCAAAACATACTTGAGAACAATCGAAAGGGGGTTGGAAACCACTCATCATTGATGCTTCTTTACTCTGTCTTTGCCTTTAAACCACCAAGATTCTAAATAAATTATTTTTCGTGAATAAAGACTCTTAAATTGGCATTTTCACATTGTTGTTTGCCTTGGGTTACCCTTTTTATCACTACAGCCGGGGCGCATTGCCTCATGCACGGAGGATAAATCGCATTTCCAGGAAGACAATGTGTGAGGGAGCATGTAACGCCCTCTCTAAATTATTTGATTATTTTAAATGAGTTTAGAATATACTTATATGATTTGTGTGATTTATATGATTTATTTTGATAAGTAATATTTTGTTATGATATATGTTATATATTTATTAATATAATATATATGTTATTTGATTTAGAAATATATATATATATATGCTATTTGATTTAGAAATATATATATATGCTATTTGATTTAGAAATATAATATATGTTATTTGGTTCAGAAATATATATGATTCGTTATAGAAATATATACATGATTTGTTATAGAAATAAATGTTATTTATTGTAGAAATATGTATGATTTGATGTAGAAATATATAATCTGTTATAGAAATATGTATGATTTGTTATGGAAATATATATATATATATATATATATATATATATATATATATATATATATATATATATATATATGTTATAGAGATATAATTGTTATTTATTATTGTTATAGAAACATTTTATATATATATATATTGGGATAGAATATTAATATTTGGATTTAAGAGAAAAATAAGTAGGTTAAAGATTTATATAAATAGGAGAGACCTAGTTTAGAAAAACATAACGTACGTACGACTGCTTTTGGAGAAAAGGGAGAAAAGTCAAGAGAAGAGGGAGAAGACCTAGAGGCTGCGATTTTGTGTACTAAGGTAAGGGTGAGACTAACTTTGCAATTCTATTAAGTATGTGAATCAATGGTTAAGTTTAACATGAATTAGGATGAGTTTAAGAAGAATCGGAAATTAGGTCAAATTGATAGAATTGATGATTAAACGGTGGAAACTTGTTAAAAAGATGTAGAAACTGTCCTTAGACCTTAGATAATGATTTAGATGAATTATGGAATTGAAATTAGGCTTAGAACCTTGTTAGATGATGATTTTCGTGTAAAAAGTGCATCATGTCCGAGCCTAGATTCATCGCTCGCCACGGCGAGCTATGATCCTCGCCTCGCGAGTGATGATCTTCATCGCTCGCCACGCGAGCCTTCCCCTTCGCCTCGCGAGTGTTTTGGTATTGCTCGCCATTGCTAGCAACCTTACTCGCCATAGCGAGCTCAGGCAGAGAGCATGTCATATTTTGTGTTTCGACCTTTTTAGTTAGACCTTGGATGCCTTAGAGTACCTGAACATACCTAGTATTGATTAGGATTAAATGTAGGATCAGATTGAACCCAGAACAACACTAGTTTGGGAGATGAGTGGTACTCGCCATGGCGAGTAAGAACTCTCGCCTCGCAAGCACATCCAGAATTGAGTGCTTTTGAGGAATTTGAGACCTGAGTCGTTTGAATGGATTAGGAATGGAACTTTAGGTACTAATGAGACCTATCTAAGATGTTAACTGTTATTTGTGAAGCTATATTGAAATGCTAAGTGTTTATAATGTGATTTATTGATTGATTGCATTACTTGAATTATTATTGAATGATTAGGAAGTTGTTGAAAATGAATTGATATTAAGCTGTTGATATGATCTGATTATGCTGCTATTGTTATTTAACTAAGTTACATGAGTTGTTGTTGATTATCATTTGATATTTTTATATCCTGAGATGTTTATGTGTCGCCTATGTTGCTGTTGTTGGTTATGTGAAATATTTATATGCCTTATGTGGAAGATGTTTGATGTTTAAGTTGTTGATGCTTCACATTAATATTGTTATGTTGTGAATTGCAATTGATATATTGATATCTCTCTATTGTTGTGTGATTTGATTGTGCTACTGCTGTTATTTAACTAAGTGCATGATGTCTATATATATATTATGAAATGATGACGTTTAGCTCCAAATTATTGGATGCATGATGATATGTTGATTACGGTGTTTTGTTGTTAAGAGTCCATGCATAGCATTTCATTGAGCTTTGTCCTCACCACGATTAGGAGCTTTGTCCTCCGCACGTTTTAGGAGCTTTGTCCTCCGCACGATAAAAGTATATTAATACTTATGATGACGATTGGTACCACATGCATATAAGTGTCTAAGTTGCATTGTCGCATATGTCGAGTCAAGGTCGTTGTTGATGAATTATCATCCATGAGTTGTTAAGTTGTCGATGAATTATCATCCATGAGTTTGTCGAGTTGTGTTCTACCCATGTGTTGTTAAAGAAGTACCTACGAAGATTGTACGATGTGAATTATATGATGTTAAACTAAAATATTGCTATGTTGTTTAACTTGTTGATTATGATATTGTTATGTTGCTACGTTGTTTAAGATATTGATTATGATATTGTTATGTTGCTATGTTGTTTAACATGTTGATTATGATACTGTTATGTTGCTACGTTGTTTAAGATATTGATTATGATATTGTTACGTTGCTATGTTGTTTAAGATAATGATTATGATATTGTTAAGTTGTTATGATGTTGTGTATAATTGTTACTATTAAGTGATGAATATGTTGTTGTTATATTATTATATTATGAAGAGATGATGTATATATAATTATTATTATTATTAAGTGAATATCATGCTATGTTGTTGTTATATTATTATATTATGACGAGATGATGTATATATAATTATTATTATTATTAAGTGAATATCATGCTATGTTGTTATATTATTATATTATGACGAGATGATGTATATATAATTATTATTATTATTAAGTGAATATCATGTTACGTTGTTGTTATATTATAAGAAGATGTTTATGTTATGATGTAGATAATTATTACTATTAATAAGAGATTATTATATTGTGTTGTTTTAAAGTTATTAGTGATGATGATTACATGATGATATCTATGAGTTGTTAAGTGTACTTGATGATGTTTATGTTAAATTGATAAGTTGTCTTTTATTAATGAATTGATAATGAGATGTTTGATGAATAATTATTATTATGAATTAATGATGTTATTGTGCTGTATATGAATTATGATTAAGATGTTGTTATGCTATATATGAACTATGACTATGACGTGATGATCTATGTTTGTTACGATTTGGTTAATATGTGTTATATGATGATATTTATAATGTGATGAATATAAAGTAAATGATAATTAGAGGTTAGTTGGATTATTAAGAGTTATACATTAAGAATTATTATTACTAATAAATGAAGTTATTTGTGTTGTTAAATATAATTATTGAATTATATGCTTGATATTATTGTTTTGTGAAATCTCACCCCTTCTGCTTGAAAATGTTGCTCTTCGTATGAGTAACTTGCAGGTATTAATGATTAGTAGGAGTGGTGGCTCAAGTGTCTTTAGGTGCTCTGATACGTAACGGGATGAGAATTTGTTATTGCTTTCTATTCCTTACGTATTGTTTCTGAAGAGTTATGACTATGTTTTTAGAATGGATTTTTATGACATAATTGTAAAGAGGCTTTAGTGCCAAAGACTGTTTTGATTATTGAATAATTTCCGTTGCGAAGTATTAAAGACTTTTTAGTTATTGAATTTTAAAGGATAAATAGTTATTTATACAGTTTATGATTTTAAGAAAATAATGTGACATTCCGTTTAGGTGAATTACTCTGATTAAATAAATGAAATTTTCGCGTTGGGAAAACGGGGTGTTACAGAGCATGGCCCTGATCCATTTTCTAATTTTTCTTCATTCTTTAAGTGTTTTTCTTCCTCGATATTCTCTTAGGACTTGGGGTAGAATTTTCCTAACTTGACTTGTCTTCAAAACCTTTGTTTCTCTTGATTCTTTAGCTTCCCTAACTTCCATGAGGTGTGTTTCTTTGTTGAATTACATGATTTAACCATAAAAGACTCAAAACACCTATGTAGTTATCTGGTTATGGAAGAAATAAAATTACAACGACTCAAATCAAAAAAAATTCAAAAACAAGAGCAACTCGATCTAAAACCACTATAGTGTCTTCAAATGCATAGAAACACTCGAAAACAAAGCTAAAAACATCATATGCTCAGGCGTAGTCATTAACCATCTTAGTTAAACCCCGTACTTGAGACATCTTCTGCCAAACAATAAAATGAGATAAATGATATGTCTGCCTCATCCCTCTCTTGATAGATAAATACCCATCCACCCTACCATTAAGATAATGAGGAAATTTGGTAGACAAGAAAATGGTTTTAATCCAATTACAAAATATTGAATTTGTAACACCATTGAACCCCACATACAATATTTAATCATAAATGCAACAATTAATCAAATAACTTCAAGGTGTTACTCTTCATTTAATCCAAAACATGCATAATTCATCATGTAAATAAAGAGTCACGGCGGAAATTAATATCTTAATAACTAAAAGTCATATATCAAATCTCAGACACATCATCAAAGTGAACTCAATGGTTCCTTAAACATAAATCTTAAACATAAATAAAATATCCCAACTTCCTAACCAGAGCTCTACTAGACACGACTACGAAAACAAAGCGGTAAAAGGCGACTAGGCACCAAATCGTCCTCGAGAACTCACGTTGACTAAGCGTCCTCAACCTGCACGTCTACACCACGAGGATGTAGGCGACGAAACTGCCATTGGAGGGTGAGATACATGTTCAACATAAAGAAGATATGAACGCATGCTTAGTATTTAGGATCACACATTATATAAATTCACATATTCCTTTCCAGCATTACCATAATCACATTTTTTTCTCATTCAATCAATTAAATAGATATGACAAAATCTCAAATCAACTTCACAAGGATGTAACAAGTATCCACATCATCAATTTATCACCAAGTCGGATACATAACATTCACACTCCATCACCATCGTCAAATCACACAATTACCACATGGAACACATAGTCATGTACACATCTTTCACATAGATTCATATAGTCAAATCTACAACTTCCACATAGATTCATATGCATGCAATGCTCTACTTGACTCTACCAAGGTTTTAGAAGTCTCTGCGGCAGCATTGCAACCGCAATTGCAGCCACATTTGCCCATATTTAATTGCAGATTTTATTGAAAACAGAACCAAACATACTTTTAAAGTGGAGTCCACAACCACAATCGAAACCACAAAATAAAGGTTTTAGAGGTCTTCACAAATTGCAACTATCAAGGTTCACAGCTTAGTGGCAACCTCGAGTACAATTTAAAATCATGAAACTAAAGATAAATCATGGTAAACAATGGGGAAAGCAAACAAAAAAAAAAAGATGAAATACATAAGTTGTCATCTTAAGCCATGGCTGCAAAAAAAAAAAAAAAATGGCTGCAACAACTCTATCAACATTGGTAAATCATAGCTCCCCCAGATACATACTCTGTTTTGGTAAATCATTATTAACTTGGGTCTATGTAGAAGAAAGATTCAGTGAGGTGCTCTTTTCGTATCTTTTCATTTTGTGATTATGGTTGATCGACCTAATTAACTAAGTTGAAAGATATATTCAAGGATTTAAAATTTGTAGGAGCACCTATCACATCCTACATATTTTATTTGTGGACAATTGTTTTCTATTTTTCAGGTCAGAGATCCATGATGTTCCATTATTGAAGGTAATTCTTGCCACTTACAAAACAACCTCGGTGCAAAGATGTGCATAAAATCTTATAAAGAGCAAATTTCTAGCTTGCTTGAGGTTTGTAATTGTATATGTTCAGGAACCGAGAAATACTCATATTCCTTCCATGTAGGTCAGCCGACTCACACTATTTGACATTGACACATAGGCACTCGTAATAATTTGAGAAAATAATCAAATACATCAGTGTCGTGTCACTGGACACAACTTCAATTTAAATTTTCGGTGTTGCAACCATCCCTTATAATTTAGTCTCACAAATATGAAATGCAAGAGATAAAAAATGAAAAGAAATTATTACATAACCATCTAAATTATTCATGCATGAGGAAAAAAAAGAAGTTTAAAGATGACAACATTTAATGACTGTATGGCAAATAAATAAAAACTTTACCATAATTTTAATTGACTAATGATTTATTGATCCTCAAAGCCATGTTGGGTTCTTCAAAGGAGTAACAACGACTTTCACTTGCAAGTAGTTCTTAAGACTGTATTCTCCTTTCTGTCTGCCATATGTCCACTCAGGGGTGGCCCTGTAAGTGGGTGGAAGAGGCGGCAGCCCATAGCACCATTTTTTTAGGGGCACCAAAATTATTATTTTTACTTAATAGTTAGTACAATATAAATATATTTCTTTTTAATTTTCTTTTATTAATTCTATTGAAAATATATTTTTAGAGAACTTTGATTATAAATGAATCTTGTGCAACAAAAAATACAAAAATATTAGAATAATTAAAAGGGCACAAGTCCAGGACACCAAAAATCTTAAGATTGGCCCTGTGTCCACTCATCTTATACCGACCAAAAGGAATTGCAGTATCAAATGTATGAAAACAATTTATCCAAACTGCGCCCACTCTCAATGCTCTAGTCAAAGTATTTGTAGTGTCTATGTTCTTTGTGAAGACCCTGATGCAAGGCCAAAAGGTAAGTTATTTGATTTTTCAACTACCTCAGCAAGGTCCATGTGATCAATCCACATTAAAATTTGTTACTTATAGCAAAAATGAACATACAAAATTGCATTCTATTCAAAGTAAGACTCGTTTCTCTCACTTGAATTTGAATATAGTTTGCACTGGACCAAATATCTCATCCTTTGCAATCAGCATGTCATCCTGATAATTGTTACAAGTACAATTAAAAACATTAGGAATTGTATTTTCATAATCCTTTGCAAAGATGAGAATATAAATGTGCACGCGCATGCACACACACCTGAACATTTGAGAAGAAGTTTAAATCTTTCAATAAGTTCATTTGGTCTGTAGACGGAATGACAAGCATCATTTGAAAATTCACGAGTACAAAGAATATATCCCGAGTTCAAATCTGAGTAACCGAGAAAATATTCACCCTAACAATCTCGACTTTTTCAATTAAGCTAGGCCTTAAAAACCTTTCCAATTATATTTTAGAACCATACAAAATGCAAAATTAGACTAAATAATTACCATACATATTATATATTTCATTTATGTACGAAAGTAGCTTATTATAAGTATTCAATGACTTATGAGAAAACAAAGGTAAAAAGGATTTACATATAATAGTAATAACAATAAGGGTTTTTCTATCATGTGCAAATTTGCATATATTAAGAAATTTAAAATGGTAATTTTGACTTGGAACTTGTGCATTTCATATTAAATATGTAGCTTTTTAATAAATAAGTTTTGTTTTTCAATAAAAAATTACTACTTTTAGATATCTTAGCATGTGCAATGTTGCATATGTTAGACAAACCCTAATAATAATAATAGTAATACTACTACTACTAATAATAATAATAATAATAATAATAATAATAATAATAATAATCATCATCATCATAATGATAATAATAATAATGATAATGATAATGATAATGATAATGATAATAATAATGATGATAATGATAATTATAATGATGATAATAATGATAATAATGATAATAATAATAATAATAATAATAATAATAATAATAATAATAATAATAATAATAATAATAATAATAATAATAATAATGATAATAATAATAATAATGATAATAATAATAATAATAATAATAATAATAATAATAATAATCATAATAATAATAATAATAATACACATTTATTTATTACATACAAATGACATTATACGTTTAGAGTAATATTATTATTTTTAAACTGGATAGTAACAAAATCCATCAATGCATTCAACCTTGTAATATAAATTAAATGGACATTTATCTTTAGTACCAAAGCATGGAATGGTGTCTGCATTGTCAAAAAAAAAAGAATGTTATTAAAAGGTGATATAATATTGTGTTTGAGAAAAATTAAAACAATTGAAAATGGTGTGGAAAACAATATACTGGCAGGAGGACGATGTGCTATAGAAAGAAAGATGAAGAAAGCATAAACAAACATTTGAAATAGATCCATATTTTTTATTGTTTGCATGTAATCAAAATTATAATTTTTTGATCGCTTATAAGTAAAAATTTCATGCTCTGTTAACTTTAATTAAATAGCTTTTACCACTTAGAAGTTGCTAAAGGCCATTTATTAAATTGAAAATTAATGTAAAATTTCCCTAATCAATATGCCATGTTTATTCTTTGTAACTCACACAATTGACCATTTAACTTTAATATATATCCCATGTAAAACTTTTGAAGATCATCAAAGTTCATTATTTTCTTATTAAATCTCATTATACATACTAGTGAAAAGAAGAACGCTCATGTGTCCATTTTCCCGCTCTTTTTATTGCGTTAAAGTTTGAATTATATGTTGGAAAAAAATGTGTTTAGCATTACCCTTTGAGTTTTGATGATAACAAAGTATTAAAAATTGTCAATTGGATATGCTAATATTTGTTCAAGTGTGCAGGACCATAGACAAAACTTTAATGTCTTTAATTCAAGCATAGGTTCTGGAAGAACAAATGAGAGCAATAGAATCTACAAAAAGGAGGCTTGTGTTGCAAGAAAGCGTCTGAAGAAAAGAGGTTCTGAAGAAGCTGACGTCATCATAAGCACTCTCCTCATAAGCTGGTCACCAGAAGCTGATGTCATCAGAGGTTCTGAAGATCATCAGAAGTTGAAGATCATCAGAAGTTAGAAGAATGGAAGATTTAAATGTTGTTCAAATATTTTAATCACGCCTATCATTGCAGAAGTATAGAAGCTTGATGCAACGGCTAATTCAGAGGAATTTGGAAAGCATTCGAAGCTTATTCTTTGGAGAACGTTGGAAAAAGGACAATAGTATAAGTGTACAACCACTACCTCCACTACTCTGTTTTGTGTCTGTAATAGTACAAGAACAACATCTGTGAATACGATGGTATTCATCTATACTTGGAATGGATTTGAAATTGTTCCTTCATAAGACAATAACCATATCAGGCAACAAATCATTGGTGATTTGATCAAGCTTCAAACGACTCTTTTTTGATGTGCTGGCAATTAACAACGTCTCTTTCACACCTCTATATAAAGGACTAAAGACCTGAAGAATTGCAAGACTCTCACAACAATTTTACAAGTGCCAAAACTCTGCTGAAATTGTTTCACATCAAAGTTTAGAGTCTTAAAAGAGTCCGTATATGATTTATATTGTGAACACCACTAATTGTATATCAAGTGTTCAACCTCAAACAAATTTCTTTGTAATTCTGTTTGAATAGAAGTCTCTTGCAGTTTTGCTTGAGCATAGGAAGTCTCTTGACTTAGTTCTTGAGCATAGGAAATCTCTTGCAGTTGTGCTTGAGTAGTTTGAAGTCTCTTGCTAGTTTTAGCAGTGAGCAGTTGTAATCAGATATTTTCTTTTAGTGAACTCTCTTTGGAAGTGCAAGGGGGACAGGACTACTTCCTGTTTGTGGAAGGAACCTGTATAATTGCTTTGTGTCTTTCTTCTATCTCTCTCTCTCTCTCTCTCTCTGATTTTATCCGCTGCATTTAGATTCTGAACATCATCTCAAAAACTGATCTCTATCAGGTGCTGAAGTGTGATTTCAGTTTACGAGAAAACGAAAAATCTAACACAATTCAATCACCCCCACCCTCCCGTCTTTTGTTTTTCTCACCTTCAATTGGTTTCTAAAGCCTTGGTCTGTTGTCTTAGCACTTAACAATGTAACAGAAAAAGATCCGAGAAAAACATGTGTGGGGAAGACTCCTCTACCGGTCAGAACAACAATGTTTTTCCATATGATTATGGTGACAAGAAAGCTGACTCTGGTAAAATTCCAAAGTAAAATGGAGATCCTGAAGCTTTCTCTTGGTAGATCCTTACGTGCGGCGTCTTGCTAATTCAAAGGTAATTGAAACATAAACATTATATTGGCTTTCTAGTGTTTCCCAAAGCAATGAAAGCCAAGGTTCCCTTAGGTCTGCCTATCTATGAATCTTAGGACACTCATAACATACTCTCTCTAAGCTTACTTAGTAGTTCTACAAACGGGCAGATCTAATCTACGTCTACCTTACCAATGGATTCAAGAGAGTGGTCTTATTAGGTTATAGCTTTAAGTCAGACATCTAGGTGCTTGTTTCCCTAATTACTAACCAGTTAATTCCTAGCTTTGTTAATGTACCACACGACCCAATGGGTTCTAGCCATTGGGTACCTACGTCTAGGGTCAACAATTCTTATGGTATCTTTGGCTAATTAATAATCACTTACTTCCTAGATAGATAGTTATCAGTAAAGAGATATAAATATCAAGATATAAGCATCCGGTCAGTGATAGCAATATTAGGTCCTGTCACAGCCTAAGTACCTAATCTACGGTTGCACCTCTCACATAAATAAAACTATAATCTAATAAAACTTAGGCTTAAACACACTTTTTACCCCCTAAGTTTGCAAAAGTAGTAATTTTGGCCCCCTATTAAAAAAAAAGGCAAAAGTGACCCCATGTTGACCCCATTTTGCAAAACCCCAATTTTAACTTGGCCAAGTCTACATAGCATGCCACATAAGTTAAAAAGTTGCCAGCTGTATACTTTTTGAATTAAAAAAATTGGAAAATCCACGCGTGTATTTCTAAAATTTACAAAATAAAAAAAGGAAACCATCATAGAGGGAAGCACGTGAGTCTTTTCTCTTCTTCCCCAAAACATTCAAACCCAAAAAAATTATCAATATTTTTCAATTCCTCTTGTTCCACACTCCCTTTCAGTTCTCTCTTTCAATCCATACAACATTCATCAACGTCGCCCAGATTCATTCATTATCACCATAAAATCCTCATCACACCAAGAAAACAGTAGCAGCAGAATGAACAAAAACAAGAGAAAAAGAACCCAGATTATTATTATGAAGCAGCACTGCAAAATCCAACTCTATGTAAAAGTTATGGATTCGATTTTATATTTGACGAAGGGATGCCGCAAAATCTACTTATTTTCTAATCCACAACAATGTTTTTTTTAGGGTTTGATTTTTTGTACAAAACCCTCCCACTCGATAAGTACACGTAATGGGTGAAGGATGAACAAGCTAAAGTTATTGTGGGGTTTGGATTTGAACATAGATTGTGGTTGTTTTGATAGACAATTGGATTGAAGTTGTTGTGGGAGAAAAGAGTGCCGTTGTTATTACTCAGAAAGAAGAAAATTTGTTGTTGTAAAACGGGTTGTTGTTATTACTGAGAAAGAAGGAAAAAAAAAAGGTTGTTGTTGTTGTTTGAGAGATAGAGATTATGAAAATTATGAAGATAAAGAGGTTAAAAATGAATATGTTTTGCTATCTTTTTTCCTTTCTTTTTGCACATATTGAATTTTATTTATATATATATATATATATATATATATATATATATATATATATATATATATATGGCATATTTATTTAATTTTTATTTTAAAAAAAAAAACACATTTGGCATGCCATGTAGACTTGACCAAGTCAAAATTGGGGTTTTGCAAAAGGGGGTAAACATGGGGGATAACTTTTGCCATTTTTTTAATAGGGGGTCAAAATTGCTACGTTTGCAAACCTAGGGGGTAAAAAGTGTGTTTAAGCCTAAAACTTAATAGCGAACAAAAGCATAAATAAATTAAATAACCGAATAATTATATTAAATAAATATCCAACAAAAACATACAAAGTTTCATCTTACAACTCTAACCTAAAATTATTTAGTTACACATGGTAACTAAAAACAAGATACTAAAGATAAAAACATACCCTAGAAAATCAAGGAGAAGATAGAAACTCTCCCGAAGCTCCAAATTTTCCTTCCTCTTGAACGAGAAATCCTGAATGAGGAAGGATGGTATCTATAGTGAGAGTTTCTACCTGGGTTTGGGCTAAAAGTGCGGGCTTTACCCATTTCGAAAGCAGGAAAAGAACATTGCGCCCCGACTTTTTGCATGCACGGGGCACATTGCAAATGCATGGGGTGCATAGTTCAACTTTCTTGCATGCCCTAGCGCATGACAAATGCCCTAGGCGCATGGAATTGATTTTCATGCCCTAGGCACGTTCCGTCTCCCTTCCATACCCAATCTCCGATTTTCTGTCGTTTTTAGGTCTTCGTCTTCAAATAACTTGCCTCGGTACATTGGGAACAGAACTTCTCCTACTTGTAAGCCTTCTGAGGCCTCTTGAATCTTGAATCTTGAATCTTGTCTCTTGAATCTTCAAAATTCTTCGGTCGTTCTTGCTTTGCCGATTTGCATGATTTCTTCGTGAATTATTTCAAAACCCCCCTCAAATTGCTATGTTTCGAGAAAACTAGAATTACATAATCAAATATAGAAAATATTACAAAAGTCCCGAAATCATAGGCAATCGTTCTATTACTCCTCCATTTTGTTGCTATTTCCTACTAAAAAATACTGAAAAACATGCTAAGAATAACGTAAGATGACGTGTCATTACAACCCCAAACTTAGACTGTTTCTTGTCCTCAAGTAACAAAAAAAAACATAATTTAGTCTTTGCATTTTTTTCCAGGAAAAACATACCTTTCCAGGAGTTGTGCTTAAGAATCATTCATCACATTTATAATAGAGCATCAACTAAACTTACTACTATACATTCAAGTAAGTATGGCTTGGTGAAAGTAACCTATATTGTCAGCCTTACTCTTTTCTATGATACACATATGTATCTCCTAAAGCCAGTAGGGTTAGTCATGACATTTTTCCACTCCAGTCGTCACATGAATGTACCTTACTATAAATTTGAAACAATTCTAAACAGACAGTCAAGTTAAAGTTATTCACACACTATGAGGACTTCGAGGGTTATAATTTGGCTTAGGATGTTGTTAATTCCAAAGAGGAACCCTAAACTTACTTTCAAGGTATGTGCAGTCATAAAAAATATTTACCTATCTAACTTCAAGTGAAATCAAATAAGGTTCATGTAAGTGCAGGACTGGACATGATTTGTCACTAATAAAGAAAAGAAAATTTCGTCTGGAGGCTCAAATTGGTTTCATAAAGGATAATAAGAATATAATAGGGTGGCTTCAAAGGCTCTAGGTACCAAGAAAAAATTGCCTCGTATGTATAATAACCTAACCGATCGTCTGTAAAGAACGTCCGAAAATTCAAGGAAAAAATAACATTCACATGGAACACTCATAATATGTATTGAAAATATTTAAGTACCTAACAACCTAGAACGGATATGGAAATATTTGGCTCTAAATCTCATCGGTTATGCTATTCGAAGAATAGTAGGTGATTCTATAAGTACCTTCACTAGCAAGCCCTAGAAATTTACCTTCTATTGCAGATGAAGGAAACTATTATCTTTGGATGTATGGATAAAATAGCCTCTGCCTTAAATGCTTTGAATGAATACCTAAGGCTAAAATAAATTTAAGCATAAAAGGAAAGGTTGTAAATGTAATGCAAAAGAAATAAATTTTTATTAGATAATACTTGAAAGAAAAAGCAACTGAAAAAGTAAAGAAATTGATTAGTCAAGTCATCTCAGCTTAGCAAAACTAAAAAATGTGAAAAATAAAAATAATGGGTTGCCTCCCATTCAACGCTTGTTTAACGTATGAGTCCTGACGGTCAATAGGTTGCCTCCTATTTAACGCTTCTTTTGAGCCATTAGCTTGACGATAATAGGTTGTCTCCTATTCAACGTGTGTTTAGCGTCCCGAGCCTGACATATATTGTCTAACTTGTGCTAGGGAGCCCCTGCCCTTCTGGCTCCTTGATCTATTCCTCCTCGAAGTCATAGTCGTCATCTTATGGATACCCTCTTGCTTCATCTTCTTCGATTTTCCATTGGGCATAAGCATCTACAATTTTTTTGAAAAGTTTCCATTCGGGTGTTTGACTTGCATCATTTTCTAAATCAGAGCGAACACCTCGTATAGCCTTGAAGTGCGGATGGTAGTTTTCCCTTGTTCACCATCTAATATTAAACCTCCTTGGGGGAAATTTTTTTGCCAAGAATTAGCGCAAAATTGTATCTCCTTCTGGTGTTTGCAATTATGATGTCTAAACGATAGTCGAAGCCACCAATGTTAATTGGAAAATTCCTAAGTATGCCAATGGATTTTTCTACTTTGCCATTAGCGTACCCTATTGTATAAGGATATGATTCTACCGATCTAATTCCCAACTCCCTTGCCTTGGTCAAGCACATTAGGTTAGCATTTGTTTCTGAATCATATAATCCTTTTCTAATATATACCCCGTTAACTTTGATAGGAAGATTAACGCATCCTTCACCATCGAACCTGTCTTCAGCCGGTACTTCGTTAGCGTCGTGATATTCGCTAGTCATTGATAGGATTTCTTCCTCAGATGAAGTGGCATCAGTCTTCAATAATTCTTGAAGAAATTTGATGCAGCATGGACTCGTCTATGCCATTTCATTGATTGGCATCACTATTCCATATTTCGTTAAAATGTGATGCAAAACATTATATTCTGGCGGTGCGTCCTTGCTCCATTTCCTATTTTTAGTCTGAGGTTTCTTCCTTTCAATGTCCACCGATTGAACCTGCTCGTCTTTTCCAGCTTGTTTTGACTGCATCAACTCTTGTCGCTTCAGCTCCACTTCTTGCTGGAATTCATGGTACCCTGGCTCTTTCTCCAGCTTCTCCATGATGGGATAAAACCGCAAGTGCACGGTTCTACCAGTGTAGTAATAAAAGAGTATCGTTCCGACATGGAGAGTTTTAGACAAAAAGTTGGATTTTAAAAGAAAATAAAAGAAAAGATAAAAGCCTTGGGATTATTGGTTCATCTAATTGACAAGTCCTTCACAAATCAAACTATTAAACTTATAACCTTATGTTAGACCTAACTTCTAAAGACAGTTTCTCTTTTGTTCCTCTAGGAACCAAGCCTATTTCGCTGACTTGATTACTATTAGAATTTGGTCTTAAGTTGCAACCAAGCCTATTTCGCTGACTTGATCACAATTTAGAATCCTTGAAGTTCGAAACTATATGTCTCAAAGATTGTAAAGACTATTTCGTTGCCTTTACAATCTTTGTCTAAATTCACTTGTTCGAATATCAAAACTCCACTTTCGTTTTATGAATTGATATTTGAGATGATGAATTAACAATCATCAAACCCTCCAATTTCGTTTCCACAGTTTGATAATGGTTAATTCATGTTAAAGCGGTGAATTTAGATTAGAAATTAGGGTTACATAAGATTAAGGTTTAAGAGCTTGGTTTGATTAGGATTATGTCATTTAGACTTATCCAACAATCTCAAGACAAGAGAAGTCTACTCACTAATGTTCATCGTAGACATGGAGAAGAAGAGAGAAAGCATAAAAGTAAATAACAAGAAAGTAAAGGAAAAGAAAAGAACTTTTATTAGAAAGACAATTGTCACGTATTGAATTCCAAGAAAAGATGAATATTTGTGATGGCTAGCTACTCTATTTATAGCATACATTCGACTTAAAATCTAAGCAATTACATTACTAGAATGTTCCACAAGAAACTGCGGGCTAAAGTAGAGTAGCTTAAAATCTAAGCAAAAGTAGCAAAAGTGACTCTAGAGGGTGGCACGGCCGTGCCAATGATAGCACGGACCGTGCCAAGCTTCTGACTTTGGGGGAGACATATTTTGTCTCCAAATATTCGTATTTTCGTACCGAATCAGCTCAAAATCCCTTTCTTTTGCTCAAAGACTCAATCCATTAAATATTCGTTCCTGAAATATAACAATATGCAATTAAAGTAAAATAGTTCAAAAAAGAAATAATACTAATATAAAATAAACTTAAATTTAATTAAAACAAAATTAAATAACATATTAAAATAGATAATAAATGACTCATCACTCCACAAAAGAACTAGTAACCTTCACCTTCTTTAATAAATTTATCAATTGCTTCAAATTATGTTCTTCGGTTGCCTCATTGATTGTCATTGTTGGTGTCCTTTTGGTTGATTCCATTGTTACCTATTTCACACAATAATTGCAACTTCGAAAAAAATTCCTATCCAAGAATAATTTGCGCTTGATTTTAGATTTAGATAAGGGTTGGGGTTAATTCCTATGTGGTTACTTAACTCTAATTATATCCTAGGGTACTCAGAATCTGATGATTTTGTGCTTCATGCCTAGGGAAGGAGGAACATACTACATGTGCTAGGATCATAAACATTTCCTATTGTTCCTTATTGAAAAATGTCTAATAAATCATCCAGCATATATCTTCAACCATATGTGCACTTCTATCAGAGAAGGAATCAAATGGAAGAAGAGTGTGCCTTATACAAGACTAATTTCAGAGATTCTGTATCAAGGAAGATTACTTCAAAAGGTGCAAGACTTAGGAGTTTCTTCTGATGAGGAGCTAGGAACAAAGACTGGTAAGGTGGTTAATGGAACGATGTTGGGGTTCATGAAAATAATTTGGAAGATGGATGTGATAATCTCTAAAAATGATTTGAAGCTATCAGCCAGGACTACTGATCTCTTAGATGATTTTCCACCAATTTCATTAGAAGATCCTCTTGTAGTAATTGCAGAGTACATTGCTGCATACTACAAGGAGACTGGAGTTCCCATTAAGCGGGATCAGATTCCAGACAAGATAGGTGAGCCGCTATAGCCGAAGGAAGAGGAAAGCAACTTCTGAGGAGGTAAAAGATATACCTCAGAAGCCACCAAAGAAGGTCAAAACTATCAAAATTGTTGCTTCTGGTGTACATAAGGAAGTAGCAGAACTGGACACTTCATAAATTCTTCCCACCAGAACTAGAGGTGGTGCTACTATAAGAGCCTCACCTGCACAGTTAGAGAAGAAACCAGTCAAGCAAGCAAGAAGGCCAGCTAGGAAGTTGGTGATGTCCAAATATGTTGAGGAAGAAGTAATTGAAGAAGAAGCTTCAAGTCTCATCTCTAGATAAGATAGAGCAAAGCAAGCTAAAGCTAACAAGCAGGTCCTAGAGCTATCCTCAGGATTAGAAGTTGATGGTTTAACTCAAGCTGCACTGAGTCTAAAGGATCTTGTTCATGAAGATCCCAAGGAAGATGTATCCAGAAAGCAAACTGAGGACAGGGAGCAAGTTAGGAAGCTGCCTCCAGACTTACAAGGAAAAGATGTTGTAGAAAGCTCAGAGTTAGTGGCATCTCTGATGAAGGTCAATAAGGAGTCTGTTGCTTCTAATGCAAGGCCATAAGCTAGAAACACAAGTATTGATGCACACTCCTCCTATCCCATAGACCTTAGTTCATCATCATCAGACTCTGATGATGATAAAATCCTTAGCCAGAGATTCACAAACCTACATAAAGTCAAAACCCCCACACCATCAACCAAACCTAAATCTAAGCTTAGACCTATTCCTGGCCAAGGTGATGTATCTAAAAAAACCAAATTCTTTGATCCACCAAAAAGTTTAGGGTGGATGGAGTTTCTTGTGTAGGTTTAGGAGGGTTGGATGATGATGATGATGTACCAGAAACACCTAGAGCTTCATCAATAGCTCTTTTAATCCTAAGCTGACTTTCTAAAACATGAGTCTCAAAGTCAAGCTTAACCCTTTTATTGTCCAATTTATCAAGCTCAGCTTGAGCATCTAAGTATTGTTGAGGGATTTCTGTGTCTCCATCAAACACTTCATCAAGTTTCAGTGTCCTAGAATCATAAACATTTCATATTGTTCCTTATTTAAAAATGTACAAATAACTGTGGAAAACTATAAAGAATACTAACTTATTATTATTATTATTATTATTATTATTATTATTAGGCATAATAGCAGTTTTCACCCCTAACTTTCACGAAGTTGCGATTTTGACCCTCTAAGAAAAAAAACTACAAAACTGTCCCTAAGTTTTGCAACTATAGCAGTTTTGGCCCCAAGGCCAATTTATGGTAGAAAAAAAGAAAAAAAGAGTATGCGGTACCTCACTTAGGGTGTCACGTCAACCTAGATTGAATCAAAATTGGCATTGGGGCCCAAAACTGCCACAAATGCAAAACTTAGGGGGTGATTTTGTAGTTTTTTTTCTTAAGGGGTCAAAATCGTAACTTTGAGAAAGTTAGAGGGTTAAAACTGCTATTAAGTCGTATTATTATTATGATTATTTTTAATTTTTTTTGTTTAGTAGCCTAGTGGCTGGAGCTCACACATATAAATGTGGAGAAGGGTGGTGTCCGGGGTTCGAACTCCGACCCATACATAAATTATGTAATGTCCTAGCAGTTGAGTTAAGCTCTCGAACACAATTATTATTATTTTATTTTAATCACACGTATTTGATGGAGAATCCGATCCCCGGTTTATTTTCCACACTTTTCACACTGTGCTAGCTATCACTTTCGGTTATTCTTTTGAACAAACACGTAACATGCATAATACTAATATCCTAAGGCAGTGTTTGGGAACCCATTAAAACCAATCAAAACCCACCTCACATTTCTCAAAATCGAATCCATCAAAAGCAGATTCCTTTCCATTCCACTAGTCTCACCCATACAACACCCTTTTTCCTTTATTCTATTCCATTTCTCCAATAATTTCTCAATCATAAAACCAGTCAAAGCCAAACAGAGCCTTAGCTAATAATTCAGAGAAAAAAAAAAGGTATTTTTTTTTTTTTTCCAATGGCTGCTGCAGAGAGTACGGTGGAACTGGAGTCCTCCATGAAGAGACAAAGAGATGATGAAGAAGAGAATAATGGGGTTTCTGTTTCAACAATGGATGTTGAAGGTGGTGATGATAAGGACCCAAATGGTAATGGTGTTTCATCTGTGATTCCTGGGTGGTTTTCTGAAATTAGCCCAATGTGGCCTGGTTAGTTTTTTCTTTTTCTTTCTCCATACCCTTTTGCATGTTGGTTATAAAAATTGTGCCTTTTTGTGTGTTTAGTTAGTTATATGTACTAGTAGCACAGACACTTCTTATTGAAGACGTGTCTCGTTTTTGACACGACACCGACACTGACACTAACACATCACACATGTAATTACATTTCAGTTACTTCAGTTTTTAATGCGTCAGTGTTGTGTTCGGTGTCGTCTGTGTCGGTGATTCATTGGCTGGAAAAGGAAATTATTGTGTTTAAACTTGTTGGTTTGTGTTTTTGTTTGGTTATGGAAAACTTAACTTGTATTGGTTTTTGGGTTCAACTTAATGTGGAGTTTGTCACTGAGTGAAGAGGTTTGGATTTTGTTATCTGTTTGATTTTTATGATTCACTTATCTTTTCTCTTTGTTTTGTCAAATTTTCCTCCTTTTTTCACTTTGATTCAGCAAATTGGTGTCTTATGAATTGAGTTTCTGTTTGACAATAATCACTTTCCCTAATATATGCTTTGCTTGAATCAAGCTTTTCATTTATGGTTGATATTTTCAGTGCTGTTCAAATTCTTCTACGCCACAGCGCCACAATAGCTGTTATTTGACAACGCGTCAATTTGTTTAAATTCCTCTAGGATATAGTGCTGATGTAGTTACTATTTGACAACATTGGCTATTTACAAATTTTATTTTTACCTATTATATGTTTGTGTGATTAGTGGAGTTCTTATTATGTCTGTTTTCTTCATTGACATATGAACATGTGGTAGTTTGGCTTACTTTGGTTAAGCCATTTTTTCTTGGTTTACCAGGGTACCGATTTAAGACCCTGGTCATAGATATGAAATTTAGGTGAATATAAGAAATTTCACTGACAAATATATATTGTGAGAAACGAGAACAATTGTTTACATTCATTAGATATAATAAACGGCTTAGATTAAACTTATATAAAATATAACTCGTGTTCTCCCCTCCACCAAATCGTTTCCACTTTTTGTCTTCCCCATTCGTTTGAATCGCCTCTACCTTTCTCCATGGTTGTAAATTAAATCTTAACAATGAAAACAAGATTATAATAGAAGGAAGGAAAACCTTTCCTACTTTTTCTTTTATTGATCAGCAACAGGTTTCACAACTTGAATTGATTTGGGGATTTAATTTTGTTGGCTATATCAGCAAAGTCACTGAAGTGCCACCCCATTTATTGCATATATATATTTGCATCAATCTTTTGAAGGTTGGCCAACCCTTTTGGTTTGGCGTCTATTGAATCGAGAAATTTTATTGATTTATTGATAGAATATATATTTAACGGATCTATCTTTCGGGAATCAATTGGATGTCCGAGTTAGGGCCTATATGACATGACGATCAATAAAAATACTCTAAAAATCCACCTTTGTCATATATTCCATACATAAGACTAGGCAAACTCTAAAACCCATACAATGTTGAGACGGTGAAATACGGATTTAAAACAAGGGCTCACACATCAGTGTTTAGATCTGGCTGTGCTATGAAACAAAGACGTGTGGTTTGTAGGTATTGTACAGAAGGGGATGGCAATAGGGTTGCTGAGTGATAGTAGAAGGAGGTAAGAGGAAGAATTGAGTGGAGGAGATAACACATTATATTTCTAAATAAAAGTTTAATCTAAGCCGTTTATTATATTTAATGGATGTAAATAATTGTTCTCATTTCTCACAATAAATAAGAGTTCTCACCGGATAGGCTCATGAATTCTCATTTGAAAATGAGATGCTTTTTAACACTCCTTATATATCAATGATCTTAACTGTTTGGGACTTGCTCTACTTGATAATTGATTCATGATTATTTTGCATAAATGGGTGGCCTGTAAATATATAGAAAGGCATGGACAAAAACAAATACTTTCCAAGTTTACATAGCCAGTGTTTATCTGCAGTCACTGAAAGGATCTATCTTTGTGTCCTTGCAAAGATTGCTATGTATTCCCCTTTTATCATTGAACCTCTCTAGTTCTTAAGCTCTGTATATATTTTTTACTGGGTTATGTGAACTCAGAACTTAGTTTTAAATGACTATGATGCAATTATCACATATATTTGTCGAGTAAAGTGCATGCACCAAGCAAATATTCTTTTGTTAGATTATTTTGTATTTTTTGTTATACCAATCCTAGGACCATTGTCTCCGATCTAGTTTACTAGTAACAAATTGTGTTTACTAGTAACAAAAGAATATCTTCAGATTATCTTGCAATGAACATAATTGAGTTCATCTTATGGCATCCAATCCAAAAAAAAAGAAAAAGCATTGCCAAAATCCTTAGAAAAATTTGCACACAGTAATATTTTCGACAAAATAAACTCGGTTTTTGGATTTGTCTTTTTGTAATAAAACTCATGAATTAAACTCTGGTTGTAATTTTGCAGGAGAAGCTCACTCCTTGAAGATAGAAAAGATTTTATTTCAAGGAAATTCAGATTACCAGAAAGTCATGGTCTTCCAGGTACATGAGGTTCAAGTAAATCTTGAAGTTACAATTACATTTTTCTGTATGTTACGTTACTTAACAATATTTTCAATGCAACGCCATGATGTCTTTTGCAGTCATCAACATATGGCAAGGTTCTTGTTTTGGATGGAGTTATTCAGCTCACAGAAAGGGACGAATGTGCCTACCAAGAAATGATCACTCATCTTCCTCTTTGCTCTATTTCTAACCCCAAAAAGGTCATTTATACTTCTGAGTCAATAAAATCTTAGTATATTGAGTCTGTTCTTGTAAAAAAAAGAAAGTATATTGGGTCTGTTTCGATTAGTCTGTTTGAGATTATTTGCTGGCATAAACACTTGTGAGGCTGTTTGAGAAAACTTATGGAAATTGATTATGAAAACGGCTTATAGTTTATAACAAAATAGTTTGACTTTATTTTATCTTTTGTTATAGAAATAACTTATACTAAGCGCTTAATTGAGTTGTTTATCCAAACTGGACTTATGTCTATATTTCACGCGTAGTCGCTCAATATTATTATTATTCTTATTTTTACAGAAGCTTAGTCACTGAACTTATATACTTCATTTTCACTGTAATTTTCTGTTTTAGGTTTTGGTTATTGGTGGAGGTGATGGAGGAGTCCTGCGAGAAGTAGCACGTCATTCTTCAATTGAAAAGATAGACATTTGTGAAATTGACAATATGGTTGTTGAAGTGAGTATGCCACACAAAATTTTGTTATCCTGTCTCTAACCTAAGCTAAATAACATTTGGTTGACAACTGTGATTGCGGCCATAATGCCAACCTCATTTGTCTGCAATTTTATGCAATTTCAAAAATCCTAACGCAACTGTTACCATGACCGCAATATAAAATATTGACTATATTGTCTTGCTAGCAAGTTAATATTCTACATACAATTAGTTCTCTATTTTTTTGTTCCCAATTTTTCTTGATTTGATGTAGGATTTTCTACTTAAGGAAATTGGTTACTCTTGTTCTGTTCTTTTTCAGTTGGTCTAAAAAGTATAGTCTCTATTGCTCGGTGACTTTTAGTTGCAGTATTTAAAATATTGAAGTCTTGACTTTGTGCAGGTTTCCAAACAATTTTTCCCTGAAGTTGCAGTAGGGTTTAATGATCCACGTGTGACTCTTCGCATTGGTGATGGTACGATCACCTACACTAATATGTTTCCTTAAATATTTGTGTTTAATCTTACAGCGTTGTTGTAAACAGTTTTACACTATTAGCAAATCACAACCAATCATGTGTGACTTTAGAAGTAGTTGCGATAAAAGTCAAACATTTTTAATGATCTAACGATTGTAATTGATTGAATGTGTAAATAATCTTTACACTGACGGTGTATATTAATTAAATTCTAATTATTTTACTCCTCATTTAGAAGTCATTTATCTCATGATGACTTTTCTCACAATGGTCTAGGAGTTGCATTTTTGAAGGCAGCTCCAGAAGGAACTTATGATGCAGTTATAGTGGATTCATCTGATCCTATTGGTATGCTACATGTGTAATACACTATAGTTTTAGTATCCTAAGTGATATAAACTTCTTCTTAGAAAGAATGTTAACGTTACATTTAATATCCTTAAGGTCCTGCTCAGGAGCTTTTCGAAAAGCCATTTTTTCAGTCAGTGGCAAGGGCTCTTCGTCCAGGAGGAGTTATGTGCACTCAGGCTGAAAGTATATGGCTTCATATGGATATAATTGAGAACATTGTGTCCAATTGTCGTGAGATTTTCAAAGGCTCTGTCAATTATGCTTGGACTACAGTTCCTACATATCCAAGGTATGTTTTTATTTATAATCTATTAACCTGTTTGAGAAGAGAAATCTTGGCTACTAAAATCACATGTTCAAGTCATAGAATCAGCCTCTTGCAAATGTAAGATAAGATTGTCCACAATAGGTGTTACCAATAGCAAATGGCGGATTACGGTAAAAGCCAAAATTCCATGATATAAACACCGTGTTAGTGTGTCATGGTCTATGCTGAAAAATAGCGGATACAATAGGGGCTGCGACCTATAGCACCTGGTAAAAAATCCTCCATGCCATAAATGGTGGCTATTTGACAACACAGTCTTTAACATACCCTTTTCCAAAACGGGTCTGACCCTCCGAGGATCCTGATATGGCGGGAGCTATATTGAACTTGACTGCCCTTTTTCTATTTTCCTGTTTGAGTTCTGCAAGGCATACTCCTATGTTTTTTTTTAATAATAGCAAGGCATACTCCTATGTATTAATTATTACATGTTAAGTTTATAGGCATGGTAATTATACCGCAAAGTGGTCATATGAAATTAAAATCCCCCCAAGCAAAATTCCAATGCAAACCGGTGTTGTCAATTGCGAATCGCAGAGGATAGTGGTTTGTTCGAATTCCGCTACGCATTAATTCTATAACATCTATAGATTTCACGGTATTTTGTATTAAATAGCGTATCTTGGAAAAATAGTGATTTGTTCAAATCCCTGTATGCAATACTAGTGCTTTAGCCGCTATTTAACAACATTAATGTCTGATGCACACCTCTTGTTGCCTTTTTATCGTTTTTTGTCTTTATTTCCTCTAGGAGGTTCAGGTTTTAGATTGTACTCGACAATGTTGTATACTACTCTTTTTGTGTTGAAGTTTCAAAATGTATATGATAATCCATCTTAATATTTCTTTCATTTTTTTGTTATAGTGGGATGATTGGTTTTATGCTTTGCTCAACCGAGGGAGCTCTTGTTGATTTCAAACATCCAGTGAATCCTATGGATGAAAACGAATGTCAGAAGTCAGTAAGACCACTCAAATTTTACAACTCTGAGGTATGTTGCTCCAACCATCTTTTGCATTTCCCTCTTTCTTTTCAGAACTTCTAATTCTTATCTTCATCTTTTGGTTATACTTACATCTATCTTTGCCTTCAATTCCAGATTCATACTGCAGCTTTCTGTTTGCCGTCATTTGCGAAGAGGAAGATTGGTTCCAAAGAAAACTGAGAAGATTCTTAAGAGCTCAAAGTAGCTCATGTGGCTGTGGAAGTCCATCATTCATATCTTTTTACTCGATTGGTCTTCTACCAAGGAACCATGGAATAAGTCGGTGCCTAAATTTGATGTTGAGGAGTAACTGTTTATTTCAGGATAATGACAAAGTTGATGGATTTATTTAGCAATAATTTTCCTCATAAACATGACCGCCTATGCTGAACTATGATTAGCTGGTAGATAAAAATTTTGTTCAAAGAAATTGATTGCTTTTTATCTGTTTTATCTTTTAAAATTACACATGCTTTGAGATTGAGATGCATTCTTTTATGAATCTGTGCCTATGGTGTGTCTTGAATGCTTTTGGTATCATATGTTCTTTCATTTGGTATCATGTTGTATTATTAAAATAAGCAATGAGATTGAAAATCTAGGTATGTGATTTAAACATCATGCTACAATTCACAACAAAAACCACAAAACTCAAACAATGAAAAAATTATACATTGAGATATTTAACGTCAAACGGTTTAAGATGATGTTTTTTACAAGGTTACAACATATTCTCTTAATCACATTCCTCAAATTGAAATAGCTTTTGGTTGTTGGTTGAATGATGTTGAATGAAGCAACAAAGCTGGAGCTTCATCTGTACTGCATGTGCAAAGTGTGTTCGAATAAGAAGTAATAAAAGTACTACATTCACATTCATGTTCATGTATTTCTTTGATTCTCATATAGTTTTCATTATTCTTGCTCAAGACATAGCCATAAACCTTTCTCTTTGTTGTAAACACCAAAAGATCGCCATTTAAAACATTAAACCCTGTAACAATATGATCATTTTCCATCATTCCCATTGCTCTCACCCTTATTTTCACAATCCTTTTCCACAAACTTAGTTCATACTTGGTTAAAACCCATACTGTAAACACACACTTCCTTAATCTCACCATACAAATAGATTGAGTTGACCCGCCGACTTTTCCCAATATAAAATTTCCATGCAACAACTTTTATCATGTGAACCCTGCCTTGGCTCTTTCGTCACCATCAACATTGTTTTATTCTCAACATTGTTTCACAATTGGACGACCTAAAATAAGGACGGCCTTTTTCCACGTAAGGAAAACAATCTGAGATGAAGTGAACGGCTCCATTGTGAAACACTGGCATGTCAAATTTCAAGCTTTTGTTACTGTTATACAAACTTCCCTCGTTTTTTCTTCCAAACACCTTCCTTTGGTACATACACTTTGCAATCTAAATATGTTGACCAAATCTTATCAGAGTTATCATAAAAAAATAAACACCATCAATCATGTTTGTCATCACATTCAAGAACAACTTTGAGATCTAAATCAACATTTATAGGTTGCAGTTGCTCTGGCAATTGAATTGGTAACCAAGTTCGTGTTGCTGGGTTGCTAATAAACAACTGGAAATCATTGAGCTGGATTGTAGAACGACAAAGAATCAAGCAATTGGTTGATGACAAAATCTTAGCTGATTTAGCTAAGAAGTCGAGAACATCTTCGGAAACACCTGATGATGAATGTTCCTCTTAGATATAGAGCATAATTGAGCAATGTTTCCATTGTATCTTTGAGAGAAATTTGATTGAATGAAAAAAGAGGAATCATCCTTTAGAAAGAATATTCGCAGATATAAATATTTTTTTACAAGATTAAATGCAATATTCTTGACTTGATGTGGATTTTTCTTCTTACAGAAATTGGTTACTTCTGTTCTATTGCTCAATGACATCTAAGTGCATTCTGTAGTACCTAATCACTGTAAATATTCAACTCTTCACTATGTGCAGGTTCCTAAACAGTTTTGCCCGGAAGTTGCTGTAGGGTTTAACGATCCACAGTGTGACGCTTCACATTGGTGATGGTAACCTACTCTAATATTTTTCCTTAAATATTTGAGTTTAATTTTGATACACTAAGCTATCAGTGTAAAAGTTTTACACGGTCAACAAATCACAATCAATCATATGTGTGCGACTTTAGAAATAGTTATGATAAAAATCAAACGATTTTAATGATTTGACGACTGACGATTATTTTACACTTCATTAAGTTGTATTTATCTCAACATGGCTTTTCTTACAATGGCTTTACTTATGATGCAGTTATAGTGGATTCATCCTTAAGGTTCTGCTCAGGAGCTTTTTGAATAACCCCTTTTTCAGTTTGTCACAAGGGCTCTTCGTGAAAGCGGAGTTATGTGCACTCAGGCAGAAAGTAACAGCTTCATTTTGTCCAATTGTCGTCAGATTTTCAAAGGATCTGTCAACTATGCTTGGACTACAGCACCATGTTTTTCTCAAATTGTTTTTTTCGTAACTTATTTTCCAATTTGAGAAGGGAAATCTTGGCAATGAAAATCACATGCTCAAGTCCAAGAATCAGCCTCATGCAAACGGTTACAAAATGTAAGATAAGAGTGCGTACAATCCATAATACTAATGGCAGAAGGTGTACTATGTATGACGCCAAAAATTTGCAATATAAACATGGTGTTGCGGTCTATGGTAGATTTATTAGATGCTGAGACCTATAGTGGCTAGCAAAGAATCCACCATGGCATAATTGGTGGCAATTTGACAACACCATCACAACAGACTCTTCCAAAAAGGGTCTGACCATCCCTCGACTGCTATGACGGGAGTTATAGCACTTGATTTCCCTTTTTTGAATTTTCCTTTTTGAATTCTGCAAGACAAGACTCCTACGTATTAGAAAATGTTAAGTTATATGTATAATACTGCCACAAAATGATCAGTAAATCCCCTCAACCAAATTCCAATGCACTCCAGTATTGCAAATTCGAATTCTGCACGCAATAGTGCTTTAGCACCGCTATAGCCTACACTACACAACATTTGTTCAAATTCCGCCTTGCAATAGTACTTCAGCGCTGCAATCTAACATCACTGATGCACAACTCTTGTTACTTTTATCTTTTTTTTTTCTTTACTTTTCTCAAGGAGGTACAGATTTTGGATTGTACAATAATGTGCTTTCTGCGTTGAGGTGGATTGATCGGTTTTATGCTTGCTCAACCAAGGGACCCCATGTTGATTTAAAGCATCCAGATGAAAAAGTGTCAAAAGTCTGTAAGACCACTCTCTGTGTGTTTCTCCAAACAGTTACTGTTAAAGATTCCCATATTGGGCAAAAGTTGGCTTGGACATGTGTTTATAATTGGGGGCAATCTTCACCTCATAAGCTGGTTTTGAGGAATCATGTTATGGTTGTGCCTAAATGAACACATTATTGGGTGTAGGACTCTTTAACACATGACCTCCTCCTAGCCAGCCGCCTTTTCTTATCTTCAACTTCTGATTATTACTTATATCTATTTGTCCGATGTAGGACTCTTTAACACACTCCCTAATGGAATATCTGAATATTGCAGCCTTTTGTCACAATGATACCTCTCTTCTTAGGATCTGGTACTCAACCACGTCTACCTTTCTAATTTTACGGAACAAAAAATTATGAGCAAAATCAATAATTTTTCCGCAGTGATTTTGGGTAGTTTTGGTAGAATTAAAGGGAAATAAGAGAATGTGGGATGTCAACAAAAACATGCACTATTTAGATAAACAATTCAATTAAGTGCTAGCACAAAAACTTATCATATAAGTGCTTATGTATAAATTATTTCTATAACAAAAAGATAAAATAAACACAAGTTGGATTGAAGGCGTATTTGGTGTCCGTCTGTCGGCACATGTGATTACATTTAATCACCTCTATTTTATAGCTGATATAAACAAACCAATCACAATGGATAGAAAGTTTTTCACTTACTATAAGCTGTTAAATATCATACAATCATAATACAGTATTGATAACATTTATTGTTTAAACATATTAAAGTGGCTACATAACCTGAAACTACCTCAATCCACTCTCACTCACTCACCCCTCTTACATCTTTGCCTAATTCCTCATCCATTTTCTTTTCCAAATATCTCTCCTTGCAATCATGAAAATAGATCATAAAAACCACCCATTTCAATGGAATCACCATGCAGAACAATCCAACTTGTATGAAAATTCCATTACCTTGTTCATAGCCTCCAACATAGTAGCAGAAAAATCTCAAAAACTGTCCCCATGCAAAGAAAATCAACATCAGAAAAAGCCCTTTTCTTTGGCACCCTCTGCTGAAATTAAGTGAAAGTACTAATGCATCAATACCATAAATCCCTTCAAGTATTGAAATTACAAGACTCGTATTCCATATAGAACTCCATTCCAAATACATCTTTAACAACTTTGCAAACAACATGCTACAAATCAATGCAAAAACCACAAAACTCAAATCCTTCAAGTAAAAATAACAATTTATAACTATCCATAGTAATCCAAGTTGATGAGTAGTTGTCAAGAAAACAACATATATAAAAGTGAGAAATGAGCCTCTCAATTTTGATGAATCAAGAGATTTTTCAAACATCACCTTAAGTGTCATTTTCTTCTCTTGTTGTGAACCTAACTTTGAAGCTAAATCTACAGTGATAATTGCAGTTCCAAACTCTAGAACATGGAGAGGAAATATATAAATCAAACCAAGTTGAATCAACTTAAGGTAATAATAATTATTCATAAAATAATCTAGAATGGAACCAGTGTAACTATGGTGAACATCTACATCCTTTGAGTTAACAATATGGAAGGTTTCAACTATGGTTTCTTGAAGCTGAATTTCAAAGTAAACCATGATACAAAATAGAGGAAGAGAAGTGAGAAAAGTGAAGATCATAAAATTGAAATTTTTAACATATATGATTATAGCTGCCTTGAGTATATCAGATACCTCTAGCTTCTGTTTCTTCTTGAGATTGTTTTCACTCTCCATGTCTCTTAAACTTTGAAGAACAATATTATGTGAAGATACTTAGATACTAGTTTTATTGGAGGGAGAGAGTAATGAGAAGACTTTGACTCATGACTTATAAAGTAAAATTGGCGTTGCCCACAAAGTCTGTGGTTTCCACTTTCCATGTGATTGCCACTTTGACAATTACCAACTTTTTCTATAATATTTGTCAAAAAAAAAAATCTATAAATATTGTTTATAATGTACATAAAGAAGAAGAAATTATAATTAGTATTAATGAAAATGACACTAATGATCAATTTTACTAGTTATTTAAACTATGTCGTTTGAGGTTATAAGTCCATGCTCTTTACTAGTAATGTATACCAAACAAAATGTTTTTCTAGTAATTTTTTGTATAAATACTGCACTCATACAAGAATTAATCGAAAAATAACTTCCATAAAGAAAATTACTATGCATTAAAGAAATATTTTGAGGATAGTTAATTGATGAGTCTAAACAATATATGTGGGGTGGATTCTAGAGTGAGGGTCCAACCAAGTCCCTCACCGTGAACCATGAACAAAAACCATTAGATTATGTTGTCCTACCAGATCTTACAATGGACCCCTCATACATAATAATTATTTCTTTCTTTCTTCTCTCTTCCTTTCACCTCCAACAACTACCATCAATTAGCCATGACAGATCCCACTCTCTTCATTGTCTGACATTATCATCTACGGTTTCTCTGTGAATCTCACTACCACCAACTGCAGCATCCATGTTTTGAGAATATCACTTGTAACAACGTTATAAATTTGAGAACTTTTAGAGAAAAGAACAACCCTTACAAATTAAGAAATGCTAGGAGAGAAGATTGATACATATGTGCACAATGACTCACGTTATACATTTGAAACCAAATCTTCAATAATTATTTTTGAAGATTTATAAAAGTTGGTCCCAAAATCATAAGATAATAATAAGAATACATTTTTGTGATTACTTAATAAGAATTAGAAATTGATTTACTTGATTTGATTGAAAACTTTGTTGTTATAATCCACTGATTTGGAAGTTGACATGGTTGGGAGGTTGACAGATTGAGAGTTTGACAGTGGTTGCCATAGGTGAGAGGAAGAGGGAAGAAAGAAACAAACAATTATTATGTATGAGGGATGTATCGTAAGATCTGGTATGACAACATAATCGAATGGTTTTCTTTCATGGTTCACGGTGAGGGACTTGGTTGGATCCTCACCCTAGAATCCACCTGTATGTGGTTGTAAATTTGAAGAATTAGTCTTTATAATTACACACATGAAGGTACTAAAAATTTCTATGTAGACAAATATTTAGTTTTCTGTTTTTCAATTAAATCATTTAAATTTATAAATTGCACACATGATTAGAATAGTAAATCATAAATTTAACTATCAAACAGTTTAAGATGGTGGTATTTTACAAGTTTACAACACATATTATTGTCTACTTCTACAAAGATACTGCAAAAGCATAGAGATTTATAAAATCGACAACAAAATAAAAGAAAATGAACCTCAAAAAACGGTAACCAAAACCTTCAATATATACTATTCATGATTATTAATTTTATAGTTAAATAGATGGGCCATAATTACATTGGAAAGAAAATGAAATCAGGAGATAAAGTATAAAACCTTAATATCACTGAAATATTTATGGTGACAACTACGTTATCTATATTTGTAAAAAATACAAAAAATACATTATCCATTAATAAAAGGTGAATAGAGTTATCCATATTGAGTTGACACAAATTAAAACTATTTATTTGTCTTCCACTACTAATTTTTATCTGAAAGATTGTGAGATAATAGGCAATGATATGAATTCATACGAAGGCTTGAGTTTATTTATCATTGGTTTAAGGCCTATTTTGATGGTTGGTTTAAGGCGTTATCAAAAGTCTTGGCTAATCTCCTAAAAAATCACGTTCTGCGTTTATGCAAGGAAGACAAATAGAAAAATACAATGGGCACGATAAGGATGATCAAAGAGTGGTGCATTTTTTGCACAATTGAAAAATAGAATCTTTGTGAAAAGCATGCTAGCACTGTCTAACCAAGTTCTAACTAGAGAACACTTCCAAACAAATTGCATTGTTCCATAGAGTACAGAGAAGTATAACTCGTTCCAATTTCGTCCAACAAATACAAAATAAGTTTGGCTTCCAAACAAACAAGGGTGATTTTCTTGATTAATAAAACCATGGATATATAATGGCCTATTGCTTCTCTTTTTTTTATATAACTGAATCTTAAAAGCATTTAATAAGGGGATCATATATCTTCCCCACACTCTAAAACTGACCCTACAAAATCAACCAGTAAAAGTTTTTTCCAACAATATATTGCAAGATACCTTGTGAAATCAGATGCCAAACAACACACAATAATGTCTAAAAGAGTGTATACCATTCTAATAGTTGAAACACCCAATTACACGTAACAAGACTCCTAAAGAATGAAATATGAAAACAAATAAATTAAAATTTATAGACTCTGATTTCTAATGAATTCATTAAAAGCTATTGCATTTTGGTACCAGAAAAAAAAAAAAAAAAAAATGGCATGTTGAACAGTTTTGAGAAAATGATTTTTTTTTCTTTCTAAAACTTCATCAAGAAGAATAAATAAAGCATGAAAATAGAAATAAACTAATCCAATCACATTATTCCTTACATAAATAACTGATCAGACCAAATTTAGCGTGGCACACATGATGCTTGATTTCATTAAAATACAGTCAGCAAAGAAAAACAAATCAATAGACCGTAAGCTCTCAAATTTCAACCATCCAGCATAATAACAGACGATATTAAGCAAACCAGAAGCACAGATGGAAAACAACTAGTGACATTGATCCCAGTAGCTAAAGGTGATAGCTAAAAAACTCTACTGTAGAAGCTTGTGAAGGCCAGTAAGGAAGCTGAAACTAGTTAAGGTCAGAGCGGTGATGCAAGACGCTAGGCGAGTGCGCATTAGTTAAACAGAACCAACCTTACTGATCCCACACAACAAAGATGCCGATCATTGCAGTCCCAAGAGTTTACCATGGAGAATAAAGACAAAACAAGGGACGAATATTCTAATTGACATGAAAACATATAGAAGCGCCAACCATCTATTTAACCACACGGAATGGTGAAGTTATTCACTTGGCAAATCTCAGTCAATTGGATTTCAAGAAGATGCAGCAAGTCGGTATCTATATTTTATCTATCCACCATTCAACTTCACCAATTCAAAAGGAGGATGAGCAAAAATGCAAGACATTTCAAGTGTGCGTGTTTAGTTAAATAGAATCAACCTTTTTGATTCCACAAATCCAAGATGTCGGTCATTGCAGCCCCAATACCATGGAAACTACAGACGTAACAAGGAGAAACATTGCAATCAACATGCAAACGTTTGGAACCAGCAATCATCAATTTAACCACACAGAATGGCGAGAAGCAGACACTACATGCAGTTAGTTACTAATCAAATTCCAATTTTGATTCGATTTCATGGAGGTGCAGCAAGTCAATAAATTCTATCTATCCATCTTTAAACTTGTCCAATTCAAAAGGAGGATGAAACTGTAGCATTCATCGAGAGTCAACAAAAAAAGGTCATAAGCAACTTCCTGATATTGCAGTTTTAGTCAACTTATATGCAGAAGCAACAAGATGAGAGGTTTGTGGAGGCATGCAGCACAAAAGCAGACAAGATGTACTAAGTGGTGAAACAATGCTGTTTTGGCCGATACCCACACTTCAAAACAGACAAACATCAACATTTTAGGATCCTTATTAATGACAATATATCAAAAAACACCATAGTGGATTAGCAAGACTAAAAAACAAAAAATCACCACAATATATATATATAAAGTAGGGAAGACTGGAGCGACCTTCAGGTTTTAGTAAGCTGAAGAGAGACAACCGACGCAAAACAGTGTCCAAGGCACCCTTTTGCGGCTACAACACTTAGCAATCCAAGTTCATAGTAATACCCATTCCATTGTCATGACATAACATAATTAACATGTATGTTGTATGCTCACCCAATCCTAGAGAAACTAGACTATAGCAGAGAGGGCTCCACAACAATTATTCATCATTTGCTCTGTTCACAATCAGATCTTAATCTCTGGAAAAAAGAAAAGGGAAGATTTAAAATATGGGTAATAAGTTCTCAATTCTCATGCCATTCATTAACTCAAATCACATCATCAGAGAAACTGAGTTGAACATAATCAATCGTACCCGTTGGCATAAGGTGAATCACGGCGAGAATAACGGTATGGAGGAGGGGATCTGCTGTAGCTACGACCACGAGGAGGTGTTATGCTACGTCGTCTTGGAGATCTTCTCCCACGCGGGCTATAACTCCTGATAAAATGAAGCGAACCCAAATGAAAACAAAACATGAGAAGATGAATATATCAATAAAAGAATGGTTGCTACAAAATGACATGTTTGAGATGCTTATTATAATGCACTTACAAATTGTACAGTGGAAATGAGGAATTTCAAATATTATGAATGTTGTCAATTTGACATTGAGATCTTTTCCAGCCACTCAGTGGTTAAGTTGAATTTATTTTAGTTAATGATTTATGAATATCCTTTCCAGGCTGAGTGAGAGGACAGGCTAAGAATGTTATAAATCATTGCAGTTAAATTTTCCCAAGCAGAGAGAAATTTCAATTAAATAAATGATGTGAAATGGTGATACAAATTGACAATTAAATAGAGCTTGCAATAAAGAAGTCAACAAATCTACCAAATTAACAAGGAATAAAAGGCAAACTATGAAGTACATAAAATGAGAAGTGTTATAAGTTGGGGATGGATGATCATGTCGGAAAGCTAAAAATCTGCCATATCCGCCATAAAACGCCACCATCCTTCACAATCTTCCCCGGGCGTTTGTCAAAAAATACACTACCGCAATCCGGCATGGCCAACATTTGACAACGCTAAAAATGAGAACCGAAAAAGTGTTGTCCCCAACATAATTTGCAGAACAATCACAAGCAAGCACCTCAGCAAAGATATTGAATTTCATTCGAATAGAGGCGAAAGATATGAAAAATATAAAAATAAAAAAGATATGATGCACGCCGTTGATTATTTCACCAACTTCAAGCAGGTTATGGATTGTGTTAACATTTTCTAAACAAATTCCTGTTCCCATATCAGTGCGTAAAAGTACAGTTTTGCAATCAATGTATCAAAGATATTTGCATTCCTTAACAATGACGTCCAATCCAAACTCTAACAAAATAAAAAGCTAAAAGCTTGCTAATTGAAAAAGTTGCTATTGAAATGCAGAATTTTTTGGATTCATATAAAGCGTGTGCACATAACATACCTGCGATCATAACCATAATTTGGACTTCCACGGCGCCGATAATAAGGACTAGGACTTCGTCTCCTTCCATTTCCTAGGCCTCGTGAACCACCGCGTGAACGGCACTCCCGAGCAAAGTGTCCAGGTTCACCACATTCATAGCATTTGAGGTCATCCCCTCCGCGTCCACCACGCCCACCACCACGGCCTCCTCCTCCTCCACTCTTAGAATTATGAGAAAGCTCTACACGCCAGCCATTTTTTCCTATACGACATTCATACATTATGATAACCCCAAATCTCAATATGATGCATAAAAAGAAGAAAGACAAATGCTAATCACCAACAACATACACTCAACAATGATGACAAATTGACAAATAGGAAACTTACCATCCAATTCATGAATTGCATCAAGGGCGTCCCTCCGATCATCAAACTCGATAAATGCATATCCTGGTGGTCTGCGAGCCACCCAGACACTGTATTGCAAAAAACAATAATTAAAATTTAAGACTTTAAATCAATAATAATGGAACAAATTATGAAAAATGTGTAACACAAACAAAATGAAAACTAAGTTCATGAACAAAACCTATATCAATATTGTTAATCACAACGCTGGCCTTACCATAAAGCAACTAAAGCAATGGCTTTAGGCCTCTAATTTGCATTAATATTTAGCCTATAAATCTAGACCTCCAAATAATTTGTATATATTTTTTATCTACAACATATTTTAGTGTTCTCCTATTAGAACATAATTAATGGTGTAGCAGCGGTAAAGTACTCTTTCTTCAGCCGAATGATCGCAGGATCGAACCTGCCATTTTCATTTTGGGAGTTCACATTCCTCACATTTTTTGGAAAAAAGAACATTAATTAAAATAACTAAATAAGAAAATATCTACTGTTGCAGTAGGATCAAACCCGTGGCGCCATCTATCCTAGACAAAATCTTAACCAATGAACCGTTATTATGCCTTCTTTGAATTTACTTCAATTATCCATTCTCTTTACTCTCACTTAATTAGTTTCTCCCATAAAAATGTTCATGCAGACAATAACGAACTAATTATTGATAAATAAATAAATAACTATAAAAAAATAAAAATAAAAAAAATAAAAAAAACAAATTTACAAATAATTATCAACTTGACGTAAATAATTAACTGATAACTCAATCATTAACCACAATTTCAATGTAATCATTCCTAAACTGAAAATATTTCTATCAATTCAAATAAATTTTCTTTGTTGAATGAGAGTGAAGAAGAAATTACCTGCGAAGAACACCATACACACGAAATTCATCTTCAAGTTCCCTCTCAGTGACTCGAGGGTCCAAATTCCCAATATAAACCCTAGCCATTCTCTCAAAACCTGTACAAAATTATTATTGTGAAAACGAAAAAGTTACTAATCATCACCCAAAAAAAAAACGAAAAATTTGAGAAGAAAATGTACGAAATTTTACAGTTTGGGAAATCAGAGATCACCTGCAAGTGAAAGAATTGTACAGAATTCTCTATGATCGTGAGTGAGCGTGTTAAGTCCCTAGAATTTCTAATGCTTCAAACGATGGCGTTTTGGGCTTATTAGTTTTAGTTGGGTATTCTAATAATTTGCTTTTAAACCCCCTTCTTACTTTCTTCACTTTTGGGCTAGATATTTAAAATACAACACCAAAGTGTCTCGAATATGATATAATATATTTATAGATATCAAATTTTTAACATCAACTTCAAGAACACAAAACCATCACAAAAAATTTTAAGGCTTAATTAGTTTTGATCCCACTATTTTTAGTTATTCGCAAAATTAATCCCCCAATTTTAAAATCACTCGATTTTAGTCACTTTATTCTATTTTTAGACTAAAAAAATTGTGATGGTGAATTGACATAGTTTGAATTACGTGTCATATGATGTGACAATAAGAATGACCACTATAAGTTCAAAACTATGTAAAAGAGATCTAAACTGAATGATTTTAAAATGGGAGGACAAATCTCATGAGTGAGTAAAAATAAGGGGGACTAAAACTGTAATTAAGTCAAATTATAAATTGTGAGTCTGTGTGTTAAAGAATATAGTGGAATGTGAGAGTTTTAAAAATAATATTTAAAAAACGGTCTCTATTTAAGTTTTGTCATTGTAATGTCCCTTATTTGTGTCCATTTTTTTACCTGGTCAAACTCGGTCACTTGCATTTGGAGCGAGACAGGTTTTATACACCCTTAGTTTGGACGAGGTAATTGAATATACTCCCTCCGTCCCAAATTGTATGTCGTTTTAGGGAAAAAATTTATCCCAAATTATATGTCGCTTTACAATATCAATGCAACATTAATGTTACTTTTCCTATTATAACCTTAATTATTTATTACTCTCTCTTCTTTCAATTCTTTCATTTATCTTTCCCATATTATTTATTAAGGATAATTTTGTAAAACAACTCATAATATCTTTTTTCCACACTATTAATTGCATTTCTTAATATGTGTGAAATGCCCAAAACGTCATACAATTTGATACGGAGGGAGTATTAGAGAAATTAAAATTCTATGTAATTCAAATCATTCGATGGCATTGTCTTCACTTTTAAATGTTTTTATTTGGATAGAGTAATAAATCGAAAAATAGAGGTCAATTTGATGGTAACTGAGAAACATTATAAATAGTACATTTATTGTGCTCATTGTTCAAGGCAAATTTAAAGCATGATCTCTTTGTGCTTTGAAGTGGTTTAAACATCAAAATTGCTTCAACCGGAACTAGATTTAGTCTTGAAAACCATATCGTCTTCTAAAATAACTATATAATGATGCAGGATTTTATAATCACTACAAAGTAAAAGCAATAGATATGAAATAGATAATGGGGCACAATGAGTCTTACCAATATAACTACCATAAGAATACGAAGCTATGATGGTAGGACACACCATTTGTATCTTGAAGGAGAGCAAATGATAATTTAGAGTTACCTCATCCTTAAGTAATGATTTCTTACAACACTAGAAAGGATTGGATTTGGAATTGTTCTTTATAGTTATGAACTCCAATATTCCAAAGCAAATCTTTTATAAATTACATATTTTCTAAATCAAATCAAATATAAAACTCTCAACAATCAAAACAAATCTAGCTAAACATTAAGGAGAAAAATAAACTTGATCACAAGTCTATGTGGATTGATATTTTTATCACGATGATAAATTCGTGCATTTGCGAACGTATCATACTTCTGCAGACAGACGTCCTTCTTGAGTGATCCTTTTGATATGAATATTTAGACTTTGAGTGAGCATGTGTCATATGGTATCCACAGGCCGCAATAGAGCGTGCGATCCACCAAGCTTGTTTTGTCTTTGGAGAGATTCATTTATAAGGTTGGAATTGTATGCGTTCATGAACTAACATGCAAAATAGCCAAAATTAAAGAAGGGACATGGATTTTGTTTCTTCAAAATGTGCCCTTGGTTTTTTTAATTTGCCATTATTATTATTTTCATTGCATCTTTGTTTTAATCTACTTAATTATAAAATCATAGAACAATCTATGCATAAGCATTATAAATTTCGACAAGCTTGCTTGGTTTAGGTGGCAGTTGCTCAATTTGAGAAAGGTATGTGTTAATTCGATAAACTTTTGTGCTTGTTCGCCGTTTTCTTTTCGGTTGCGGTGAATTAGTGTTTGTCGGGTAGATCTATAACGCCTATATGCGGCATCTTTGTATTGTTTTTCCTGCCGTCTCTTTACGTCTTGCGAGAATTTCAATTTTATTAAATTTTACCGATTAAAAAAAAAAGTTATTATTCACGTTCTCATGAAACTTAGAGAAACTAGAGGCGTTTCTCTGTTTAACGTTGTTAATGTTGACTTTAACAAAAGAAGATGGAAGATAATTGCTTTTCTTAAGTCTTCAATAACATTAACTTAGTATGCCTAGTAAGATCACTAGTTGTGAAGGGATTGTCTGACTATTTATTTCTAGTGTGAATCTAGACCCTCTGTTGAAAATTCATTTGTGGAATTTTTTTGAGATCAACAAAATGATCGACATCAAGTGGTTAATGATCTTCTGTTAATGATGAATTGTTTGAAAGAGTCTGAGTCTAAACCCTTGCAAGAACAAAATTTTGTCGGAGCTTACCTACTTCTTAACTGAATTTAGGATTATAACTCCTTCCTTTAGAACTTGGAGAGTTAAAACAAAAAGAAAAGAGTTGATTTGGTATCCCGATTTTAATGAATGAAATGAATTGTCCAATTATCAGTGGACCAGATATGAGATGATTATAAATGGGATTGTATCGGTGATCATGTCTTTATTTCTATCTGTCGTGAGTCAAACATGAAATCTCATTTCACGTGAACTTTAAAAAGTGAACTTTTTGTTCAAAAACATTATTAGGAAACCAAATAGATGCCATATCAGATGGTAACATATACATGTAGTTCTGTCCAAACAAAATATGCACGTGGAGTAATGTGGTTTGACACATTCAAGATAATCTAATTGTAGATTGAGATCAAACGGTTCAGATTCTTAATTTAATATTTTTTTTATTATTTTAAAAAATAAAATGCATATTAAAATATAGATCGTTCGTTCTTTGTTTAAGAACCAAATAGTAATGCAGGTGCTAAAAGAAACTAAAGAAACATGCTTTGAGTAATTATCCAAATAGTAATGCCGCTCTCGAATTAAAAATGAAAGTATGCTACAGTAACCATGTTCCTTTCGTGATACATTCGTGAATTGTTTTTTGTTTGAAGTAGCATTTCACAAATCTAAAAGGTAAAGACCTTATGTTAACAAATAACAACTTAATGCTATTAATTTTCAATATGAACACGAAAAGCTAATATATATAAGTCACTGAAAAGAAAACCACAAAATCACATTCATTTGTTTATAACATTGAGTTTTGAATTTCAACAAAGTCATTATATAGCGTATGTTTGTTTCAGCTTTAAAAAAATAGATTTTATGTTAAAAGAATTTAGGTATTTTTTTAGAAATTTTAAAAAAAATCTTTAAGTTATTTTTGTTTGCCTACTATCCATAAAAATTCATTTAAAAAAAAAAAGAGTTTTAACTTGTACATGTCTTACCTCCTTGTTTTTGAAAAATAATAAATTTTGAAAAAAGTTAATCCTAATAAATTTTCATTTTAGGGTCAAAATAGAATTATTTTTCTAAAAATCCTAAACAAACATTTAAAAATGAAAAAAGTGATTTTTTTTTATTTTTTAAAATTCAACGGGGCCATACTCCATATAAGTATGAACAATCTTCATGACCGGTATAAGATTTTTTATGCCCCGGGTGAATAAATCAAGTTGTGCCCTTTTAATTATTTGAATGTTTTTCTTATTAAATTTTTTGTTGCAAAGGACTCGTTTATAATCAATGTTCTCTAATAATATATTTCAATATAATTAATCAAAGTGAGTTAAAACAAAATATATTTTTATATTGTACGAACTAATATATTTTAATATAATTAGTGCCCCTAGAAAAATGGTGTCATAGGCCGTCGTCCCTCTTGCTCACCTTCAGAGCCACCCGCGACAAGTGTGTACTTTCTCATGAATTATATCTAAACAAATTTTGTATTTTCGTCATTTTGTAAACCTCTTCGTCGTAAGACGTGTCTACTTTTCAAAACAAAATCAACAAATACGTAGAAAACTAATAAGTCGGCCATAACTTTCTCAATTTAGGTTTTCTCTTCTATTTCTTGCATGGAAGGGGTGATTTTGAGTTAATTTGTGACCCGAAATCACCACTCTTCATCATTTTCTCTCAATTTCAACCGAAATAAGTTATTTCCACAAAGATCTAGATTCATTTTCTTTGTGATTTGGTCGTTTGAGTGCAGCGTTGTGTTGTTCAGTGTTCATTATGTTCTTATTGAAATATCGGCGATTTAATCAATTATTTGAGTGTCAACATTGCAGATTGATATATATGGGTATTCCAGTCACTTTTAATTGGTGTTATATGTTATTAATTTGAACATTGCGAGTTTGTTCACAGATTCATCATTTCCATCGTGATATACTCTATTTATTGAAATGAATAAATATCATTTTTTTTCTTCTTTTCAAAATAAATAAATAAGTAGAGCACTTTCTGCCAATGTGTTGATCCTAGAAGATGTATTCATTTCCATGTTGCTCAATAATTGCTTTATTTTTATTATTGCGATTTGGAGAAGAAGAAAATGAAACACTTGAATTCTCTCACAAGTAGAGCACTTTCTGCCAATGTCTAGATATTCACCCCATAATTAGATGATTGTCAAAACTTCATGTCACGTTAACGTTTTTATTTTGTACATGTTACGTAAACTTTTAATTGACCTACCGTTGTTGTTGCCGTTTCATGAGAAGAATCCACTGACATAAATCGCTCTAATTATGTGGCCAAAAGTAAACGTTTTATTACATGCCAAACAAAATCAGACGTAGGGCATAGCCGCATAAAACAGTACTTTTCAAGACGGTAATGGTTTTGATTTTGATGTAATAAAGGCTAAGGATTTTCGTTCAATTCTTTAGTTTTCTTTTGACTTGTGTTTCTGCATTATTGTGATTGAGGGAGCCCCCTAATTTAGTTTGTGCTTTGAATCAACCTCCTAGTGACATGTCCAACTTTGGGATGCTTATTGATATCATTCATAATTTAAGTCTTTTGTTTCATTTCTTTAGGATCAAGAGTGGACTTTGTCGAGAGTCCCACATCGGTTAGAAGTTGGCCTGATAATTTGTCTATAAGTGGGGGCAATCCTCACCACACAAGCCGGTTTTGTGGGGTTGTGTTAGGCCCAACCACAATTTCTATTATGGTATTAGAGCCTGTCGAATTCAAGGGCCACCTACCGATTCACGCACCAAGCTCAAAGAGTGTTGCTGGACGGAGGCAATCCTCACTTTATGAACCAATTTTTAAGATGAGTTAGGCCTCCAATTTCTTAAAAACAACTACCAAAGTTACTTGGATGCCGCTGAGGATGCATGGTGGCTGCTCACCTGCAAGCACTCAAACACTCAAGTTGAGTTTAACTGAATAAAAAACATGTATCTCTTACTAGAGTGATGAGTGTCTTTTATAGATGACGTGTAATGGACTATAAATCCTAAACACTAACGTGATTGTGATATTTTTGACGTAAATCCCATATCAGAGGGTTATGATTCAATCTGACGTGAATCCCATATAAGAGTCCATAGTGTTGGATTTTGGACCGATGAGCAAGGTCTTTTGGGAACTCGATAGCAAGGGAAAATGTTATAGTTCTAAAAGGTGTGTGGTCATTGGCCATTTGGAACTGTTCTTGATAAATTGGATCATTGAGTTTGTGGCAGATTCAGGTTTTAGTCTGGTTCAACGACAATACATTGGTACCTATGAAACACAGACATGACATAGGACATAATAAGATACCGACATGCTAATACCGATAATAATTTTAAAAAATAAAATAATTTATTAATTATAGGTGTCGTGTCGGTGTTGGACACACGTGTCCGACATCTGAACACATCTAAATTAAAGAGTATTTGTGCTTCATAGATTGGAATTGATTTTTATTTTTTTTAAATAAATTGTGTATCCAATTTGATTGGTGATTACTATTTGATTGTATCACATGTGACATGTCATTTGTGAGAGAAGTACTAATCTAACTATATATATATTGAGTTTGGAAAAATAAAGAGTTTTGTCATTACAAGAAATTCATCATATAAGCAAAAACCGTTGGTATAGGTAGTAAAACCCTATAGCAACGGGCACTTCGTACCGAATAACAGCAAAATACCCGACTCAATAGGTTATATATACCAACGGAAATTGTATGGCGTTGGAGAAAATTCTGATGTTATAACAACGACTGTTACACCTATTTAATAGCTTTATCCCTTGGTATAGGACCATATTATCAGTTGGAAAAGGTCCATATTATCTGTTGCTATAGGCAATTTTTTTCATTTTTATTTTACAAATTAAAATTTTTACAAAATAAAATTTGGCAATAATTCTTGACCATAAAAATAATATATCTGACAATACTTTTTATATGCACCACACAATTTTTTTTTGGTGGTCGGGGTTTTAACCCCGAACCTTGCATATTTTATGCATTGTCCCTACCAACTGAGTTAAGCTTACGATGACATGCACCACACAATTTAAAGCAACATCAAAGAGCAAAGAGAATGTCAATTATATTATCAAAAGAGTTAATAGTTTTTTTCCCCGATATAATAGGTCATTTCTGGTTTACCCCTAGGAAATTTTTGATTTGGAATCCGTCCTTTTAAAAAAAACCATAATACTCCCTAATATAGGACCTTTTTACCCTCACTTTAAATTTTCTCTTTTTAATATTAGTGGATGCATTTAATCTATCACTAACTTTTTATGAGGGCATATTCACCAAAACAATAAAAAGATAACAACAATTAATATGCTCTTCGATAACAACAATTTTGATGTTTTTTGTTTTCTTCTCTTACAATAAGGATCGAAGAGAGTATCACTACATTCCATCTTTTACGTTAAATCTAAACATACCCTAAGAGTTTTTTTTTTTCTTTTTTTTTTCTTCGTGAGAGAAAGAAAATGGTGGAAAAAAATTTGAAAGAGACTGAAAAATTGAGTGCTAAGTTTTGGAGGTATGTGAATATTTGGGGGAAATATGTGGTGCATTTTGTCCTCCCACCCTACAGAAACGCCTGAATGAAATTTCACTTGCTATATTTAATCTATACCAGCACTTTTTTTTTGCGGTCACTAAAGGTCTCTATTACTATATGACAAACTTCTTGTAGTGTGTGTATAGCCAAAAAACCAACGTAACTCATCAAAATGTCTTCTGAACCTAAAGTTGTGATAAAAGAGGAGGAAGATAACAACACGGAGCATAATCATCATGACAATCGAGTTTATGATCATTCTCATTTTTCAACCCAAAAACGTGATTCTCTTGACATGGAATCACGCAGTTTACCTTCTTCATCACATGCTTCTAAAGTAAAGTATTCCATATATTATATATATGAATGAATTTTTCTGTTTATATATTGCAATGTTGATTAATATAGTATATATGTTTTGTAAATTTAAGGGGCCATCGATGGCAGTGATTATGCAACTAGCGTTTCAAAGCATGGGAATTGTGTATGGAGACCTAGGAACATCACCTTTGTATGTGTATACAAGTATTTTCGCCAATGGTGTAAAGGACAACGATGATATTTTAGGGGTTTTTTCTTTGATCTTTTACACCATCACTCTTGTAACTCTTGTTAAGTATGTATTCATCGTCTTGCGTGCTACTGATAATGGGGACGGTAAGCATGCATGCATGCGTGCAAACTACGTATATTTATTTCATTTTTAGGTCTTGCTAACAAATGCTCTGAGGATAGAAAATTACTTTTTAAACTTTTAATGTGTTAAATGCATCAGTTCCAAAACAAAATTTTCTCTTTAGACATTTTACGGCACTTGTTAACATTTCCTTATTTTTTCAATTTAATCTTCTGGTTTTGCAACATATATAATAAAGAACTACTACTATTTTTAGGAGGGACTTTTGCTTTATATTCTTTGATATGCCGTTATGCCAAAGTGGGAATTCTTCCAAATCAACAAATTGAAGATGCTGAAGTGTCTAATTACAAGCTGGAGTCACCCAAAGATAGTAGCATGAAGAGGGCTTCATGGCTTAAATCTATTATTGAGAAGAGCTACACTATCAAGATACTCCTCTTGCTAGTTACAATGCTTGGCACTTCTATGGTCATTGGGGATGGAATTCTCACTCCCTGCATATCCGGTTAATTAATTAACTATCTTTTTCTTCTTCTTGTTTTTATCAGTTAATAAGCTATTCCCTATAAGTTCAAAAATTGACCTTGCCAAACATGTATATAAGAAATAAATATTATTTCATTTGGTTTTACAGTTTTGTCTGCTATGGGAGGGATCAAGGTAGCTGCACCATCAATAACTGACAGTAGGTTTACTACACTCTTTAATTTGTTTATTAGTATATGATTAAATGATATTTGTAAATCCATTCCGTGTCAACCCTCTTTTTTTCTCTTTTTATTGGTCAACAACAATAGAAAGAAAAAAAAAAAAAAAAAAAAATAAGTCTTAAATGAGAATATAATGTGAGTACAAGTTCTTCATTTAGATTTTCATACTTTGATTTTAAGAACCACTTTAATTTATATCTCTCTTAATTTTATAAATATTATATTACTAGTCATATTTGTCACCTTTTGTTTCAAACAATTAAATGTGAAGAAGTGGGGTGTCCGAATTCGAACCTCAGTCCCTGCATAAAATATGCAATGTCCCTACCAACTGAGCTAAACTCACGTGGACATTATTTCTCTTTCTATCTCCACGGAGTCCATATGCCAAAGGGTGTGAATATTGAATAAATTTCTATAACATTAAAGTATGCTTAGCTATGGTTATTCATAGTTTTTGCCGTTTGGATGGATATGGTAATAAAACAAGGACTATTATTATTCGTATAAAAATTACGGTAATTGAAAATAAAAGGAAAAGCTATGTTCTACGATCAAATATTCAAATACATGCATTTTCATGGAATTAAAGGAATTGAGAAATTCAAAGTTCAAAGTTAGAACCACGGTAAAATGAGAGGAAAAAAATGTGAACACGACAATTACCGTATTTTCTTAGAAAAACATAATATTCCCTCTCTCCCAAAATGGTTTTCCTAGTTTGACATGTATATTATTTACATAATATATTTTGATCATATTTTTCTATTAATATATAAAAACAAAAGGTAGCATATAAGTTCTATTAATGTATACCAAGTGCCTACAGAGAAATTGTCGTGCCTTAGAGCAATCACAATATCATAATATAATGGTTTTAAGGCACATGAATGTAACATATATTATTTTTTGGTGTATAGATATGGTTGTTGAGCTATCCATATGTGTCCTGATATTCCTTTTCATGGTTCAACGACTTGGAACTGATAAAGTGGGTTACAGTTTTGCTCCTATTATGTGTCTGTGGTTCACCATGATTGGAGGCATTGGTTTGTACAATTCAATCAAGTATGATCCAACAGTGTTGAAAGCATTAAATCCAAAATACATAGTAGAATATTTTATCAGGAACAAGAAAGATGCCTGGATTTCTCTTGGTGGGGTTGTGATGTGCATTACAGGTAGGTTGATTAATCATAATGTTCATGTATGTATGTATGTATTAATTAATGTGTATCTAAACTTGTCATCGTATCATAAAATATATAAAATGCAGGAGCAGAAGCACTATTTGCTGATGTTGGACATTTCACAGTGCGGTCTATACAGATAAGCACGTGCGGTCTTGTTTACCCTGCTCTCATACTTGCCTACACTGGACAATCCTCTTATCTTCGCAAACACAATGACGCTGCTACTGATGCTTTCTATAAGTCCGTACCACGTAATGCATTTTATCACATCATTAACATCGATGCTATATATGTAGCAACAACACTTTAGATTAATGACTTGTTTGGTGTTTTAAAATTATTATCAGTGTAGATGTGTGCGTGTTATGACCAATTTTCGTAGTAATGATGGTTTCAAACTTTGCAGATGCTTTATATTGGCCAATGTTTGTTGTTGCTGTTATGGCAGCAATCATAGCTTCTCAATCCTTGATCTCTGGGGCTTTTTCTATAATCCAACAATCCCTCTCACTTGGATGTTTTCCTCGTGTGAAAATCGTACACACATCAATCAAGTATCCAGGACAAGTCTACATCCCTGAAATTAATTTCCTTCTCATGATTTCTTGTATCGCAGTCACTGCTGTATTTAAAACTACAATAGAAATCGGCAATGCTTATGGTAACAATCCACTCATTGACAGTGTAAAAAATATTTATTGATATTTGTGGAATGATTATCTTAAATTTCTTTAATGATTACAGGGATTGCAGTTGTAATGGTGATGACTATTACATCGACTCTTATGGTGCTAGTCATGATAATGATATGGAAGACACATATACTTTTAGTGATAACTTATGTCCTTATTATAAGTTCTTATGAGTTTCTTCTTTTAAGCTCAGTGCTGTACAAATTCAATGAAGGAGGGTACCTTCCTCTAGCCTTCGCCGCAGTGCTAATGACAGTCATGTATGTTTGGAATGATGTGTATAGAAGAAAGTATTCTTATGAATTGGATCACAAGATTTCTCCAGAGAAACTTAAAGAGGTTGCTTGCGGAAGAAACTTAGTTCGAATACCAGGACTTGCATTGTTCTATTCTGAACTTGTTCAAGGAATCCCGCCTATTTTCAAGCATTATGTCGAAAATGTTCCTGCTTTGCACTCCATTGTTGTTTTTGTTACCATCAAGTCCTTGCCTATTAGCAAAGTTCCAATTGAAGAGAGGTTCCTCTTTCGACAAATAGAAGAACATCAAGAAAAGGTAAACCTGAACATGTTTAGGTGTGTTGCTAGATATGGATACGCTGAAGCACGGAACGATCCTTTTGAGGATTTATTGGTCAAAAGGCTGAAGAAATTTCTTGAAGACAAATACTTAATAACTCATGGTGATAAAGAGAGTTTGATGCAAGAGGCTATTGAAAAAGCTGCGGGAGATGGAATTGTTCACTTGATTGGTGAAAGTGAGGTGATTGCTAGCAAAGGAAGTGGCATAATAAAGAGGATTCTGATAGATTATGCTTATGATTTTGTGAAAAGAAACTTGAGGCAGGGTAATAAAGTGTTTGATATTCCTCATAAACGTATGGTCAAGGTTGGAATGATTTATCAACTTTAAACAACTAAATAAATGGTTCAATAGTAAATAAAATAAGAGATCGATTCAGAAGAGAATCAGAATAATGATGAACCGTATGTTAAAAGAGTTGTTAAGAAATGATTCATAATTGTCACCTAAGCTGGTTAGTTAAGATTTTGTTACAAAACTAGTTAGTTAGGGAGTTAGCTTGTTCTACAAGCAAGTGTTAGTTTTGCCTATATAAAGGCTTTGTAATGTGTACATTCACTTCTTAATGAGATTCACATTGCAAGCATAATCTCTCTATTCTTCTCTTTCAGTTTTACAGTTTGTTTTGCTATTTTTCTCATCTTGCTAAAACAGCTTATTTGAATAAGCACTTTTCCTGTGCATAAGAACACAGTTTCTGTTCTAACAAGAGTAATGCTCTTTTGTAAGATAAGAATACAAAAACAAAATATGTTAAAAGTTATGCGAATGTAATTGTTTAAACACACTCTTGCGTTTTTCGTCAAAAATGGACTTGACTATTTGACATTCTTGCATTTTGTTAATATTTACTTCACATTTTTTTTTAAGGAAGTCAAATTAATCCACTGAAATTCTTTACTTCTTCTTTACATCATATTATTTATCATCATGAAGGCAATCTCATCTTCACGACTGCAGATCCGATCTTCCCAACTCAGACGAACCATCTCCTAACCGTCAATAAAGTGAGCAGCGAGTTTTTTTTCTTTGTGAGAGTGAGTACCAATTTACAGCACTTGATTACTGAAGAGTGAAGACTAGTCCAAAGAGCATGTATTCATTTATTTTCACATGGCTACTTTGAAATGCTTAAACTTAGGGGCCAGAATTGCGAGTTGAAATGCGTCGGAGAAATCATAATGATGCAGGTGGCTCAAGGAGGAGGGCCAGGGTTCACGGCAAACATACAGTTAAGAGAGAGAGATGAAAGCATTCAATGCGCAGAAAATGGAAAGGAAGGAAACGGTCAAACACGTTGATTAGAGGTGGAAGTTAGTGCAAAACTGAAACAGAAGGATATTATTAGCTTAATAAGGAACCAGTTATATAGAGGATGCTTAATTCCTTTTGGTGGGGAGGTGGTAATCAAAATAACGTTATCCGGTGCATGGCTCGGGAAATACTCACATGTCCAAATTCACAAGATGGAATGGGATTTCGTGATTTCAGAATGTTTAATCAAGCCATGCTTGCCAAACAAGGTTTGAATATCATGTGCAAATAGGAGAGCTGGGTAGCTAGAACTTTGAAGGAAAGGTATTTTCCACATTCCTCCTTTCTTGATTCCAAACTTGGTCATAATCCTAGTTACTCTTGGCGTAGTATTTGGACGTCACGTAATAATCTTATGGATGGTTGTTGATAGTGTATAGGGGACGGAAAAAAAGTAAGAATCATGCAAGATCCTTCATTGAGGTCAATACAATCAAGTTGGAGGCAATCTCACCAAAAGCAAGAAGTATTTGATATGGTTGTAAATGATTTAATGGTGTATAGAGGATAATCGTGATCATGGTTGAGATCGAATGGTTCAGATTTCCAGTTCAGTATTTTTATTTTTATTTTTTTTAAATAAAAAAATGTAACGAAATATAGTCTTTGTTCAACATGGAATCCAATTATCCGATTAGGTATTCTTGTGATAACCCCTAAAAAAAGGTATTCTTGTGACAAAATAGTAATTATATATAAGAGAGGTGCTTCACTGAGATGATCTGCATTGAAAATTCATCTCCTAGTTACTAGGTGGAGATGGAAAGACAATGAAAAAACAAGGTTTGATATAGGAAATCTAAAAATGTAAAGATCTTATATGTTAACAACTTAATGCTGTAAATTTTCAATATAAAAACGAAAAAGTTAATCTAAATAGACAAATTCTATTGGTTTAACTCTTAGCATTATAGAGTTTGATTATCTAAAAAAAGCTTAATCTAAAGAGAAACAACTAACACCCATTAGAAAAGTAACAGAAAATAACAAACTATATGCTGCTATACAAAATAAAAGAGAATCAAAATAGCTAAGGTCTTTGAGTCTTTCTTCGTCATAAACATTGGACCAATTCTTGAAGATTGTTCAAGCTTTTCCTATATTGTATAATTCTGCTTAATTGTCTCAATGTCAAGTCCGAGCTTCACCACTGACTCAACACGGCCCTTTAGAGTATTCTTCTCCATAAGCCTGTAACACATCCATTCATTAACTATGAATCAGTCGCACACATACAAACATTAGATACGACACTGACACGTAGACTCTGATACGACACTTTCACTCATAAGTGTTTGTGATACATAATTCATTACTCTTCAATAATAATTTCCACTTTTTTTCAACCATTCAAGTGGCTTACCTTGCAATTTCGGCACGTTTCCTGGCTAGATCTGCAATTTCTGAAAGCTCCTTATAGCTACTATTTTCATTGAAAGTGTAGGAGCTAGAAGGCTGAAGACCATGAATTGATCTTTGTGTTGATGCCCATTGTGCTTCCCTCTGTTCTCTACCATAGTCTTTCTTTGAAGTGAAGGCAGTCTGTAATGAGAAAATATAAACACGATTAGATAACAAAGAAAAAAAATGCAAGTGCACGAGGCTCCCGTCAAGAGGAGTTCGGAGAAGGTAGATGTCGCAGCCTTATCCCTACAAGCAGATATACTATTTCCAATATTTGAACATGTGAACAACCTTAGAGTTGCGCCAAGGCTCGTCCTTATCAACGTGACCAAATGATAAAGCGAAAATAAATAAAAAATCTACCTTGTTTTCCAAAATATTGTTCCATGCCTTTCCACTCTGAATATAGCGGATTGCAATTTTGAGTATATCAAGAGGGATATAGGTTACCAAACTGTACAACCAAATTACACCAGCCCAACCCCATCCCATTCCTTGTATTCTTGCAAATTCCCAATTAGCATACACTGCTATAACTGTTGCAACCTGTCAATTACATAACAAACTATTGTTACCGCAACAGAAATATAGAAGATCTCTTGTGGAGTGCTAGCATGCACATAGACACTTCTATCCGCTTTTCTCAACAAAAGTAATAAGTTATAAAATTTTATGTAATCATTTGAAAAAAAATCAGTTGTTTGATGAATAAGAGATTCAAGCTTACCAGCTGAGCAACTAGAAAAGCGCCTAGTAGGAGAAGACCAGGTCTATCAGTGACAGACCAATTGCGAGACCTAGTTACGAAAATTAGTGCTTGGCTTATTATACTGACTTGTAGGTACAAAGCTGCCATCATCTCATCAGGACTATCTCTCAAAGACCTCACACCAAACGTGTCCTGCGTATTTAAAGCAAATGATACTTAGGATTTCTCCTAGTTGATGATGATACTTAAAAGACAAAATAGAAATATAAATTGATTTACCGAGAAAAAGTCAGTATCGTTCATTGCCCAGAAAAATATGACTGTCATTAGTGCCATGTAACTGCCAAGCACAATACCAGTAGCAAATATCTCCTTAAGTTTCCAACTATCAGGCAATGGAGATGGTTTAACTCTATCCTTTGATATTGTCATAATGGTACCTACATGCATATGGTAGTGTTGGACATTAAGTTAAATATTTGACTATAGTTAGAAAATATTAAAAATGAAATGAAAATCGTGAGAATGTTATCTTACCATCATTAAGTATTGCAATGATCAAAACCATGAAGGGAGAAAAATCAAATTTCCAAATCAAAGCAATAAGCATAAAACCAAACTGCCAAAAAGAAAAGAAAAAAAAAATCAATGGATCATTAAGTATATTTATGATTTAAAAGTTCAAGTACATAGAAAAAAAGTGCAACAGTTTTTTGTAAAGCCAATTTTAACACATACCACGATACGGATGGTGATTGACACGGCATAAATCTGTTACATAATCAAACATTTTGTGATTAGAAAACTAAAAACGTATAGTGAAGTCAAAAGATTGATATATGCATGGAAACTAACCGTATAGTTCTTCATTCTCTGGAAAATGGCCCTGCTGGTGAGCACGGCACTGATAATGACACTAAGACCAGGTTCAGTGAGGACAATATCAGAAGCACTTCTAGCAGCATCTGTGGCATCAGCAACCGCAATTCCAATGTCTGCTTTCTTTAGTGCAGGTGCATCGTTTACACCATCTCCAGTCATTCCACATATATGTTTCCTTTCTTGGAGCCTCTTAACAATTTCATACTTGTGTTCTACCATATTATACAGAGAGAAAATGGATTAAAATAATAGAAGTGACGTGAAATTTGAAAACAAAGATAGCAGCTACAATAGCTGAAAAGAAGAGATGACCAAGTATGTTATAGATAGTTGAAAGCAAAAATAATGGATGATTGTGTCAAACAAGTGTCCGAGTCAATTTTTGTTTTAATTTAACATGTTAAGAGGTGTCTAACGTGTGTAGGGAAGTGTCAGTGTCCAAAGCGTGTCTAACATGCCAACACTTACACGACACTTTGGAGAAGTGTCTATGCTTCATATATATCAACTCTTTCAACTAATTAAATACGATAAATATATAAATGACAGTTAAGTTGTAACGTCGATTTTTGGTTTTGACAGGAAACCTATTAAAAGGATGGAGCAATTCGACAATCAAAATTCCTATCAAAATCAAGGTTAACAAGGATATACCTGGAAATACTCCAGCAAATCCATCAGCCTTCTCGATCAACTCATCAATAGGAACCTCTAAATTAGCAGAATTTTTGCCTTGACCAAGCAATGCAGATGATGGATACATGTTTGTGCCCATTCCAAGCCTTCTACCTGTTTCTTTACCGATGGCCAGCTGATCACCTAGACAAAAACAGAATCCGCGATTAATCTCAAACTTCAGAGCTACAAACTTTGATTTATGGAATGAGCTACAAATGGTTCTAAATTGCAATCGATAGTCACAGTTACATTTACACCGACAATCTTGATATTGCAACAAAATATAAGCAAATGTGACCGATGTGGCCGCAATTACAGTTGTGGTGACCTTTAAAACTTTATACTGCAATCAAAACTGCAGTTACAAACTGAAATTTAGAACTATGTGTGTAAAACAATAAAATACGATATCATATCTTACCAGTAATCATCTTGACATTCACACCAAGTTCGAGAGCTCTTTTAATAGTTTCAGCACTATCATGCCTAGGAGGATCAAATAGTGGTAACAAACCAACAAATTGCCATGGTGCACCAGGACCATCTTTTGTTCTCTCAGGTACTTCCTGTTACACAAATCATACAATACAAGAAAAAATAAAACAAGGGAATTCGTTCAAGTAGAAAACTAAACATAGCTGATATCATCTTTACTTACCTGACAAGCAACACCGAGCGATCGAAGTCCACGCTCAGCAAACCTATCAATCACTGCATGAACCCTTTTCCTCACATTCTCTTTGCAGTTACAAAGTTCCAATATCTGAAACAATATAAAAACATGCTTACCGGGTTCAATTCCTACCAATAAAAAAGCACATAACAAGTTGAAACTCATATTTACCTGTTCAGGAGCCCCTTTGCTAGATCGATGCCAATTTCCATCAGAATCAATATAGGTAAGAGCAGTCCTCTTGTCTACAGGATTGAATGGCAGAAAATGCACCTCATTGATACCAGCTCTAGCCTGATTAATCACAGCATTAAAATGGACATTTATCAACGTTCCAAATTCAGTAAAAAAAAAAAAAAAAACTTCATATTTTCATTATTAGTCCAAAGAACGAAATTGAGTAAATCAGCATTTGATTTTGATTTGACATGTTTACCTCTTGTGGATCAGGAAGCATTCCAACAATTGCAGTATCTATAGCATCCTGATTTTCAACCCTAGAAGCTCTCGCAGCCAGAAGTATCACAAAGTCCTTATCGACACCCTTAGCAAACACCTCAATCAAGTTTGTATCAACACTAAGCTTATTCAAAGTGAGAGTTCCTGTTTTATCACTGCAGAGAACATCCATTCCAGCCATTTCCTCAATAGCTGTCATTCTTTTTGTTATTGCACCTTGCTGTGAAAGCCTGTGAGAACCAATAGCCATAGTAACAGATAATACAGTTGGCATTGCAATTGGAATTCCACCGATCAAGAGCACCAAAAGATTATCAATTCCATCTCTATAGTTGCGATGTTGTATCGGATACATCACAATAATCTCAACGAGTATTCCAACTGCAATTGAACAGATGCAGAAATTTCCAATTGCTGTAAGCACTTTTTGAAAGTGTCCAACTTGATTAGTACTGTCAACCAAATGAGCTGCTTTTCCGAAAAAGGTGTGGACACCAGTTGCATACACAATTGCTTCGATCTCACCCTTCTTGACAGTTGATCCTGAAAACACTTCTTGTGTGGCATACTTTGTCACAGGAAGTGATTCTCCTGTTAAAGCAGACTGATCAACACTTAAAGCATCGCCCTCGAGAAGACGAGCGTCGGCTGGGATGATGTCTCCTAACTTGATGCTGATAATGTCTCCTGGTACTAAAATTGCAGCATCTTGCTCACTCCATTTACCATCTCTTAGTACCTAAAAATTTTTGTGCCCACAAAAGTTTAACAAATGTTAATAATAAAATAGTTTCACACATAATGCACACACACATGCATATATAAGTTGATAGAATGATAAAATTTGAATTTATTAAAAACAAAATAGATAAAATTATCAAATCTCTTCGATTTGATTTAAAAAACTTTTCTCAATTACTTTTTGATAATTTGTTTATATCTAACTTCTGTACATAAAAACAGTGTTGTCAATTGCGAATCGCGGAAAATAATGGTTTATTAAAATTTCGCAACGCAACAGCTCAATTGCACCATTATGGCCACAATTTAACAGCATTTCATACTAAGCATCATATCATAGGATGATAGCAATTTGTTCAAATTTTACAATGTAATATAATAAAAATAGTAATAGTAAAGTAGCAATGGTATTTCCATAGCTGGGCTAGTTTGCCTAAAAAAATGTAATGGAATTTCCAATATATATAAGAAGTTAATAAATAACTGCATGACGCAATATAGATAAAGTAAAATTATTAAACCTTGGCCTTAGGAGCTAAACCAGCCATGAGAGCGGCGGCAGCGTTGCCGGCATTGTTTTCTTCAATGAAACTGATGGTGGCATTGATGATCAAAAGAGCAATGATTCCAACAAAGTCTTGCCAATCAGGGGGCCTTCCATCACCATTAGCCAAAGCAATGGCCATAATAGCAGCAGCTTCCATAACCCATGATAAAGGGTTCCACATAAAACCCAAAAATTTCAAAAACTTGTTCTCAGTTTTCTCTTCGAGTTTGTTATGTCCAAATACTTCAAGCCTACTCGCTCCTTCCTCCGATGTCAAACCTTGTCTCGAACATTTCAGATGATCGAACACTTCTTCCAACGGAACCCGATCCTAATAACAAACAACAAAATCAACAAGGTTTCGTTTGTTTCATCCCATGCAATATGCATGGATTATATTAGTTAATTAAAACCCTTCCAAATCATAATTACCATAATCACATAAAGGATTTTTCATGCATATAAAATAATTTTGCATGCATATTAAAAATATCTTTTAAGTAATCTTGAAAAGATAAAAACAAAAGTGGTAATTGGTAAACCCTTAAATCTCATGTAAACCCTAACAAGAGTTCCTGGTATGATTATGATTATTATCAAGTTTGGTCATTCATGATCTATCAACAAAAAAACATCATTCTTTGAAATCTTGATTATAAATTTTCATCTATGAATTCACACATTAATAATACTTGATGCAAATATCACCATAATGAACAACATGAACAATATTTTTTGAGCTATCAACATGAACAACTTGATAGAAAGAAATTAACAAACATCACGTGTGAAAAAAGAAAAGGGAGAGAGAGAGAGAGAGAGAGAGAGATTATACCAAATCGACATTCTCGTTTTTTAACTGCTCAAGGTTGATGCTGGCCATGCTGAGAGATTTAGCTGAAAAATGAGACGAAAATGATATGAGAATTGGTATAGAGGGGTTTAAATAGAAGGGATTAGGGCTAGAGAGTGATGAAAGTTCAAAGTTAAGTAAATGAATGGAAAGTCGAGAGAAAAGGAGAAGGACTTCAAAAGATTGAGGCTTCAATATAGGCTTTCTGTTTACAAAACAACCAATCACAATTTTATTCATGAAAGAACATTAAAAAAATAATGAGAATATAATGTGGATTCACTTTCAATTATAGCTTAAAAAAACAAATTATGCCCTTCAACAAACTTTGTTATAATAATGTCTATTATTGATGTCATTAAAAAATATAAGAGTTTTATTTCAAAAAAATATATATATAAAAATTTATTATATTATTTGTGCTATATTATTGATGTCATTGAAATAGATCGGTATAATTTGTTGGGTTTATTATTATTATAATATGAAAGTCACACACATTTATATATTTATATTTTTAATCAAAATCAAAATTTTATAAAAAAAACACGGATCATAATTTGCAAATATTGACGCAATATATAAATCAAAAAACAAGTAAGTGATCAGTTTCCCCTTTTCCCCTAGTTATAAAATAAACAAATGTCTTGCACAAATTTTTAAGGACACTTCTAATTCACCTCATAAAAAAACTTAGACATGTGATCCATAATTTGGTAAGACAATAATATCTATGTAATCATGCATTAATATTTTTATTAATTTCCATATTTATAGAACCAAAAATAACATAATTAGATACCATTAGTGCTTTTATATTTTCTTTAAAGAAAAATAGTGTTCTCATATTCAAATTCAAATGCTAAGCATATTTTCTAACAAGCTCCACAAATATTTGAATTCTCTTTAACCTTCTATAACGTAAATAAAGTGTCTCTAGATTTGTTTTAATAGTTCTTTATCAACAAAAAGAAAAAAAAGAAGAATTACTTTAATAACACATAACAAATTAATCTCTATATATTATATTTTAAAGTATTTTAAAGAAATGTCTAGCACAAAACATAAAGGACAAATGACACTTTTATTGGTAAACATAATTAATATGTTTATACACATATGCATGACTAATATACGAACCAAATACTTGAACTCAAGTGATTTGAGTTCCTTTAAGATGAATGGGTTGTAAGATTTCAGATTACTTGACCCGTTATCCTACAAATCATAGAGTTAACATAAAAAAACAACACTAATACACGTGCACACCTCACCTCACCTCATCATATAAATAAAGTTAGCATAGTAATAAAAAAACAGCTTTGGTTATTGGTTATTGTTTAATCACTCATTCATATCAACCCTTTTTTCAATACTCCTTGCGTCTTTTTTATAAGAAACAAAAGTATCAATTTTTTTTGTTCTTTTTATAGAAAAAAATATTGACCGATTTTAAAATGCATTAACTAACAAATTTCATCTGTGCACCTTATTTATTATGAGGAAGCATTAACAGTACACAAATTGTTTGAATTAAGAGTAATCATACAAGGGTATTCATGAAAATTTTAAATATATAGAATTATTAAAAAAAAAAAAACTATTTTCTTTTTGAAGAATAAAAAAAAAACTATTTTCATTATGTTTTACTAGCGAAAAGACAGACACTCCGTGCCCGTCTTTCCGCTCTTTTTATTGCTCTAATGTTTGAAAATTATGAACGAATTTTTTTTGTAAAATTTTGGTTTTGATTAAAAGTGAAAATATAAATGATTTTTTCTTTCAAATTATAACAAATAAACTAACCATGATTAACTATTTAAATGACACCAACAATTTATAAAAAAAAAAAAAAAAAAACTAAACTCTTTTTTATTAATGACACCGACAACAATCTTTATTATAGAAAAAGTTGTTTAAGGGTATAATTAAGATAATAAAAAAGTAAAGTATAAATATATTCATTTAGTTTATTACACTTTTAAATGATAAAAGAATAAAAATCGGATGTATATACATACTCATATTGTGTTTGTTACACTTTTTAATATTTAAATTTATTATTATCTATTTGTTACGTGTGTTATTAGAATTGAAAATTATAGGTGTTTTGGGAAAGAAAAAAAGTCAACTCAAAAAGCATAAATAGGTTATTTTCTTTATATACATATAGTATAGATGTGTTTTTTTTTTTTTTTTTAACAAGTATAGATGTGTGTTAATGACTTGCGTGTTTTGTTTTTTTTATGAAAAGGATAAATATCAACATATATTGAATCACACACTTGATAGAGATTTTCTTTTTTTTTAAAGAAACACTTGATCGAGAATTGAATTTGCCATTTGCTACGATTGCTTTATAGAGAAAATCAGCCACAATTTTCTAACTTACAAAGTGCAAATTAACCATATTTTACATTTTAAACTTTTTGTTGGCACATTTACATTTGCATTTTAATTTTTAATGACTAAATAAATGCACTAATTTGCCATTCATGTGAGGAAAAGGTATAACTAATTTAATTAACTTTTAATTTTATCACATTCCCTCACTTTTTCTATCTACTATCCACAAATTATACACAGTTACTATTGATAAACATAATTAATATCTTAATATACATCAACATGACTAAGGCCTCGTTTGGATTGGCTTATTTTGAGCTTATGTGGGCTTATCTACTCTCATAAGCCTTTTTAAAGGTGTTTGGGTAAATAAATAAATATAGCTTATCATAGTTTCATAAGCTGCTTATGCCATATTTTAATAAGCCTAAATTTTCAGCTTACCCTCCGGCTTAACAAGGAGCTTATGAATTTATATAACCTCCTTCGATTCTCTCTGGATCCACTTTTTCAAAACATATATTTTTATTTTATTTTTTTGTTTTTAGAAAAAAAAAACATATTTTAATTATAATGTTAGTTATCTTTGGTTGTGCATGAGTAACAAAATTGTTATATACTTATCTTACTAAAGTAACACACGTAACTAAGATTTTTTTTTAAGGATGATTTTTATTATTTTTTTGTTACGTAACAAAATGAAACTGAATAAAAAAAAAACAAACTTAACTTGTCTTTTTTTGGTAACAAACTGTACATTAATATTTATATATATATGGTAAGTTTACAATCATAATTTCTCAAGTTTATATTTATATTATTATACTTTTTTTTAGAAAGAAAGCTTATCATATATTATTATACTTGTGTATAATGATGTTTAGACTATTTATTTACACCTCGAATGTTAATTTTGTCTTATATGAATATTGATATTTTTTTAAGGACGAATATTGATTATACTATATATATAATTATAATTAATATATTATAATATTGTTTTTTACATCTTGATTAATTTTATCAAAAAAATCTTGATAATTATGGTTCGATTCTTTGATTTTTTTGTTAAATTAAAAATATTTAAAATTTCGATAATTGCTTATGGAATGTCACATCCAAACACTTCAATTTATGTAAGTACTTTTTAGTGTACATATCCAAACATAAATAGCTTATCAAGTATAAGAGCTTACGATGTAAGCTCTAATGTTATAAGCCCTAATGCTATAAGCATCTATATAAGTTGTTTATCCAAACGGGGCCTAAGGCCTCGTTTGGATTGGCTTATTTTGAGCTTATGTGGGCTTATCTACTCTCATAAGCCTTTTTAAAGGTGTTTGGGTAAATAAATAAATATAGCTTATCATAGTTTCATAAGCTGCTTATGCCATATTTTAATAAGCCTAAGGCCCCGTTTGGATTGGCTTATTTTGAGCTTATGTGGGCTTATCTACTCTCATAAGCCTTTTTAAAGGTGTTTGGGTAAATAAATAAAAATAGCTTATCATAGTTTCATAAGCTGCTTATGCCATATTTTAATAAGCCTAAATTTTCAGCTTACCCTCTGGCTTAACAAGGAGCTTATGAATTTATGTAATCTCCTTCGATTCTCTCTGGATCCACTTTTTCAAAACATATATTTTAATTATAATTTTTTTTGAAGGAATATTTTAATTATAATGTTAGTTATCTTTGGCGGTGCATCAGTAACAAAATTGCTATATACTTATCTTACTAAAGTAACAAACGTAACTAAGATTTTTTTTTTAAGAAGATTTTTATTATTTTTTTGTTACGTAACAAAATGAAACTGAATAAAAAAAAAAAATTTAACTTGTCTTTTTTAGGTAACAAACTGCACACTAATATCAATATATATGATATATTTATTTACACCTCTAATGTTAATTTTGTCTTATATGAATATTGATTTTTTTTTAAGGACAAATATTAATTATATTATATATATAAAATTAATATGTTATAATATTGTTTTTTTACGCCTTGATTAATTTTATCAAAAAAAATCTTGATAATTGTGGTTCAATTCTTTGATTTTTTTGTTAAATTAAAAATATTTAAAATTTCGATAATTGCTTATGTAATGTCACATCCAAACACTTCAATTTATGTAAGTATTTTTTAGTGTACATATCCAAACATAAATAGCTTATCAAGTATAAGAGCTTACGAAGTAAACTCTAATGTTATAAGCCCTAATGCTATAAGCATCTATATAAGTTGTTTATCCAAACGGGGCCTAATACATGAATCAAATAATTAAACTCAAATGATTAATCAATTCCTTAAAGATGAATGGTTTTGAGATCTCAGATTACTAGGGGCCTTTATCCTAAGAATCATAGAGTTAACAATAAAAACATCACTAATACACGTGTGCACCTCATCATCTAAAAAACGTTTGCTTAGTAATAAAAAAAATAAAACAAGACCAAAATCATTTATAATTATTGATGTGATTTTTACCACGTCGTATGTGTTTTTTAACAAGACCAAAATCAATTATAATTACCAATTCCCTTTGATTGTGTCTTTTCGATCATATCTCTATTAACCTTACTTTGTTGTAAATATAGATATAGATTTCAATCTAAACATTCGTTCCAAAACATTGATCTCGCTTTTACGTGCTAATATGTTATGTGTTCTACAAACGACGTTATTTGATATAATGCAACACATGTTAATGTTAATTAAATTTAAGCAATTATTTATAAGTTAACTTAAATTTAATTTAAGTAGGTATTTGTAAGTTTATATAACCTACTGAAATTGAATTTACATGTACCTACTTAAAATAAGATTACGTAGAATCGTTAAATTAAACAAGTTTGAGGAGGTTAACGCAAATTTTCAGTTTAAGTATGTACACTTAAACTCACATTATATGACCTACTTAAATTTTATTTACATGACCTACTTAAATTGAGTTTAAGTATGTACACTTAAACTCAATTTATATAACCTACTTAAACTGAGTTTTGGAAGAGAAAGAACGATGCAAAGGGTTTTGCGTGCATTTAAAATTAAATTTAACTTAAATTTAATTTTGTCATTTTAGGATGCAATAAAATTTAAATAGGGTGTAACTAGAAAAGGATGAAATTCTAGTAACTAGACCACTTGACAAAAAAGATCTTGTAAATGAATCAGATGAACTTTGTTCTTCGATAATACTAAATAGTACACCCACAACAGTATATAGGAGTATAAATATGGAATGACATTTTCTGAAAAAAATAAAATATGGAATGGCATTAATTAGCAATAACAAATTTCTAGATCAGTAGCAAAGCTTTAAATTTATTTATGTTGATTTTTTCTTGCTCATTATATATATAGAGTTGCTAACATTACTCCCACCTAAAAATATGAAAAAATAAGTTAATAAATCTACTTCTATTTCCTTAAAAAAAAAGTTTGCTTCCGTTTACTTTTGATCAGAATACCAGCTAATACAAACCAATTTTAGATATAAGAGTAGTACCATAATTTATTTATTTTTTGAAGGAAAGAGTAGTTCCATAAATTTTCTTATTAGTTAAAACAAAAACAGAAGTCCCTCTCAACAAAGCTTTCGTCAATCTTTCAAAAACAAAAACAAAAACAAAAAACCAATTTTAAATATAAGGTTAGCTCTATAGGTTAATGTTGCACAAATGGATGTTTACTATTTCTTTTTTAAGCAGGGAGAAAGACAGACATCAGAAAGACACACCGACATCCTAATTAAATTGGCATTCTAAAAAGCCTCCGTTCTATACCCATCAAATGGAGGTTTTCGGCTTTAGCAATAAATTCCTAAAACAAACAAAGAAACACAACAAGCTCTTAAATAACAAAAAGCTCCAATATCAACCACAATGCCGCAACCAAGTGACCAACACCAAAGAACCTCTCACATAAACCCCAAAAACAACACTTTACCTTACAACATTTCTCTCATATTCCAGTTATAACCGTCAAATTTCTAATCCACTTATTCAAACAATTAGTAGGATCAAAAGATCCTATTGGAACCATTGATGTAATGTTGGAAGAAAAATTAAAAGATTAAACACTAAGTAATTATACTCTAATTTAATGTTGTGTGAATTGAAAAAATAAAGTGTGGGTGTCCCACATAAAATAGAACACACACATTAGTAGTGTTTAAATTGCGGTATTTAATTTTAAATACTTGATAATGATAAAAACAATAGTAATTATTATTTTTATTCGTGAATATCTCTTCTCATAAATTTAACTTATGATGGTTGTGATAAGAATAAGAATTCAATTGAATTTCTTATCTTTCCTCCACTTTTGTGGATCTGTTTCTTTTTTATCTTATCCACAATAGTGTTGTTGAACTGATTAATGGATAAGTTCCTTTGATCTTATCTGTTAGAGTAATTGTTGCCGCAATTTTTTTTGCTAAAATAGTTACAAAATCTCTATATAAACAGGGACTCCACTCAATTCAAAAATCACAAAAAAAAAAAACGAGTTTCCATTGAGTTGTCGATAACTCTTTCTCTCTTCTCCATCCGGCTTGTGTTGACGAGTTATTCTTCTCCTCATCTCATTTTTCTGCCCCTTTAGAAATAAGAGTGTTCTTAAGACCTTAGTCCCTATTCACTATAATGTCCCTTCGGAATTAAGAAATGTTTTAAAAACATAGTCTCTTCGACAATGTATGTCCCTTCGAAATAAAAAGTACTTTTAAGATCATAGTCCCTTTTGGAAAAATAATGTCTCGTCGGAATTAAGAATGATCTTAAAAGTTTATAAATATTCTTTCAATATTTTTCTATTTGAGGAAAAATTAAAAAATCAAAATGGTGTGGTATCACCATATTTGAGTGGTCCCGTAGTGCCATATTAATATTTTTGCAGAAGTTAAAGTTAAAATGGTGTAGCACCATATTTGAGTGGTCTCAGCAACATAACAGAGTGATATCAATATCATATTAAATGGTTTCAGTATTAAAGGGTGATCTTAGTATGCATTAGTTAACCGCACAGTTGTAGTTGGAATTTAAATACAATAGTTTAAAAATCTAAAAACAACATATCCCACCCCACATAACTCTTCTCCTCTTTCCGTCACCAATACACAAATTTATTTCCCTAACACCAATTGAGAAAAATCCCACTTGCAGTAGTTTATATTGCTTTTACATTTTGGTGAAATTTTTATTTCTTTTATATTGCTTTTACATTAGGTGAAACTTTTATTTCTGAAAACAACAAAAAAAAATCAAATTTAACAAAATTAAGTCACTTTGAACCTTATCGATCAGATGTCGTGTTGATAATTGAAAAATAAACCTGGCCAGGTTAAAAAAAAATTAAGGACAATATTCCCACCTTCACGTCAAAGAAAAATACAACGTCTCCATAAAAAAAAACTATTGAAAAAGGAAATTACAATAATGTTCATTCATTAAAATTAACCTAAGACACAATGAAGTTTTTAGTAAAAAACAAGTGGAAATATTTGTTAACTTATACTCTTTCATGTTTTTATGTGTAAAAATCACGGATTTATATCAAAAGAAGAGAAACTATATTTGATAAGAGTGAAAATCTATTTTGGTCCATCATAATTTTTGTGCGGATAAATTTAGATTTTGACAAAAATAAAATTCAAAGTTATTCATAACATTTTCATATCGAAGACAAATTAGTATCTAACTCACGGTGCCATTAATTTGGGAAAGCAAACTTCTTTCCCATCATGAGAAAGTTTCTTTTCCCAGGACATTGCAACCGGTTGTGGAGAAAGAATAAAAAACTCTTAACTTAGTTTTTTAATATTGTTTGTAATTTTACTAGTGCACCTCACCTTTTCCTCACAAGAGCACAACACAAAATATACATCACCATTATTCGTGTTTATGTTAATGTCTTGCTTCTATCCTATTCACGTTACCAGTGTCTGGCCTTTTTTATGTTCCTCCTTCAATTTAAACACCTCATAAAACTGACTTTCCTTCATACATAGTTTTCCTCGGCTGAACCGCAAAATTTCAACTACAACCAATTTTTTGACTTTAGAGAACTTTGTCATGTTTTCCTTCTCAAGTTCATGAAACTATGCTTCAAGTGTTTTTTTGCAGATCTGGATCTCAGTTTCAATCTTCAAAGCATAATCTCGTATTCCATAGTTTCAATTTTAGCTTAGGAACAAGAACCATTTTTGCTTTTAATAAGTAATTTTAGTGTCGTTTTTCTCTACCGCGCTCGAACAAAAAAAGTGCTTTTCTACCAACAAAAAAAAAATTAAGCGTATTATACCAAAAAATAATTTAATTTTTGCTTTTAATAAGTAAATAAAGCTATGACTGGTTATCCGAAGAAATAAAAAATGGAAACCCACATTCAATTATAAACATAAACAATTTTTTGTGGGATCAATTTTTTTGTTTGCCAAAAAGTTGTAAGAAGGTTGACATCAACAGATCTGAACCATTCATTTAAAATAATAATATATCAATGGTTGAAACATATACTTCCCCATGATGAAAAAGAAGTTTGCTTTTCCAAATTAAATGGCACCACATACCCTAACTCACTACTATAACATAGGAACTAATTTCTTCTTGTTATGAAAATAACACAGACTACTTTAAGGTTTTATTTTTGTCAAAGACTAAATTGATATACACAAAAGAATATGAAGAACCAAAATGGGTTTTCACCTGTGTTATATCCTAAACATTCGCCAAACAAACTTCCTATATATGAATCACTTTATATGACTATCTATAACAAGGATATAAATCTTTACAAAATTAAACTTCATTGCTAAAGATGTCAAATATACATTGTCTTGTTTGAAATAGTGGAATATAATGAGCAAAAACAACTCTAGCTTTCATACAAGCAACAATTATGGAATAAAATACGAAAACTAAATGTTGTTTCCTCTGATGAGCACTTCATAAGTGAGCATATGTATTTTGCATGGGAAATGTCATAGGACCCAAGTTCATTGGTACCCCTGGCATACTTGTCCAAGAAACTGGTCCAATACCATAAGCCATCTGTCCGGGAGTGCAATTCCGTCCTCCTATAGGTTGCCCGATCCTATGAGCAGCATAAACTCCGACTCCAGAAGGCGGGGTCACAACATACATTCCGGCAGGTGGAACTGGTGGATCATTTAAAGTTCTGGTACCAGCAGATGGAGCTTGAGGAGTTTGTGTGGCTGATTGTCTTGCATAATCACTTGCTTGACCGGTAATTGCTCCATGAGGTGCTGAAATGTCTCCATTTTCGACATATGTGACATCATGTCTGCTGGATCGCCTTCTTTCTTTCTTCTCTTTCGTTGAATTCAGACCTTTGAAGTATTTTTGAGCATGACTTGCTATTTGTGTATGTGTTTTTGTCACCACATAATTCTCTGAGATTTTTTTCCATTTACCCTTTCCATACTTCTCCACACCCATAAGAAATAACCTGCTCATCAAATTTCAAAATACTTAAAAAACAATACTAATTAGTTAAAACAATGCTTAGAATATGGAAACATGCATGTAAAATACACACATATTGATACGGTCGAACACTAATCCTAGCTAGTGGACGATAAAGCTCTAGAAATAATTAAATTATTTGATGTATAACTCCTTATACATGGATTACAATTAGCACTTTTTCAATTATGACATGTAATTAAGTTGCACCAAAACTTCACACCTTTTTTTTAAGGAGTCCATCAAAACTAATTCAAGAAACTCAAACCCTAAACCCTAAACTAGCAATCGAGATAATCGAGTCTCTAAGACCTTGATAGAGCACACTCCAAGGTCTCCAGCCAACACCTAAAGACTGAAAGCTTCACCTTAATTAGTATCTTATCATTATTATGTTATTAACAGCCATGAATGTAAGTTGTAAATAACAACAATCTAAAAACAATTAAGTTACCAAAGCAAAGCAAAGATAAACAGACCTGTGTTCATCTTCTGTCCAATGATAAGAACCGGAAGCCTTAGTTCCCTTTTTAACAATAGTACACTTTGTTGAGTTTGAAAAAGAATCATAATCTGGTAGAGGCACAAAACCAGATTCAATGTTGTGAATATCATCTACCAAAACCTCATAGTGATGTTTAATTTGTTCCAAAGTTTTCCCAGGCACACCGGCCGCAATCTTCTCCCATCGATCCACAACATCGTCAGGATAATTGGCCAATGCATATTCAAACAATTTATTCTGCTCGCTGCTCCACTCACTACTCACTTCATCCATTATTTTGATTCAGACTTGAAAAGAATTAAATTCTTGTGAATTTATTACCTATTGATAAGAAATAAAAGAATTAGAATCAGAGTTGGATAAAGGAAAACAAACCTAGGTTAATTTAATCAACGTTGAATCATTACGTTTACTTCAAAGGTATACACTGTATTATTGATTGAACGAACCCTACAAATTAACAACGTTGGATAAAGGAAAAACAAACCTAGTTCAAATTAAAGTTGTGAATGTTGCTTGTTTCACACAGTTGAGTTGAATAAAGCTTTCATTCATTATTATATAAATAGACTATTACCGTTATTAGTTACTTATTGTTAGCTCCTGTCAAAAAAATAATTCCCCTATTGTTTGTGGTACTTTTTATTTTGCGGATTGATGACATGGCATAGCAGAGTTTGATCACACGGATTGATGAGATGTCAAATTCATTTAATATATAAAACTGATATTGCGCAATCTTTGGAGGGTTTAGCAGTTAAGATATTGCGCAACCAAGAGACTAAAAGGGAAAAGGTTTGTATGAGTAATCAGAATAGTGTTCCACAATTGCGCAATATAAGAGAGATTGGGAAAAGGTTTGTATGAGTAATCAGAATAGTGTTCCCAGTCTCATCGCATAACCAAAGAGACTCAATTCTAATAGTGTTTTCCAAGGTGAATTAACCCTCAAACCCTAGTGTTTGTTCCAAAGAGACAAACTATATACAAACCCTAGTATTGTTGTTGCCTTTCTAAACCCTTGTTTCAGCCCCCTCTATCTCAAGGTTTGCTCTGATACAAAGCCTATATTTATAGTAAAAGTAACCCTCATAAAATTGTAACAAATATAGCTCAAAAATACGTTTCTGTTCTATTTCCTGCTGTCAAAATCGGCCACCGAATGCTCCAAATCGGGCACCGACTTTTGCCGAACTAAAGGCCAAAAAAACAGATTCCAAAATCGGTCAACGTGCTCTGAAAATCGGCCACCGATTTTCTGCTACCAGAATTCCAATTTCTTCAATTTTGAGGCACTTTCACAACATGTTTATTTAGTTTTTTTTCTTATTTTGCGGTTTGGTTTGATTTGGTTCGGTTGGTAAAATAAAAACTGCAAACTGAACCAAACCATGCGGTTGAGTAAGAAAACGATATGAATACATCCGATCCAAATGCAGTTTTTTTGTGGTTTTGGTTTGGATTAGTTTGGTTTGCGGTTTTGATATTGGATTGGTTTGGGTTTGAACACCTCTACCTCTATCAACTAACATCCTCCAACACCATTTTGCTAACAAAGCAATGGTAAACTCCCTCATTTGTGTAACCCTCAAACATCTATGCTCCTTATCTAAATAAATGTTTTTCCAACCAATCCATGAAATTTTCCTATGTTCCTCACTTCCTCCCCAAAAAAATTTATTTAAAAGATATTCAATAGAAGAGATTATACATGACGGAGCTTTGAAGAAGGAGAGAGCATAGATAGGTAACGAAGTCAGGACAGACTTAAGGAGAATCAAACGACCAACAAAAGACAGAAAACGACTCTTCCAACCAGATAATCTAGATTTAATGCGCTTTAGAACTACCTCGTAAAACTTCAAACGTCGCGGCTCACCACCAATAGGAAGACCGAAATACAAAAAATGCACCTTGCCCACCTTACACCCCAAAATCGTGGTTGCCTCCCCCAACCAAGAATCCACAATGTTTACCCCAACCAGCATGCTCTTATTAAAATTTACCTTGAAACCCGACATCACCTTAAAAAGAATAAGAACAACTCGCAAAGCTCGAACATTTTCCCAGCTTTTGACCCATAACAGTAATGTGTCATCAGCAAACTGAAGATGGGAAAAATAAATCCAAAAAATCTAATATATTGGAAAATTCTAATAAAATCTAATATATTGGAAAAATCTAATATAGAAATATTGTTTTCAATGAAAAATAATTTTAATTAATATATTTTGTTGGTGTATAATAATTTTAGATATTCATCAAATAATGTGTTATCACGTTAACTATTGAAAACGAAAATATACGAGTTATCATATCTATTAATTGACGTAACAACATATTATTGTTTTTCCCTTAAAAAAACACATCATTATTGGCATGTTTAAAATAGTTAACTCGGTTGGCAGAGATATGTCATCGTGAGCTTAGCTTAGTTAATAAGGACGATGCATAATATATGCAAGGTCTAGGGTTCAAATCCCGATCACCACAAAAAAAAGTTGACAGGGGCATGCATTGTTATATGCAGAGGTCGGAGTTCGAACCCCGAACATTCCACTTATTCATCTTAAAAAATGTGAATTCTAACTATTGAAAAAAAAAATAGTTAGAAATTGTTTGAGTATGCTAACTAAACTCACCAACGATTGTAAAAAATAAAAATTAAACTCATGAAACATTTCTATTTTTTTATCGTTGTTTATCATGACCCGTTATTGTTTGCTAACTTAAGATAATATTTTATATAAATTTTTTTGGTAACTGCAGATAATATTTTATACGCTTTATCTTCTCATAATGCAATGCAACGAGACAGTCTTATATAATTCTCATGGAACCACGTCACGTGATTCTCCCCTACACCACATATAAAATGAGAAAATTCCAAACAATAAAAATGATTTTTCAAAATTACCTAGATATATTTTTTTAATTTGTGCTTTAAAATGAGTTTTCTGAGACTTGACCAAAAAAATAAACCAAACAAATGAGTTTTTTTTTTTAAGACAATCAAGTGATTGAGATAAAGTGATTAATAAAATCTTTTAGAATCTTTTCAAATAATTTATATGAATTTGTTTGAGAGTTTAGATGGAAAGGAAACGAGAGATTTGAGGGTAGAAAATATATAGAAAAACGGAGAAAATTTAACTATATTGAATTTGAAAAATTAATATAAAACCCTTTAAAATACTTCAAAATTCTCCCTCAATACAATGAGTTTTTTAAATAAGAAAGATTTTGTATTATGAATAAAAAATTAACTCACAAAACTCTCTCATTTCAATGTCTTCAATATCTTCCGTTAACTCTTTTCTTATTTTCTAAAACATTTAAGTCTCCACCCCTCCAAACTCTCAAGTAAAACAAACTCTTGACCGAGACATTACTTACTTACTTCTGGACCAAACAAATTACCTACCATTTCATTAGGCTTTGTTTGCGAGTTTGGAGGGAAAGGGAGAGGAAGGCTTAGGAAAAAAGGAATGAGCAAGTGGAAGAAATAGAAGAAAATGGGAGAGGAGGCTTTGGGAGGTTAACTTTTCTTCATAATACAAAACCCTCATCATTTGAAGGAACTAAAAAATTGTATTGGATGAGGGTTTTGGAGGGTTAATAAGAATTCTTCAAATTTAATTTATGTTGTTATAATATTTTTAAAATTAAAAATAAAATAATCAATACATTAATTTATCCTTCTCTAAAAAACTACTCTTTTAAAAAAATTGTAAGATTTCTCTATTTTTCCTTATATTTTACACCCCTCAAAACCTTTTATTTCCTTCCCCACCAAACTCGCAAATAAAGCATAGAGAATTGGAGGATTAACATCATGTAAACGAGTTTTCCATTTGTTTGTTTCATAGTATATACTTTTAATTGTTTCACCCTCCATTATTACTATAATATTATTTTTTTTTTAAAAACAAAATTTCCCAATTTAATACATCATGATTGTGTCCTTTATGTTTGAAAAAACAGGTTTTTAGAATGTTTCATTCGTGACATCAAAACTGAGCTATCTTAAAAAAAGCACCAATGTTCCATTTTTTCACATAAACAAAGGGATGAACATTTATCTGAAAAACCATCAAAACTTGTTGATAAAGTTTCACACTTTCAAAAGCTGAATCAGTTTTCACAAGTGGGTTTTTGATTTAGAAGAATGAAGTTGGATAGGATTGAAGAAGGAAGTGTGAGGTTGTTGGGAAGTAGCAGTGGTGGGAGTAGTGAGTCTAGGTGGGTTGATGGAAGTGAAGTTGATTGGGATGAAGATCCTCCATGGTCTCATCATGGAAGGGATGGTAGAGAAGGGTATGGTTCAATTAGGAGAAGACTTGTTAAGAAACCTAAAAGGGTTGACTCTTTTGATGTTGAAGCTATGGAGATTGCTGCTGGTCATGATCAACATTCCAAGGTATGTTTTTCCATAATAAAAAATATTTAATTTCTTGAGGATAAAAAAAAATAGAAATATTTGGCTATTAGGCTCGAATCTACAACATTTGATGTGTTAGGGGGCTGGTTCGGGTTCGAATCTGCAACCATCTTCTCTGCACTTAGTGTGTGTGAATTTTGCTATTAGGCTCTTTGAAGGAAAAAATATAGAATATTCATGTTTTGTGTGTTATAGTGTGTTGTTATCATTGTTATCCATAAGGACTGCAGAAAGTAGTGGAATAGTGGAAACAGGTTTTGGTTACAAATCATACTTTCCATAAACTAGGATTTTGTATTACTATTTTATGCATCATAGAATATTCAGGTTTTGGTTCGTAAGTGTAGCTTAGATGGTAAAAGACTTTGGTGACATTTGATGGCTAGGTGGGTTCGAAGCTATAACCTTCTTCTCTGCACTTTGGTTCTGTTTGGACTGGTTATCTGAGCTTATCTACGGGCATAAGTTTTGTGAGACTGTTTGGGAGAACTTATGAAAACAGCTTATGACAATTTTCAAAAGCCTTTTTCAACTTATTTTCATAAGTTCTCTAATATATCTTATAAAAAAAGCTTATAGCATATACAAAAACAATTTAAGTTTATTTTATGCTTTACTATAGAAATAGCTTATGTGAGAGCTTATGATAAGCGCTTGTGCTATAAGCTGTTTATCCAAACAGGCCCTTAGAGTATTGAATTTTCTATTAGGCTCTTTGGAAGAATAAATATAGAATATTCATGTTTTGTGTGGCATAATCTATTGTAACCATTGCAGAAAGTAGTGGAACGCCGATATTCTGCTACATCAAATAGCAGATAGCGTTGCTGGCAAATAGTGGGAGCCGTATAGTGATTGAAATAAGTCAATTATAAATAAAAAAGGGAATGGAGGCAGAGCAGAGCTCGTATATAGAAAGGTTTCTGTATAATGGAGAACTTAGGAGTAATACTCACCAATGCTTCAGTTTATATATTAGAAAAATAGATTGAGATTTTTATTATTTTTAAACTTAAATTTTTTTTACCGCTATTGCCGCTACATCAACTCGTAGAAACTGGAATGCGGCAGCTATCGCCCTAATAGCGAAACATTGGTGCTATAGCGTCGTCATCACTTCTATTTGACTACACTGGTTATAATTTTGTTGAATTAGTTGTGAGAGCAAACAATGGTTTGGATAAAGATATGATCCGTGATAGAACATTATGGCATCATTTGGTCTATGTAACTGACCTCACCAAGTATGATATGGCCTGGTTGTTCTTGTAGTTCTAAGCGCAGGCAAGAATTTTTCCTTGGTGATGCAAATTTTATGTGTATCTCCACTAATGAGTAGTATGCGATAAGTACTGATTGTGGTATTCATGAAGCATTACAATGCAGAGGTTTTGTCATACCCACTTCACCAATTTTAACACTGCATATATAATGCTAACCTCAGTCTTTAAAATATTATGTGCTTATGTGAATCAGGACCTTTCCCTTTGGCCTACCATTGCATTGGCATTTCAGACTCTTGGTGTTGTATATGGTGACATGGGAACAAGTCCTCTCTATGTTTTTGCTGGTGTCTTCAGCAAGGTTCCTATTAACTCAGATGACGATGTCTTGGGGGCTTTATCGTTAGTAATGTACACGATAGCGCTTATTCCATTAGCAAAATATGTTTTTATAGTTCTCAAAGCTAATGATAATGGAGAAGGTAACATATTCACTTTCACACTCAGAATTATGTACTTTGATTCATGATTTTTATATGTTGATTGCTTAACTGTAGGAGGAACATTTGCGCTGTACTCGCTGATTTGTAGGTATGCAAATGTGAATCTGCTTCCGAATCGCCAACAAGCTGATGAACAAATCTCTAGTTTTAAGCTCAAACTTCCTACGCCAGAACTCGAAAGGGCTTTAAAAATAAAGGAGACTTTGGAAAGGACGTCGATCATGAAAAACGTGTTGTTAGTGTTGGTTCTTCTTGGAACTTCCATGATTATTGGTGATGGTATTCTAACTCCAGCGATATCAGGTACGTAATCAAGCGACTTTTTGACATGCAATTCTGTTTAAAGTTTTTGGTTTTCTCATGTGTTCTATATGCTGGCATGAATTTTACAATAAGCATATGTCTCTAAGCTAAACTAGCCATACCAATTTTAGCACTCACATGCACAAAAAATCTATTAGATAATATCAATATTGTCAAATAGAAGTTATATCAGCACTATAATGTAGTATAAAGAGGTGTCAAATAGAAGCTATGGCGGCGCCTAATTTCTGGCACTAAGCGCCACCTATCAATGAGGACGAAACTAACCATACCAAGTCTCCTCTGTGGGGATGAAGTTGTGGCTTTTTATATGAACTACACTCTGTTGAACTGGTTCAATTGACAAATCTACTTTTTGAATTTTTCGATTTTTTTTATCATTGTGTTAGTAAATCTGATGTTAAGAAAAAAATAGCTTGTTATGTACCTTAAGTATAACCATGGTGCTTCTTTGTTGCAGTGATGTCTGCCATAAGTGGTCTACAGGATCAAATAAATGGATTTGGTACAGGTATAATTTCATTTTCGTTCTGAGAATTTCAATTTTTTTGACGAATTAAAGTCACATTAGTGTAGATTTATAATATACGCAAGGATGGTGTCTGCTTGCTTTTATAAAGGAAAGAAAGGCATTACTTTATGATCAAAGTGTCCAATCTCGATGGAGAAATGAACTTGTAGCCTTTTGATAATGTTGAGAGTCCCACACTAGTATGAGATATGGCCTGAAAGTACATTTTTATAAGTCGTAGACATCCCTCGCCTAAAAGCTGATTTTCTATTGTTGAGTTAGGCACGAACCAAATTTTAAGATAATATCTGGGCCTATATAAGATCTGTTTGGTCGCCTGCTGTCAGACCTCTCAGGTCACGCTCCAGATGTCTAGTCTTGAGCATGACAGGTCTGTGTTAAGAGTCCCACATTAAATGAGATATGGCCTGAAAAAGTGTTTATAAGTCAGAGGCATCCCTTACTGATTAAGCCGGTTTTATAGGGTTGAGTTAGGCACAACTCAAGCAGAGAATTTAATTTCAAGTTATCAATCATTTTTCTAAATTGACTATATCCTTGAGGTCAAAATCCCTGCAAGATCTCTGAGATTTCAACTAACTAGCTTAATGTACTTTGGCTCAGTTGGTCGACTATGGTTGATGGTTCTACTATAAAACATCATGTTAACATCATTTCTCTTATTTCTATCAACTATTTTGTAATTCGGTGTTTGCTATTTTTGGCATTTAGTTATGTTACAGAACTATGGAAACTAACAAATTGTTTTTTACACAACAAAGTTTAGATATGTAATTCATGTTTTTACTTGCAGCTGAAGTGGTTAGCATATCTATTGTAGTCCTCGTGGCTTTGTTCAGCATTCAACAGTTCGGTACTGGCAAAGTGGGTTTCATGTTCGCCCCTGTACTTGCTTTATGGTTCTTTTCTCTGGGTTCTATTGGAGTATATAATATACTTAAATACGATATTACTGTTGTGAGAGCACTCAACCCAGCATATATCTATTATTTCTTCAAGAATAATGGCAAAAGTGCATGGTCAGCTCTTGGTGGTTGTGTTCTGTGCATTACAGGTAAACCTCTTTTGTCATTTTCATCGTAATTTACATGCATAATACATGGTATAAAAATCTCATTAGCGTGTTGGCTATCCTCATCATATTTTTATTTTCGTCTTAGGTTTGCTTTTGAATTTTATAATTGTCTACGAGTCTTTTTTTCCTTTTAAGATGCTTGCAACATAATTTTTGCTTCCCTATTGGTTCTTATTGCATGGAAGAACCTGTTGGAATTTAGAAAAGAAATTAAGCAGACTTATGAGTTCTGAAGACTGAAACACACAAATTTCATTCCTTCTAACAACCTTTAAATACAAGAAATTCATAATCAGAAATAAACAAAAGAAAAACTGCCTATAAATTTGTAACAGACAACATAAATCTGTAACCTCCCATAATTCCTATAATTAAAATCATAACAATCATAACCATAAATACTACAATAAACTCTAATAATAGGTTCTGATCCATATTCTCAACACTCCTCCTTGGATCAGAAGCTATTGACACCAAGCTTCTCTCTCAAGTTCTCAAATCTTCCTTTTGAAAGAGTCTTTGTAAAGATGTCTGCCAATTGGTCTTCTGTCTTGCAATATTGTAACAAGACTTCTCCTTCCTTTTGGACTTCTCTAAGAAAGTAGAGCTTAATATTGAAGTGCTTCGTCTTCCCATGAAAGACAGAATTGTTAGAGATTGCAATTGCTGCTTGATTATCTACAAACACCCTAGTTGGTTCTGCTTGAGTCATCTGTAGATCAACTAGAATTTTTCTCAGCCATAGAACTTGATTAACAGCTGCAGCAGCAGCAATGAATTCTGCTTCTGCAGTTGACTGTGCTACAATATCTTGTTTCTTTGAAGACCAAGAAAACATTCCAGAACCAAGTGTAAAACAATAACCTGATGTGCTTTTCATATCATCCAATGATCCTCCCCAATCACTGTCAGAAAATCCATGAAAATTAAAGTCTTGATTGTAATTGAACCATACTCCATAATCAAGAGTACCTTTGATATATCTAAGCACACGTTTAGCAGCTTGAAGATGCACTTCTTTTGCACAATGAATGAATCTTGAGAGAATGCTCACAGCATGCATAATGTCAGGTCTTGTTGCTGTAAGGTACATGAGGCAGCCAATAAGACTTCTAAAATCAGTTTCATCAACCTTTTCTGCACCATCTTCCTTGCCTAGCTTCAATTTAAGAACCATTGGAGTATCCACATGCTTACAGTTCTCCATCTGAAACTTCTTCAAAATCTCTTTTGCATATTTCTTCTGACTGATAAAGATTCCTTTTTCATTTTGTTTGACTTCCATTTCGAGAAAAAATGCCATTTCTCCACAATCAGTCATTTCAAAGACCTTCATCATATCTTGCTTAAACTCTTCAACAAACACATTATTGCTTCCTGTAACCAAAAGATCATCCACATACAGAGAAACAATTAAAATATCAGAACTCAAGCACTTCACATAAAGAGTTGACTCGCTGAGGCTCTTTGTAAAGCCAATACTCAGCAAGTACTCATCAATCCGGCTATACCAGGCCCTTGGAGCCTGCTTCAAACCATACAAGGCCTTTTTCAGCAAATAAACCTTGTCTTCCTGCCCTTCAACTTCAAATCCTTCTGGTTGGTCAACATATATCTCCTCTTGCAAATAACCGTTGAGAAAAGCAGATTTCACATCTAGTTGAAACACCTTCCAACCCTTTTGTGCTGCCAAAGCAAGGGCCAATCTGATTGTATCAAGCCGAGCCACTGGTGCAAATGTTTCGGAAAAATCAACTCCAAATACTTGAGCGTAACCCTTCACTACAAGTCTGGCCTTGTGCTTATTAATGGAGCCATCTGCATTGAGTTTGGTTCTAAACACCCACTTTACACCAATAACATTTTTGTGTTGGGGTCTAGAAACCAATTCTCATGTTTTGTTCTTCTCAATCATGTTAAGCTCCTCCTGCATTGCAACAATCCACTTTGGATCCTTTTTCGCTTCTGCAAAATTTTCAGGCTCTAACACAGCAACATTACACGTTTCATAAATGTCAGAAAGCAATCTAGTTCCTCTAACAGGTGGATCATCTATATGTTCATCTTTCATTAAAGATAAATCAGAAAATTGATTCTGATTATCTTTCTCCCAACTCCATTGTTTTTCTTCAGCAAAATGAACATCTCTACTTATTAGAATCTTACCAGTTTGTGGTTGAAAGACTCTATAAGCCTTTGAAGTTGTGCTATAGCCAATAAAGATTCCTACCTCTGCCTTTTTATCTAACTTGTCTCTTTTCACCTTTGGCACATGAGTAAAACAAATACATCCAAAAACTTTAAGATTTTGAACAAAAGGTTTATGACCATACCATACTTCAAAAGGAGTTTTTCCTTGAACAGCCTTTGTAGGAAGCCTATTTAATAGAAACACGGCTGTATTAGCAGCTTCAGCCGAGAATTTCTTTGGAAGGCCTTTTTCATGCATCATACATCTAGCCATCTCCATTATTGTTCTATTCTTCCTCTCGACTACTCCGTTTTGCTGTGGAGTGTAAGGAGTAGTAAGCTGGTGTTCAATTCCCGCCTCTTCACAAAAAGAATTAAATTGATCTGATACATACTCCTTTCCGTTGTCCGACCTTATGACTTGAATTTTACAATCACATTGATTTTCAATCCAAGTCTTAAACCTCCAAAAAAACTTCTGCAACTTCAGACTTAAATCTCAAGAAATAAATCCAGCACATTCTAGTAAAATCATCAATAAAGGCAATGTAATATCGACTTCCCTTTAAAGATATTTCAGGTTGTGGTCCTCCGAGGTCTGTATGAATCAGCTGCAATTTTTGTGATGCTCTCCAATTTGATTGAGGAAATGGTAGCCTGAATTGCTTCCCGTATTGGCATGCACTACAGCTACTGACATAGTCTTCTAATGATGGCAAGCCTTCCACAATATTATGTTTTTTAACATACAGCAGTGCAGCATGGTTGAAATGTCCCAATCGTTTATGCCAAAGCTCAGTAGCACTGATTGGACTTGAAACAGCAGCCTGCACCTCTTCCATAAGATCTAAAGAGAAGCTTTTTCCCTTCATTTTGACCTTAAACAGATCATGCCCATTTGCATCTTGAATTAAACACATTTTATCTTCAAACAACACTTTGTAACCTTTTTCAAGTAATTGCCCAACACTCAACAGATTTTGATGAATATCTGGTACATAAAGCACATCAGTAATGATTTTAGTACCTGAGTAGCTTTCAATTGCAATTGTGCCCTTTCCTTTAACTGAAATGCACTCTCCATTGCCGATTTTGACTTTTGAAATGGTTGTTTTATCCAACTCCTTGAACAACTCCTCATCATTGGTCATATGATGTGTACATCCACTATCAATTAGCCAACTTTCACTATGATTGTTAGTGGAAAAACAAGTTGCTACAAATAACTGCTCCTCATCATCTTGTTGATCAGCCACTTGAGCTTCAGATTGAGCCTGCCTTTTGTTCTTGCAAATTTTTGCAATGTGTCCAAGCTGGTTGCATTTGTTGCAGCGTATGTCAGGCCTCTTCCAGCATCTAAAGTGTGGATGATTTCTTTTTCCGCAATGCTGACATGCAGGATTATTTGTCTTCTCGTCATCAGCTTTACTGCTCCATTTGTTGGAACTTTCTCCTTTCTCTGAGTTGTTCCATTGGCCCTTTTTCTTCTTTCCTTTGTGACTTTGACTGAGCTTCAGTTTAGCTTGCAATGCACCTTCAATTGTGCCTTCCTCCCTCATAAGTCTCCTTTGTTCTTGGGCTTGCAAAGCATACACCAATTCTGACAAAGTAATTGTTGACATATCTTTGGAATTTTCCAAAGAGGAAATGGTGGATTCAAACCTTTCAGGAACAGTTACAAGGATTTTTTGGACAATCCTTATATCAGAAAACTCACCTCCTAGCAACCTCACATTGTTGACAATGCTTAGAAGTTTGTCAGCATACTCCTTGATTGTTTCTGACTCCTTCATCCGCTGCATCTCAAACTCCCTGATCAAATTCAGCACTTGCATCCCTTTGACTTTCTCATTTCCTTCATACTCTTGTTTGAGAAAATCCCAAATTGCTTTTGCTGACATCAGAGTCATGATTCTTGTGAAGATTGCTTCAGAAACAGCAGAAAATAGATAAGACTTTGCCTTCGATTTTCGCTGCTTTCTCTCCTTATGATTTTTTATTTGTGCAATTGTTGGATTGTCTGGTAATGGCTCAATCTCATAATCATCCTCAACAGCCTCCCAAAGATCATGAGCGTCAAGATAAGCCTCCATTCTGGTTGCCCATAGGTGATAATTCTCACCCTCAAAGATTGGCAATTTTATGGCTGAGTTATCAGAGTGCATTTTCAACTCTTTGGTAAGTGTTTGGGTGTTTAGCGGAACTCTCAACCTCACCAGGTCCCTCAAGAACAAGAATGCTCTTGATACCACTGTTGGAATTTAGAAAAGAAATTAAGCAGACTTATGAGTTCTGAAGACTGAAACACACAAATTTCATTCCTTCTAACAACCTTTAAATACAAGAAATTCATAATCAGAAATAAACAAAAGAAAAACTGCCTATAAATTTGTAACAGACAACATAAATCTGTAACCTCCCATAATTCCTATAATTAAAATCATAACAATCATAACCATAAATACTACAATAAACTCTAATAATAGGTTCTGATCCATATTCTCAACAGAACCAATAGAAGTTATTTACATGTTGAAAATATCACAAATTTACATTATCTGGAATCACTCTGAACATAACTGATATGTATTCTTGTCTACCGAAATTAGTTATTTGTAATGCATTGAAACAACTCTTTAGGACATGGAATCAGAATATTTCTCGACTTTCTTATGCATTCTCGTGCAGGTGCAGAAGCAATGTTTGCAGATCTTGGACATTTTACTGTACCAGCAATACAGGTTTGTGAATCCTCAAATTCTTTCTGCATGAAAAGTAAACAATTAAATTTGTTTTAAAAGTTCTTCTGTGTTTCTTATATATCTTCTACAATTGCTTATACAGATTGCTTTCACTTGTGTGGTATTTCCATGTCTCCTCCTAGCTTATATGGGCCAAGCTGCTTTTCTGATGAAAAATCCTGCTTCTTATTCAAGTGTATTCTTCAAATCTGTTCCAGGTGATATAGTGTTTTGAAACATATAACCACAGTCCTTCAAACTACACGAGTTTAATGTTGATACACTGTCAGTGTAATAACATGTTCTACATTTTCAAAAAATCACAATCAATCATTTGTATGACTTTAGAAGTAATTATGATTAAAGTCAAACGTTTTTACTGATCTGAGGATTATGATTGATTGACAATATAGAAAATCTTCATACCGACAGTCAATATAAATTAAATAAAAACTATATTAAGAGGTATTGGTTATGTATATTAATCATTTTGGTTCCTGCTGTTTGTGCTCTGTGTTGAACAGAGAGTCTTTTCTGGCCAGTGTTTGTTATAGCTACACTTGGTGCTATGATTGCAAGTCAAGCAATGATATCTGCTACTTTTTCATGCGTTAAGCAATCAATGGCTTTGGGATGCTTCCCCAGGCTCAAGATAATTCATACCTCAAAAAAGTTCATGGGTCAAATTTACATACCTGTTATTAATTGGTTTTTGATGATTATGTGCATCGTTGTCGTTTCCATCTTCCAAAGCACTACAGATATTGCAAATGCATATGGTAAAGTTTTCTCCTTCACTATTTTCATGGAGTATTCCTTTTTCTTCTTTATGGTTCTAAGGTGACAACTAGGATGCTTGCAAAGGAAAACACTGACTATATCATGATTTCACCTAAATTATTGTCGAAATTTGTTGTCAAATTTCTGTGTAAAAATGCCATTTGTGATGTATTAATGTGATTCATTTCATTTGTTCTATTGCAGGCATTGCTGAAGTTGGTGTGATGATGGTTAGCACCACCTTGGTGACACTAGTGATGCTTTTAATTTGGCAGACAAACTTGTTTTTAGCATTTTGTTTCCTGCTTGTCTTTGGTTCTGTGGAGCTCATTTTCATGTCTTCAGTCTTATCGAAAATTTTCGAGGGTGGCTGGCTTCCACTTGCCTTTGCTACCTTTTTCCTCTCCGTGATGTACACGTGGAACTACGGGAGTGTATTGAAGTACCGAAGGGAAGTAAGAGAGAAAATTTCAATGGACTTAATGCTTGATCTTGGTTCCAATCTTGGAACAGTAAGAGTACCAGGAATAGGATTGCTATATAATGAGCTTGTCCAAGGTGTTCCCTCCATTTTCCTGCAGTTCCTTCTAAGCCTTCCAGCTCTTCATTCCACCGTAGTTTTTGTCTGCATTAAATATGTTCCGATTCCTGTGGTTCCTCAAGAAGAAAGATTTTTATTCCGAAGAGTTTGTCCGAAAGATTATCATATGTTCCGCTGTGTTGCTAGGTACGGTTACAAAGACGTTCGGAAGGAAGATCACCATGCATTTGAGCAACTTCTTATGGAAAGTCTTGAGAAATTCTTGAGAAGGGAAGCATTAGAAGCTGCGTTGGAGTTGGAGGGTAACTTAACCGATGATGTGGACACCGCCTCGGTGGATACAAGAAATTCTGATCTTGCAGCCGGTAATGGAGCAGAGGAGCTTAGGATGCCACTGTTGCATGGTCAGAATTTAGAAGAAACAGGAACTTCTACCTCACATGAAGGTGCGTCGACATTATTACCATCGAGTTACATGTCGTCAGATGAAGATCCTAGTCTTGAATACGAGCTTTCAGCTCTTAGAGAAGCAATGGATTCAGGATTCACCTATTTGCTTGGACATGGAGATGTGAAAGCAAAGAAGAACTCTTTTTTCTTTAAGAAATTGGTTATAAACTATTTTTATGCATTTCTAAGAAAGAACTGCAGAGGAGGTACTGCAAATATGAAAGTACCTCACACCAATATCATTCAAGTGGGGATGACATATATGGTCTGAACTCTGAATGAATCATGCATTCTTTCAGATAATTATGCAATGCAATGCTTAGTTTACAACATCACATTGTTATTGCTACTCTATTTTTTCTTTTCCCGTCAGCGGTGATTGGTAAAAAATTTGTAGTTAGAATCAGCAATTGTGTAATTGTTTCATTTGTCAAACATAATGCTTGAAGTGATTAATTTCAATGTTATTGATGCTATTGTACATTGATGTTTATATCTTGTTATGAGATTATGAATCACAATATGCTTGAACATGTTCATAGCTAGGCTTCTTTTCTCAGCAGAAAAATGCATATTCGAAAGATATGCTACAAGGCCCTTATAGAATTCGTTACTAAATCTGTTGCCTGAACCAATCAAATGCGTAGGGATTTACACGTTCTTTTCTTTTTTTTGGATAAAATCTGAACCAAACCAAATCGACACACAACGAATTTTTTTCGGTCTGATTGATTGGGTGACATCATTTGTATAATAATATTTCAGAAACTTTCTTTGAGTGCATATTTAAAATTTCCAAAACACAACATGTGTAATAATGTTTGAGGACATTGTCATATAAGAACTAAAAAAGAAGTCAAACTATCAAATTAAAACACTTGAAGGCATGGGACTGAGAGCATATGTTGGTGCCGCTGAAACAATCACAGAAACTATGTGTCATGTTTGTGCTTTCAATCACTCATTGTACTATTCTCAATTTTGCAACAACAAATTTACTTCCCTATTAACTATTTGCAGCCTAATACTCACTTCCATACAACATAACAAATCTTTTAAACTATGCTGTAAATTTATTGCATAATCTTGAGGCAGGAGTGTTATTTTTCAATCAGAAATAACACATGAAACACTACTCCACTTTATCCACCCACTCAAATCCTAAAGTTCACTTCTGCTTCTATTCCATGTTATGTAGGTTGGTTTGAGCTAAGCGATAAGGAGTTTGAGGTCCTCAGCTCAAACCTAGACGAAAGAGTAAATATTATTCCTCGTGCTAAATCATTGTCTGTCTTAGGTGATACTCCTATATCATACCATAAAATAAAGGTAACAATGACGTCAATTTGAAAACTCGTGGACAACTAGTTGCAAAAGTATAAATTATAAATACTAAATCTTAGGCATGGGTTATTTTTCCCAATGTTTATGATAAGATTTTAGAGAGATAAATTTGGCCTTCGTTGAAACTGAAAAATGGTAACAATAATTATTTAGAAGGCAACGGTTTCTTCCACTATGCAAGCAGATACTGAAGTCCTTGTGGTAACATAACATGGATCAAGTTATCAAACATAATCGGATTCCAATCAAAATTCTTAGATGAATATAACATACTAATAACGTTCAATGAGAACTTACAGTACATAAAAATGAGATATGAACAAAAACACAAGCTCCCTTAACATAGTTTTATTTTATTTATATTGGATGGAACGTACGTATGAAGCACACACAATATTATTATTATTTATTGGGCGCTGCTAACCATTGAATAAGGATAAATAATATGCATTAAATAAATGAATCTCACTTAATTCATCTCAATTTTGGAAATCATTCCCATTATATCCAGCCTTCATTTCTTAATAATTTTTTTCCTGCAAACTTTACTCAAGGGATTTTTTTTTTTACGTGATGTTAAAACAATAACATATAAAAACAAGAGAAAAAAAGTTTGAATAATACCTAATAAATTCGGACTTCCAATAAATTGAGCATATAAAAGAAATAGCGTAAAAAAAATTGAATAATAACTGCAGAATAGAATATAGTACTGATGATGGCAGAGAGATAATAGATAACAGTCATATGGTTGTGTAAACAGATGGAATGGAAAGGACGCGTCTCTATAATAATGGTTGTGCCTTTGAATATTAAAAGAGTATTTAATATAGCTTTTATTATTTTTAATTAGTTGGCATATATTATACTTTAATTGAGATGAATTAAGTGAGATCCATTTATTTAATTACTATTTATTGTTCCTTATCCAGTGTCCGGCACCGGTTAACATTGCCCTTATTTATAATAGACTCTTAGGGTCTGTTTGGTTCGAGAATTAGAAGGGGAGGGATTTTAACGAATGGGATGGGAGATATTTTAATTAAAAACGTGTTTGGTTCGCAAGGGGGAGGGGAGGGGAGGTGAGGGGAATGGATTTTAAAATTATTTTACCGTTTAACCCTTAAACTTAATTAAATAAAAGAAACTACTTGTTTTTACGATTTTGGAGATCGACGAAAGATTAGCACACATCTAAGCTGCTTATTTTATCAAAAATTGGCTCATATATTTTGCACAACAAGAGATGAATAGGTGGATTAACAGTGAAAAAAAAGAACAACAAGTAATAATAAGCTGAGTTAAAATAAAATAATAATAATAATAAGGTCGTTGACAGCAACAAAGTAGAAGTAGGAGTGGTCTGTACATGTAACAAATAAGAGTGATATATAATATAATAATAAAAGTTGTTACAAGAAAAATATAACCAAATAATAATAAAAATTGTTACAAGAAAAATATAACCAAATAATAATAAAAATTGTTACAAGAATAAGATAACTAATAATAATATGATTGTTACAAAAATAATATAATCTAATAATAATAAAAGTTGTTACAAGGTTAATATTGAGATTTGAAATTAATTTAAGGATAATTATGGCAATGCAATAAAATTTTAAAGAGATTTGCTTCCCTCCCCTCCCCTTCTAAAAATTGAACCAAACACTTCAAATTAAAAATCTCCCCTCCCCTCCCCTCCAAAAGTCTCGAACCAAACGGACCCTTAGTGACAGTTAGAATATTCGCTACAATGAAATCTATCAGGGATTATGTGTGAGAGTTATGTGTGAGCAACATTGACCACATACATGTTAATTGAATTGAATCTAAAAAGTTAAATTTGCTTATAATCAGTAACTGAATTGAAAGACGATGAAAACATTTATTGATCTCTTTTATGGTTTTTTCCTGAAGTGACATAAATTGAAGAACAGATCATACAACTGCAACAATGTTTAAATCCGTACGTAGAAAACGAAGTTGATTGTAAACAAAATCAGGCTCGAGAGATTGTGTTAAAGAGTCCTATAGACAAATGTGTTTATTTATATTAACATGCAAATTCAATTACCTATCTCCAGCAGAGTGAATAGAACACACAATTGTAGTTGAAAATTTTAAAAGAAATTAAGGATATTTTCATCTAAAATAGGTTTAACTGAACATCATGTTCTTATGTTTATTTTTAATCAATCTGGACCCTCACTGAAGTCATCATGAAATTCTTATACTACGTAATCAAAAAATTATGGAAAATAAAAAATTGCACTAAATCCAAATAACAATTTTCATAGCCTAAGATACGATCCACAATCACAAACATCGCTGTGAACAATCTTCGCCTGCGCCATTAATTGATCAACAGTCACATCACAGTCAAGCACAATTCTAATCTTCAACATCCATATAAAGGATCCCATTTTGAATTTCAACAGTGCTCTCAGCTTCAAAGTTAACGGCACACTCCGTTTCACAACAGCATTCACCAAAGCTCTACTATTCGATTCTGCAAGTATGATGCCCTACTTTTCAGCACCATTGGAAACATGGTTATGTTATTTGACGGCTGATAAAACATCGGCAGAACGCCTTTACTGAGTCTAACGTCTCTGTAAAATATTTCAAGGCTGTTATGATCTTTCTCATAATAGATTCCAATCTTGTGGTTGCGGTTATTTTCAAACAAAGTCAAATCAAATTCAAGAATGTATAAGGTCGCAAAAGCATCAGAATACCTTGTGATAACCGGAGCATGGATCAAAGACATCAAACTCGTAAACAAAGCATGGATTCTTCCCGGTAAATCGTACAGCGTTTTCAACTCTCACCAGTAAACTACACCTTCAAAGTTCAAGCAATGAGTGCTGAAAAACTCCCATTCGTTCTCCCCGCTGTGTTCACTATAGGTCCTCGTGTGGACGATCATGAAAGCCTTCTCAAATACGCCAAACTAATTTCACAGCATGATAGACACTCCAATCACGTTAATGAACTTGTTCAAGGAATCATCGAAAGCGAGACACGTGTCCTCGCTGCTTCCATGACTATGGAAGAGGTCTTCAGAGGAACAAAAGAGTTTATAAAAGAAGTATTCAAGAAAGTTCAACTCGAACTGAATTAGTTCGGGTTATTGATTTACAATGTGAATGTTAAGCAATTGGTAGATGTTCCAGGTCACGAGTATTTCTCTTACTTAGGGCAAAAGACACAAATGGAAGCAGCGAATCAAGCTAAAGTTGACGTGGCAGAAGCTAAGATGAAAGGTGAAGTTGGATCGAAATCGAGGAAAGGACAAACGCTGCAGAATGCAGCGAAAATTGATGCAGAGACGAAAGTCATTGCGACGCAGAGGGCTGGAGAGGCTGAGAAGGAAGAAATTAAAGTTAGGACTGAAGTGAAGGTTTTTGAGAATAAGAGAGAGGCTGAGGTGGCCGAGGCTAATTCCGAGTTGACTAAGAAGAAAGCGGCTTGGACTAAGGCGGCTCAAGTCGCTGAAGTTGAGGCTGCTAAAGCTGTGGCCCTTAGGGAAGCTGAGTTGCAAGGTGAGGTTGAGAGGATGAATGCTTTGACTACCACTGAGAAGCTTAAACCTGAGTTCCTAATTAGTAAAGCTAGTGTACATATGAAACCAAGGTTAGTCCATGCATGCTAATATATAACTTCTTATTATATAACTATTAAGCATAGTAAATAAATTGTATCATTATATGATAAAAATATCATGACGAAAGAGCTTTAGAACGTTTATCAGTTACTAACTTACTGTGTCACTATTTTGGTGATTCAAATTCTGGATAGTGCAGGCACAAGAGGCAAACTGGGAGCTGTACAAGAAACAAAAAGAGGCAGAAGCAATTCTGTATGAGAAGAAGACAGAGGCAGAAGCACAGATAGCATTGGCAAATGCAACATTTTATGCTCGTAAACAAGCAGCCGAAGCAGAGCTATATGCAAAGAAGAAGGAGGCGGAGGGGATCGTGACACTTGGGAATGGTCAAGGGGTGTGTGTAAGTACCCTTCTCAACGCACTTGGAGGTGATTATACAGCTGTAAGGGACTACTTGATGATAAATGGTGGCATGTTTCGAGATATTGCGAAGATTAATGCTGAGGCTATACGCGGACTTGAACCTAAGATTAGTATTTGGACTAATGGTGATAACGGTGGCGAAAAAACTGACGGTGGCATAGGTATGAAAGAAGTTGCTGGTGTGTACAAGATGTTGCCACCTCTGTTTAAGACAGTCCATGAGCAAACAGGCATGTAGCTCCTTTTATTGTGTGATACATGTGACTGATTCACTAGTCTTTTTATAGTTTCAGGTTTTAAATCTTATGTTATATGCTTAATTTAATTTACATTTTTATATGCTTGGTATTTTATGAACGGAATTTTTGCGATAAAAACAAAACTCCTAGAAGGACTAACATCACATCGTGGTCTTTTTCATTTGGTAGTATGCATACTCATTTCATGAAAAACAAGTGCTACTAATTCAGTAACTCTATTTCATTTTCATGTTTCGAAGAGTTGTGTTATATAAACATTATACATAATTTTCTGCATAATTATGCTGAGTTCATGCTTAAATATGAGTGTTAACAACCTTGTTACACAACGGATCAGTTCGAGATGAAATAAGACGGCAGTGCTAGGTAGTTTCCTTGAAAAGGTGTGGTAATACTATCTAAAAATAGATCAAGAGCTATTGGATATCAAAATTGTAAATCTGATGAGAATAAATTACTATGTTGTTATAACATCTTTAAATACTGAACTAAAGTTGTATTGCAAAACTCAAATTGTATACAAAAATTGCAAGTGGAGGAACCAATATAAGCATTAGTACTCAGAATTTCACCATAGGTTCCAATTTATAGTTAGCTTACGCCTAAATGAGGCATAAGAACAGTGAACAAGTTTGTCGACACCAGCATGTGACTGCGATGGAGGCCGAGTGAGGTGGACCAACAAGTTTGTCAAATAGAGATAGATCTACCTTCACGTTCTTCTCAAATTGTGCTGAAAAGGGGAAATAAACTTAACAAACAGTATAATCATTTTTATTATTATAGTCATGATTTCTTGCATGATAAGGTAACAAGTTGATGAAGAAATTAGTTTGCTGATGCTTAATTAACCGTCTGTGTGTTGGTTTACATGTCTTCAGTCATGTCGAAAATTTTATGAGGGTGGCACACAAAGCATTTGTCCTTTCCTCAATTAACGACTAATCTACGTCGAATAATTTGTGAGTTCTCTCATTCCAATCGAATTCTCTCCATATGCAATAATCAAGGATCGAACCCATAACCACTTCGAGTAGATAATCAATCGAAGTTTAATAACATTGCTGTGGATACATAATACATTGCACGAGTAACGAAAGGAAATATATGGATTGTCGCATGCAAGTTATGGAGCAAGCAAAGGAACTATTCACACCCCTACTTTTGGGAGTATACACTTCTTGTATATACTATTTTTTTCTCAAATGTCCATGTCTAGAAGAACTTTTTTTGTGTTGATAAAATCTAGAACAAAAATTTTGAATGTTATTGTCGTAGAACATTGTATAAACTACCATTCTAAACTAACAAGTATCATTAAAAAAATCTTTTCAAAAAAAAAAGTATCATTAAAAAAATTAAAAACCAAAAAATAATAGATTAATGTAATGTTTCATAATAATTAAAAATTATATATGCGATTTGGTTCGGATGGATTCCAAAAACATCTAATAATATTCAATTTTGTGTAGTTTTTCATTTACTTTTTAGATCGCTTTACGGGTTTAATTTGGATCATTTTGGAACTAACAACACTCATAGCAAGCATTTCTCCATTTCCCTTCTATTTTAAAAAATAAATAAATAAATAAATTCTTCCATAAACAAAATATATGCTTGTTTTTAAGAAAAAATGTGAAATTACAGAAAGTGTGGTGGCATATAAAGAACAAACGAAGAATATTCTGAGCAAGTTCCTTGCATAAAGAATATTCCAGAAAAAATCCATTTCCATTTTGTACTATTTCTAAACCACAGAAAGAATTCTTTATGCTATATTTTTCTTTTGACCTTCAAAAGAATATTTCTGTTTTGTTATAGTTGCGTTTGTTATGTTTAGATGGCATATGATTATGGCATGTGGCCTTGTTAAAAAAGACTAAACGAATATAAATGTTACCCCAAAGAATGTGAAGGAAAAAAAATTAAATATTACTCTAAATTCAATGTATGATGTTATAATATTTTTACATTTAAAATATATTAATAATAACCATTAATTTATCATTATCTAAAAAATTACTCCTTTAAAAAATGCAAAAGATTTCTTTATTTTTCTTTATCGTTTTCCCACAAAAAGCACTCCCCTCCGAATATTTGATGGTATTAGATAGGCCATCAATATTGAAGTTCCTATCAATAGATGGTTTGATTTGCGTCGAAAATGTGATATTGTTTAAAACATGAGTGTTATTGAATTTCAAGGATAAAAGGGTGAATTAGCTTTAAAACTCCTCTTATTCAATCTGAACCAAATGCATGTTTAATTAAAGGTAAGTTCTTGGATATCTCAGAGTTTGGTTGAGTATCGGTACCATTTAAAAAGAAAAAAAAATAGTATTTGAATTTTTTTAAAATAAATCAATATGAAAATATGACATAGCATGGATTGATCAGATGAGGGATACATATTCAACCAAACTATTTGGACATCATTGTCTTCACACTTCATTCAAATATCTCCCCTCCCTTCCACTCCCATCTTTTGAACCAGACATGTATATTCATTTAAATTAATTCCTCTTGTCTTCCTTCTCTTTTCCTCCGCTCGGTTAATATTTCGATCATCTCCTCCGTTGAATCAAACCGACCGACCTTTATTATCTTAAATGAGTTTTAATCTATATAAATATCGAGAATAATTTCGCAAAAGAAATAAACGCAAGTTACATGATCATAATGATCACGAGAAGCTGAGAGATGTGCTAGAATCAATTCTCTTATTTTATTAACTCTCAGCCAATTATTCCCTCCGTCATTATCTGAATATATACTTTTGCCTTCAACTTCAACTCCCCCTTTTTCCACCCTCAAAGTGTAAAATTTCCATTACTTGACGCAAAGGGACACATGAAATATGTCTCATATGTAATAACGTAACGACCAAACACAATCAAATACTTCAATGTGTATGGTGTTAATCATAGGAGTACTTTGTTCATTTATTGGTTTGTGCACTTATCCCAACCATGTATATATAAATCAAAGGGAAAAAAAGATAGATAGATGGGTCATGTCTTTTTCAGGTATCTTACCCAGAATAATGTGAATGCTATAAGAAGAAAAGTGGTATATAAATTAGCTAGAAAGTAAATAAAAGATATGGTATGGCCGCCATATCATTTTTCCACTTTGCCACATTCATTTAATTAGCATTTTGAATGGTTTTGATTGAGTGGACAAAATAATGGAGCAATTAGATAACTATAGTGTTTAGGAAAAAGTACATCCTCTACATGTCCCTTTCATATTTGTAATTCGATTGGAAGTTATTGTTATTGCTTCTCCCCTAATTCAATATTCCTTTTCTACAAAATTTAAAAGTCAATGGGACAAAGATTTGGATTTTCACTTACTTGGTTTTCTTCTATAGTGCAATGTTAGGCAAAGTTTAATCTGGACATTTTGTGTGTTTTACAATCATGAGTATATGAAAACATTTGTGGGGTATGATAAAGGTTTTAATTTGTTTCAAAGTTTTGTGATTTATTGAGTGTTTTTTCTTAATCCTCGAGTTTTGTAAAATAAAAAATGAATCATGTTGTGATACGTAGTTGAGCTAAGAGAGAAATAAAGTTTAAAAAATATTTATTTTAATCAAAATATAAATTCAGATTCTTTCAAAACAATTCGTTTTAACTTAAGTTCAACAATCACATGAACTCAAATTTTATGTTGATTGTTTGAGATGTTCTCTTTGCTTATATTGAGAAAATGTATGATAAAGATATATATATAAGTATAAAATGCAGAGTGATACTTGTAAATAAATTAATGAAAATCTAATAGAAAATTTACACTTGAAAATATTTGACCATATTATTATTATTTTTGTTGGTCATTTTAATACTTAAAATTATTCTTGGATAATAAGTGATAGAGGTATATTGAAATAAGGGTGGAAAATGAAAGACAAATTAGAAGGGCACAATTGGATGGTTGAATTGAGGGAAATGTGTTAGTTATTTTCTAGGGACACGACATGTGTAATTCACTGGTCTTCACCTAACCCCTTTGAAGGGACTAGCTATGGATATTGACGTGTATGCTAAGGTTTATGGAAAAGTAGAAGTGTGGCGAATTGACATATTACTTCATAAATAATGTTGATTTCATCATCATTATATTATACGTGTGAGCATAAAACAATACAAAAAAATGCATCTGATATTAATTAGTTATCGTTTGGCCTTTGCTTTATTAACTAAAAAAGAAAAAAAGAACGAGAACGATATAGGATAATATCACTTGAAGGAACAGTGGTGTGAGCTCAAACTTGGTTTTGTAGGATACCTCTATATCTTGTTGTCTTCTCGTTCCTTTGATTGTTTTATGATACTTGACTTGAGTTTTATCAAATTATTTTTAATTAGCTTTAATTTTAGGAATAAATCTTACGTATTCGTCAAAAAATACAAGGGAGTACCAATTATTCCCCATAAAATATCTTATACAATAATATAATGATATATGTATACACACACATACTATATAGATAAAATGAATACATTATTTTGAGATGGATTTTCACTGTCAATTATACTTTTAAATAAATTTGCATATAATAATATTATATTGTTTGTCGTTAAAAAATATTAAAAAAAAATTATATTATATTTGTTATATTGTTAGTTGATCGTACATGATCAGAAGATGATTGCTGATGTGGTGCTTTTCGGTTGATTTGTGTGGTTGTGTTGGCTAGAATGACGTGGAGATGTATACATGCAAATACTCCGACACTCAACTCAACATTGAGTTTTTAGAATGGGGGTTAAGATGGGAGAGAGAATCTAACCTTTGAGGATTGCTGAGAGTCCCCTCATATAGTAAGGAAATACAAGAGTCGTTGTAAGACACATGTAGGGCTCGATGGTTACGAATTCATGGAAATCGTAACTGTCGAGTGAGATTCTCATAAACGTGGGAAGAGACGTTACCCTTTTCAGGTTTGAATGGATCTTCTGACAGGCTACGAGCACCCCTCTCTCGCGGGGAGAGGTCGCAAGGGGGGGTGTGTTGCGAGTAAATTGCCCAAATGCGGAACTTGGGTCTTATTGGATTGGGTCTATGAAGTCTTATTGGATTGGGTCTATGAATATGGGTCTTATAGTGTTTTGCTCGATTCAGAACATTAGTGCTATTAAAAAAAGGGAAATGTTAACGAGTGCGCTCGGAGCACTCTTTAAGCACTTTAAATAGTAAGATTTTAATGAAAAATTATGCATTGAATGCATTTAATGAAAAGTTATGCATTGAATGCTTAAAGAGTGCCCGGGGCATTCGTTAACAAAACCCATATAGAAATTATGTATTGGAAATTGATGAAAAATGAGATGTTTAACTTTATGAAAGTCAAAAGGTTTAAGTTTTTAATAAAAAAAATTTATTTTTGACATCCTTAACCATTGCCTCTTAGGGCACAATGGTTAGCAAAACCCTTAAAAAAAATTAGCATGGTTTGTATATGAAAATGCAAAAATATTAATATTTATAATTTTAATCAAAACTAAAAGTTGATAAAAAATTATTAATCGAAATTTATACACATTATCGCAATAAAAAATATAGAGACATGATATATGAACACTGCTATAAAATAAATAATTAATTTTTCTGGAGAAATGGTTATTATTTGTGTGTCTTCCTTACCACCATGACCCTAAAAAAGAAAAAATAATTATGGAGTTGGTAGAGATGAGTTAGAGGATGGCTTGGAAGATACGTCTAGAACATTCCATTCTATGAAAACCAAGCAACGACTAATGGCAATGGCATTCCTCGTAATAATTTCACTCTCAAACATTTGTTGTGGATAAGCACAAACAAAGTGACACGATTCCCGAGAGGCCAAAATTAAATGGAACGAAGAGGCAATTTGATTTTGAACCCTCCTACCAATAAATAACTGTCCTTTCCGCGTAACCCGCAAACGGATAACTGGGCTCCACATTATCTTCTTTTTTTTATTTCTAACGTCGCTCTTCACGTGCTTTCCACACGCGTTATTTGTACTTTTAGCCACTTGTGGGTCCCGTTACAGTTGGCTTTGTTTATCTTTAACCACGTGGAATGCTTTGATGTGCGGGTGGGGTGGACTTTTATAAGATGAGGAAAATGGTAGCAGTCGACATTAGACCATCTTCAATGGGTAAGTTCCTCTCCATTTATAAATTTTTTCATTTGTTTCATTTAGAGAGATAAAGACACATAAAAAGTAAAAAATAATTAATGATGGTGGGACCCACTTAGTGATAGGACCCATCACTTATTTTTTGTGTCTATCTCTCTCCAAATTGCAACAAATGAAAAAATTTATAAATGGAGAGGATATTGACCCATCTCCAATGGTTTATACCATTCAACACCCATTTTTTTAATTCTCAACACTCCATATCATTTTCTCCCTTTTATTCAACATTCATTCAACTTTTACCCTCTTCAATGGTTTTTCATTCAACATTCTACCCCATCAATCGCTTCCTTGCAAACGTTTAGCGCTTTCATAAGCACCAATCCATTTATTTATTACTTTGCTCATATAATTAAAACGGTTTCGGCATGCAACTAGATCGCGGGGAGAATCGAATGAGCAATACTCATTACAATACTCAGCAATTTTACACCAATATGTTTCTCCTCTCTAGTTTCTCCCGACAATACTGTTTGTTCCATATTTAATTCATGCATTAATTAGAATCAAATTTTATTGAGTGTTCCATGTTGGTTCCTTACTTCTCTTGCTCTTAGGGTTGAATCTTCTGGAGTGACTTCATTAGCAACTGTCATGCCACCAGGAGTTATTTGTGTTCAAAATTCAAGATATTGAGATGCGCCAACACTGGGAATAATTTTTATTCTTCATTGGCATATAACCATTAAACGGGGGTGTTTGAGATGGATATCTTATCATAGATCCATAATATGGATGAAAGTTTGGAACAGAGGATGACTGGTTGAAATTTGGTGCAAAACCAAAATTAGGTACGTTTTGAGGACGTTGGTTGAAAAATTGATTTGGATTTGGATAATTGTTGGGATTTTCAAAGTTAAATGGGTAATTAGAAAAAATTTGGGTGTTGAAATGGTTATTATTGGGATCCATGTCACAAAAAATAAGATTAAAACTTCACTTAGTTTGCTAATAGAAATATAATAATAAGATGAAGATAGTGAAAAATTTGTTTTTTTTTTCTGTGTCCAAATCAAATGAACCAAGTCTCTATTTATAGAGAAAAAAAATCATGAATTTTGGTATTTTTTTTAAATTAATGTACAACGAAATAATTGAGATAATATTATTAAAATGATAAGAATTTGGACAACCAATTAAAACACGCCACGTGTCCCTATCTATCCAAAACTCGTTTTCTCTCTCCGCCTTCTGAACAGTCACGCGCCTTGTCGGCGCGTGTGATGCACGCGCCCGTTTTCAAGCAATAGCAGCACGCCGCGTGGCAACCGGGACATGATTCAATTGTGTTGAATGCATTCATCCTCTCTCTCATCCATCTCACCATTCAACATGCATTAAACACACCATTGGAGAAAAAAACCATGTTGAATGCTTCATTAAACAAACCATTGGACATGGTCTTAGGTTAACAGTCTCTTTTTGGATTGAGATAGAGAGAAAGAGGGACGAGAGAAATAGCTAAGAAACTATCAACTTCTTTTGTTTGGAACACGAGAGAAATAGGGGCGGGAGACTAAATTAGTGTGGGTCCTACACCTTTTTTTCTACTTCTCTAAGGGTGTGTTTGGTTCGGAAGAGAAGTTGAAAAGAGAGAAATAGGTAAGAGAGAGTTTGCGAAGAGAGAAAGTGATGAGAAATAGAGAAGATTTGATGTATTGTATGGTATAAGAGAAAGAAGAGAGAAATAGAAGAGAAAGAAATGTTATTATTTTTTAAAAGACAAAAATATCCTTGATAAGACAACATTCTAATTTATGATTAATTAAAAAACCAATGGCATAATAGACTTTTTTGTCTTCTTCCCTCTTTCTTCTCACTTTTGAAGAGAAACAAAAAAGGTATGGAGCCCACCAATTATTCTTCTCAATTTCTCTTCTTGCCAAACAAGATAAATCTCCAACTTCTCTTCACTTTCTCTCTTCTCTATCTCTCTCTCTCATCTATTTCTCTCATACCAAACAAAGGCTAACCTACGAAGAAAACATAGAGAAAGCTTCAATGATTCATTTTTCATTAATACCCCTGTTTATAATGTAGAGAAACTTCCTCTCTAATCTTTGGAATTTTCCTTTTTAGTGCCCAAAAAAATTATAGAATAAATCTTGCCTTGTGTATCTGTGAAAGAAGTCGATAGAAGACACAGGAGTAAGGACGGATGGGAAAGAAATTAACTTTGAATGGATCTTTCTAAGAAGCAAAAGGATTGATGAGAGAATGGTGACCATAATTACACACGTAAATAAACACTTGGCAAGAAAAATAATTTCCAAACAACAATATTAGACTGTTTTTTGAAGGAAAACAACAATATTAGATAAAAATCATATTATTTTTATAAAATTTAAAACAGTAAGTAATTATATATGCTAATATTCCATAATTTGCATTCCTTAACTTGCACTTTTAGACATTCTTTTAAACAGTATATTGTATATACGCATACACAATACTAATGAAATTAACCTAACTCCAAGCAGATTGGTTGCTAAAGTGAAATTTAATGTTGACAAATACTATATGATATTGAAAATTAAATTACTCCATTCGTCCCAAATTGTATGATGTTTTGGGCATTTCACATATATTAAGAAATGTAATTAATATTGTGTGGGAAAGAGATATTATGAATTGTTTTACAAAATTGTCCTTAATAAATGATATGGGAAAAATAAATGAAGGAATTGGAAAAAAAAAAAGTAATAAATAGTTAAGGATATAATAGAAAAAATAATATTAATGTTTCATTGGTATTGTAAAGCGACATATAATTTGAGACAAATATTTTTTCTAAAATGACATACAATTTAGGAGGGAGTACTAACTTAAAAAAGAAGTGGTGTTTAATCCCCCATGTGGTCCATCACAAATGCATCATATATATGCATGCATGTTTTTCATTTTTAATTTTTAACAGTAATTAACCAGTGCATGCATGTTAGCAGCATGGTAGTCCATCATTTTCTGATTATTAAGGTTTGATTATAAAATTGCTTTTTTTAGCCTAGAAGCAGGTACCGAGGTTGCTGGAGAGAAACTATAGAATAATGACATATACTAGTAATTTATTATAACACACACTGAAAACACGCTTTAAATATTCTTGAATTAAAAAAAAAATTAATTCATTCAAAAGTTTATTTCACCCTTTCACGATCAAAGAAAATGTGTTCAGATGGATTAGTTAAAAAAAAGGATAATCAAACAAAAAATGTTCATCCTTCAAAAAATATAAAAAATATAAAATGTTCAGATGTAAGTGAGTTGAATAAACGTGCAAGGGTAATGTAGGGAGGGGTAGTAAGGTAATAAAGTGGATAAATCATAAATGTGTTGGTGGAAGTGTTCAAATCATCAAATGGATAGGCTTATCCAAACAATAATAATTAATAGTGCATCCATTCTCATTCATTTTTTGGTTGACAAAAACCTAACTCTCATTCACCTAAACAAAAATAGTTCGGCTAATGAATGTTTCTTTTTTGTTAGTGACTAATGAATGTTCTTCTAGATAAACTTTTAGGGTTGTTAATTTAAAAATTAATCTTAAAAAATCATTAAAAATTGGCTTAATTAGTCCCCGAGTCCCTTAACTTATTTGTTTGTATCAAATTGGTCCCCTAAATATAATTTGTACCAAATTCGTCCTCTAAGTTTTGCTCCATTACCAGTTTCGGTCCTTTCTGTTAGTTTGGGTCAAAAAACGTTAAGTTATGTATATGTGGCATTTGACGTGGCAATTTAATTGGGTATGTGGCAAAGATGACTAACTACTATATATTGGAATGCAGAGATTGAAATTAGGGTTCATGTCACATTTTCTCCCCTCTTCTCTTCTTCTTCTCCAAAATCGGCCTACCCTCTTCTCTTCTTCTTCACCAAAATCGTAACCCACTTTCTTCTTCTTCTTCTCAATCGTTTCTGAGCAAATATGTCGGCCCATTCATCAAAAAGCCAAACACGACCATAGGTGCAGGACCATTCAAGAGGTTCAGTTGGATCTAGTCTGAGAAGGAGATCGAACAGGGAATGTTGGTGTGGAGAACAAGCTGTGATTCGAACAGTGGCTGATATGAGTAACCCCAACTGTGGGAATAACTTTTTGGGTTGTAAGAACTTTTCAACTTCTTTTCACCTTCCTTCGTGTTCTCTCTCTCTCTCAGTTCTCTCAAAGTTTCACTTTCTCTCTCAAAGTTTTTAGGAAATGAAGTGAAATGCCTTGTCACAAGCCAGCATGGACATAATTTAACGTTTTTTGACCCAAACTAACAGAAAGGACCGAAACTGGTAACAGAGCAAAACTTAGAGGACGAATTTGGTACAAATTATATTTAGGGGACCAATTTAGTACAAACAATTAAGTTAAGGGACTCTGGGACTAATTAAGCCTTAAAAATTAATCTTAAAAAAAAAAAAATCAAATGCTATAATTTTCAATTCAATGTATTTAATACACAAATTTTCATATAAAATTATCATTTAAAATCTTTAAAAAGTTCTTCAAAAGTACTCATTAACTTTTGAGATATGTTAACCAGCGTCCATGTGACATTTTTTAAGAACATTTAACAGCAAGTTTTTATAAAAATATGTATAATCAATACTTATTCTTTACGTATGTTAATTTATTGCTAGTTTTTTTAAAAGGGTAATGTTATCTAGTGCATCCGGGGCACTGGTTAAAGAACAATAAATGAACATAACTCCTTTGTTTCTCCTTAATTAAAGTTATAAATAAGTCAACTAATTAAAATAAGAAAAATGTGCATTCAATACTCTATTAAATTTCTTATTTTTTGATACAAGCATAAAATTTTGCACACATTTAATGATTTTGTATTTGATATTTTTTTTAAGAAGTTGTATTTGATATTTTCAATTTTATCTTTGGAATTGTTAATTATTTTAAACTTTATTTTAATTTAATATGTTGTTAATTATGCATAAGCTTTCTGTGAATTGGTTTGAAAGAAAAAAAATGATTCACAAAAAATTTACGGAAAGAAAAATTGGTTTGATTAAAATCCACAGGAAGAAAAAAAAAATTGTTAGAAAATGAAAAGGAGAGAAATGTAAATATGTAATGGAAAAGGAAATTTAATGGAGTATTAAATATAATTTTTTTTATTTTAATTAGTTGACTTATTTATCACTTTAATTAAAGTAAAAGAAATAAAATATATTATTGATTGCTCCTTAACCAGTGTTCCGAAGGCACCGATTAGCAACATCCTTTTTTAAATATTTACTGCAAATGAATAGTAAAAGTAAACTACAATAAATTTTCATAGAGATTTTTTCTAAGGGCATATACATTATATATTGTTTACATGTTTTTTAATATGACACATTTTTCGAGGTTGGGTAGTTCTTGTTTTGAACAGAAGGATATGGAATTTGAGGTTTTTGGTTTAATTCAAATGAAGGAGGAAAGATTAATATAACAATTAATTACTAATGTTATCAATAAAAAATATAACAATGACAATATTTTTAAATTAGGCTTATAAAATGGTATACCACATAATAATGGTTATATCTCGGAGGAAAAAAAAAAAACTTCAAAAGAGTGGCACTTTTTTTTTTAGGGGTGAGTCTTTTTTTTTTTTTTTTTTTTTGTTACAAAGCTAATCAAAACAAAACATACTATGGAGAAAGAAAAAAAAAAAAGACTACTTCCGAGGGAAGAAAGTCCCAATAGTGTCACGCTTTAGAAGATCAAGAAGGCCTTCTGGAGGAGAAGTATGAATAAGCAAATCCATATTAACATAAGCTCCTAAATTGGCCATGAAGTCTGCATGTAGGTTACCTTCTCTAAGAGTGTGGCAAACAATGATGTTGCTTTGAGAAATGAGCTATTTTATATCTTGAATAATAACAACATAAACATGAACAGTCATGAGAGGACCAAAATGATGAGGTTGATGCACGCAAGAGAGTCTGAATAGCAAACCAACTAATCGATACCCTTATCCTTGGCTAAGGTCGGACCATGATAGATAACAAGCAACTCATCATGCATAATGTCAGTTGATCCTAAAATGTAACCAAAAAAACCATATAAGAAGAAACTGACACCATTTTGAAGGACTGCCTCAAACCCGAATATGGTAGGTGGTTCATGACAACTTCCATCAACGTTAAGGATGGTACACTCATAATAATTATTATTCCATTTGACATAGCGGTCAGCTAAAACAACAATATCATTAGAGTAGAAGCTAGATTCGATAGTCGCAACCATACTATGGATGTTGAAAGAGAGAAGTTGGAGAGACCAGGTTTCACTGTTCAACACATCATATTTCGGTGCCTCCATGCCCACCAAATACCTTCTGAGAAAATGGTAGCCTTCGATCCCAAAGTCCCCTCTCTAAGCCAATCACGAACTGACATGATAGAGAAAACTTCTTGGTTAATGAATCTGAGATGCTGACAAATGGATTTATAATAGTTGCAATCCTTAACACAATGAAGAAAGGTTTCTTCTTGGATTCCACAACGAGAACAAATTGAGGAGGGGTCTAAGTTTCTATGGTGGAGCAAGGAAAGGGTAGGAGCAGTATTGTGACATGCCAACCAAAAAATGAATTTAAACTTCTCTGGGAATTTTAACTTCCTTATCCAAGAGCAAGAGGGTAAGGGATTGATGACATTAACCTGATCTGAACGAGAGAGTAGCCAGTTGTATCCACTCTTAGTAATGTAGGTGTCATTCTTGTTGTTTGACCAGATAAAAGTGTCCTCAACAAATCATTGAACTTTATGTGCATGTTATTGATGAAATCAATAGCCGGATAAGGGAGTTGAGATTAGAGAACCATGGTTGAGGTTCATCAGTGGAGAGCACATCTTTCACAATGAAATGCAAATCATTAATATCTATGTAGGGGACCCGGTACCTAAGTACCCGAGGGCGCTCCAAGGGCTGAACCAAAACGAGGAGGAGTCGGAACTAACACGCTAAGAATAATCGTCCTTAAGGGTATTTTTGCACGAATTATGGAAGACCAAGTATGAGACCCACTCGCTTGATCATTATCATGAAGGATATTAGGACCGGCTACATATAGATGGGATAGAAGATCAACCCAAAGTTTGTTGGAGGATTGTGGGGTGAGTTAGTGTCACTCTTTTGTTTCCAATGTAATTTTAATTGTTTATTTTTCTACTTGACATTATTTACACCACTTTCGAGTTATTATTCTCCCTCCATTTTATATTTAAAATTTAGACCTATTTTAGTTATGGAGAAAAATCTTAAAACTCATTTAGTCTTTTAAAAAGTTATTTTTAATCTTTGGGAAAAATAAACAGGCCAATTTAACTTCTACTTTCTTTACACTTTGTTTATTTAATGAAGAAAATATGGAAGAGTGAAATGAAAGTGAAAAAAAGATTATTATTTAGCAGTTCATGAAAAATAAAAACAACTTTTATTCTTCAAATGCAGTGTGTAAATGCATAAAAATATTCAATAATAGTTTTTTTCACATATTAGTACAATAAGTATATAATACATGTGATTAGCTTCTTTTATTTTATTTTTATCTATTAACATCAATTTTTTACTTATATATGATATGTAAATAAAAACAAATATTTCTAGTTTTTGTTTTCCAGTTGTTGATAAAATAATTTTTGTAATTCAATATTTTAGGTAAAGATGTGGGTTAAAAGTCTCATATTGTTTGAAAAAGTGGATGAACATTTTACAAGCGAGGAGACTCGTAAATTTGATGTCAAAAGATTTTAGGTAAAGATGTGGTGTCTATTTCTTATTTGTGTATTACAGTTAGAGGTGTCAAATAGGCCGGCCCGGCCCAGCCCAGGCCCGACTATAGAAATGGGCCCGCCCGCCCTGGCCCATTTATGATTGGGCCGTGAATTCTAGAGCCCGGCCCGGGTGGGCCATGGGCCAGCCCGGCCTGGCCCGTTTATGTTTTATTTTTAAAATTTATTCACTTTTTTTTTATGTATTTTCTTATGTATTAGTTACTCACCATTATTTTTTTGCTAAAATATGATTGGATGGACATAAAAATATAAATAATTTTTACATTAACATTAAATAATAATTAAACTCTAGATTATTCTTTCAATTAAATCAAATTAATAATTTATAAACTTTAAAATTTTAAAATTGTAAGCTAAATTCATCCATATTTATTAAATTTATTTATTTAAATATTTTTTTGTTAATAAATTTTAAATTAGTTGATATTTTTTTTAAAAAAATATGTTGTTTTTTAACAAAAATAAAATGAAATATGGGATAATGGGCCGGCCCAAAGTCCGGTGGGCCAGCCCGGCCCGACCCAACTTTTGTATGTCCCAAATGGGCTTGGGCCGAAAAAGCCTGAGTGCATTTTTTGGTTAGTTTTTTAGGTCTGGCCCGGCCCATGAGCCCGGCCCATCTTTGATAGCTCTAGTTGCAGTGAGCTTAATATGGATGACTCCTTGGACTCCCCTAGTTACCCAACAATGGTATCAGAACCGAGGTTCGACAAGGGTTCAACCAATTTTTTATGTCAAAATTCTTCATGGGAAATGTTGCTCATGCGGTGTATCCCATTGGTGCTTCCGACAACAACGGTATAAGTGCAAATGTGATTGGAGAGACACATTGCCTGAAAAAGTCGAGGTTGAACATTTTATAAATCAGAAAATTCATAAATCGAATGTGTTAATATTTTGAGTAAATATATCTTAATGCCTTAAGGTTATGAGTAAAAATATGGTGTGTACCCTATTTATGTGGTTGTTATAGACTCAATGTGAATGATCGTCTAAATACCTCTACTAATCCAATACTTATTGTTATTTTTTTTCTCTTCTAAAAAAAAGAGATATAATAGAATTAGAAAATAGTATGTTGCCAAGACTCTCAATATATACTTATTATAGATAAATAAATGTATTTATATTTATATTTAATTAATAAGTCTAAAAATGTACTATATTTAAGCAAACTTCAAGTGAAGATACTTAAAATTTACCCTCGTAGTAAAATCTTATCTATATTTTGGTACAAGTGGAGATGAGTCAGCATCGCATGCCCCACGACTCAAATATGTACCTCATTCCTCGTTTCAAGAGCTTTTGCAATAACGCGTATCTTGCTGTCATTTTACTTGCTACCAGCTCATGCATGCCTCATGTCTCATTATTTTATCCATCCCATTCTCATTTTCACATTCTTCTTTCCTTTTCACCCTTTTTCACTAATCAATAATCATGTCAAACTTTGTTAATTACTCGCTCCGTTCATTTTTAATTGTTATTTTTGAAAAAAAAATTATTTCTATTTAACTCTCACTTTTAAAGTTCAATGCAACATTAAATGTTGTTTTACCAATATTACCCTTAGATATTTATTGCGGAGAAAGAAACATATGAAATGAAATATTAAATTAATAAGGCTATTATAGTAAAAGTAAAAACAATTGTATCAAAAGTAGTAACACTTATTGATTGTCTTGGTTTGTGTAAAATGTCAAAAAGTGACAATTAAAAAGGAACGAAGGTAGTAATTTATAATTACTTGAAAGCTTAAATATGTCTTTCGTCCCTGCAAATATAGGTCATTTGAATTTTCGTCCATGAAGTTACTAATCCTTGCAATCTGCCCCCTACAAATATTAATCATTTGACTTTTGGTTCTAATTAAGTTTTTTTTGCTGAGGTGGGCTGTCATTAGCGATGTGGTGTCCATGTGCCAAGTGATGATTGGGCGAGGTGGTTTGCTTAAATAGGTCTTTCATCCTTGCAAATATAGGTCATTTGAATTTCGTCCCTGAAGTTCCTAATCAGATGTAATTAGGACCAAACGTCAAATGATTAATATTTGCAGGGACATATTGAAAGGATTAGTAATTTCAGGGACGAAAATTCAAATGATCTGATCTATATTTACAGGGACGAAAGACCTATTTAAGTTTTACTTGAATGACAATGTTAAAAAAAAAAAGATTTTATTTAGAGATTTAAAAAAATATGAATTTTTTATTTTTACTATCCATAAAAATCATTTAAAAAAAGATTAACTAGTTCATGTGTTATTTATCTCCTTGTTTTTGAAATAAAAAAGAATGGATTTTGAAAAAAGGTAACATTAATAGCTTTCATTTTAAAGTCAAAAATATTTTTTTGATTAAATATTTTTTTTTTTAAATTCTAAAAAAAAAATAGAGAAATACTAACAAGTGTCTTTTTTCTTTTTTAAGAAACTAAAATAAAATTTTATTACCAACTAAGTTTACTTCTCCCACACAAGGAATACAAGAGAGAAGCAAAGAGAAAAGTAAATTACATCAAATACCGGTTAAAACACCAAAAACAAAGCTAAGAAAAAGTTATAATTACAAGTATGGAAGAGGATTGAGCCAACACATGTTGTAACCAGAAGCAAAGTTGATGTGTTTCGCCTTTAGTCATCCTATAAGAATGCGCCTTAACTTTGTCAAGCAGGCGGTGAATGAAATCCTCTCTATTAGGAAGATTCTGGCATTTCATTCTTTCCAACTAATCTAAATAGTAGAAAACCAGATTAAATGGAAAAAACTCGTTTGGATTTCGAGAATCCTCCCAAGACACAAAATTGTATAAGATGTTATGAGATATTGTAAGGAGGTACATGACTAAGTCTAACCAGTCATAATAGTGATCCATGATGGACATTGTTGAAATGAAGAAAAAGATGAGTCGCATCCTCCAGATTGCTGCAATTTCCTAAACAAGATTTAGCAGTTGCCGGAATCACCACCCTCTTGCTTAAATTGTCTTTTGTTAGAAGACACTTTCGAAGAAGACATCACACAAAAATGTTAACTTTCAAAGGAGAACCACAAGGCCAGAAAATCATTATTATCATTTGTAGTCTGTTGTTGGTTTGTTGATAAATTGTAAGCACCATTGACTGTATATTTTTTTTAAGTATGTAAACTCCACAGCCACCTATTATTTACATCATCCTGCAAAACAATATAGAATTCAATAGATCACTAAACTCCCTCCGTTGATCCTCCTCTCAAGCTCATAACTTCCTACGCTAATTGTCTTGCTAAGAAGTTTAAAGTAGAAATTTTATCCTGAAATATGTGTATTCAACATATTGAAACATTAAAAATCAACTTTTTTTTATATGAAAATTATCCACTTGTTTTCATTTTTTTTTAAAACTTAACAAGTGCACTTAGAGGCCGGCCTTTTAAATTTAGATGCCCTGGGCGAATCAAAAGAGTAGTGCCTCTATAAAAAAAATCACAAAAAATTATAAGAATAAGAGAAATGAATGAAAAGACTATCATACATTTCATTTAGTGGAAATGAATCTTTAGTGACTATGAAACATATATCAATAAAAAAAAATAATAATTTTGTAGAAATAAATAAAACAATGAATCTTTAATATTCATTTAGTGAAAATAAAAAGCATACTAACAAGTCCACAATCATAGCTCAAATGGTAAAAAAAATATGGAAATTATTTGGCCGAACAATGTGATTAGGGTTTGAACATCGGCTCCTCTATTTTTTTCTTTTTTTTCTTGGTAGATAGACGAAATGGTAAAGCCATTATAAATTCACACACACAAGTGGAGGTACCGGGGTTCGAACCCCGGTCATGACATCCGGCCTAACAATTTCGGCATTTTACCAGTTGAGCTAGGACTTCTGGATCGACTCCTCTATTTATATTTGTGAGTATAACCTCTAAAAAAAATGTATACACGCACGACACGCATGCTTTTGGCAGACAAAGGATATATATTTCTAAACCGATTAATAAATTTAAAAGGAGGCTGGTGGAAGAAGGACTACAAGCACGTTGATGAATTTGACCAAAATTAGAAAATTATTTAAACAAGATAAGGTAGATATATATATATATATATATATATATTTTTTTTGAAGGAAAGATAAGGTAGATATATAGGAGGGACAAAACTTGTACATATATATTGAATAAAATAATGGTGTATAGTCTTAAATGGTAGTAATATTTATCCTCTAGGAACGAGGATGGTTCATTTTATACGAGTTATATGGTAGACCATATTTCAAAACTATTAGATTAAACAAATTTCCAAGATCTTATCATGGATTGTCGGTTGGGTTGAAAATAAGCTTGATGAAGTTAAAGCTTTAGATAAATAATAAGTTTGGCCAGTTTGAGAAATTCAAGCCTAAGTGAAGGTGACAATCCTAGTAACATGTTTATAGTTTTAGGGATTCTATGTTAATACTCAACAATGTACTATATAGTGTGACACATTGGGTTTGTTTAAATAGATCCTCACAATTCACATATGTTTTTAAGTAATCACGTATATTTTTAAGTCGCATATGTTATTTCAATGGGTGCACTCATTTGTATTTTCAGGGTGTTAGAGTGTCGAACTTAAATTACCGAAGTTGCTGTGTAAGGTAATCGACACAATGGATGCGTTCTTAAAGAACTCAAAACGAGTCCTATAAATTATCTCTTTTTCTTTATAATACTTTCTTCTTTCACTAATTTTTTTTAAATAACTTAGTTTTTAATCCTAAATATATGCTAAAAACCTTTTAAGGTTCCTATATAAAAAAAACTTCGTTCTCGTTATAGAGTTGGTCTTGGTATTTTCTCTCTCTCTTTCTCTTTCTGATAGAATATTAATGTTGTTATCTTCAAGGGCCATTTGACCCTATAGTATATCATGAGGAGCATATACTAGGAGTCCTTTCTTCTCTTAACTTGATTTTATATTTAAAAAATTAAGAAGGATAATAGTTTAAGGGTTTCCTTCAAAACAAAAACAAATAAAGTTAAGGGTTTGGTAGGTAGACGTTGATCTGCGAAAAAATATTTATTTTTCTCTAATCAATTGGAAAGAGCAACACGTTTTTTTGTGGAAATAAATACCTATATCAATATCAGAAGGGGTTGTTGAAAAGCATAGAACAATATATGGCTGTTGTGTTTGTTCAACAATAAGAAATTAGGAATTCTAACTATAAAAATCAATAGGATCGAATTTTTTAGTCGGTCATGGTAGGTCATGAAACTAACATATGGTCCCTAACAAAAATTAAACAACATACGGAACTACAATACATTTACTTATTTTGAAAGAAATTTATTTATATTTTTTTTGGACTAAATTACATTTTCGATCCCTTAACTATTTAGATAGTATTGATTTGGTCCTTTAATTAAAATTCGATTTATTGTGGTCCTTTAACTTCTCTTCGATACACATTTTGGTCATTTCCGTTAGTTTTAATTCAAAAACGTTTGAGTTTCTTCATCTTTTTCTCCTCTTTTTCATCTTCATATCATCTCCATCAACCTTCAACAACAAGAATCCCAGAAAAATTCCAGAAGAAAATGAAGAAAGCCTAACGTTTTTGAATTAAAACTAACGGAAAGGACCAAAATGTGTAACAGAGAGAAGGTAAGGGACCAAAATAAATTAAATTTTAAAAAAGGGACCAAAGCGATACTACCTAAATAGTTAAGAGACCAAAAATGCAATTTAACCAATTTTTTTGGATTAAATATGTTTTTAGTTCATACAAAATCATGAGTTATTAGGTTTAGTTTCTATAAACTTTTAATGATAATTTTAGTTCTCTATAACAAAATCATGAAACTTTTAATGGTAATTTTGTTGGCAGAGTACGCCATCTTATAGAAGATTGGCAAATCGAAAATACTCCACGAAGTATGAACAACCAACAACAAGTAACACACAATGATGCCACTTGGTTGCAGCAATTGGAGGCAAGTGACAACAATATGACAGAACCAAGTGCAATATTTGAAGGTGAGAAAAACACAAGAAGAGGGGGTTGAATTGTGTTTTCTTTTTCTCTCAATAAATACTTCTTCTGATAGTACTTCAGAAGCAGTTTGGAAATGCTTCTGATGTAATGATCAGAATCAGATATGCAGCGGAAAAGATCAAAGCAGAGAAAAGAAGAATAAGACACAAGCAGTTATCCTGGTTCCTTCCACAACACGGAAGTAGTCCAGTCCCCCTTGCACTTCCAAGGAGATTTCACTATAATCACAAAGATTACAAATGCTCAATACTCTCTAAGTATGAGACTTCTCAAAATGCTCAAGCACACAGGCAAGAGTCTTCCAATGCTCAAGCACTAAGCAAGAGTCTTCTGATCAAACAAAAATACAATGAAATAAGTTTGACTTGAACACTTGATATACAATCAGTGGTGTTCACAATACAATACGATACAGACTCTAGACTTTTGAATTTCTAAGATATATCAAATCAGTGCAGAAATTCAGTGTGCTTTGTAGAATCAAATTAACAGAGTTTTGGCGCTTTTTTAACTTGTATATCTCTATCTTCATTCTTAAAGTCTTCACTCCTTTATATAGAGGCGTGAAAGAGACGTTGAGATGATTAGCACGTCTAAGGAGTCGTTGAGTTCCTTTGATCATCCACCAGTAATCCTTTGTCTGATTTGGATGTAGTCCTTTGAAGAATTAGCTTCAAATTCATTTCCATCTTGAAGGAACATTTCTGCAGGCATGGCTGTTTTTCTTGTCTTGTAGCGTGGACAAAAACAGAGTAGTGGAGGTAGTGGTTGTACACTTGTACTTTGTCAACTCTGTTAACGAAGGACAAGTACTTAGTTTTCTCCAAATGACCGTTGATGTCTCCCTTTCAATTCTTCGTTCTTCTTAGACAAGGTTGAAATGTTAAACAGCTACTTTGAATCTTCAGTTTAAACTTATGGATCAATTGTAGCTTCTGGTGATGATTTCGCTTCTGATGAAAACCTTGCTTCTGATGAGCTTCTGCTTCTGATGACGTCATTACTTCAGAGGCACTTCAGCTTCAGAAGCACTTTAGCTTCAGACGCAGTTTTCTTCAGATGCTTCGAATTCCTTTGCTCTCCATTGTTCTTCCAAGACCTATTGAAATTACTTGACTTGCTTTTGGTCCTGTACACTTGAACAATTATTAGCAATAACCAATTGACAATTTTTAATACCTTGTTATCATCAAAACTCATTAAGGTTCATTGTGAAACACATTTTGTTCCAACAATATTGACGCCTCTTTTTCGAATGAGTTGAAGTGTACATGTATTGGCATGTGTTTGCCCGATGATGAGGGAACTTTTGTCGTAACAAAGACTACGAGTTTTTCTCCTTTATGCCCCATCAACGTGGAGGAAGCTTTGAGTTTGTTTCACGCCTTACAATGGCTAAAAGACATGCAGATGGATGATGTTGATTTTATGGGTTCAAAAACAACCAATGGTGCTTTTCATTCTAACCGGAATGACATTTTAGAATTCAGTCGCATTATTATAATTTTCAAACGTCTCTTTACTACTGAGTTTACAAACTCTCGAGTTGAATTTAACATGATGACAAATAAATGAGATAGTTATATCTTTACAAGATAAACCACATTATCAATTAGCCCCAACTTTTTTTTTTGATCCAGTAGCATAATGGCTAGAGCTCACTCAATTTAATCGTGGAGAAGTGGGGTATCCGTTCGAACCGCGGCCCCTGCATATAATATGCAATATATCTACCAACTGAGCTAAGCTTACGGGGATTTAGCCCCAACATTTACTTCGATATTCTCATGCTAGTATTAATTAAAATATATAAGTCCTCGTGAGCTTACCTCGGTTGGCAGGGACAGTGCATAAAATATGCAAGGTCCAGGGTTCGAACACCGACTACAAATTTTTTTTAAAACCATAAGCACATTTCCTAAAAAAAAAAAAAGTACTGTATCATCCATTGAGGATTTTTTTTTTTTTTTTGGTACTAACCAATAATGATATTTTCAACTTGTATTTTTCTCTCTCTCTCATTTTCACGATAAACTTTTCTTTCTAGATAAATTGTAAGATTGAAATAAAATATTCAACCACACTAATGATAAGGATGTGGATAAAGGGCAGGCCACTTTGACGCAGTTTTTTTTTTTTTTAATTCATGTAAAACACACGCACACAACCAATAAATTAAAATATTTTTAAAAGGAAACAATATATGTTTTTACAAAAATAAGAAACGAATAAATAAAACTCATAAAAGAATCAACCATGAAAGAGAATAAAATTAATGTAAATCAAACGTACACGGACAATAAATCAAAATATTCGCATCACCTACGTAATAACCGGAACCACTAAACCAAATAAATTATAACATTCTAAAAATAGTAACAGTATATATTTTTTTGTCGACAGTAAATGGAAACCATATAGAAGAAATTAAATAATCAAATCAAATAGTAAAACTAACATCATAAGCCATGAAAGTTAGGTTCATTTGGAAAGAAAGGAATTGGTTGATGGTGAATTCAACTCACTTAAACTTTTACATAACACACTAACATCAATATAAAAAAAAGTCTGTAAATATATTTTAGTCATTAGTCAAAAGAACAATGGTACGTTGACGTCGGGGTTCAAACCTCGAACTTTTTATCTTTTTACATTTAAAATCAATGATCTAATTACTATACTATTTGACCAAAAATGATAAACTCATTTGTGATGACGTGATGGTGTTTGATATATAGTCTTGGAGATCCTTTCGAGATGTCTCATATTTCGTTTTTTTAATTAATTTTCAATTCTATTCAAATATATATATAAACAATTATTTACCTTTGAATAGAAGGCAAGCGGCAAAATGTCGAAATTGCTAGGTCGGATGTCATGATCGGGGTTCGAACCCCAGTACCTCCACTTGTGTGTTTGAATTTATAATGGCTTTACCATTTCGACTATCTACAAAATAAAAAGGCAAGCGGACAATAAGCTGCGTCGCCAAATTTTTTTTTATGACGAAACTAATTTTCATAAACACAACATTCATGGATCTAAAAGATATGAAATTGCTATGCTTGATCTTTTAACTCTATTCGACTTCAATTTTGTTGTTCTAATTCATGCAAAGTTGACTAGTCAATCGATTTTATTTTTTTTAAAAACCATTAACAAAAATTGTAAAACCAGCAAAACTAAACCATGGTTAGAAAAAGAAACCATGGTAAATAAATAATTGTTAATTTAGAAAAAGTATGAAAGTTTTATCCAATCCAATCCAAATAATTAATATTATATGATTTAATTTAAAACTATATCCATTCTCCATAAGAGTGGCTTATTCTACATTGACCCTCAAAAATATATATATATAAATATATAAAAAACGAAAAATCTTGCAGTTGCCGTTCTCATTTTGTTCTTTTCAATCTCTCCGTAACTCAAATCTCTCTCTCTCTCTCTCTAAAACTTTCTCTCTCTTCACTACGCGTTTCACCTCACCGGAATCTCGCCGTCGCCGTTACCTTCGCCGGTAAGTTCAAACTCATACCTCTCTTCACTCACCACTTTTCACTGCTGAAGATTTTTCGTTTCTGATCCGTTTTTTGAATTCAATTGTTGTTGTTACTCATTTTCTAAACTTATTTGGCGTTTTTTCTTTGATTTTGTTATCAAATATTATTGATCGTTTCGTTTTTGCGTCGTTTTTCTGTGAGTACTAGTTGTGTTGTGTGAGTTTTGTTTCCAAATTGTTAAACGATATCGTCGTTTACTATATCAGTTTCGTAATGTCAATAATAGCTTCAATTTGTGTATTATGTACATTAATATGAATATTCAAGTCTTATTATGTTTAATTTGTCTGATTTTTTAATCGTGTTTGGATCTAACAGTTCCAAACCCAATAATTTTATTTACTATATTTTTTGATTAATTTTATTTATTTTGTTATAAGATTATTTTTGTACTGTTTTTGATGATTCCCATAAGTTTACACTTTGTGGGAAAAAAAAAATTGTGGAAATTATTAATTATTTTGGGTTGGGAAATAATAGGTTAAGATAATTGAAATTGGGAAAATTATAATTTGATTTTTGTTTAGATAAGTTTTTGTTGGGGTTGATTTGATGGGTTTTTTTCAGAAGAAAAAGGTGGTAGGGTATAATTCATAAATGTACTTGGATTGAAATTTTTGGACCATTATGTGTTTTTTTTGGATGTGGTGATTATATCATATTTGTTTGTATTTGAATAAAGGGTTTCTTTTTCTGTGGTTTTGTACATGTTATTATAAATTTGGAAAATGATGGCACATGAATTTGGATCTTGAAAGATTTTTTACATCCTTCTTGCTGGGAATTATACTTGCTTTGCTGTTTGACAACTGTTATGTGTTGGAATTAGAATCTGTCTGTAATAGTAGTTTAGAGTAAATCACATTATCTATCATGTTCAAAGTGAATGCATTAGTTGGTTTGTGTTTTCGGATAAACAATTTAGATCGAAGCAAAATGTCGTGAACAAGATTACCATTTCCCTGCATACATGGTCCACCACTAGTAAGATGTAAATTTTTTTGTGAATTTTGAATTTTTGTTTTCATGTTTAGTGTTAATATTAAATAGGTCTTCCTTTTACATGATATTCACATGATATTCATTTGGTATTGTGTTTTACTTTTTACCAAAAAATGATACAAAGTGTTGCTGTAAGTGTTTTACATTTCATGTGTAGTGTTTTACTTTCTACCAAAATGATACAAAGTGTTGCTGTAAGTGTTTTACTTTTTACATGATTTGTCTTCATCTAGTTGAAAAAATTATATCATTGACACGTATATGATTAAGTGTTGTTAGTGGTTCACTTTTTGGTTTTCTTTTTTGCCTTATTTTTGCTGATTCCAAGTAAAGTTACTTTGTTTAATTTTGGAAGCCTATAAAGAAATAAATGCTTGATAATTGTTTGTACAATGTGCACCAATTTTGTCTAGTTGTCAGCAATGATAATGAGCACAGTTAATGTTATCTAAATTCTTTCTCGAGATAAATCCACGCGTCTTAAGAGTTAGTATTCCTAGTTGACCTGTCGTCACTTATCCATATCATGCATCTTTCATCTATCATCACATCCTGGTGCTATTTGTTCGACAGTTCTCCATCTGAATTGCGTTGTTTATTATATTTGCACTGATAACATTTTGGTAATTAGTTTGATTAGCCAACAATATGAGAACCAAGCTAGTGAATATACCTGAAATGAATGAGTTATCACAAGGTTTATATAAAGCATATCCATGCATGTATTTGTTGATACCATATAAGATGTAGTATGTTAAATTTTTACGTGGAGTCCCATGATATATTATTCGTAGGATGCTTGTTGTAAATGTTGTGTTAATCTGTTTATTTATTTGTATGAATTGATAGAAAGAAGATTGTTGAAGAAGCAACGTTGACAAGTCATGACATCAAGATCGTATGCTAATCTTTTAGACTTAGCTGGTGGAGACTTGCTTGATATTCCTCACACCCCAAGAAGTCTTCCAAGGGTTATGACTGTTCCTGGGATTATTTCTGACCTTGACGGTGAATCAGATGTTAGCTCTTCTGGATGTCGGGAGCGGAAAATCATTGTGGCAAACATGTTGCCGCTGCAGGCTAAAAGAGATATTGATACTGCTAAATGGTGTTTCAGTTGGGATGAGGATTCAATTCTATTACAATTAAAAGATGGGTTTTCTTCTGATACTGAGGTAATCTATGTGGGTTCCCTCAAGGTTGAGATAGATGCTAGTGAGCAGGATGAAATTGCTCAGAGATTATTGGATGACTTTAATTGCGTGGCCACCTTTCTACCCCATGACCTGCAGAAAAAGTTCTATCTTGGTTTTTGTAAGCAGCAGCTCTGGCCTCTCTTCCATTATATGCTACCCATATGCTCAGATCATGGTGATCGCTTTGACCGAGTGCTTTGGCAGGCTTATGTTTCTGCAAACAAAATATTTGCAGACAAAGTCATGGAAGTGATTGATCCCGATGATGATTTTGTTTGGGTTCATGACTACCACTTGATGATTTTGCCTACTTTCTTAAGGAAACGATTTCATCGAGTTAAACTTGGGTTTTTTCTTCACAGTCCTTTCCCGTCATCTGAAATTTACCGGACTTTGCCAGTAAGGGATGAAATTCTCAAAGGATTGTTGAATTCGGATTTAATTGGTTTTCATACATTCGATTACGCACGTCACTTTCTTTCTTGCTGCAGTAGAATGCTAGGTCTGGACTATGAATCTAAGCGCGGACATATAGGACTTGATTACTTTGGCCGCACTATATTTATCAAAATTTTGCCGGTAGGAATTCACATGGGTAGGCTTGATTCTGTATTAAATCTTCCTTCTACATCCTCTAAGCTAAAAGAGATTCAGGAAGAGTTTAAGGATAAGAAAGTTATTCTTGGTGTGGACGACATGGATATTTTTAAGGGTATCAATCTGAAATTTCTAGCTGTGGAACAGCTGCTACAGCAGAACCCAAATTTGCAGGGTGAAGTTGTCCTAGTTCAAATTATAAATCCTGCGAGGGGTTCAGGGAAGGATGTTCAGGAAGCAAAGAAAGAAGCATATTTAATTGCCAAGAGGATCAATGACATTTATGGTTCAAAACATTATCAGCCAGTCATTATCATTGACCGCTCTGTTCCTCGTTTCGAGAAGAGTGCTTATTATGCTCTAGCAGACTGTTGCATTGTCAATGCTGTAAGGGATGGAATGAACCTAGTCCCATACAAATATATTGTCTGCAGACAGGGAACTGCAAAGCTGGATGAAGCTGTGGGCAGGCAAAGTGATTCTCCTCGCACAAGCATGCTTGTTGTGTCTGAGTTCATTGGTTGCTCACCTTCTCTGAGTGGGGCCATCAGGGTCAATCCCTGGGATATAGATGCAGTTGCCGATGCTATGAATTTAGCCCTCAATATGGGGGTTTCCGAGAAGAAGTTGCGCCATGAGAAACACTATCGATATGTTAGTACTCATGATGTGGCATATTGGGCACGCAGTTTTATGCAGGATTTGGAGAGAGCCTGCAAAGATCATTACACTAAAAGGTGCTGGGGAATTGGTCTGGGCTTGGGGTTCAGAGTTATTTCACTTTCTCATGGTTTTAGGAAGCTGTCCATTGACCATATTGTATCAGCATACAAAAGAACGAGTAGAAGGGCCATCTTTCTTGATTATGATGGCACTCTTGTACCACAATCTTATATTAATAAAACCCCCAGCCCTGAAGTCGTATCTGTGCTTAATTCTCTGTGTAATGATACCAAAAATATTGTGTTCATTGTTAGTGGAAGGGCAAGAGATTCTCTGAATGAATGGTTTACATCATGCAAACTGCTGGGACTTGCAGCTGAACATGGTTACTTTTTAAGGTATGTCTCCTTTGTTTCTTCCTCCTCTCCCCACCAAAAGAAAATAGAAAAAAATATAATACTAATATATTTTTTATTTGCAGGTGGAATAGCGACTCTGAATGGGAAACAAGTCATTTGTTTGCGGATCTTGATTGGAAACAGGTGGTGCTGCCGGTCATGCAGTCGTATACAGAAGCAACTGATGGATCTAATATTGAAGTCAAGGAAAGTGCTTTGGTGTGGCATCATCAAGATGCAGACCCTGATTTTGGCTCCTGCCAAGCCAAAGAATTGCTGGACCACTTGGAAAGTGTTCTTGCTAATGAACCAGCAATTGTTAAAAGAGGCCAACATATTGTTGAAGTTAAGCCACAGGTAGAGTTTTTCAAATTCCTTCACTGCATCTTCCTCTATATATGTTAAGTGAAACTCGTAAGCTTGAATTGTTTTAATTGATGCCATGAATTTTCTCTTTACAGGGAGTAACCAAAGGTTTGGTAGCTGAGAAGGTTCTCTTGAATATGGTTAATGCCGGTAATCCACCAGATTTCGTGATGTGCATTGGAGATGATAGGTCTGATGAAGACATGTTTGAAAGCATTTTGAGTACAGTCTCGTGCCCATCGTTACCATCAGCTCCCGAGATTTTTGCTTGCACTGTAGGTAGGAAGCCCAGCAAGGCAAAATATTTTCTTGATGACACCACCGATGTTGTAAAGTTGCTTGACGGCCTTGCTACCTCGACAAATCAAAAGCCCAAACATCTTGCCCAATTCCAGGTTTCTTTTGAGAGCACAGTTTCTTAGGCAGGCCAATACAGCATTGTTGGTTTGTTATGCGAGGGTTCTGATCCTGTGAATCAGAAATTTTTGGGCATTAATCTTTAACCTGACGAATAGTGCGACTTTGCTGGTGTGGATCAGATTCTTTCTGGGCTCCTGAATCGGTTTGCATGGCATCAGTATGGTTGACGTGTGGTTCGTGGATGAACTGACAGTTTTTTCTTGTACATGGTAACATCAATTGTTATATTTACTGGTGATTCATTGAGCATTGGTTTTGCTTTAAATTTATCGACCTGATTGATTGTTGCTTGTACTGAAAGAGCAGCACCGAAATTTCAAACATGTATAGTTACAGTATTTGGTTACATACATAATTCAATTATGGTTTGAAATCTCTTTAACTTGTGGTAATCCATGATGAGAAAAGTAATTATTTCTGGGCGTTTGAAGTTCTACTAGGGAAGTAACGTAATTCCTAACAAGCTATTGTCTAGGTATTTCCAAATAGTATATCTTGCTGCATAAGATCATATGCAATTGAATTGAGATAGAATTGTTTGACTCATTTTTAGTTTTCATTCCATACACCTTTACATTTAAGAACTTCAACATTACATCTGGGAAAAAATCAAATGAGTCTGACATATTTTTCCATATCGTTATAGTTTATTTTTGTTTCAATCTGTACTTTATAAATATTTCAATTTTAATTTTAATTTTGTAACAGCGTAAAATAAAATATAGCAACAAATATAATCAAATTTCGTGGACCACCAATCTCTTTGATAAAAACAAGTTTTTTTTAGATGTTTAATTAATGAGTTTTGGTAGAAGACACCTTTTAATTAATGGGTTTTGATAAAAACTGCAGAAGTTTTCACAGGAAAAAGTCCACGACCTTAAACCCCAATTATTAAGGCCTTAAAAATGGGTGGTTTAAAGGTCAAAACATTTCATCTCACTTTGTAGGTTAGTGTTTTTGTAGAATGTGATTGTAGTAAAATATTGTAGTCGTTGATCACGTAAGATGTGAATGTGAATGTAGTTCTAGTTTAAAATTAGTGAAATGTGGTATTGAAATACTAGTTAGGAATGTGAATATTATTTTTACGTTCTACATAATTGATGAAATGCTTCAATGAATATTTAATTTGTCTTTTCATGTTGATTGCTCTAGATATTGTTGACGAAGTTGGTAGTAGGACGAGACTTGGTAGAGTGACCTTGCTCTATATATACAAAATCCTTCGATTGAAAGTTATGAAGTGAATGAAACCTCCATATGCTTGAAAACAGAGCCAAACATTATTAGGAAAAAAGCACTTCCAATATTTTTCTTCACTCAAAATTGCTTGAAAACAGAGCTAAACATAATGGTCAATGTTCCAATCCATATGCAAATTATCTCTCAACATGTATAATTGAAAGAATGCATATGCATTGAAAAGAGAATCACATATAATATCAAACCAAACATTACAAGTGTCCAATTTTTTTTTTAAGGATATACCGCAAATATTAAATCCCGTGTACTTTTTTTTGAAGAAAAATCCCATGCACTTAGAAGTCATGATCAAGATATCATTTCATCGTTATGCAAGATTAGGGAATCACAAAGGAGAAAAATAGGGGCGGTGTGAAAAGGCACCTTTTTTATCCAAAAATTTAACTGATCATTTCTTTTTCCATCAAATCAAATAATTCAGTGATGATTAGAAATTCACGTTTTAGGAGATAAATTGGGAAGTCTATGGTCTAACTCCAGCCTCTACTTATATTATAAACGTCTCTATCAATCAATTGAACTAACTTCATAACATTTAAATGACTACTTTAATTGCGTGTTTGATAAAGAGTGGTAAATAAAATATGGTTAATTATTTCAATTCGAGAAGGAATAAGTCTCCATCAAGGGAAAAGACTTAAAATTTTATTTATGAATTGTTTCTTATTTTCTTCAATCAAGTTTTACAACTTTAAATAGAACACACAAATAACTTCTTATACTTACCTTTCTATAATTTAGGATAGGTCACTTTCTCAACCCCTTGCTCACAACATAAAATATACTAACTTCCTGTTACACAGAAATACATAATCAATAGTTATATTACATATAAAAATACATATTTAATAATTATATTTGACATGCATATCATTATTCCATCCATCCACAACAACCTTGTCATCAAGGTTCTGTAACGACATTGTGGGTGCTAATGGAAGCATCTCAAACTCAGGCCGTGAAAAACAAACCAAACTTCGAGCGAAAAAATTGACTATCGCCACTTTCATTGCATGCACGTTGAACGTTCTTAAGTCATCACTATGAAAAGGGAGGTACTATCTAGCGACATGTGGTCAGAAACTGAAAGAATTGAATGTGGTATCATCGACCATATCTTTGATGAAATATTTTTCTATTTGAACAAAGAGAATCAATTTTCAATGTAATGACCCTTATTCTAAATTGATTCTTTAGAATTTGGAATAGTCACAATAGGAGACATACAGTTAGACGAATGTCACAACACAGTCACACTAACTTGATTCTTTTCTTGTACTTATTTTGAACGAATTTGATCTCTTGGCTGTTCATATAGCTCAAGAGTCGTGTATAAAGAGCTTTACACCCAATGTCCAGTGATAAATTCATGGCACTTTTGTTTTCATCAAACAAGCACTTAGTTAGATGCAGAGAACATAGGAAAAAAATGAAGTAAGTAATGGAAATTAGGGAAATAAAAAGCAATTTCCCTTTGGTTTCCACTCTTTCATTTTATTTATTTTTTAGCATTTTGCTTGTTTTCATTCGTTTATTTCATTATTGATACTTTTTAATTTCTTTTAGGCTTTGTTTGGTTGGTGAATGAAAGTTAAAGGAAAGAAAGAGAAAGGAAAGATTGTGTAAGGAATGAAAGAGAGTAGAAAGTGAGATGATTGTTATGGTTGTTTGGTAAAAGAGAAAGTAGAATAGAAAGTAAAAGGAAAGAAAGATATATCTTTATTAATTGACATAAATACCCTTGTATATTAATAAAATATTAATATATGCAATATATATTATACAAACATGCCCAAAATAAGAGAAGGGAAAGATGAATATGTGTATGTGTATTGTTGTCACGACATTATATATTATTTTTTGTGGACATTATATATTGTTTATTTCATAAAATAGCATGCATTACATATTGTTAATATTATATTATTAAATAAGGTTATTTTTATCTTTTTAAGCAAAATCATGGTCTCACTCTTATTTTCATTCAATCTAGTGAGAAAAGATTTTTTGTGTGGGTCCCACTTAAAACTTTCTTTCCTTACTTATTTGTAGGGTTTTCAAACAATGGAAAGAAGATCTTTCCACAATCTTTCTTTCCCTCTTCTAATCTTTCCACTAAACCAAACACACCCTTAGGTACACCTTATGCTTCAAATAGAGGTTTATCAACTTGTTAGAAAAGAAGAAAGGTTTATCAATATATTTTGTTTTTGGCTTCATAAAGAAGAAAAAAAAGAGCTAATATACGTGGCATGATACCATTCTACAGCTCTCACCTGCCAATAAAAGAGTGTCAGCTCAAACAATTTTTTATTTTTTTTATTTTTTTATTTTATAGAAATTGAAACGTTCCCCTCCCTAAGTCTCTCTCTTCCTTCTCCCTTTTTCCTTTCTCCTTTCTCCCTCCGCCGTTCTCCCTTTTCGAACACGTCCACCAGCCAACCCACCCTCCGCTGTCTTACGCCGTCCTCACCCCAAAGCTCACCATCACCGCCACCAACCCCCACTTCTTTTCCGGTGACGGTTATGTAAACGACTATCTCCTGTCCTTTCCTTTCAGAATTGGTATCTCCGCCGTCGCCGTCTTCATCTCCGTCAACTTTGTTACCTCCGTCCTCACGCCTCTCCGACCACCACACAAAACTCCGTCCATCACCCCCAAAGTCGCACGCCGTCACAAACCTGAGAGATGAGAAAGAGAGAGCATGTGTACGACAGCGATGAGAGAGAGAGAGGCGACAAAGTGATGGATCTGATACGGCGGTGATGGTGGTGAGGTCTGTTGTTGAGAGAGAGAAGGGGAAACAACTTGAGAGAGAAGAGGTGGGTGAAAGAGATGGAAGAGAGAGAGTGAGAGTAAAAAAAATTGTGTTTTTTTTTGTGGGACCCACTTAGACAGATGGCAGTGTGTGATTGAATAATGAAGGATGTGCATAGAGTCGTAGGAAAAAAGGGTGTTCATGGATAATTAGCCGGAAAAAAAATGTTTTTCTATAGAAAAATAATTCCTAGACATCCAATATTCAATCTACCACTAGAGAGAAAGAAATAAAAAGAATAAAATGATAGATGTAATGTAATAGTTTGATAATATGATAAGAAGAGATATAAAAAAGAAAATAAAATGTTGAATAAATGTATGAAAAGAGGTGATCTATATGTATAAGTGATGTTCCTTATATGCAATAATGCAAAGTAAACATTCCTCGTCTACCAAAAAAAAGTACACATTCCTCACTGTTTTCTAGAAAAAGGAAAAGAAATTATTGCTCACTTTTTGTCTATCATCAATTAGAAGGTTTATCATCAAAAAGAAATTGGTACTTACCCTTGAATATCCCTGTTTTCCAAAATAAGCAGTTGAATATACATGTATAATTCACCTAGTGTTATCTTAGAATATAGTTGGATGAAGAATTTTGGAGGAGAAATTATGAAAGTGATTATTTTTCTTTTCTATACTAAGAAACCAGTTAATTTTTTTTTATTTTTTTTTTTTTATGAAAGAGGGCAAAAGTTCAAGAAGAAAACTATAAATCTAAACGAACATTCCGAGGCATGCAAGTGCCGCATCTGTCTTCAAAGAGAATATTTTGAAGTTCCATATATAGGAGGAGTCTCCATTACATGGAAATCAAAAGCGTTTAAAGGTAAACTAAAGTTAGCTAACCAATCTCTATTGCCTTCACGCCAAGTATTAAAAGTGAATTAAGTGTGATTGGAATATTCGAATAATTTATACGAATATTGGTATAATTTCTATACTAAAACATATACTTAGCCCTTCTAAACATTATATCAAAACATATCATTGGATAAGGAGAATGAAGCTCAATATTTTTGCATAAACTTAAGTATTTTTCAGCCCAGTGAAGCTCAAGGATTATTTTGTTGGGGAAAGTGCTCAGCACCTACAAAAATTTAGCTCCACAAAGCATGCAAACAAATAATTTTGTGAATTTTTGTTGTCTTATTCACTGTGGTTCAGTTAGAGATCCTTCTGTTCATTTCAAAGTGCGATTGGAAGTGTGGAAAAAATGATACTAAATACTTTGTGTTGGTTGTTTCACTAATGAATAGAAAATTGGCCTTGTTATTTTGTCTTGCACTGTCCCTTTTTGTTTTCTTCCTTATAAAAATATTTTGACTGAATCTGATATTGAATCCAATGCTATATATATATATATTGCAATAGTGTCATCACGTGGTATGGCATCATTGCCAGCTTGCTCTGATCAGAGTGGTAGCCAACACATTGTCAGCATCATGACCTTCAAAACAACATCAATGTTTCATGGATTATATTATGACTACATGTTTTGTCCTAAGTCCTAAACCAATATATATGTGCATATTAATATTGCATTTATATGATGTCTTATTGTACATTTGCACCTTCCTTTCTTATTTGCAGACAAAGATGCAAGGAATTTTGATGAATGGTAATACATTACATGATGATTCTACAAATTAATCATCATACTAATAATTAATCTTTCCATTTTCCCAAGAGATTTTTTAGCTACTACCACTACTAGTTAAAACTTAAAACAAAGGGGGAAAAAGTTATCAAGACAGTGACACCATGACAATACCTTATTCATTGAAGGTTGGAATTGGACCACAAAACATATTCCATTATGAAAGGTTATATAATTGAAGTGAATGCTTTTAATTCATTTCAATTTGTCAAGAGATTAAGGTGGAGTGGTGGACACTATTTAACATTGGGGCAACCTTTCTATGGTAGGGACTCTTAACTCCCCTGCAGAAAAAATAAACCTCATCATCAAATTTCTTAACACCTTAGTTGACATATTCATTGATGGATTCGTTTTGGTTGAAGATGCGATGCCTTTTTTTTAGAATTCTGAGTGATTGTTATTATATTTATTCTCTATACTTTCTGAATGTTTTAATAAATTGGATTTATCTACTCACTTGAACCCAACTTATTTGTTTGTGACTAGGGGTGTTCAAATCCAAATCGGTCCAAAATAAAACCGTAAATCGATCTCATAAATCGAAAACCGTAAAAAATCGAATATTTTTGGATGTGTTTGGACGTTGTTTTGGAAAAACCGCTATGATCAAATCAGATTTCGGATTGCGTTTTCAAAACCGAACCATAAACCGAAAACCGCAAAAAACCGAATATTTTTGGATGTGTTTGGATGTTGTTTTGGAAAAACCGCTATGATCGGATCAAATTTTGGATTGCGTTTTCAAAACCGAACCGAACCAAACCAAACCGCAAAAGTAAATTTTTATACTTATTTATTATTTTATTAGTATTATATATTGCACTAATATATTGCTTATTGATATTTAATCTTATATATTGCATTAATTTAATCTATATTATTACTACTTCATCTATTTCAAATATAATCGATTATTTTCATTGTGTAATGTTAACTTTTTTAATAAATTTGTGTCATACTTTGTATCAAACCTATTATTTTATTGTGTATGAGTAATATTAATATAATAAAAAAAATTACATGTTACACTTTGGATATCCAAAAACCGATCCAAATTAAACCGCATATATTTGGATCAGATCGATTCGGATTAACCGGATTTTTTTAACATAATAATCCAAACCGAACCGAACCGCACATGATTTTTATTTTAGATCGGTTAATTTTTTACCTCAAAACTAATCTAAACCGGACCGCGAAGAGATTTTAGTTCATCTAAGATATTTTAGTTAATTACATGTTAACTACAAAGGCATTTCATCCAAGAGATTTTAGTTCTCATTGTATACCATTTTTGAAAGAGGTTTTAGGATCCAACAAAGGCATGTGTATATGGTAACTGAAATCTTTGAGTGATGTGATAAATAATAAATATTAATTTTTTTATTTAAATTAGGATTTTAACATGTGGCATGATGTGTCATTAATGAGGCCATGTGGCTTCTTAGTGGCGTCTATGTGGCATGTTTCGTTTATCTGATCAACAAAAATAAACAGCAGAGATTAATTGTGTTAACAGAGAAAAAATGTAGGGATTTTAAAAATATTTAATGAAATGTAGGGACTATTCTTCAAAGGAGCGCAAAATGTAGGGACTAAAAATATATTTAATCCTTAAAAATAATAGGCTTAAATATGTAAATAATCCCCATAAGTTCGCGTGTTTTTGGTTTTCGTCCCTGCATATTTTTTGTTGCGAAACAACCCCTGTAAGTTATAAATGTTTTGGTTTTGGTCTCTGCCGCCATTATTTGTTACAAAAACGTCTATGTGGCAAACAGAGCATAACGTGGCGACGTGTGACATGGAAAACGACGTTGATGTGTCGTTCCATATGCTGAGTCACAAAGTTAGAGGGACCAAAATAAAAAAACCAAACCCAAAAATTTGTCAGAAACTTTATAAAAAAAAAAGCCAAACATTAATAGGTACATGAGTTTTAAAATTAGCAGCGACCCACTTGAGCATTGACAGTGAAATTGAGAGAAGAGAGTGATAGAGATAAAATGGTCGCAAAAACTAAGAGCTAACAAATGGAAATGAAAATAAAAAACCAACCTTTGAAACAGTAATGGAACGATGGTGTCTGTCTAGAAAGAAGTTGTCTTAGAGAGATCTAAGAGAGAGTGATGAATGAATTCAAATTTGTGTAAGTGAGAGAAACGGGGAGCTGAATGAATGAAGATAGTTTTCTATGTTGTTCGATGAAGATGTGTTGAAGATTATGAAGATGAAGAAATGAAGTAAGAAGATGAAGTTTTCTATGAATTTTTGGATTTGGTCCCTCAGCGAATTTTGTTTTTTGATTTTGGTCCCTCTAACTTTGTGACTCAACATACGAAACTACATATCAGCGTCGTTTGTCACGTCACACGTTGGCACGTCATCCTGGGTTTGTCACATAGACGTTTTTGTAACAAATGATGATGACGACAAGGACCAAAACCAAAACATTTATAACTTACAGGAGTTGTTTTGCAAGAAAAAAAGATACAAGGACGAAAACAAAAAACACGCGAACTTACATGGATGATTTACATATATAAGCCAAAATAATAACTTGAAAGTGATGCAAGTAATATTTGTTAGAAGATACGGCCGAAGAGAAAAAAAATCAACTAAAACTTATTGTTTTATGACTTTATTGGGACAAATTTATTTGAGCAAAAATGATAAAAAAAAATTGTTTAAACCCTTCCATTGTTAGGATAAGGGGACCTTGATAATCAATAAATAAAGTATCATTAAAAGTTTTTCATCCATGAATCATACTCATGTTCTTTCAAATCATTTATAACGAAGAAGTTAATTAAACACTTGAGTTCAACCAATTTGTTAACAAAAATGACCATTGTTATAAGATAAATGAATTATTACAAAATGAAATGCTTTAGTAGATGAAACTCATTTGACTATAAAATTAGTGAACTCATATAAGATAACGATTTAATTTTTATGCACGTGAATGTAAATTATACACAATGAATGTAAAGTTATTTTACACATAAATTAGTAATATGTTCTCACATCAATTAATAATTATAAGAACTTATTTATTTTCAAACATATAAATAATGATTTTTTTTTGCTACAAAGCAAAAGTAAACACATAAATAATGACAATACATTATTAATTGACTGATGCATAAATATTAAACTGCATATACCACTAATAATAATAGTAATCAATCCATAGTTCAAGTTGCTAGTTTACTAGCCGGATTCACATGCTAAACATAAAATACAAACAAACACAAATTTATTCTTATTCTAAAAAATAAAAAGTATACTTTTCTTTAGCAAAAAACTAAATTATGAAACAATAAAGTAAACTTTATTTTCACAAGAATTGATATCCACCATTGGATCAACTTATATCCCACTTTTGGGACCTTGATGTAGTCTTTAGAAACACATTGCCCCACTAGTAGTCACTCTCTTGTCATTACTTTTTCCAATATCTCTCTCTCTCTCTCTTAACCTTTCACACTCTTCTCACTCACACACTCAAAAAAAAACTCCACTCCTTTTCCTCTCTTTTCTGCAAAGAACCCAAAAAAGAAAAAAAAACCACATAACATTAAATTAAAAAACACACTATTTCATTTTCTTCTTTCTCAACATGAATTAGGGTTTCATTTTCACATTCATCAATCACCTCCCATTATTACTTTTTACACCTCCACAACTACTTGTTCTTCATTTTCTTCAGCAAAATGAGTAAGCAAATTTTGCTACTAGCTTTCATTCTTCATCTTCTCTTTGGAACATTCTCAGTTTTAGTTTCAGTTTCAGCTGCACCATCAACCACTTCACCTGCAAGTAAGTACTCACTAACCCATTTCTTCTTTTGCTTCCATTTCTTCAAAGTTCTCATCTTTTTCTCATTTCTTTTATCTTCATTTCAGAACTTGTTTCTGGGTTTCTCTCCAATGCTGTTCCTGCTTTTTCTAAATGGGTTTGGTCACTTAAAGCTACCACCAAAACTGGTATGGAATATGGATCTTTGCATGCTCAATTAATCAACCATTTTTTTATTTTATTGAATTTTTGTTTTTGTTGATTTTTGTGTGTTTTTGTTGAAGGGGTTTTGAGCAAATCCATGATGAAATTTGAGAGTGGTTACAATGTGGAAACTGTGTTTGATGGAAGTAAGCTTGGAATTGAGCCTTATGCTGTTGAGGTTTTGCATAATGGGGAGCTTCTTATTCTTGATTCTGCTAATAGTAACCTTTACAGAATCTCTTCATCACTCTCTTTGTGTAAGTTTTCTTCAAATGTGGTTCATATACCTTGTGATCATTGGCCTAATTTACTTCTCTTGTTGTTTTTTAGATTCATAATTTGGAAATAAAAAAATTAATTATTATTACTTTTTGGAGATTAGATACTTGATGGATTATGTTGTGGATGATTGGTGGTTTGGGATGCTTTTATCCGAATTTGGAATGCCGATGAGCTAGTTTTGGGTTTGGTGTGGATAGCTTGTTACCATTTTGATCTCTTCATTGTATCATATTGGCTAGTCACTAGTGCTTATATAGAATTTGGGACATGTTTGGATTGGTTTATTTGAGTTTATCTACTAGCATTAAAATTAATGAGGCTGTTTGGGCGAACTTATATATACAAACTTATGATATGTCTGAAAACATGATAGATTATGAAAACAGCCTTTTGCTTATTTGAAAATAGTTTGACTTTATTTTATCTTGTTATAAAATTAGCTTATTCAGAAGCACTTATATGATAAGTGCTTAATTAAGCTGTTGATCCAAACAGAGCCTTGAGTAACTTAATTTTGAACTTATAACATGCTTAACATTGTTCTTTCACGGAAGTAGAGTCTTTCATTTTAAAAGAAAAAAGAAACAGGGTCTTGCATTTCTTATCATGCAACTTGTATGGTTTTCTTTGCCTTGGGTTGCCGTGGAATTCCCCTTTCATTTTTGTAAACGGAGCTTAATTGCAATTTTTTAGACGATTCATGGCAGGTCAGGGTGAAGTCATTTGTCTAATTGAAGTTCATTACTGTCTGAGATGGTAGCCTACTGCAGCTGTGTAACTCTTGTGGATCATTCCATCAGTTTTGAACAGTTTAAGGGTTTTTTAATTGTTACCATCGTTTTTCTCCTGTTTAATTGACTACAGCTTATATGTGGCATCTTCATCGTGTCTTTTCCACTTTTTCCTAGTTAACTCCTCTATGCATCAAAGATTTGGAACAGTTAATTGAATAAATACACATCCAAGTATTGAAGATTATGTCAAATGATTTCATTTCTTTTTTAGCTGATGATTATGACCCTGTTTTAATAAACAACTAAATTAAGCACCTATAGCATAAACACTTATTATATAAGTGCTTATGTATAAGCTACTTCTATAACAAGATTAAATAAAGTCAAATTATTTTTACAAAAGCTATAAGATTTTTTAATGACCTATCCTAGAGAGGTTACGGAAATAAGCTGAAAACAGCTTACAAACATGTTATGAGTTAAAACGTTCTCAAACAGACTCACAAGTCACAAGTGATATGTTAGTAGACAAGCTCAAATAAGACAACTCTCGATTAAAGAAAAAAGCCAATTCTAACTGAGCCTATGACCTTAATGAAGATGTATCACATCAATGTAATGCATTTTGATATGTGTCAATGGGGCTTCTCTTGTAGTATAATTATTCCGTAACAGTTTATGTCCTTGCATGTGTATACTTCATTCACTTGAAAAATATAACATTCATTGCAATTCTGCAGATAGCAGACCGAAGCTGGTGGCTGGATCAGCTGAAGGATATTCTGGACATGTTGATGGGAGGCTCAGGGAGGCTAGGATGAACCATCCAAAGGGGATAACTGTTGATGACCGAGGAAATATTTATGTTGCAGATACTGCAAATATGGCAATTAGGAAAATTAGTGATTCGGGTATTTTTCTTCATCCTCTCCCTCTCGGTGATATGCTGTTGTTCAATTGTGTCCATGCTTAATACCTAAATGGTTGAATTTTGTGTACTCTTGTAATGGCATTTCTAGATCCCGTAAACTGTTACACTTGTCATTGAATTAAGATATCTTTTTTTCAGGGGTCACAACAATTGCTGGAGGAAAATGGAGCCGTGGAGGGGGCCATGTTGATGGACCAAGTGAAGAAGCTAAATTTTCTGATGACTTTGATGTGGTTTATGTTGGAAGTAGTTGTTCCCTGCTTGTTGTAGACAGAGGAAACCAAGCCATTAGGGAGATCCAACTCCACTTTGATGATTGTGCATATCGATATGGCAGTGATTTCCCTCTTGGTAAAACTGAAATCTTACAAACTTTTGTGTAGAAATTCTGTTGAGTCTTGATTACAAATTTAGATTTATTTCCTTTGTTCGCAGGAATTGCGATGCTTGTTGGGGCTGGTTTCTTTGGTTATATGCTGGCATTGCTGCAGCGTAGGCTCGGTACAATTGTAGAGTCTCAGGATGTGAGTGCTTAGCCTTGTGTTCTTCCTTCTGATGCATTTATATTGAATTTTTATAATACAATTGGTCATAAATGAATGTGATTCTCTGTTGATAAGCTATGTAGCACAGACACTTCAAATTGAAGACGTGCCCGGTGTCCGACATGTATCGATGTTTGACACTTATGTAGCAATTAAAAGACGTACCCGATGTCCGACATGTTTACATTCATTTATTCTATTTTCTCAAGTATTGCGGGTGTTGGCGTGTCAGTGTCGTGTCCGATGCATGTGTCAGTGCTTATCACAGTCACTAAATATCTTATGCTTTTTGCAGGCTCAGGTTCCACTAACAGTAATGCCTTCTGTTTCTCGAAGTACATATCAAAAGCCCTTGAAATCTGTCAGGCCTCCATTGATTCCATCAGAATATGAACCCGAAAAGCAGGAAGAAAGTTTCTTTGGATCTCTTGGGAAGCTTCTTGCGAATGCTGGCTCGTCAATGGTGGAGATAATGGGAGGATTATTTCCTGTTTTCAGAAGAAGACCACAGAGCTACCACCAATTTCAAAGGCAAACACTGATCCAACAATCTCAGAAGCAAGTGAATGATTGGCCAGCACAGGAAAGTTTCGTGATTCCTCGCGAAGATGAACCACCGTCTATCGACACAAGGGCGCCAACCCCTCGAAAAACCTATCCTTTCATGTCGAAAGATGCAGAAAAAATTCAACAGTTGCGGCAAAGTAAAGCATTCTACAGTGGGTGGGATGGAGATCAACATCAGCAACAACAACCACAACCACAACCACAACCACAACAACAACAGCAACAACAGCAGCAGCAGCAACAAAAACATCATTATCGCCATCAGTACCAATCATCGGTCCCTCACACTTTCTATGAGCAGACCAATGAGACAACCAATGAGGTAGTTTTCGGGGCAGTGCAGGAACAGGATGGGAAGAAGGAATCTGTGGTCATCACACCTGTTGAATATGGAGGCTCATTGTACGAACATCGCGATTTTCGGTCTCGAATGAGTTACATGGGTTATAAGTATTGAGTATATATAGTTAGTTAATCTAGAACAAATGAAAGACTCATTCCAGCTTTGATTTGGAGTGAGGAGGATGAAATCAAGTGTAGGTTGTACAATGATTTCTCCTGATGATCATAATATGAATTGTTTATTCAGTTTTGCCAAATATAGATTTCTCTGGCGTGTTGTCAAGAAATTTTGCTTGCTTTTCTGATGATCTTATCAAAGTTAAATGTCCAAAAGTTTCCCAAAAAAAAGACTTTATTACTATGAAGCATGGACACTAACACGCCGACACCGCTAATAATGTGAGAAAAATCACATACTCGGTGTAATTATGTGTCGGTGTCGGACACGACACACATACGACACTAAAACACGTTTAATATGAGAAGTGTTTGTACTTCATAGCTTTATTATTTTATCCTCCATAACTACTATTTTCAATTGTTGAATAACTATTTAATTCTTCAATTGTGTTATGTGAAAAACCATAAGCCACCCATGATTGTCATGAAGACTAGAATATAAAAATAGTTATGAAATATAGGAAGTAAATACAATATCTTATACATGACAATGATAGCAGAAAGTTTTTTATTGGTAAATGAAGCAATTATAAAACGTAGTATGCATTTAGTTTCCTCATGTTCTCTTATGAACAAAAATTTTCAACTATGGATATAGTTAATTTTATATAAATAATTTTTATTCCGTACGTTCACAATCATCAAATATTTTCTGGTTTTTCTCTAAAAATTCATCTGGATCAATATTCGCCATTGCTGGTGTACGAATCAAAGCCTTTGCCATATTGGTATGACATTTTTCACCGGTTTTCACGAGCTTTTTGCAACATTGTTTTGTTATGCTCCCATCACGAGTCAGGTTGTTATACACTTGATCTCCACAATCAGCACCTATTTTTTCCACACACTTGGCTAGAAATTTTTGGTTTTCAGGTTCGGTAACACGATCACACTTTTGAAAAATATGATCACTTTTAGTAAGATAATCATTTCGATCTGCATTTTTAAACCCTGGATCGTTTTCGAGAATAAACACAGTCATTTTGATGTGACAAGAATAACCCACTTGAAGAATTTTATAGCAACAATCTCTAGTAATTATAGTCTTATCATGAGTGAACAATTTGTTAAAAAATTGGGTCCCACACTGTTTTCCCATTTTTACTGCACAATCACGCAAATACTGTTGTTGATTAACGGTGAGTTTAGCTAGTGCTGTAGCAAAAAAGAAAACCACCAAAACAATATAAATGCTAGATCTTGCCATTAGATTTAAAAAAAAAAAAAAAGTGTTATTATATATTTGTTTACTTGTTTGATGAAAATGTTAATCTAATTTGGTTAAATAATGGACAAAATTGAATACTTTTGGGATTTGTTTTGTAACATTAGGCTATATTTATTACCCATACAATGTAAAACATAATAACATTAACAATTATGCTGCAACTCCTATCAGTTTCTCATAATGGTTTTAAAGTTCGACTTTATAGTGATAGAGTTAACATAGAAGTAAAACATTGTTTATATAATAATTTTAGTTAAATATCTTTGTGGTCACCTAATTTATTTTTTATAGTTAGTCTTTTTGTCTCAAGCTAGTCTTATAACTTATAAAAATGATAATTTAATTTTTTAACATATAAAATTGAACTGAAGTTAATCCTTATGTCAGATTACTCATTATGGTCAATTTGTTTTTAACGTAACGACGAGGTGAACCAAACCTACAATAAGCTCTGAGTTTGTCTTCTCCGTCCAAGATGAACCAAACCCACAACACTCCAACAAACCGCCCGACCCCCCCAAAACCAAGATTTCCTTCAGAGATAAACTTTTAGGATCCACCAATGTTATCCCAACACGTGAAAAAGAGGACTTAATTAAAAAGAAACTTGTCCGCATTGAGCTGGAAAATGGCAACCGCCTCCTCCCTAAGGTATTTCTAGAACCTGCGACATTTCAAGAATTGTGCACACCATGGAAAGATGCTTTGGCTGTCAAATTGCTAGGGAAGACCCTCGGATACAACACCATGAAAGACCGGCTACAAAGAATTTGGAAGCTACAAAGCGGCTTTGAAATTATGGATAATGACAATGGCTTCTACATGGTCAAATTTGATCAAGAAGCAGACAAAGAGAAAGTCGTCACCGGCGGTCCCTGGATGATTTTTGATCATTGCTTGGCAGTCACACACTGGTCTTCGGAATTTGCATCACCAGAAGCTAGAGTGGAGCGCACAGTTGTTTGGGTACGTTTTCCTGGCCTAAATTTAGTCTATTATGATGAAAGTTTCTTGTTGGCCATGGCATCAGCAATTGGTCGTCCAATTAAAGTGGACACTAATACTTTAAAAGTGGAAAGAGGAAAATTTGCTCGAGTCTGTGTCGAGATTGATCTTACGGTGCCGGTAGTGGGTAAAATATGGGTCAATGGTCACTGGTACAAAATACAATATGAATGCCTCCATCTAATCTGCACTAATTGTGGATGTTATGGTCATCTGGGAAGAAGTTGCAACCAATCTACCACCAAAAATGACAAAGTCAATCCCCACCACCATCAAACCGCTGTGAACCTCCATCACACCGCCGCCAACCATCAAGAAAACAGCCAGCCTGTTGACCAGCAAGACCCAGTCACCGTCCCTAACCATTCAATTTCACAAAACACAAACGGTCAAGAATTAAATGTCATTAATAGCGAAGGTTCCATTTTTAATGGAGGTGTTATTACCATTGATGAAGGTACCCAGGAGCTACATGGGGATTGGCTCCTTGTCTCAAGGAGAAAAAAAAAGGTTAATGGTGTTTTATCCCCCTGTAATATAGGTCATTTTGGTTTCCCCCCTGTGAAATATTTTTTTTGAAATACCCCCCCTAATAGGTCATAAAAAAACGAAAAAATTCTGAAAAAAAAATAAAGTCGTTTTTTTATGACCTATTAGGGGGGTATTTCAAATTTTTTTTTATAAGGGGGTAAATCAAAAAAAAATATTTTACAGGAGGGAAAACCAAAAATGACATATATTACAGGGGGTAAAACACCATTAACTCGAAAAAAGTTTACCAATAGCCAACAGTCAAACTACTCAAAGCAAGCCAATAATTCCAAAGCTAACAGATTTTCTGTGCTGAATAACATGACCCACCAAACCAAAATTAAAAGCCATCCTCCTAGACCTATTCCTTATGACGCAACACGCGATCCCAAAACCTTAACAGAACTGAAGCGCCGCCGAAATAATGAGGACAATGATGATTCAATCATTGCAACTCTCTCTCACTCCTAAAAGCTTTACCACCGATCCCACACATCAGAAAAAGTTTAACCTTAAAGACCCTATCCTAGAAAGAGTCACACTAGATGTGCCTTGCCCCATTACAAAAAGCCAGCCAAAAAACATACAGGCCCCACCTTCACCCACCAACAAACCAATTTTGACTACCCCCATCACAAGACAAACCACGAAACTGCCATCCCCACTTCTATTATTTCACAACTCCCTGGAACTTTCAGTAAAGAGAATTCTTTGAATTCAATCGACCTTTCCACACATGATTTGCAAGATGACGCTATGGTCAGCCAAGAAAACCTTGACAATATGAATGTGAATACATCAGTAACTAATGAATGTCATGAGACCTCCATCGACAGCAAGGAGGACATGATTACTTAGTTTTTTTTCTCCGGTGTTCTACCTATCTTCATTATTTTTATGGAAGCTCTTCTCGATACTTCAATCCACTCTTGGAATATTAGAGGGGCTCAAAACAATAATGCAAGAAGGCAGCTGAAAGATTTACTGAGAAAATATCATCCCACTTACTTAGCTATCTATGAAACCCACTCTCCTTATGCAAAGAGATCTTCATTCTGGTATAATAATGGTTATACTCCTGTTCACATCATTGAAGCAAATGGCCACTCTGGAGAAATCTGGCTTCTGATCCACACAGCTTCTACAACTACTTCCTTCGTTCTTGATTACAATCAGTACTCTATCACCTTCACTATAAGTCGAGGCTCTGCATCCATCAATTGCACTTGTGTGTATGCTAGTCCCAATCCCACCATGCGCACTAACTTCTGGAATCATCTTACAACCACCAGCCGCTCCATCAATGGTCCTTGGTTACTTATTGGTGATTTCAACGAAACTCTTCTCCCTAGTGATCAAAGAGGAGGCATTTTCCAGCATAATAGAGCCGCTCTTTTTTCTACTTTTATGAATAACTGCAACCTGCTTGACATCACTACAACAGGAGGCCGTTATACATGGCATCGTAACAATAATGGCATTAGAATTCTTTCCAAAAAGCTCGACCGAGGTCTAGCTAATATTGACTGGCGCATGTCATTCACCGAAGCCTTCGTGGAAGTGCTTTGTAGGCTCCACTCTGATCACAATCCTCCCCTTCTCCGTATTGGGGGCCTCCCTTTAGCAAGAGGGCCTAGACCTTTTCGTTTTGAAGCTGCTTGGATTGACCATAAAGATTATGAGAACCTGGTAAGGAACTCTTGGAGCTCCTCTAATCACAACACCATGAATGCTCTCAATAGTGTCAAAGACAACTCCATTATTTTTAACCATGAAGTCTTTGGCAATATTTTTAAAAGAAAGAAACATGTGGAAAGCAGGCTCAAAGGTGTCCAAAATTATCTTGAAAGAGTGGACTCTCTAAGACACACTCTTCTTGAAAAGCAGCTTCAACAAGAATACAATCATATTCTGGTTCAGGAAGAGATGCTTTGGTATCAAAAATCCAGAGAAATGTGGGTGAAATTTGGTGACAAGAACAGCTCTTACTTCCATACACATACCATCATTCGTAGAAAGAAAAATAAAATTCACAGCCTTCAACTACCTAATGGTTTCAGGACCACAGATAGTGACATTCTCCAAGATGAAGCTCATAATTATTTCAAAGATTTTTTCACCAAAAATCAGCCCCCCCATAACCATAGCTATAACATTGGCAACCACCCCACCATTGATGAGCAAGGTGCGGCCTCCCTCCTTAAACCTGTCACAAAAAGTGAAGTCTTAGCCGCCCTCAATACCATGAAATCTTATAAAGCACCAGGTCCAGATGGCTTCCAATGTATCTTTTTTAAGCAATATTGGCACATTATTGGAGATGACATTTTTCATATGGTTCAAACTGCTTTCCAAACTGGTACCTTTGACCGACAAATATCTGACACACTCATTGCCCTCATTCCCAAAACCGACCCCCCCCCCCAACACATTTAAAGACTTTAGACCCATTATCATTTGCAACATTGTGTACAAGCTCATCACCAAAGTCTTGGTTCACCGTCTCAGACCGTTACTCAATGTTATTATTGGCCCCTACCAAAGTAGTTTTCTAACTGGTAGGGGAACAACTGACTATTCAATTGTTTTATAGGAAATTGTTCACTTTATGAGAAAATCTAAAAAGAAGAAAGGGTTTGTGGCCTTTAAACTGGACCTTGAAAATGCCTTTGATAATGTCCATTGGGAGTTTCTTAGAAATTGTCTGCATGATTTTGGCTTCCCAGAAATTACCAGCAAGCTCATTATGCATTGTGTCACTTCATCTACTTTCTCAATTCTATGGAATGGAAACAAGCTTCCTCAATTTAAGCCATCTCATGGTCTTCGCCAGGGTGACCCTCTCTCTCCTTACCTTTTCATACTGTGTATGGAAAAGCTCTCTATCGCCATTAACAATGCTATCAGTCAGAGAAGGTGGGAATCAATCTGTATCAATAATATCGGGTCATATCTTTCACACCTTCTTTTTGCGGATGATGTTCTTCTTTTTACTAAGGCTAAAAGCTCCCAATTCCGAGTTGTATTCGACTTGTTTGATGGTTTCAGCAAGGCTTTAGGTTTAAAAATTAATTTGTCCAAATCCAGAGCCTTTTTCTCTTCAGGGACTCCTCAGGCTAAGATTCACAAGCTCATTTCTATCTCTGGAATTCGCAGTACTACTTCTCTAGATAAATTACCTTGGCTTCCCTATCCTCAAGGGGCGCCCAAAAAGAAGCGATTTTGTTTTTATCATTGAGAAAATGCAGAATAGGTTGGCTTCCTGGAAAGGCAAACTCCTCAACAAAGCAGGTAGACTAACTCTTGCTTCTTCGGTCTTATCATTTATTCCAACATATTATATGCAGATTAATTGGCTCCCCCAAAACATATGTGATAGCATTGATCAAACAACTCGCAATTTTATTTGGAGAGGTAATAATAACAGAGGTGTGCATCTGGTTAATTGGAACAAAGTTGCTAGCCCGAAGCAATCTAGGGGACTGGGCATTAGAGCAGCTAGAGAAGCAAACACAAGCCTTCTTGGTAAACTTGTTTGGAACTTGGTGCAAAACAATGATAAATTATGGGTAAACCTCCTTTCTAGCAATTATGCGGGTGGAACCGATTTTCTTTATAATGCTTCAACTCATCGTAATAGTTCTTCTACTTGGTCTTCAATAATCCGTGCTAAAGATATGCTAAAAGACGGATACGCTTGGAGAGCAGGTTCAGGAAGCTCCTCCTTTTCGTATAGCAACTGGAGTCGGCTTGGTTGTCTTGGTCCTCAGGGTCCTTATGTCGATATTCATGATATTCACCTCACCATACATGATGTAATCACCAATGACGGTAATCACACTCAATCTCTCTACACCATTCTCCCCTCCCACTTAGCAGACATAATTAACAACACAAGGCTTCTTTTTAATCCGTCTATTGCGGATGCTTTCATCTGGCCTCAAAACAAAACCGGTATTTACTCTGCCAAAAGTGGATACAACTGGTTAATCTCTCACAATGCACCTCACAACCACCAAAATGTTTCTTGGACCTGGATTTGGAGTCTCAAAGTTCCGGAGAAATTCAAATTTCTACTTTGGTTAGCTTGCCATGAAGCTGTTCCCACGCTAACCTTGCTAAATTACAGGAATATGGCACTTTCGCCTACTTGTTCGAGATGTGGTGAACATGATGAATATTTTTTTCATTGCATGAGAGACTGTAAATTTTCCATGATTATTTGGAAAAAAATTGGTTTTTCATCACCGAAATTCTTCTCTACAAACTCGGTCCAAGAATGGTTAAAGGATGGAGCTTCTTCCTCTCGGTCTATTCTTTTTCTATCTGGATTATGGTGGATTTGGAGGCATTGAAATCACATGTGTATTGGGAATGAAACATTATCTCCAACTTATCTGTGCTACAATATTCATGCTTTAGCTGAAACTATCAAGTCGGCCTTCCATGTCACCGTAACTGCGCCTACTTAGGACAGATACATCCGTTGGAACAACAACAATCATCATTGCACCATATTGAACGTGGACGGTAGCAGTAGTGGTGCCCCCATCCGATCTGGTTATGGCGGTATCCTTAGAACTCATGAAGGGAGCTTCATCTCTGCATTCTCAGGCCGCATTCATCACTTCGAATACATCCTTGTCGCGGAGCTTATAGCACTCTATCAGGGTCTGCTATTAGCAACCGGTCTGAATTACAACGAATTGGCATGCTACTCAGATTCTCTTCTTACTGTCAATCTCATCATGCATGAATTAAATCATTATCATGTCTATGTTGTGCTAATTCAGAACATCAAGGACCTCATCACTTCTAGAAATTACTCTCTTCATCATTCACTCAGAGAAGGTAATCAGTGTGCAGATTTCATGGCTAAGATTGGTGCTTCTAATGATGTTGAACTGTTAATTCACGCCCACCCTCCAGAGGAGCTCCTTCCTTTGCTGCAGTCGGATGAATTAGGAACGCTCTTTTTGAGGCGTTAGTTACTATTTTTTTTTTCTTTTTAGTTTATGTCGTCTTCTTTCTGTTTTTATTAGCCTTGTAACCAAAAAAAAAATTACTCATTATGAGAGTTAAGTTTTGTTAATGTGGCACAGACTTCATGAAACATGTACAAATGAAGTTTTTTTTTTTTTTTTTTTTATCATATAAGTTCATTCTTTTGATTATAAACACGCACTCATGATAAATTTAACTTAGATATTTAGGATTTATTTATTTCAAATTTTTGGTTGATATTAATGATTTATTCCTTTATTCAATAAATTATGGATTATATTACCACAAAAAAGAACGGGTTATAATTTGACCAAATAGTAATATTATACTGATTTCAGCATAAATGATGAACAAATAAGGTGAAAGGAGATCACTCTGACGAAGGCCGGAACCTGGTACAATAGAACCCACCGATGCTGCATTAACCAAGACGGAGTAATCAACCGTCTCAACACAAAGCATAATCCAGCTAACCCATCGAGATGAGAAACCCATTTGAATCATGATATCTTGTAGATAGTCCCAATCTAACCTATCATAAGCTTTACTAATTTCGAACTTAAGTGCAACATCCCCACTCCTTCCTGTAGCCTTTGCCTTCATATGGTGAACAATTTCAATCGCCACCATGGTATTGTCTAAAATGTTATACTTATAACACAAATAGTTATTGATTAAATAATCATTATTTGAATTGCTTTTGTTGCTTTTTATTAATAAATAGTTATTAGTGGAACTCATTTAGACCTTTTAATAGAGGATCTCTATTGGAGTGGTTGAGTACCTATTAGGTACTATTATTAAAAAATAATAAAAAAGTGATGTATCCATGTGTGAACCGTTTAAGACCTCAAATGTGAGGGTCTCCATTGTTGATGCTCAGAGTGTTAATAGAAAGGATGTATATAAAAAATAAAAAATAAAAAAACCATGAGAACACAATATACTCATTAGAAAAAGCAGACTTTGACACTTAAATATGTCACTGAAATATGCCTAAGAAATAGGTACATGTTTCTAAGTTCTAACCAGGATCCTAAGGCTTTCGTGGTTTCAATTCTGCAAAAGTTTCAGATAATAAATTCAATGAGTGTGCTATTTTGTCAAGATAAAAAGATATGATGTCATAGCTTATAAAAATCTAACATACAATTTAATTTGATAGGAAAGGATAAAAGAAGTTTGATTGGCAATAAAACAATGGTTGCATATAGTTTGGTTTTATGATTTTTTTTCTTTTGGTTCTTATAATGGTTTTATGTTGCTTGGTTCATTTGTAACCTTGAGTCACAAAATATGAATATTTTTATGGAAGTTGTTTGTTTGCTTTCACATAATTTAAGTTTGCACTTGATACAATCAAATTGAAAAATGCGATTAAGCCTAATGAAAGAACAATTGTGTTTTCATTTGCACAAAAGCTTCTTTCCTTTCCTTTGTTATAAAATAAAATCATAGGCAACCTACAAGAGCGTTAAATGAAGCAAACTAAAAAGATGTAAATAGAATGCATTTAGTTTTCTCATGTTCTATAATGAACAAATTTCTCCAGTTACATAAAGATTTTTTATTCCATATCTTTGCAATCATCAAATAATTTCTTGTTCTTCCGTAGAAAATCAGGTGCATCAATACTCCTCATTGCCGGTGTACGAATCAAAGCTTTCGCCATATTCATATGACATTTTTCACCCATTTTCATAAGATTTTCACAGCATTGTCTATTTACGCTCCCTACATCAGTAAATAACTTGGCAACTATTTGTTCTCCACAATCAGAGCCAATTTTTTGTACGCACTTAGCTAGAAATTTAGAGTCTTCAGGTTGAGTAACACGATCACACTTCTCGTAAATATGATCACTCTTGGAAAGATACTCAATCCGATCTGCATTTCTTAACACTGGATCAGTTTCCAAAAAAAATACGGCCATTTTGACGTGACAAGAATAACCCATTTGAATAACCTTATAGCAACAATCTCTAGAAATTGTAATCTTATCACGAGTGAACAATTTGCTAAAAAATTGGTTTCCACATTCGTCTCCAATAATTGATATACAATCATGCAAAAATCTTTTTTCAGGCGAGTTGAGTGAAGCTAGTGCTGTAGTGAAAAAGAAAGCCACCAAAACAATATAAATGTTAGATCTTGCCATGAGATTTATAAAAAAAAAAAAAAAATGTGTTTTATATAATTTGTTTCCTTGTTCAATGAAAATGTTCATCTATGTACTTGGTTAAATAGTGGATTAAATGGAGTTTATTTTTGGGAGTTTTGTAACTGAGTCTTCATTTAGTATGCATACAATGTAAAACATAATATTATAAACTATGTTGCAACTCACATCGGTTTCTTTGGCTGGTTTTAATGTTTAAAACTTTGTACTAATAGAGATACACTTCTGAGATGAAAACGTTTTTCATAGAATAATTTTCGTTTTTTTTTTTTTATAACTTTTGAAAGTATCAATTTAATCTTTTAACAAAATAAAAAATAAATTTAACGTAAATTAGTAGCCAACATAACTTGTTCAGACTTTTATTCTCTCAAAACCATTCATTTTGAATTTAGAGTGCGTTGTATAAGTATCGTGAGCATAACTCAGTTGGTAGGACAATGCATTATTATATGCAAGGGTCGGGGTTCGAATCCCGAACACCTCACTTATTCACCTTATAAGGTGAATTCTAGCCACCTTCATTTTAGACTGTCTGACAAAAAAAAAAAAGTGTTGTATAAAACATATGAAATAGAAAATCTCTTTAAATAGTATTTCCTCCTTCATTTTGATATTTCGTTTTATAATACTACACTCAAATTAAGAAAGTGTATTTTTTAAATTTCTTTTTATTATACCCTCATTTAATCCGTTGATTTTTTCTTCTTCTGCACATTCTCTCTTTCGGGTAAATTTGATGTGTTATTCTTTCTCCCATAATAAACATTATATGTAACAAAGTTTTTCTTTCAAAAAAAAATGTAACAAAGATTTGTTTCATGAAAGTTTAAATTTACACATAATAAAAAACAAACTTTGTATAAAAAAAAAAAAACTTGAATTTTCCAAATGTATAGAATTGATTAGTTTTAGAGAAACGAGAAAAGCTATAATAGATAAATGTACCTTTAAAACATCAAAACGGCAAAAAACATAAAATTTATACTCAATGATACTAAAAAAAGAACTGAGAGAGTAGCTTCCAAATTTGTAAAATTGACATCTAAAAACGAAATATCTTTTTAACCATCATTATTGTTGTTATTATTATTTTATCTCAACGAATAACTTAAAAGATTATTTTAAATAAAGATATTATATGACTAACTTAAAGATTATTTAAAGACATTATATTCTTTCAAAAAAAAAAGTAAAGACATTATATGACTAGCCAACTCTCTAAACCCACAGCTAGTATAAACCCAAGCTAAGACATTATAATGGTTGCTTCGCAGGCCCCTCAAACTGCTCAACTGATCGAGTCATAAGTTTCGAATAATATTTTGTGTGTAAACCTTGATCGGGTCGTAACATTCAATCAACTTTTTTCAAAAATCTGAGTAATTTTAAGAGGCTTATTGACCAACCATCAAACATGATTTTCAAAAAAACTCATGAAAATTTATTTTTTGACATAGGAAACTTCCTATTGACACAAGTAATTTACATAATTGCCCCCCAGTGGCAGTTAACAACCGTTAGCCTAAACGCCGACAGTTAACAACCGCTAGAATCCAGCGGCAGTTAACTGCCGTTCACACCAGTTAACAGAACCAGTGCAGTCTGCACTGGTTTAGCCCAAGAAATTTGTCCGTTCACACTCACATTTTCTTGATCCTGTTGTTTCATGCTTCACTTTTGTCTTCGGTAATTTGTGCTTGCCGCTCCATTCACAAACCAACTCCAACATAGCATTTCAACCTTCACAAGATCTTCTAATGATGACCGTAAATCCAGTCCTATTTGCTTGTCGACGGACCCAACCGAGCAATTCCTCTTTATCTTTCCATGTATCTCGTGTCGAAAAGAAATGAGCCGTGTCCACTTCGTTGTCACGAAGTTTACACACATCAGAATTGACGCTTGAAGCCTCTACTTTAACGGAAGCTTCAACCTTCACGGAAGCTTCGACCTTAATGGGAGCTTCAACCTTAACGGAATCGACAATACTACGTTTTCGATCACCTGGATCATCATCCGCATTCTCAATTGTATCTATAAATAAACAACATATAATTTGTAAAATAATTAATAAACATGTATCTAATATCATATATAATAACATAAACAAACAAAAAAAAAAAAAGGAAAAAAAATTGAAAAAAAAAAAATTTGGGCACACTCAGCGATAGTTAACTGCCGCTACAGCTCGTGACAGTACAAAAAAAAAAAACAGAAAAATCAATCAAATGTAATGGATTTTAACGTTGTAATACATGTTCTTTGATGCATATTGTGTGTAGAAACGTCTTAGCAATCGATCAGCAATGATTTGGAAGCAAGATTTTGACACAATTTTGAAATGGGATTTTTTTAGGTATGGTAATGGTGGGGTAAGGTGATGAGTGAATAGGAGAGGTAGGGGTTTTCTGGTTTTGGAGGGAAAAAAGCAACGGCAGTTAACAACGTTGAGTCCCAGCGACAGTTAACTTCCGGCGCATCATCCAACGATTGTTAACTACCACTTGGAGCTTTTTAGTAAATTACTTGTGTCAATAGGAAGTTTCCTATGTCAAAAAAGCAATTTTCAAAACTCATAACCCGATTTAAGCCTACCCAAAACGGCCCAGATAGTCTGTTTAGCTAGTTCTAGAATCTTGGTAACAGTTTAGGATTTAACCATGCAATTTAATAATCTCATAATGATACTATTTTATGGTTGGAAGAAAGTGCAATGTGAAAATTGTCGCCTTTTGAGGTTGTTAACATAAAGATAATGTTTAGATGACAAAATATTTGCATACTATTTACATAAAACAGTACCATCATACAAGTACAAACTTCATCTCCTCTTCACAATTCCCAAATTAGAAACAGATGATTCTTGATGAAGAATGTTACTATCTTTAGGTCCGATCCTAACACCGGTACCCTTTCCTTGGTTTAAGGCTTCCTTGGTTGAATCCATTAGGTGTTCATCAAAACTCATCAAATCCTTCAATTGGTCAAAATACTTACTTGACTTTGATATCTCACCACTATTGTAAGCATCTAAATCTAGCAAAGACACGGACTCCAAGTGCGGCCGCCTTGGAGAAACGAAGTCAATATTAAACATGAGAACAAGAAGAGAAAGACTCAATTCCCAAAGTCTCACTGCGACCGTGAAAACCGAGGAGCAACCGCAGCTAGCAACTGCGCTTTTGATGCCGGAGTAGAGTGTCGGTACTAGCTTCACCAGATTGGTTTGGCAATGCTTCCATGTCGCGGTGAAATGGCAACGGCTGGTGTGTTCCTGTCTTCATAGTTCAATTAGAATTGATGGAAGTAAACATGTTTGCCACATAAAATCTTCATAAGAACTGAGAGTAACTTACATGAGGGATGATGTAAGGGCGGATCACAATGCCAATCACTAGGCCGAGTATACAAGATAGTCCTAACCCTAGAGTCCATGTCATAACTGCACCAAGCGCTGTTTAAAACAGATAGCATTTTCATTATAACAAGTGTCATAGCAGTCGTTTAATAATCTTATCTTTTCAAAGATTAAGATGGAGGATGTAATAGAAGAAATAATACTGCAGTTAATATATGTTTGTGCGTTCACTCAAGCAATTATACAATTCTATTCTGGTTTAGGATGAACAAGACAGTAGTGCAAAACTTAAACATCCCTTATTAAAATTTATTTAGATCAAGTAGTCACTAAATTATATGTGATTGTTATGTTGATCTTGCATGCTAAATTTAGAAAATTCAGATATTTGATTGTTTAAGCTGTTATGTTGATCTTGCATGCTAAATTTAGAAAATTCAGACATTTGATTGTTTAAGCATCACCTACTATGATATTTTTATCAATATGATATTAATTTCAAAGATGGATTTTCAAACTTGAAAGTTGTGACTCTGCAAAATTAAAATTTTACAATGCAATCAATCAACCGGTACAATGATGGATTTAATCAAATGTTCATTCTACGAATTATTAATTTGTGCAGAAAAAACTCATTTGCAATTGCTTTAACCGAATAAGAATAGTAAATTAAAAAACGTGAAAAGGAAAAGTTCATATTATAATATGCCTCAAATTCAAAATTCTCACCAGATTTAGATCCAAGGGTACAGTCTTCCTCCTTCAAATTAATCTGATGGACCAACTGGTGCATATGATCCGACACCAGTAAGGCACACAGGGCCGGAATGAATGTTAGCTCGAAATCATTTGAAAATGATGCATTTTGTGCTGGTCCATCCTTGATGCTTGACTTTTCGGAAGACCCACCAGCAATTGTGGTGACACCTAGTCAAAGACCAAAATAGACAAAAGGGATGTTCATTATTATTTGCATTATTTGCTTATAAAATATATCTATCAGCCATCTTAAAATTTAGAAAGATCGACACCCCAAGTTAACTGAGTGTCTTAACTCTTAAGCATGTGGTAAAGAGACTGATATCAAACATGTGCATATAGAACATCAACTGGTGGCACCCAGGGACAGATTGAAGGGGGGGCAAGCAGGGGCTCCAACCCCCCCACCCCCACATATATACTCTAATATACCATGGATGTTTGGCTTGATCATAGGAATGGTACGATTATTAGTTAGTAGATAGTTTCAATTATTCATGCTAACAACGTAAGAATTTGTTGACATATAGCAGCAAGATAATTTATCAAGGCTAATGTAGTGTATTACAATGAAATTAACCGACTAATTTAGTGAAAATGTTATCAAATTTTCTCTTTTCTAAAAATAAAATCTTTCTCTTTGAGTAGGCTTTTGACATATTCGTTTTAGTTTGAATCTAGGACATCACAATTGTATGTCTAAGTTTTAAGTGATGTATGCCACTTCGACCACAAAACAAAATATATATATATATATATATATATTTGTTATTGTTAAAAGAAAACAGCCTCCCGTCCGATTGGTTTCTGGATCCGTCCCTGACTGGTGGGAGACATGCCTCAAGGGATAAGTGTCTAGCGCTCGGTCAAAACACTAGAAATACTTGGATTCACCATCGCAACAACGATAAATTCTGAGCTTGAGACTAATTTATTGGTTAAGCAAATTATTCCTCGAAATTGTAAACATCAGTCAAAATAGTCCCTCACTTTTACGAATTGGTAAATACATCGCGGAAATTGTAGAACGGCATTCGAAATGGTCACTTTGTTGCCATTTGTTGTTAGAAGCTATGGTGTGACACGTCAACTAGAAATGTTGATCCGACATGTTAGGTCAATTTGAGGATTAGTCGATGCATAACTGCAATTGTGCATGGACTAACTATTGGCAAAATTAATCCCTAGAAAACCTTAATTTCACATGCAAATTACTTCATGGTGTGGTCGCATTGATGTGGGATCAGCATAAAGGGGTCCCGTATTCAGTAAATGTGTCATGTCATAGTCCCTCCTGGTACAAGTTAACGAATCGCTAATTTGACTTACAATTTCAATGATGTATTTTGTTTAATTCGAGGACCAATTTGCATATTCACTCGAGACTAATTCTCATTCATCTAAGAAAAATTTGAGGTTACTTATCACTTCAACACATCTCTCTCTTCCCATATGCAACTATGCATCCGAAATAGAACTAACTAACACAATTTCCATTCCAAACCAATTTCATAAACCTAAAGACTGAAACTTTATATGCAAAAACAATCAACACAAACAAGATGGAACCAAAACATACCATTAGTACTGATTTTCCTTATCACCTTGTTAACCCTATCAGCAACATACACATTCCCTCTAAAATCAACAGCAAAGCTTCTAGGTTTATCAAACCTAGCTAAACCCACATCACCATCTTCATATCCAGGTGACCCATTTCCAGAAAACCTCTTGAAAACACTTTCTGCAACACAAAAACACAAACAAAATAGAAATAATTAAAAACCCAACAAAAAAATCAAAACTTTATCACACCCCAGAAAACAAAAAAAAAACGAACCTTGGGAAATGGGTAATTGGACAGTGTAGAAAGTGCTGTTTGTAGAATCAAGAACGATGAGATCAGAGGAAATGGGTCGTTGGAGAATGGAGAAAGGGTTTATGTGAAGCTTGTGACCGTCGAGTATGGTGGTGATGGTGTAACCTTCTTCGGGAATGACGAGCGTTGCTTGAACTGAAAAAATGAAAGAAAAAATTAATGAATTGTGAGATGAAAATGGAAAATGAGAGAGAGGGGGGTGTGAATAGGAAATTTACCGTGGAGATAGAAGAGGGTGAAAAGGAGAAGGAGATGGAGTGGGAGGAAGGTGGAAGGAGAAGGCATGGTTGAGTGCTTTCTTACTTTGATCAAGAGAGTGAGCTATGTTGTTGTTTCACACTCTTTGTTGCTTTGTTTTTAGAAGGAATAGTATGTATTGACAACCCAAGTTAATAAAGAGAAAAAATAAAAATATAATTTAAGTAGGAGAGAAAGTTGTCATAAAACTTAGGTTTATTTAATCCATAGATCCCCTAATTATTTTTCATTTTTCATTTTAGTCCCATAATTAATAAAACGTACGTTTTAGTCCCTCACTTTTTCTTCCTTTTGTCGAATAAATCCTAATTGTTAAGTTTAACCCCAAATGTTTATGGTGGACCAACATTATATATAGTCCACCATAGACCCTAGTAATTTCTTTAATTTATACCATTCGATTTATTTTTTAAAAAGAGGAGTGTTGGATCACGAAGGTCCGTTATATGTTACAGTATATCATCAATAGCTACTATTTTCCCCATTTCTTCATCTTCTTCCTTCATCAACATATCAACTTCATCATCAATCTTCATAAAAAAATCCAACAACAAAAAAAAACTAGAAAACACAAAATCAAATTAACCCAAACCCTCATCAAACCCTAAATTCTATAATTTCTTCTAATTAACCAAACCTCATTATACAACAAACCCACAATCACAAATCAAAACCATACAATAAAAGAAATCAATTTTTTCCAACACCGCCACTTCTCTCTTCACAAAATTCCAGAAATTTCAACCTCGATTTAGTTAAATTTCATGTTCATACAAAACAAACACCTACAAACCCTCCTCTTCAAGACCAAGCAGAGTGTAAAGACAAAAAAATAACAGGATGATCACGCTGATTCACCACGGAAGAAAGCTTCTTCCTCACAATCCCTTCAAGATTTTTCTTGACTTCCAGTAAACATTCCCTCTGAAGCTGTTTGAGAGCCCCAATTTCTTTTGTGGTTTAGATCTGAATTATTTTTATTTTCAGAATTTTGAGAAGTTGATGTTTTCAGATCTTGGTGTTGTATTTGGAATTTTTTATTTAGTTTCGGAAACAATCAATCTCTAGTTGAAGTTCTTCAAGTTTGTTTGTGTATTTTTGGAAATTTGAGGGGAAGGATGAAACGTGAATTGATTCTGAATTAGAAATTTGAGGGGAAGGATGAAACTTGAATTGAAGGTTTGGGAAGATGAAAGATGAATTGGTATTCAGGATGGATAGATTAGGTAAAGCTACATAAATTGTTTAAATGTTAGGGTGATTGTGAATAGATTATGTTTTTTTTTTCTGGATTTTTTTTATGAATGTTGATGAAGATGAAGAAGAAGTTGGAGGAAGAAGATGAAGAAATGGAAAAAAAAATTAAGCGTTGTTGACTCACGGAAGATACAGTAGACATGCATAATCTAACGATCCTCTTTTAATAAAAAAGATCAAACGGTTTAAATTAAAAAGGTGAAGGACTATCATTAACGGAACTTTTATTGTTTTGACAGAAAGGATTTATTTGGCAAATGGAGGAAAAAGTGAGGGACCAAAATGTATGTTTTATTAATTGTGGGACCAAAATGAAAACTTGAAATTAATTAGGGGACCATTGAATCAAATAAGCCTAAAACTTATTATAAAATAGTTGTACAAATATAATTTATCTTGTTTTACACGGTCACTTGTGAAGAGTATATCAGTATGGTTGTCCAATTTAGTTTTTACATTCAAAACTACTTTGGTTATGGTAGAGTCATTTTTTTATGTTTTTAGGTCAACTCTAAAATAAATAAGTAAGGTGTTTGAGGTTGGAATCTCGACCCTGCAAATATTACATAATGTCTTTATCAACTGCGTTAAATTCGTTAAAATTGATAGACTTCATTCCTAAACTTGTATTAGCCCATATTAAGACAATATTAAAATTCTTATATAAATGATATATTTGCTTATAAAATATTATTAGAATGCATTTGATCCGCTAAAAGCTAAAAAACAAATATATTTCATTTTACCTTCTACAAAACTAAAAAACAGGACATGATAACTTCAGCTTGTGTGTGATGAATGATCACACACAAGTACATATAAACACATAATAAAAACAATTAAAATAAATCTAGCGAAAATCGGGCTGTTACACATAAGGCCATACTCAAGCCTAAAAAGTAGGCCTATAACAGGCCGCAGACCAGACTTATGCTTTAAGAAAATTGGCAGGCAAAACTTAGGCCTTGCGAAGCCCAGCTCGGCCTAGCCTATTCCTATCCCTAGATGCAAATATAACTTTTGAAGAAGTTAAATTATTCCATTCAAATTAAAAAATTTCAAGTTAGGTTTAAATGTGTCATTGGTCCCTGCACTTTCATCAGATTTTGGTATTGGTCCCTGCACTTGTTTTTGTTTGGTATTGGTCCCTGCACTTTGTAAAAATATTGGTATTGGTCCCTTTGTTAACTTTCTGTTAAAAAAAAAACACAAAACTAACGGAGTGCCACGTGGCCTAATCATCTTACGCCACGTGGCACCAATACCAATAGTTTTACAAAGTGCAGGGACCAATACCAATAATTTTACAAAGTGTAGGGACCAATATCAATAGTTTTGTCTTTTTTTAACAGAAAGTTAACAGAGGGACCGATACCAATATTTTTACAAAGTGTAGGGACCAATTCCAAACAAAATAAAGTGTAGGGACCAATGCCAAAATATGATGAAAGTGGATGGACTAAAGACATATTTAAGCCTTCAAGTTATAAATAAGATGTAAACCAAATTATCAGTCCCCATGAACTTAGCTCAATTGTTAAGGATAATACATAATATATGCAAGGTTCGAAGTTCTAATCTCGGAAAAAAAAAAATTATCAATTAGTTAAAAGAAAAAAACTAAAAACATCAAAATAAACTTTCCAATTAAATGGAGTCCATGTCAACATACTTTATTAGTTGATGAGTTGGATTTGTAGGAGAGAAAGAGAAGTGTAAACAAGTAGGAATACAATTATACAATATTAAATGTTAGGACAAAAAAAGTATATATAATTAAACATTTGCATTTTCTTCTACATTTGATTGATTTATTTAATTTAAGAAAATTGATACAAAAACAGTAACAAAACCAAATCGATGAACGTTCCATTAACAATGCTTGCAAGTGGAAGAAACAGAACGAAATAACGAGGAAATAATAATTCAAAGTTCCACTCTCAGATCCAAATCTCCTTCGTCGTAAGCGATTCGGATCTCACCAATTCAATTGGATCCAATTTCTACTTCTAACCATGAATCCGTTTTCTTCATCCACGCGTCTCAGGTTAGTAATCAAAACAAGAATCATTGTTTACTCAGAGTTAGCTCAGAAATTTGTTGAATTGTTTAGCACCAATGCAATTAGCATAGAATTAAGCTAATTAATTTGTAATTTTTATCGCATTATTAGTATTAGTAATTTAGTATTCATATTTTATAATTGAGCCAATTTTCAGATCCTGCATGATTGTTACTTAAAAATTGTTGCATATGTGGCATTTTTACTTGCTCACAAGAGTTTAGCTTCTTGTTGAAAAGATAATAAATGAGAATGTATTTTTACACGGACACCAGACACGAATGAATGTATCCATATGTGCCCGTGTCGTAAATGGATACGCTATTAGTCTAAAGTGTCGGTGCTACATAGATTGTTGCCTCTACGGGTACACTTATGGATCACGTCATTTTGATCATACTTAAATCATGTTGACGTTGTTATTGATGCAATGTGAGTTGTTACTCTAGAAAACTTAGGATTGAGGAGAACTTGTTAATGTTTGGGAATCTTATAAAATGATGGGAAGAAAAAGTGAAGCAGTGACCATGAGGTTCAGGAGTCCTATTAAAGAATAATGTTTTAGTTGTGTGCCTTTGATATGCCATAGCCAATCAGATGAATATGATTTGGATGGCACTGGAGTCAATAACTCATTGCTCAGAATATTGTCGATAGGTGCATGCATATGCCAAAATTTATAGGAAGAATTGAAGTGGTAAAGATTTAAGAATAACTAGAAATATGGGGCAACAATTTGGAGTAGGTTTTCTCTTACCCGCTTTGCAAGGTTTGAGTGCAGAACAAGATTTTAGGCCTTGGCTTGTGCCAATGTGCTGTCCTTGGCCCTTTGCAATTGGAAAACAATAACCAATAGGCTATGCCTCTACAAAGTTCTTAGATTGGGGTTTTATCATTGACTTCCTTATGGCGTTCCGCTTATGATCTGTTTCATTCGGTTATCCTTGATGGTATATAGAGATTCGGAAGTTCTCTTGTACTGATTTTCTATTAATTTGTACCGAGAATGAGATTCTCTTCTCCAACCCTTCTGGGATAACTTTTCTCTTTCTAGTATAACATGATACATGGATGTTGAAATTGAAATTATCGTCATCCGATACTGTCACTGAATCAAGCTCTATTTTCCTTTCTACATATCTTGTGATTGTAATTGAAATTTTCATAGTACATTTTACGTGCAAAATCAAAATCAAAATCAAAATCAAATGCAATGTATTCCTATTTTTTTTTCCGTTGCAAAGATGATTAATGTTTGTTGTACAGTTTGTGCATAATAGTTTAATTGTTGTTAGTATCTTTTAATGATCTTGTTCATATCCCCTCTTTTAGGGACATGATTCGGGCCATACGTGCTTGCAAAACTGCAGCAGAGGAACGTACTGTTGTAAGAAAAGAGTGTGCTGCCATTCGTGCTTCAATTGATGAAAATGACCAACACTACAGGCACCGGAATATGTCCAAGCTAATGTTCATCCACATGCTTGGCTACCCCACACATTTTGGTCAAATGGAATGCCTCAAGTTGATATCATCTCCTGGATTTCCAGAGAAGAGAATAGGTTACCTTGGCCTTATGTTGCTTGTTGACGAAAGACAAGAAGTTCTAATGTTGGTCACCAATTCTTTGAAACAGTATCCATTTTCAAGTCAATATTTCATTTTGTTTTATTCCTCATTTTTTTATATTCCATTTTACAATTACTCTAACGAGCAATATCAAAGATGGGTTATGGAAACCTTAATTAAATCCCAGAGATCTCAATCATACAAATCAGTATATAGTGGGACTTGCTCTTTGTGCTTTGGGGAACATTTGTTCAGCAGAAATGGCTCGTGACCTTGCACCAGAGGTTGAGAGGTTGCTGCAATTTCGGGATCCAAATATTCGGAAAAAGGTGACTTTTTCCTATATTTTGCGTCCTTTCATAAGATTATTACCACTTTAGGAACATCTGAATACATCAATGAATGCTCAGGAGAGGAAAACAGGCCATGGATACTTTTATTTTATGACTTCACAATGCTTCCTACACATCATGACAACAACTTTCTCTTCACTTAAAGTAGTTAGTTTTGAAATTTCTCTGCTTTTATTCTGCAAGAGAATGGCTTATTATTTTTTCCTGTTTCGTAATTTATTTGATGGTATTTAATTAGTGGACTCAAAAGGATCTTTTGTTATATGGATTTGTTAACCAACAAAGAAACAATATTTTGAGACATGCTTGTTGTTCTTGTACAACTTGCCTACATCCAACCTACAAATATTCCGAATTTATAGATTTTTATTATAGTAAGTTGACTATACTCACTTTTATATAGGCAGCTTTATGCTCTATAAGAATCATAAAGAAAGTCCCAGACCTGGCAGAAAATTTTGTAAATCCTGCTACTGGCTTACTAAGAGAGAAGCATCATGGAGTTTTGATCACTGGGGTTCAGCTTTGTACAGAGCTGTGTAAAATTAGCTCAGAAGCTCTTGAACATATTAGAAAGGTACTTTCCTATCTTTCTTATAATTATTGTCTCTGACATAGTATATTCTGTAGCATGAACTCGTGATATTAACTGAAGTAATTTTTTCTACTATAGACTCTGCATTACAAAATCATTATGATTAGCTTGCAATTTTCTACATCATGGCACCACTTGTTAGTCTTTGCAAGCAAGTTCTTCATAAAAATAACACTCCCTCCATTCATTTTTAGTTGTTGTTTTAACGTAATTTACATATACCAATGAAGCCAATAAGTGTTGTTACTTTTGATGATATTATTTTGTTTTTTCCTATAATACCCTTAACTATTTATTATCTTATTTTCCCCATATCTCTCTCTCCAATAAATTATTAAGGATATTATTGACTAAAAAATTATTGTTGCATTGAACTTTGAAAATGACAAAGAAATAGAAACAATTTATAGCTACTGAAACGAGTAAAAAGGAACAGAGTATACTCTTTTGTAAAGGCATATAAAACATATCTGCAAGTGGATTGGATTGTGGTCAGCTTGTGTAATAAAAACTTAACAATTATTGTAGAAATGCACAGAAGGTTTGGTGAGAACTCTAAAGGATCTAGCAAACAGTTCTTATTCACCAGAGTATGATATTGCTGGCATTACAGACCCTTTTCTCCATATCAAATTGCTAAGACTGTTGCGGGAATTGGGCGAAGGTGATGCAGATGCTAGCGACTCTATGAACGACATACTTGCCCAGGTCAGTGCATATCATAAATTTTATTATCGTCAAGCATTATAGACCCTTTTCTCTATATCAAATTGCTTAGACTGTTGTGTGCATTGGGCGAAGGTGATGCAAACTGCTAATACCTACTGATGTTTCTTAACATCTTCTTCATTGATATGATGACATTTTGATATTGTCAAGCATCACTAATACGAAGATTGTATTGCATCCGAGTCTTTGCTCAAATGCCCAGCAACCAATTGGTACCATCTATTTTTGTCTAGTTCAATACACAGTTGACCTGTGAAAACAGAGGAAGGGCTTGAGCTTTCTTTTTTGGGGGTGGGGAATTGGTTAATCTTTGAACTTCAATAATCACACAACTTTAAGACATTCTTAATAGTTTATTTAGCACTCTTGGTTTTCATAGTTATACTTCTTTTGTTTATTTTTGTTCAATTATTTAAATGAAGTTGTCAATAGGGCTATTATGTTGTAATGGGAGTGTTGAGGAATATAGAATGAATGGATCATGAAACATCTGATTTTATTTTTTAATTTCATTTGGGTTTGCTATTTCCTTAGTCTTTCTCGTATATCCTTTTTGGCTGCACTGTCATTAAATCAGTAAAGAATTTTTCCTTTTAAAGTTAATTTGTTTTTATAGGTTTATAGCCAAAGCATAAATGTTTTTTCATTAATAGAAGAAACAAAAAATTTGTAGTTATATTGAAAGAAATGATGCCTCTACCAGGAATTTATAGGAAAAAAGGGTTTTAATCAAATTTGTTTTTTTTTTTTTTTTGGTAGATAGACGAAATGGCAAAGCCATTATAAACTCACACACACAAGTGGAGGTACCAGGGTTCGAACCCCGGTCATGGCATCCGGCCTAACAATTTCGGCATTTTGCCAGTTGAGCTAGGACTTCTGTTATAGAAACATATGGATGCAAATATAGAAAAGAAAATAACACAAATGCCAAACAAACCTTCTGTTTTCTTAAAAGTGAGAATGGGTACCTACAATTTATATTTAAGCATGTTACTGCGATAGTTTGTTTGCCTGTTTTTCTACTTTCTATGCATACTACACTGATAATTGAGGTTTGTATTAGACTAATCAATTATTTATGTCAGGGTGACCAATTAAATGTTCTGTTGTAGTTATGCATCCATAATTTGGGCACCGTTAAACTCTTCAATATTTTCACGCAACCAAACCACTTGATGAAATAATCAAATTAAGTTCATTAGTTGCTGATGCATTTGTTTAGTTCTGTTTTTTCTTTATCAAATCCTTACAATGGTAAATGAGTTGACAAAAATTATTTACTGTATTTTCTTTATTAAATTTATGGTTAAAATTTTTCAACTTACCTGTCTTTTAGGTGGCTACAAAGACCGAGTCAAACAAAGTTGCCGGGAATGCCATTTTGTACGAGTGTGTTCAAACAATAATGAGCATTGAAGATAACGGTGGATTACGTGTGCTTGCAATCAATATCCTTGGAAGATTTTTGTCAAATCGGGATAACAATACCAGGTAATTTTCAGGAAATAAAACATCTGGATATTTTTTTTTTTTTTGAAACAGGCAAAGAAACTGCTTAATATTACACTATTCCGGAACAAGAAATGCACAAAATAGATGTCAACGAAGATACATCGAAGTTCTAGAAAGGTACATCAACACAACCAAAAACTAGGAAACAAGCCCTACCAAAGGGCAAAAAACAAAAACCTCTAAAGACCAAAATCAGATTACCCCAGACACTTCAGTGGATTAGTCCATCAAAGGTTAAAATTAGAATCAAAGCTCTTAGCCTTCACTTTAAGCCTTGTGGTTCTAGCTCAGTGATAAGAGTTTGGCCTTGTAACCTCCAGGGACGGAGTACAAATCCCCTCAGGGACGGTTATATAGTGGCTATTAACGATGCTTTAATAATAATTTCCCCTCTCCCTAATTTTTATTAATAAAAAAAGTGACGTAGGTTCCTTCCTTCATTAGTTACTGAAATACTTTATAGAATCTATTAATGTCATTGAGAGTCCAGTAAGCAAGATTTATCAGCATTTTTTTCTTTTGAAAATTGCACATTTACTATGATTGAAAGCTTCCCAAGACAATCCATAGGAGACTGAACAATTGATCATCTGATTGAGTGAATTGTTGCCTTACCAATTTTGCTTTTCATAGGTCAGATATATTTTGAAAATAAAGGAATAAAAAAGAGGAAGAGTTGTTGGGAATTTAAAGATATGACCATGACTTATGCAAGATTATGACAAATAGCAGGTCTGAAGGTTAATTAGTTATCCGATACAGGCACGAAATTTGCTTGGCCCTCTACTCTGAAGTTTGAATCATCGTATAAATTTCTTTGTGAAAATCATGTTTGTCGGAAGGAAATTCAAATTTAGCGTCTTGAGAAATATCTAACTTGTGCTTCTGGCTGCTTGCAAGCAGAGGTATATATAAGTTGTCTGATTATGAAATAGGAAAACATCTGGGTGAAGGTAGGACTAAGGAATAAATTTTGTATAAGTGCAGTTTTTAAAGGGTTATTTGTCAAAAAACAGTTTATATTACTTAACAAACAGATAACACTTCTTAATGGAGATCCAGAAGCTACCTTTTTTTTTTTTTAAGAAGCTAAACTAGCCCACCCAAATTGACACTAGGAAGAACTGAACCTGAGACCTTGAGGAGGAGCACACTCCAAGGTCCCAAGCCAACACCACCAGGCCAACCCAAGTGGGTTGATGTGGAAGCTACTTATACCCTTAACAACAGTTTTTGCTTTAACTTCAGTCACAAGGACTTTTAAATTCGGGCCCGAACCTATAAAATGAATCATTTGAAATCATTTTCTCCTTCTCTGGTCATTTATAAATATCGAATCAGTTTAATAATCATGAAGGCTTGTATTTCTACACTTTCTCTTCTGGGATATATGCCATGAATATCGTTGGTAATCATTCACAATAGCTTGACATATTGCTATATCTTTTACAATCAGTACTTTAAAACTAACAGATTAGTTCCTATCTCGTGTTCGCCACGACCTGTACTCAATCAGTCTTTTTTTGTTTTCTTTTTAAATTTTAATGTTTTTATTTGTGGTTTATACACTTCATTATTCATATGAAATTTTCCAACTTCCCCCTTCAGATATGTGGCACTGAACATGCTGATGAAGGCTGTGAGTGCTGACACTCAGGCAGTGCAGAGACATCGTGCAACGATTCTGGAATGTGTAAAAGTATTAATTCAGCATCCTTTCTTCTTTCATTATTTGATGATGAAGCTGAGTTTTCTTTTACACCTTGAGAAGATAGTGACTTGACTTCTTGTTTAGGATTCTGATGCTTCAATTCGGAAAAGAGCCCTTGAACTGATTTATGTTCTGGTGAATGAAACCAATGTAAAGCCCTTAACAAAAGAGCTAGTAGATTACCTTGAAGTCAGTGATCAAGATTTCAGGGAGGACCTTACTACCAAAATTTGCTCAATAGTTTCAAAGTGAGTCTAGGACATTCTCAAAAACATTCCTTTTTCAGTGCACATAAGACATTTTTTATCATTCATATTCTTTTTCTTGTTTTTTGGTGGGGGGGGGGGGAAACCAAGCTAGAGTTGACTGTTTAATATTATAGTTAGAATGCAAATGTATTTTTTTTTCTGTATTAAAAGGTTTCTTGGGCCATTCATGACTTTCCGTTAATACAAGATGGATTGATTTGTTTAAAAATTTTCACTTTTGTTGATGATTAATTCTTAAAAGCTTTACGAACGATTTTTCATTTATTTTTGGGTTAACAATAGTAAACATCTTGTTTGTATTTGATCCCGTAATCTATGCATTCTGGATATTTCTGTGCTTTCTTCACCCTGTTTCTTTTCTCTGGTAAATAAAATAGAAGATATTTGGCCCATTTTGCATGAGCATGTTCCTCTTTATCAGTTCAAACTAGAGAGGATTTTTCATCAGTTGACCTGCAATATGTTTTGGTTAATTAGCGTTCAATTATTTGCACTTCAGGTTTTCCCTTGAGAAGATCTGGTACATTGATCAGATGGTTAAGGTTCTGTCCAAGGTATGAATCTAAGAAACAAGCTTTTGTAGTGACCTAAAATCTCCAAGATGAAAAACCCGTTCGATGTTATTTTATAGGTATTAGTCAGTGATGTATTTTCGTGTATGATAAGTATTAAGTAGTTGATTGTTTCTCATCTCTACAACTGGCATGCTACATCCCATTAAAATCGATTTCCATGACAGCTTATTACATTTTTCCGATATCCCATGCATAACATTTTATTTCAATTCATGTTTTTATGTCTCTATCCCTATGATACGTAACAAGCTGCATTGCAGCTTCTATGTTGTGGTCACAAATCATCCCTGGATAAATTTAGTGTTGTATTGTATATTTGTATCATTAGTTTGATGCTTGTAGTGTCCATATTTCCTTCTATTAATTTAGAAATTAAGTGCAAGTATTGATCTCTATGCTATGCTAGTAGGCCGGAAATTTCCTAAAAGATGAAGTATGGCATGCCTTAATTGTTGTCATAAGCAACGCTTCCAAGCTTCATGGATACACTGTAAGAGCATTATACAAGGCATTTCAGACGTCAACAGAACAGGTGGCTTGTTAACAAAATATATTAATGCTGTTGATTTTCTCCTGCTGCCATTTATGCAATAACGTTGATGAATATTTCCATCAGGAAACTTTTGTTCGTGTTGCAATGTGGTGCCTTGGAGAGTATGGTGACTTATTAATCAATAATGTTGAAATGCTTGACATAGAAGATCCAATAACAGTAAGTGAATGGATTGTTGGCATGTTATCCGTGATGTTTCTAATGTTGCTCAGGTTCCATGAAAATGATAAAGTCACTTGATCTCAAGTAATAATTTAATAAGTTGATACTCATATTGGTACTGCTAGCTACATACAAAATATGCTCTAGCTGTTTTTTAAATAACAACAAAAGCCTTCTCTCTTGATGTGAGATCGGCTCAAGGATCAAACAATATCATAATATCCTATTGGATATTGTAACCATGCCTAATGATAGACCATTTAAATATTGTATTTTCTAGTTGACTTTGACATATAATATTTGTTAGCTCCTCCAGTTAACTACAGGACTACCCTCCATCTAATTTACCTTTCTAACCGTGGCTCCTACAGGTCCACCTAAGATTTTACTATTTTTTATCAATAGCTGCTACCCCAAACATAATATTTTGTTGAATATTCATGACATAGATCAATCAATGATGATATAGTTCTAATAGTTTTTAAAATAAAATAAATATAAAAAAATGTTCTAGCAGTACCCTTCCTGATGAGGCTTCTTTTTGTATAGCTCCCATTTAGATGATGATACATGATGTATATGTAGTTCTATATAGTAGGAAGTCTAACCTTGCAGTACTGATGTCATATTACAAATAAAATCCATCAGTCTCAGTACCACTTGATCACTGTTGAAATAAATTATCTGGTTCTTTTCCTGTTTCTTTTGTTGACATCCTAGAGGTTAAGACCTAGAAAAGCTATAAGAGAAACTGTTAAGTAGGACCTAGAGATTGATGAGTTGGAGAAAGACATGGTTTTTGATAGAACACTATGGTGCCGTTTGATTCATGTAGCCAACCCCACTTAGTGGTTATTGTTGTTGTTTGTGTTATTTTATGCTTAGCATTTGTTTGTCTAATTTGCAGAATTCTGGGCATGATGGCACTCTAAAACTATAAAATTTAGATCCTGGCTTTCCGTATCTTTCTTTTAAATTCTCATTGCTTATTTTGATTTTGTAGGAGTAATGAGCCAATACCAAATTCCTTGTGTTTTAGAGATGTAGGTTATTAGGTCACTTAACAATGGTTGGACTGTTGAATATTTATATAGCAGCACACAGGAAAATTTACAATCAATAATCTTGCATTATGTTTTTTGTTTTTCCTTACTTTGTCTTCTATAATTGTCTTTTTATTCTTCATCTATTTGATATGAGCAGGTCACCGAATCAGATGCTGTGGATGTTGTTGAGCATGCTTTAAAACGCCATGCATCAGATCTTACCACAAAAGAAATGGCTTTGGTTGCCTTATTGAAGCTCTCTTCGCGGTTCCCTTCTTGTACAGAGTATGATATGCTTTCAAATGTTTATGAATACCTATCTATACATTGTACCTTAAAATGAATTTTTTTCATCTATACTGCATTTGCTTTGTAGGAATGTAGTATAAGTATAAGCCCAGATGATCTGGCTTAAAATTGTTTGAAATATAACCTGATTGATCCCATGCATGTGTACTCATCTCTATAACAAATAATGTTTCTTTTTCATCCATGTTCTTCAGTCCTTTTATAAATCAAATACTTGTGTACATATAATAATCTCATACCCTCTTTTATTTGTACATTTGACATGAAAATTTTAATCTCTTGTTTGTTCTACATGTATAGGAGAATCAGAGAAATAATAGTTCAGTACAAAGGGAACCTAGTGCTAGAATTGCAGCAAAGATCTATAGAGTTCAATTCCATTATTGCAAAGCATCAAAATATTAGGTGAGACTAATCAAATTGCTTATGTAATATGTTGAGAACTTGAATTTCTACCACCATCTTTTAAGAGGAATCCCATAATCAGAAATTTTTTTTCGATGTGCAGTTCTACACTTGTAGAAAGGATGCCAGTTTTGGATGAGGAGACTTTCAATGCTAGGAGGGCTGGGTCTTTGACAGATGCAGCTTCAACTCCAACAGGACCTTCAGTTAGCCTTCCGAATGGAGTTGTCAAATCTGTGGCTCCTCTTCTAGATTTGCTTGATCTAAGTGCAGATGATACAACTCCAGCGCATAGCTCTTCTGGTGGTGATTTTCTTCAGGATCTTCTTGGTGTTGATCAGTCAGTTGTGTCACAACAGTCTGGTTAGTGTTTATGCTTTATCTAATAATAATGCATGTATAAGTAAATATCTTTTATCTAAGAATTTCCATTGTTGTTTATTTCACAAATAAGTAGCTCTATTTATGTTTTGAACCACTTGGTCAATGGTTAAAATCAATATAGAATCGACAGTTTTTTTCCGAGGAGGTAAAAAGATAATTCATGGAGGAGCAGAAGAATACAAAGAAAAAGGACAAAACTTCCTCCAAAGAAATTACAAAATATAACATCTAGAACCCGAATGGTTGAATCTAGTAACAGGGCATGCCAATCTCTTTGCCTGTCTATTAAGGAAACGTCTCTATAGAGACCATAGGCAGAACACCATAGAGAAGGAAAATTTGGAGAAACATAAAACTATGTATCCCAAATGATATCCAAAACTGAAGAAGTTCCCTTGAAAATTCTGGCATTCCTTCCAGGGAATTCCAGCCAAAGGAATTAAAGAACATCAAGGACAAAGTACTGCCACTTCTTTACAAAAATCAAAAGGAACTAATGGTTGTAGATTTGGTAAATTTTAAAATGCAATTGTTGTTATTAATGCTTCTAGAAGATATAGTGTTTCTTCTGTCGGTTTTAGACATATTTCAATGAAATTTACGGTGTTTTGTGGGTTTGGTTACATTGAGATTATAAGTAATTTACGAAGTGAAACTTGAAGAACACAATAGTTCTATCTTCAATAAAGGAAAATTAAGAGACAGAAACATAAAGACACATGCATCTTTTTGTTTTTCTGAAGGCAGAAGTTTATTGATGAAGATACATTCAATCATAGTTACGGTGAACAGTGCAGTCTAACATTATTATAATGTATGATATTAGGTGCTACTCATACTTCAAAAAACGGCACAGACGTTCTTTTGGATCTTTTGTCGATTGGATCGCCTTCTGCACCTATTGAATCACCTCCTGCACAAAGCAACTCATCTATAATTAATATGTTATCCCCCAGTACAAGTAAAAGGGAACCAATTTCATCATTGGATGATCTCTCATCAGTTTCACTTTCTTCACGAGCATCTCCAACTGCTGGAGCTGCTTCTATGACAGATTTATTGGATGTTTTTGCCTCTGGCCCATCAACAATTGGTAAGCTTTGTTTAGCAAATGCAAAATAACATTGATTAATATTAAGTCTAATTACTAATTACCCATTTTCCTTTTGTCTTGAATAGAAAACAATGGACCGGTTAATCCGTCTATAACTGCATTCGAGAGCAGCTCCTTGAGGTTGACATTCAATCTCTCAAAGCAGCCAGGAACCCCACAAACAACCAATATCCAAGCTACCTTTATGAATTTGTCCTCTAATGCATATACTGATTTTGTTTTCCAGGCAGCAGTTCCAAAGGTATGCCCGTCTATGTGCTGTTTTGCTTTCTACATGTACTGTCAAGATATTTATAGGAGAATTTAACATACAATTCTGATCTACTGCTTTCAATTGTATCATGATATTTATCGTCTTAAGTTCCATGATTTCCAATTGCTATTCAAAATATCTTCCCATGCCTTTACTTGATATGTAATTGTATAAACTTCACAATACAAACCAGTTTACCACAATATGTAATTGTTACTTCTCTAAAAGCAAAGAGTTCTTGCAATACAAGTGTCTGCACCTGTCACTAACTGAATCATTTCCTTTGCATTAGTGTATTTACTTCTTGACATTTGGGTGCTTCATATGTACATTTTGAAAATCTTGGGCAGTTTTACTTGTTATATTCTTCATCTATTCCTCACGTATGTTGGTATTTCAATTTTCAGTTTCTTCAGTTGCTCTTGGATCCAGCTAGCGGCAATACTCTCCCTGCTAATGGAAAGGGCTCAATCACACAAAATTTAAGAGTTACTAACAGCCAACATGGAAAGGTAAATTCTCCTTGTTGTTTACAAAGTATTTGTGCTCTATCATGCAGGGGCGGAACTAGAAACTTTTATTAAAGGAGGCGAGAATTTAACACTATCTTTTTGTTTTGTGTGTGTGTGATACCATAAACTTGCGTTAAACTAATTTATGCACATATTACATAAGCATAAATACTTATTTACAAAAAAAAGTTTTAAATATATCTCAACACTTTTATTAATAATTAAGGTGCCTTATTTTTACTAGTTCAAAACAAAACTTCCTTTTGAAAGAGGCAAAATGCAAAACAATTTTTCTTAATGCATAACAATTGTTTTTACAAGTTCACCGAAAAAGCAATTGTCTTTACTAAGTGAAAATTACTGGCATTCTGAAATATGTATTATGTGGTGGCGTTAGATTAGTTAGGAAATGTCTAGAATGACATGAAACTACAACCATTTTGAATTGAGGTGCATCCAAAACTGAAAAGTGCTTGGCATTCAATGATTGGCAAAAAGATAATTAGTTTATTTAATTTAAAGGGTTTTTCTATCATGTGCAAATTTGCACATGTTAAGAAATTTAAAGTAGTAACTTTGACTTGGAACTTGTGCATTTTATATTAAATGTGTAGCTTTTTAATAAATAATTGTTGTTTTCAATAAAAAAATTACTACTTTTAGTTGTTTTAACATGTGCAATATTGCACATGTTAGACAAACTCTAATTTAAATTACTACCAGTACTAATTAGAAGTGGTACAAGCAGCCTAGGAGGCAGAGTTATCTACTATATGCAATACCCCCACATACAATGTTTCACCGACAACCATCTCTCTCTCTTAGGAGGCGAATATGCAAACTCAAGTATACATATATAAGAATTTTATGGAACTTGGGGGTGCGACAGCTCCTAATTTGATATACCTAGTTTCGTCCCTGCTATCATGTGCCTTATGATTTTTTGTTCAAGTGCTTCTTAAAGCAGACTGACGGTAAGCATCTATTCTTTTACAGAAATCTCTTGTCATGCGTATAAGGATAACATACAAGATAAATGGAAAGGATACACTTGAAGAAGGACAAATCACTAATTTTCCTCGTGATTTATGAGGCGAAATATTCAATGGCAGTGGTCATTCATTTGACGGACAAAGCCCCATATTTTTTACACATTTCATACTAGTTATGTTTGTGTTTCATTCTTTCAAACGAGGGGCCAGTATGGTTCAAGCAACTGGAACCTCTCTTCGGATCAAAGTTGAGGTCTATTTGGTGGCTTCATATTTTATTCTTCGATGTTTCTCTTTCTTCCTTACACATTTTATGTATAATAGTACAAAATATTCCTGTATGAAAATGTCGGAAATCAAATTTTGCCTTTCGAGGCACTGAGTATAGTGTCATGTTGAGAATATTTTAGGTGCTTGCTTTTTTTCCAATAGGTTTTTTTTTTTTTTGAACAAGTGTTTTTTTCAATAGGTAGTTCCCAGTTTGGCTGTTTCAGGTCATTTGTGTTGAAAGCAGTTTGATGTCTCATACGAACTTTAGAGTTTAACATCTGTTGTGTAATATTTTATTTTGTGCAACATTTTCCCCTCGAGATTTAATCCAAAAATTATATCAGGTATTTCTTATTTGATTCTTTCTCTCTTTATCCTTTCTTGCTTGATTTCTTGTTGTTAATTGAAAGCAAAGATTTCCCATTACGAAGTCTATGATTTATCTTCTATGGAAAATCACGGGATGAGATGGCCAAAGATCATACACATCCGAAAGATAGAGAGCATATGAATACTCTTGAGAATTCATTAAAAATTTGATTGAAAAAGATGATGAGAGAGGGCTCAATTGACTAACCAATTGTGTAACCAACTTCTAACTTCTCTAACTAATTGTGTAACTAACTAATAACTAATCCTAATTAACCAACTAATCCTAAATCTTAACATCTTTAAAACCCATGATTGGTAACATTTTTTTGTTCTGTAAACTCTAATGCCACAGTAATGTTGATTTAATATTTTGTCTCACAGATTCTACTTTTATGCCACGATGACTTTGATAGCATCAAATCCAATGAGATTAACTTGGTGGAAACAGGCTAGTTACTTAAGTGAAGAGAATGTGTATGCAGATAGTTCTTAGTGAAAGGTTTGTGATGGTCAATTCTTTGGGAAGAGATCCATCTCTATCAACCGACAATTGTTTGTTTACAAATTCATTAAGGATAAGTTAGGATGGATTAATGATTTAGGCCTTTAATTCTTCTAGGGTTTAAGGCAAGGTGATCCAATATCTTCTTACCTTTGTGTTCTTTGTTTGAAAAGACTTGACCATAGGATTAAGGATGTTTGAAAAGACTTATCCGCATATGTGCTTTGTTGATGATTTGATTCTTCCTCTAAGAATTTGGCGAGGTTAAAGAGTTAATGTGCAGAACTCTTTTTTTTCTCCAAGAATATTCCAGATCATCAGGATCTTTCTCAGAGCCAGTTCCTTGGTGTCCTGAGAGTCTATTTTGGAGCTCCCTCCCATGCTTCACCAGTAAATTTCTAAAATTTTATTTTCTTTCCTCTTGAACGAAACGAGGAAAACACTTCAATGGTTGGAAAGCCAATACTTTATCTTTTGCAAGTAGAGTTTTGTGGCCCAAACTTCTTTGATCAATATTCCAGGTTATGTCGTCCAGTTCTCTTCCACCCTTGTTCATTTGGGGATCCTCAGCAAGTTTCAGGAAGGTGCATTTAGTTTCTGAAGATAAACTTTGTTGTTCCAAAGATGAAGCGTTAAGATTCAGTAATTTCAAGCTTCTAAACAAGGCTCGCATGAAGTTATCTTGCTATATGATCATTGACTCTATCAAGCATTGGGTTAGAGTCATGAATGTTAATAACGGTTGTAGTATGCTCAACATCTCTTCCTTTAAGCATAAAATCTAGCTCTTCTAATCTTTGGAGAGCTATTATAAATGGTTGTGAAGACGTTTAAAACAACATCACTTTGGTAATCAAAAACATAGAAGTTGCTAAGTTCTGATAGGATTCTTGGGTTCCTAATTATGGTCGCCTAATGGAGCTCAGTCATGGCCAGGTTCCTCATCGATCCCCAATGTTTCCGGTTTTCATGTTCATTTATGAAGCAAATAGTTTCTGTGATTGGATACAGACTGGCAGTGGTTTTCTGCATGTCTATTTCTCTCAATTTGCTGCTGCATCAACAACCCTGTCAATTTAGTCCGAGTGCCAACTTCAAAATCCTCACAGAATTAGAGCTTTTCTTTGGAATCAAAATCTTATTCTACTTACTCAGAAATGTAGAAAGGTTGGTCGAGGTATGACCTCTGATAATCTTTGTTCACGATGCAATACTTGCCCAAATCTATTATGCACTTATTGAAAGATTGTGAGCACATAGAATTTCAGTCTAACCTTAATGATCCTAAGGTTTATAGCAATTTTTTAGTATTGGTATGGATGCTTGGATGGATTGGAATCTTGATCCCTAAGTTAGATTTCTTATCTTAAATTCTGATTTGTAGATTGTGTGTAATAGTGCTACTTCTCTAAACTTATTGACATTATTGTCACATTGCCATTAAAATGGACTGTATCTGTTTAGTGGATTCGTTTTGAGATTGATTATTAAAGAAAACAAATTTTATAAAATAAAAAGAATTATCATAGGAAGCCAAAGAACAAAAAAAAAATCATACAATTGAGTTCAAAATATTCATATAAATTGAATCAAGTTTAAAGAATCAAAGTTTATTATTCATTGTTACAAATACTTTTACATAAAAAAACATCCATTTAACATCTACTGCAGCAACAAGGAAAACATTATGGTCTAATGCTCGATTGCATCGTGTTTCTTGAAAAATGCTTCCAAGAACATAGTATCTGTACATAATTTGTACAAAATTCATGAAGCTAAAACCCAGATCGACATGAATTTATAGAATTATGAGAGGAGGACCCAGTGGCATCGACAAGGTTGTTATTGATTTGAGTGGTGTGTTGTATTAATTGTCTTTTTCAAAAGTGGTTTTGACTTCAAAAATCTATTATTATTTTCAAAAGATAGATGTGTTTTTGGAGCGGTAGTTTAAAATTTATTTAAATGTCACGCGCACTTAATTACTGACGTAGATAACTATTAAAAATCGATGTCAATACACGTCGATCCGTGTGATAGTCAACAAGTAATTCACAATTATTGACATACAAAATCAGAACAATGGAGATATTGATCGTTAAGTTGAATGGATCAATGTTTTTGATAAACATACTAGGCAGATGATAAGAGAAGCTGTTTTTTTTTTTTTTTTTAACATTGAAATTTTTTATATTATAGTTTTGATTACTCTTTTAGTCCCTTAATTATGTTATATGTGTGATATTCATAAAAGTCTATATAACTCAAAAGTAAAGAAAAGACCACTTATAATATAGATGTGTTTTTGGAGCGGTAGTTTAAAATTTATTTAAATGTCACGCGCACTTAATTACTGACGTAGATAACTATTAAAAATCGATGTCAATACACGTCGATCCGTGTGATAGTCAACAAGTAATTCACAATTATTGACATACAAAATCAGAACAATGGAGATATTGATCGTTAAGTTGAATGGATCAATGTTTTTGATAAACATACTAGGCAGATGATAAGAGAAGCTGTTTTTTTTTTTTTTTTAACATTGAAATTTTTTATATTATAGTTTTGATTACTCTTTTAGTCCCTTAATTATGTTATATGTGTGATATTCATAAAAGTCTATATAACTCAAAAGTAAAGAAAAGACCACTTATAATATAACATGTAATTTATTAAATAAGCTATTAATATTTGCCTAAAATATAAAAATAAATAAATCATTGCTATCTAAGTTGAAAAATTATCAATAAAATTAGTGTTTGTATGATATGCATAATATTTATTGAAAACCCATATAACTAAGAAGTAATAAAAAAAATAAAAAATATTGCTCATATTATAATTCATAATTATTTGGTGGTTATATAACTCGTGATTTATTATTAATATCTACCTTTTATTTTTGAAGAAATTAATAAATGTTAGGTATCTAAGTTGAAAAATTATCATCTTTAAAAAAAAAAAAGTTGAAAAATTATCAAGAGTGTGTGCTTAGAATGAAAACAATGAACACATATAGGCAAACACAATTATTTTCTTATAAATATATAAAATTGGTTAAAATAAATAGTTTAATCAAATAATTATCTAAAATTTTCTGTATCAATATATTATTTAAAAAATGAATAAATTATCTAATAAATTTAACAAAAGCTATGCTAAATTAAATATAGTTTAAAATGAAATTTAATGAAGAAGAAAACTGAGAAACAAATAAATAGGTAGAATTGAGCACAAAACTCATGTGAATTTTCTTATGTGTTTTTCATATGGTTCTTCGATAAAAATACACTTTCTGTGGCTAGAACAAACTTTAAAAAAAACTGTCAAAAAAAAAAAAAAACTTTGAAAAAATCATGAGTAGTTTACTCCTTCCGTCCCAAAATAAATGAGTTTTTTCGTTTATTTCACACATATTAAGAAAAATGTATAAGTGAAAGAGAGAGAAAAATTTGTTTTAAGTGTCATTGTAAAATATTGGTGCATTCACCATTATCATAAATGCAAAGTAGAATATATAAATTGAATTAAGAGTGATGAAATTAATATTAATTAAAGTTATAATAGTAAAAAAAAATAATGAATGCTGCATTGAAAAGTGAAACAAGTCACTTATTTTGGGACAATTTTCTTTTTTGCAAATGACTATGTTATTTTGGAACGGAAGGAATAGCTAGGAACCATATAAAAATCACCCAATAAAATGCACCTAAGTTTTTTTTTCCTAGAATTAAAATAAAGATAAAACTTAGGTGCATTGCATGTCCTTAAATGCTTTTCATGTGGTTCTTCACATAAAATACTCTTAACTACCTATGATGATTTATCAAATCCATAATTTTGTCAAAGTTTGTTATAACCTCAAAAAATTAATTTAATGTGAAGAACCATACAAAAAAACATGTAAGGAAATACACCTACATTTTAGCCTTAAAATAAACAATTTTTCCTTAATGACAAATGTTAAAAATTAGTTGTTAAAAGAACAAAAACTATATAAATAAATAAGGGTTAAATAAATTTTTAGTCCCTATAAATATAGCGGATTTTGTTTTTAGTCCTCATAAAAAAAAAGTGACAGATTTTGGTCCATATGAAAATTTTCAAGACGTAGTTTTAGTTCGTGTTAAATTAAAATTTGCTTAATTATGTTTAAATTTTTAAATTTTTTAATAATATTTTACAGAAATGTTAAAAACATTATAAAATCTGTTATAAAAAATTAAATTTTTTTAACTTCTAATGAATTAAATATGAATTTATTTAAACACCAAAATTTTATAAAACAAATGAAAATTTGGACCTTAAAATCAAATTTTGAGCAAATATTTTGTGGAGGATCTTTTTATAATATTTTAAAGAAGTTTGTAAAAATTCAGTAAAAAATTTAAATTTTAAATATAACTAAACAAATTTCAATTTAACATTCCTTAAAAAATAATTAATTGAACATGAACTAAAACTACGTACCGAAGGGACCAAAACATATCACTTTTGATTATGAAGATTAAAAACAAAATTGACTATATTTCTATAGGAACTAAAAACTTATCTTACCCAATAAAGAATATCAAATGAGTATCATAGTAATGATAACTTATGAAGAAAAACAATAATAATAATAATAATAATAATAATAGCAGCAGTTAGGGATAAAATATTATATGCATGATATCACGGATAAAATCCATCGTTAACATAAAGTGGATAGTTTAACGGATACACACAGATAAAATAATTTGATATTTTAAGTTCTCTAAATTAATGGATACATACGCAAAAGTCAAGGCCGTTCATATAAAATTGGAGACCTGACTCTTATAGTAAAGATAGACCCCTAATAAAAAATATACAAATTTTTTAAAAGAGCAAAAAAAAAAAACTTTATAATGTTTGTTTCATTTTAGTTTTTGAGAAAATAATTATAATGTTTGTTTTTTTTTTGGTAGATAGACGAAATGGCAAAGCCATTATAAACTCACACACACAAGTGGAGGTACCAGGGTTCAAACCCCGGTCATGATATCCGGCCTAACAATTTCGGCATTTTACCAGTTGAGCTAGGACTTCTGAATAATTATAATGTTTGTTATTAAAGCTTTGTTATTTTATTCGACAAATATGGACAAAAAATTACAAGTGCTCTACGACTACCACTATGACATTTGTTCAACTTTGCAAATATGACAACACTAGTGTGTGTATGTATATATGTATATATATATATATATATATATATATATATATATATATATATATATATATATATATATATATATATTCATATTTGACTATTACTTTACCCACCCTATGTCATTCTCGCGCACTTTATTATTATTTTTTTCCAAATTTATCTTTGGTTCGGATTTTATAAACTGAACTTGTTTATGATTATAAAATTCGAAACTAGTCAAAACTTGAAGGCAACCATGTTTGATTTCCATTATTGACAAGAGTTGGGTGAAACAACATCTGAAATATACAATCTGAAAATTATTTACGTGTTTCAGATTATATATTCCGAAAAATCTACTTTTCAACAACATTCTACCTGACAGGTTTTTTAACATAATGTAGGCTCAGTTCAATGACGTTGAATACAACATGAAGGCGCATATCAAAGAACAATTTCGACAGTTTTTTTTTTCTTTTCCCGAAGACGACCTTTATGTGACCACCGCCAAAAAATGTCACCACTAAAGAAGCTCCAAAGAAAAATAAACATATCATTCAGTCGACAAAACGATCGTCTTCGCTCTAGGAGATTGTTGACTCCTAGGATCAACAGACACATGCTTCACAAACAAATTCAATAGGGACAAGTAGAAAAAGTGTACGGAAAAGCAACATGTCTCCTAATCCTCCTAAGCCAATTTTGGTTATAGTCCACATACCACACAAAGACCAAATCCTACATTGGATGCATGAATCTATTGAAAATGTGGTGGATGTACCTGGTGATGGCCATTGTGGGTTTTGTGCAGTTGCGGGCCTACATAACTAGACTATTGATTATCACCAGATGATCTGTTACCAGCTTCACAAAGAGCTTATCGGTGAAGAAAATGCGCGTTATCGACGTTTGATTGGGGTGAATAGGCGATATAAAGAGGTCTTAGTCGCTCTAATATTTTGCGGTATTGGTCCTGCACCACCAGATAAATGGATGACCATGCCGGATATGAGTTTCCTCATTGCACAAAGATACAAACACATGGTTGGTCTACTGTCCATTGAGAAAAAGCGATCAGAAACCTTTTTCCCTTTATACGATGCACCGTCACATAGAGAGTGATTGATGTGTCTGGCACATGTGAATGACAACCATTTTATGATAATATATTTAAAGGATGGTTGTCCAATTCCTCCCACTTGCCCGCTATGGAGACGACGCTGTCGAGATAATGCAAAGGAGTGACCTGATAGATATATCAGTCTGATGACTGACTATAATGAACTATATTGGACGACGAGTTATGAGGTGATATGAGATGACTAATAGTTGTACATTATTGAAAATCTTGATCCTCAAGAGAAGGTAGTTGTTGTTTTATAAAATAGAAAAAATAGAATTTAGATTAAATAATTATAATTCCTGAAAAATATTGTAAAACAAAATTAGAAACTTCTAACAATGTATTTTTTGTCTTTAAAAAAAAGTATCTTTTAGTTTAAAAAAAAGTATCTTTTGTTGGATATAATGAAAATTTATATTTAGTTTTTTTTAAAGGAATTATATTTTAAGTTTGGTGAGATATTTATGTTACCTAAAATATTATAAATTAATAAAAAAATTAAATGAAAATATTTAGTGGATAAGATCAAAGTAATGTAAACAAATTCTTATTGATCTATCAAAAAGGGATGATTTAGGGTCAACTTTGACCAGAAATCGTCCATCCGGATTGTTTTTCTTTCTCAGTTTTCTTTCGTTTGTTTTTATGATTCGTCGTCTAGCAAGACTTTGTTTATTTTGATTTCTTATCTTCGTACAATGTGTTTTTTATTTCCCGTTTAGTGTGGTATTTATTTGATTCAGCTTGAAAGATTTGCTTGAACTCTGCCGTTTTATGTTATTAACATGGATGATGTGAGTTTGTTCGTAGATTCATCTTTTTTGTTTTTAGCTATTTTAAATTTGTATCGTATCGATATACTCTATCAATTTAAATGAATGGATATCATTTATTTATTTTTTATAAGAAAAAAGCTATTAAAGTAACATATGTAGTTTGTTGAGATATTTATGAAAATCAAAATAGTTTTTAATCAAAGTTAAAATATTGAGAATTAACATGGAAGTAACATGTGGCCTAAAAAAACTTATTTTATATATATATACACACTATTGATTGATTTAAAAGAATAATTTTATATTGTCTGTACTTTAAAAAGGAAAGTTAAACACATTCTTCCCTTCCCCCTCCTAAACCCTTATTCCAAATACACTTTTAGACCCTTCGCATTACCATTAAAATGGACAAAATCCTTTCAAAACCATTAAGTTCGTAACTCCCGATCATTTTTTTGCGTGTTCATAAGCCCTTCGATAGATATTTATGGAACATGGGTCAAATAGGAGGGTCAAAAGACAACCACCTATTTACTCCTTAGCAACAAGATTGAGGAATCTCTTGCGAGAATTTCATAGCATATAAGGGTTACTTGTCATGTCTAGAAGGGGCTCCTCAGAAGCTCCTAGTATTTTACTTAAAGGAGAATGCTAACCATTGTCCTTGGGTATTGGATAAAGGGATAAAAATAGAAATATAGCATTGGAAAATGATAAAAAAGGATAAATTTAATTTTTTAAAAGTCAAAATGTTGTTGAAACCAATATAAACATCGTATTTTTGATTTCCTTAACCATTGCCCTCAGGGCAATGATTAGCAAGACCCTTACGATTCTTCTAAATGATGTAAGTAGTGTTTCATTACCTCATTTAATTAATAAATAAACTTTCCTTTCTATAAACAAATAAATAGATACACTACCACAAGCAAGTCTGCATGCTGAAACTTTTCTATATTCATTCAATGAAACTTAACAATTTTATGTTGTCATCCAAAGGCTAAGCAACTCAACCACTCTTTGCTTTATTCGTCCCACCTCAAACTTGACCAATGTTATTCTTTTTCATTTTATTGATTATTGAGTTGAGAGTGATCAGTGACATTGGTTTATATATAGTGACGACTTGGTTTAATTATTTATGAAACGAAAACAAATTTGTTTCTTGCAGTGTCGGTATCTTCTCTATATGAAATTGAAACCTCCTGGATGCAGCCAAAGCCAACCACCCCATACTATACAAATATTTTATTTTCTTTCAATAGAATCATTTTTATTATGACAAATTGATCATCACATTTTTGAGCTAGAGTCAATAGCTTAAAATTTTTGCAAATCGACAAAATGTTATCTCCATTGAGTTAAGATCCTCTCCGTTAACATATTTTGGTATGACGATATTAAAGTGAGATTCACTGAAATGCTACATGTTTATTTAATGTGTCACATCATAATCTCTAAGAAAAGAGTATGTATGTGTCAATTTGTAAAATTCAAAAATTATTATCACCCCTCTCAATTTTTATTTTTATTTTTACCGGTATTAACAGTTTTAAGCTCCAATTTTCCGTTCACACTCCACTCCTCTAGTGATGTATTTTCCATCAGTGACTACCTACTTAATGTGGACCATTATAGGTCAAATAATGATGTGGCTCGACAACCTTCCAAATTTTCGTCTCCTGGGTCAGCATCAACATCAAGGCTCCCTTGTTTTTTTTGCCTTTATTGGTGCAAAGAGTTGACTTAAATGCTACAAAACAACATGGAATGTGCTTTTGTCTCAAAACAGAAGCTATTTCTGTTTTCTCTGCCTTTTATATGGTTCAGCCTTGCTCTTCACATGTATGCTTTTCATTAGAAAGAGCTTTTGAGGTGTGCTGATAAATTTTAAACAAATAATTTGATGTGTGATTGTCATGGAATGTGCTTTTGTCTCAAAACACAAGCTATTTTAAACAAATAATTAGAAAGAACTTTTCATTAGCTAACATTTGAACCAAAGGGGCTGCTACTTTAGTATCAACAACTACGGAAAATACTCACATAATAAAGATATTGACACGTAGACAACGATAATAATTTGAGAAAATAGTATAATTCGATTTAAGTGTCATTGTCATAGTGTCGGATACCAATGCATGCCTGAAATTGAACATGCATCTCTGAGGAATGTTCATGCCCGAAATTGACATTCAACGTGTAAAATCGATTTTGACATATTTAAAAAAATATTTAGATATTCATTCGAAAAAGGCCACAGTTCAAAGGACCAAATGTGGAATAATCAGATTGGAAGCAGTAGATTGTAGCAGTGTAGCACTAACTAACAGGAAAACTGCTATCATGTCTAGAGTCTTACTCTTAACACTTAATAAGTCCCTATTCCTATCCTGCTGAGAAAAAAAATCTCAATCCAACTTTTCATCCATCTTATCATTTTGGTAATCAAATGTAATGCTAAGCCGACACCAAAAGGGAAAGCTTAAACAGAAAGAAAGAGAAGCTATGCAATCCTTTTGTTTTTCCTTTTACTTCTTTTCAACTCATAGGTTTAATTAAAGCAAACCTCTAGAGGAAACCAAAGCATCCAAAAAGCAACTCCCAATTTTGACTTCACTTTACTCATTGCAAGTAATTTGCTAAAAATATCACTTTTGTCACACATAAAACATTACATCATAGTGGCATCAAGGGCCCACCTTCATAAACTTTTTGAAATCATATGGTCTAACTGTTGGTTTTGCTAATTATTACTCTCTCTCACTCTTGTTTTCATTTTCACATAACATCTTCCAACTAAAATTTCTAAGAATATCATATGAACAGAACACATGTTTGATTTTGACAAATCTTTATAGGAAATTTCAAAGGTAAATGAGTGTTGGCTAGTTCAACTAGTTTGAGCTAATGTCAAAGGAGTTAAAGAAGTTAACGGATCTCGGTTTAAATCATAATGAAGGATAAAATACAGATAAAACAATTAACATACTAACATTTGTCTATCTAATAAATAATTACGAGGGTAATATTACATTATAGTTCAGAAATTGGATTTTGTATAAAAGAGATATACTTTCCATGCACACAAGATCAATTCTCATTCAAAGGACATATAGCTTAATTAAATGTATATAGCATAATTTACAAGTATAACCAATAAAAGAGTAAAATCAGAATAGTATGAAAAAGAAAGAAAGAAAATGAGTTCATAGAATGAACTCATTGAAAATTTGAAAGTTATCTAAAATACAAAATACTAAGTTGCTTCCTTCATCTCTCTATTCATCCATGGCAAAGTTGAAGTGAGATTAGAATTAACCATATGAGAGTGTGATGAACTTGATACCTTATCCTTCCTAGACCAAAGCCAAATCTTTGATATAGAAAAACTTTCACCTTTCCTAGCAACATTCATTTTTTTCCCCTCAACATCTCCACCAACAATGGAACAATTCCCATTTTGACCAAACCCTCCCTTCAATTGTCTCATACTAGCACTATTTCCTCCTCCCTCACCTTTATTAGGGCACAAAGCCACTACCAAATCTGAATCAGCAACAACATATTGGTAAGAACCCATTGAATAGCATCTCCTTACATCATCAACAATACTTTTAGTTGTACTACTACATTCTCCTTCATTTCTTTCCACACCCCCCTCTCCATTATTTGAGCTTCTAAATTTCCCAAGCCTAACAGAAAAAACCCTTTTCCCACTCATTATATGATTTTCTGCATGCTTGTTAACAGAAGCAGCATCACAAACAACACTATCAAAAACCCTATCTTCTTCCCTTAAACTCTCAAAATCATACACAGGATTTTCAAAGGCAAATCCATGTTCATAAAGACTCCCTCTACAAAGAGGACAAGTTGAATTCGAAAGAAGCCACGTGTCGATACAATCAATATGAAAAGCATGATTACAAAGAGGCAACAATCTCAACATGTCTTGTTCTGTGAATTGACAAAGACAAACAGCACAATCAAATGGTTCCTTCAAACCTATTATCTCTTTGTAAAGGAAAACTGGTAAAGCATCAATGAAAGCTTGATCTAAACCTGAATCATGAAGATTGAAGAGTTGTTGCAATTGTCTTTGATAAGGATCAGGTTCAGACATTTGAGGGTAGTTATTATTGGATTGAGAATTTGATAAAGAAGATCTTTTTCTTATGAGAAATCTAACAAACAGTTGAAGGATACCAGAAATGAAAAACACAATAGCTAGAATCACTATGATGAAAATAACTAAATGGTTCATTCTAATCACTAGAACAACACCAACAACAAGAAGATTTGGAAATTATAGTGGGGGTGTAAATAGCAACATGACTGCTATGACAGATTTGAGTTTGAACCCAATACATTTGTTCAAATGATGATGTTTGTTTGAAACAAAGATGTAATCTTTGCTTATTTTGAGGTCAACCCAAATCATGCATTGTGAAAAACAATTAATAGAACTTCAATTCTTGCAAGCCTAAAAATAAAAATAAAAATGAAAAAATGGTTATTGAAATTTGTGTAGGTTACTGAAGAGTAGTATAGTGTGGTAGTTAGAACTTACATGGTTTAAGGTTGAAGGTTGAATAACCTTAATTGTTGAAAATGATGATTGTCACAGCAGCTACTTGTTTCTGTGTTACAGACAGACAGGTGAAAGAGGAACGGAAAACGGAGTCACTTCCAAAATCTAAGGTCTTTGTTTTGGTTTTGGATCCCTTTATCCAACATAAGACACAATGGATTGTGGGCTTATTTAGAAAATAAGTTCTAGGATTCTTGTTTTGACACACCCCTATTTTGGCTAGTACAACACTTAGCATGTGTTTGGTTGTGCGGTGAGCAAAATTGATTTTGATAAGAATTGATTTTTGTTAAAAATAATTTTGGTTAAAAGTCATTTGTGTTTGTATACATTTATGAAAAACTGAGTTGAACTTTAAATGTGTGTGAGAATCAATTATAGAATAAAAAACTACAAATTGTAGTTTTAAGTAGAATCAATTATGGAGGCAGAATCAATTCTACTCGACAAGAATCAAACATGTTAGAATCAATTCTACATCTCCAGAATTAATAACGGCCCCTCTAGAAGTTGAACCGAAAATACACTTAGACTCATTTTTTTAGGGGTCTTTGGACTTTAGAAAAGTTCATTTTTAGATGGAAAAATTGTTCATGAGTTTTTTTTTTTTTTTGTCCATAAGTTCAATTTATAGAATGTCATATTGCTTCAAAGCTAGAGATGACACTGGGTATCCACAAATGTGTTTAGTAGTCATCTACGTACTATTCGTTCTGCCGAAAAAAGTTTGACAAATGTACTAGTCTTATATTCGTGCAGATATCTGATATTAGACAATCACTGATATAAATTTTTTCAAAAAAAATAAATAAATTATAATTTGTTTTATTTTATTTTATTTTTGATAATTATGTAGAATTTCTTCCCCCTCTTTTAAAAACGAAAAAGGAGTACTAACGCGTAAAAATATCAATAGATTACACTCTCACTTTGACAAAAAAAATTATTAATCAAACGATGAATTGCTACAAATCAGAAATCATAGTGGGTTTCCTTCATGTAGGTAATATTTATGTTTAAGTTTGTTAAAAAAAAAATTATGTTTAAGTAATATCATATTTTAGTTATTTCACTAATTTATTAACTACGGATAACTACGGGTATGGATACTATTATTTCCTCCCATGTATTCATTAAGTAACATGTAATTGAAATATCAATTTATTTTATCCGTTAATATCCATTAATCTATTCATCCCATGCTTGTAGGTTGTGGCAGACTTTATCCACATTTTTGGATTTATTTTATCATCCCTACTCAAAGCTAACTGCGTTAATGTTACGTTTTCACGTTTGTGGATGGATTTTAGTTTAAAGAATACTTTGATCCCATGTTTTTTTAGTGTTTGAAAATTGAGTTTTTCCTTCTAGACAACAAACGAAGTTTTATGATTTTTGTTGTGAGAAACGAAAATTGTTTCACTCACAAATAAACTTACGAAGTTCTATGATATTGGATTGGCGAGAACTTCAATTTATGGCGTCGTGCCATCAAAATGACACTCATTGGAAGAAACAAGTTCGGTTTTGTGGATGAATCCTTACCAACTCCGTTAGAGGAAGATCCAATTCTGAACTTTGAACAACTTTAATCGCGGTGTTGTTCTACCTTTGATTGAACATCTTCAATCCGAGTACTCTATGATCTTTCGCATGTGATTTCATTAATCTTTTACTTCAGGGTCAATTTTTACACTTTCCTTCGATAAGTCAGTGTTCCAGCTATTTTTCTTCAAGATGAAGCTCAACACAAATGTTTCACGCTATATTGGTACCCTCTAGACACAAGAATAGTGAACAATGTTGCAGAATCATCTGCATATCTAAGAAATTTGAATCAAGTGCAATTTCTATAGTTCTTAAATGCTTTGAGATCACCATTGCATGTCCGAGCTTTACTCTTATTCACACCACACAAATGTTGATGGAAGCACACTTCAAATTAAAGATCATTGGTGACTTAAAATACTTCTAGACCTTGATATAGCTAAATCACCAAAAGGCATCCATAATGGAACCTTACATGCATTTCAATGACTTTATATACGTCTAATTGGTCGCCTGATGTACTTGACAATTTCATGACCAGAAATCACACATTTCTAGTCAACAAAATTAATCAGTTTATGTCTTAACCAAGGACAAATCAATCACATTCAAGAAGATCAACTTCAGGTTTTTGAGTATAGAGCTTTGGCATCTGTCACCTCCAAACAGTTAGGGCTCAAACAACTATCAAGAGATTTTGACATAACCTTCCAATCATCCATGATATTATGGGATAGACTTTCTACAATACATTTGGCCTAAAACCATATCGGTCATGCATGTATGTTCAAACATGCTTCTTAAAGCTCATTCATGTGAATTCACAAGCTCAATTGGCATGCTCACTTACCAAGGCCCTTTCCCAAGTTTTAACTTCAAAATTACACCTCCCAACTTAAGGGAAAGTATAACACTAACTCCAAATCTAACTGAGTTAGTCAGTCAGTTAGGTGGTTAAACTCAGCTAGGTACTTCTGCAAACCGGTTCATTAAAATTTGCGTATCCGAACCCGTACCACTTACCGATGCGACTTGTGAACCGTGTGACTATGGTTTCAAATGCCATTATTTGCTCTCTAATATACTCCGGTGTGTGTAGTGGTGTACGATGACAAATCACAACTGCAGAAAGGAGGCAAAGATCATTGGTTTGTTTAAGTTTTTCCATTTATCTCACATCCTTCGCTGCCTTTTCACACAACTAATCTAAGGCAATTTTGTATGAACCTAGGTAAACCTAGTGAAAGAAGGCACGCAATTATATAATTACTAGACTTACCAAATGAAATATAAACGAATAAGTTATAACATAATGAATGTATAGTAACCAATAAAAGTAGCATGATAAAGTTTAAGTTAGCCCTAATTTAAAATAATGATAACAAATCGATAAGGTCATAATCTAGTTATTGTTAACGTTTTACATTCATCATCATACGTTACGAAATATTTCATGGTTAACGACATTTGATAGGGAGAACACTCTTCTTTCTTCTATATCCATATCAGATGCACCACTTAGAAGTCTAACATTTGATCTTAATGCTAATAATTCTGATTGTCTCCTATTAATTGTGACGCCGTCAATTCCATCACGTTTACTAATTACATTAATACTCATTCTGCATCTCATAAGTAAACGTAAGAGTCACCTTAGACAATAAGAATTTGGTCAATAAGAATTAATGTCATAATAAACTGTCAATTTAAATCTACTTTGCACTCTTTCATTAGTGTGACAGCATTTGCTACTCGCATAGTAGTACTGAACACGTTAGAAATTATCATGCAAATGACTTTTTATCCATTGATAAGTGTCGGAAGAACTTTGTTCTAATTATGTATCCTATATGCTTCTCATATTAGTTGGTAGTTAATAGATCAATCGAATATCCATTTGTTTATATATGCTTGTTTCCACACTATGCATTTGTAACTGTATAAAGTTCTAATCCTTAAAAGATTGTATCAAGTTCCAACCCTTATAATTATACGATAGAGATGAAAAGTGAGATTGGTTGGCTTTATATCACACTAAGTCAAAATTCATTAGTGTATTTGATGAAATCTAAAGGAATGCCTTTTCTTTTTAACATCATCCCTTACCAAACTAACTTATAATATGGTATTTGCTATTAAGTTGCAGCTTATAACGATGAAAACTGGATCTGTAGCAACAATTGTAAATTGATTATAACACAAACGAAGTCATGAGGATTGATAAAATACTTAATTTGGATTACAAAACCATCAACATAAGGGCATTAGATGATAACTAAAAGTATACTTGCAACCAAAATAAAAATAATCCAGCAACATTGAATAAAGTTGCAATTTGAACATATGCAAAATGCCAACAGGACCAAAATTGCACAAATGCAAATTACACGCAACCAATCTCAATTTTGTTTGACGGACTCAACCTTCACACGGACAATTTTGATCGTAATTGGATCGAATGGGGCTGTAAAAACATGAAGAAAAAAATGTTATATTAAAGTTCGAATGAACACGCAGAATAAACATCAAACATAAATAGATTACTAACCTTTCAAGGAATGCAACACCAACATGGTTTCAACATCATGTTCAGCCATTAGAGGTTTGATGATACGTTGATAGAATTCGTTATAGTTGTATGTAAACTACAAACAAATGAGGGTGTCAACGCACGTGTATATATAGAGTGGAATGGAAAGTTTGAATCATAGTTATATGTGTACATAGAGGACGATGATTGAGTAGTTTGAATCTCATATTCATTGCATAAATCTATATCAAAGGTCATGATAAACGCTTGAGTGTTTAATGGTTAGTTGGGAGTGATAGAAGTCAATATTCTTGTAATTATTGTTGTAGTTATTTGTATTTATTATCATTCATGTTTGTCATTATTTGTATTTATTCTCATTCATGGTCGCATTAAATGATAGAAAGGGAAGGAAAACTTAGAGTGTTTAGGGCTAAATGCTAGCTTGACCCGTAGGGGGTTGTTATGGGATCTACGGCTGAGACGTAGGGGGTTGTTGACTGACTTGATTAGCATTAACTATGTCTTCAATCGCACTAAAAGTGTGCTATTCGTTTTCAATTGACATTAACTAAGTTATATGAGAGAAAATGAGGAGTTTGAAAATAGAGTTTGAACCAATGAGTGTGATTAAGTGTGAAAATAAAATTTGAATCAACGGGTGAAATTAGATTAGCAATAAATATATGTTTAGGAGGGAAAAATGCTAGGGATTAGGGAAAATTAGGGCAAACATGTTCTCTTCTATATGATATCTACGGCTGAGAGTTTGAATCAACGGGTGTGATCAAGTGTGAAAGTAGAGTTTGAACGGGTGAGATTAGATTAGCAATTAGTGCAGGGGTTGTTGACCAATTTGATTAGCATTTATTACGTCTTCAATTGCATTAACTAAGTTATATGAGAGACCATTTTCAGAGTTTGAATCAACGGATGTGATCAAGTGTGAAAATAGAGTTTGAACGGGTGAGATTAGATTAGCAATTAATGTAGGGGGTTGTTGACCGACTTGATTAGCATTTAATACGTTTTCAATTGCATTAACTAAGTTATATGAGAGAACATTTTTAGAGTTTGAATCAATGGGTGTGATCAAGTGAGAAAATAGAGTTTGAACGGATGAGATTAGATTAGCAATTAGTACATGTTTAGGAGGGAAAAATGCTAGGGATTAGGGCAAAGTAGGGTGAATTAGGACAAATATAGTAGTTAACCAAGTCTAACTTTTATAATAAAGGATATTCTGACTCAACCATTATTTTTTAGACTTGAGTTGAGATGAGAATAACTTGAACTATGTACTGGTTGATTTTATGAATGAATTTTACGGCAATGGAAAACATAGAATTTTGAGAACGTTGTATTAACAAAAAGATTTTGTAAACAAAAACCATTTGATATCTGACTTCATTAGCTTAACACCGACTAAAACCAATATCAGGTAAGTCTTCATTTCTCTTGGCATTGTAATTTGTAATGTGGTGAAACAATAAAAGAAGCAAAGACTAAGTTTAGCCATTGATTGAACCGATTGTTAGATAATTAAAGAATCAAGAGAAAGCCGATCAGTAAGCATGAAGAGATGTAAAGTTGTTCAGTGTGTCATTTCCAATGCCTTGGACTACTAGAGTCTAGAGAGACATATCACCCCCAATTTCGCTGATAACTTTCTCCACCTATACACATGAAAACGGTAAAAAAATGGATGTAGCACAAGCAAGAGAATTGCTATTCCCACATTTTGTTTGGCTGTGCCACACGAGTAAAATACGAAAATGTCTTTCAGCAGTTTGCTACCGAAGTTTTTAGGCAACCGGCGGCAGTTAACTGCCGAGGAAAACCTCGGTAGTTAACTGCCGAGGAAATCTGAACTTAAACAATTTCGATAGTAAACTGCCGAGGAAATCTTCATCTATAAAACATTTCAAAATCATTCTAACAGTATTTTTACAGAAAGTTTTAAAATTCATCATAACAGTTCAAATAACAAATAAATATTGGTGCAAATGCACAACTTAATTAAACCAACATTTTTGTACATTAAACAAAGTAAAAAAAGCCCATGAAATTAAAAATAATGTCATCAAAGTAGAAATATACAAATATACAAATATACATAACTCAATGTCATCAAAAGACTAAAACTAAAAAATAAGTCCTAAAAAAGGAAAATAGTACTACTGGTCCTGATCCTGATGATGGTGCCTCCTCCTCGGCCTCTGGGCTCTCCTCCTGGTCAAAATCGGCGCGATCTGCTCCCTCATATGGGTCATGGCCTCATACCACTGCTGAGGGGTCATGCTCATGACCTCCTCCTGGCCTAATTGCGCATCAGCGTAGGCAACAACGCCACTAACCATGTCATAGGTGTCAGGCGAGCTTCTCGCCTCATACCGCTGCCACTGCTCTGCTCTTCATTTGCAGGCCTCGGAAGATCTCCTGGAATAGGTGGCAAGATCTGAGGGTGAAACACCCTAGTGTACCACAGGACATAGCCATCCGCCACCCGCCATGTATCCTCTCCTGCCTGCTCACCCCGAGCGTCCGCCTTAAGCGTGTGAGTGCGGAAGTCGACGAACATCTGCACAATGGAAGGCGGGGGGAGGTCCCTAACATCAGTCGGATGTCTGGGGATGGTCTGCACGTATCCGTACTGCCTCAAAACCCTCTCGGGAAAGTGACGGTACACCCTACGGACGCCGCACATAATCCATCCAGAATACCAGAAAACCTCCTCGAAGTCATGGATCTCTCTGTGCTCCTCGTACGGCCTCCAACATACATCATCTAACTGTATACGATCGAGCAGTGACCGATACGTGATCCCCTCCCCATGACCCTTCTGGAGCTTCCACCTCGCTGCAACCGGATAGTTTTCCAGGTAGTCAGTGTTGAGATCAACACTGAAAAACCCTGGAAAATGCGCCAAAAACCATGCCTGCACAAACCAAACAAATAACATTTATAAATTATTACGCACGGAAAAATATAACAAAAAATTAAAAGTTCACAAAAAAATAAAGTTAACATAAATATAAAATTTCAGTTTTCTTACAGTGAGCAGTGTCACGCTCCCCCCAAGCGCTCTGTGTCCAGGCCTACATGCATCCGCCAACTCGCCGTATAGGTAGGCGAGGGTCATAGCTCCCCAGGAATAATTACGCATCCCTGCGTAGCCGTCCGCCATGGTCGTTAAATATATCAGCTCGATGCGCTTGTTGCTTCTATCGCCAAACAACAAGCATCCGACCAAGTACAGAAGGTAACACCGGACGCAGTATGTCCTGACCCTCTCCAGCTCCTCAACCTCCTCAGGATCCTCCGTACCCGCCAATACGTTGGCCCTACCAAGGTACGAGGTATATAAGTCCCTCAACCTGGGGTAGCTAATGTACCCACCGTACTCCTGGTTGCAGATCTTCTCATCCTCATGCTGGGCCACACCAAGATACGTCATCAGCAGTGCCGCTCCCTCATGCTTGGGCATCTTCTTCCCATGGGCCAACATCCGCCCCTCAATAGGAAGATGCGTGAGACATGCGACATCATCCAATGTCACAGTCATCTCCCCCATCGGCATGTGGAAGGTGCTGGTCTCCGGATGCCACCTCTCGCATAAAGTAAGCAGCAGGGCATGAGGCACGGTGGAGTACCCCAAGTAGACCAAGTCATGTAGCCCGCTCTGCTGAAGCGCATCCCAAAACCAATTCTCATTCCCGTTAGGGCGTCCGAGAGTGAGAATCTTCGCCCCATGATTAATCGATTTAAGCACGCGGGTCTTACGAACCTGAAATAATAGAAAAAAAAATATGGATATAATAATTAAACATAAAAACACATAACAATGTATACAGTGTATATAATAATTAAAAACACATATAAACAAAACAATTAAACATAAAAAATAGAATTAAAAAAATAAACATATAACAGTGTATATAATAATTAAAACAAACACACATTTAAAGAAAATAATTAAACATAAAGAAAAAGAATTAAAAAAACACATATAGAGGTGGATATAATAATAAAAACAAACACACATTTAAAGAAAATATTTTAACATAAAGAAAAACCAATTAAAAAAACACATATAAAAGTGGATATAATAATTAAACAAACTCACATTTAAATTAAAGAAAATATTTTAACATAAAGAAAAAACAATTAAAAAAAATACACTTACATTATTTGAATTCTACCAGAGTGGCAACGCCACATGACCGGCATAAGAGTGGAGCAAGGACAAGTCAGCCGGTCCACCAGGAAAGGGAGGGTCCGAAGGTAACACCTCCGGTGCAGCAGCTGCTGCAATGTCATCCTCGTCTCCTGCATCCTGCTCATGTGGTATATGATCCTGGTCATATCCACCGTCCGTCACATCATGATGTACCTGATCCTGATAGTTCAGGTACTCCACCCCAGTCTGGTCAACAGGCTGTGACGGGTCAACAACATGTGACTCCTCAGGCTGTGTAGCCTGAGAGCTTCCTGAGCCATCTCCCCTCCGACCTCTACCCCTCTTTGGGATGTGGGCACTCTGTCTCTCCCTGCGGTGGCTCTGAGTCATGGCACGCCTACCACCAATCATCCTCGATGGATCAATGGGGTCCTGATCGGCCATATCTACAAAAAATAAAAAATAAAAATTAATATCATTCAACCACTTTATCAACAAACAGTAAACCTAAACAAAACCTACACTTTCACATTCAACCTAAACATAACCTAAACATAACCGCTTTCACATTAAACCACTTTACCAAAATAAAGACATTGATTGAACCTAAACATTATCATACACATTATCATTAACATTCAAACGCAAAAAATCAAATGCATTATCATACACATTCAACCTAAACTAAACATAATTCAATATACACATTCAACCTAATTCAATATACACTTTTTCAATATGCATTCAACTTAATTCAACATACACGTTTTCGAATTACAATCAAGATCGTATCCAATACCTAAACTAACTAAATAATCAATAAAATTGTCATTGACACATTTTATCAAACACTTTGTGTGCAAAGTATCAAACATACTCAAAATGTGTTATTTTGCCACCAATCAAAATCACATTATACCCTAACATCATTCAATCATCAATTAAACCAACTACATTCAATTATAAACTACATGCACTCATAAAAAAGTCAATTCCTACATCAACCCTAACCACATGAAAACTACCATTTTTTTTTTAAAAAAAACCTACCCAAACTAACATTATGATTAAAAATGAGTCAAGATACTTACTTGTGATTAAATGGAGATGATGCACTTGATTTTGCTGAAAAATCGAATTTGGAGAAGTTAGATGGTTTGGAAGAAATTTTGAAGAATGAAGAAAACTGAGTTTCTGCGTTCTGGTTATGTCCAATTTTCCTCGGCAGTTAACTGCCGAGGAAATCCTCGGTAGTTAGCTGCCGCCGGTTCACTAAAAACTTCGGCAGTTAACTGCCGAAGGGCATTTTCGTATTTTACTGGTGTGGCACAGCCATACTATATGTGGGAACAGCAATTGTCCACAAGCAATGCATCAGAAGCGTGATTAACAACTTTTACCTATACACATATAAGGAACATAAAAAGTACAGGATGCATACAAAACATTAGATTCAAGCCAAAGAAGATTAAGAATTTTTCAGGATTCAGAATTTTTCATTCATGTTTCACTCTAGAATTGAAGAGAGAAAAAAAACAAGAACTAAATAAATAAAATGGCGTGACACGTTTAATCAAGGTAAGAGAGAGAAACAATAAGAAAGAGGGAGTGCTACCTTGGAAGGAAGAATCTTCCATGTATTTCTGCATCAAAGGAAAAGAATATCAAGAGCAACAAATAATCAATTAAGATGTACTTCTCAAATATTCATAACTTAGAGAAAGCTTGTATATCATAATGAGCATCATATCAATGTCATGTGGTGATCAAAGCCTCAGATAGTAACATAACATGTAAGCAAAATGCATGGAAGTGAACAGGTCGAAAGTGCTCAACATCTGTTTCTTCATTGTGATATTTTTGGCTCCCTTTGACAGCAAGTTCAGTTGTGGCTTGGTGTTTCAGGTGTTGATCATCAAAGTCTTTGTGCTCACTTTTTCCAATTTATTAATTACTTAGGTGGCTTGAGGGCTTGTCGATCATTTCTCCAGTTACTTTGGCTTCTTTGTGTTTGGTTAGTGTGGAATGAACGTAATAATAGACTATTTAATAATTCATACACTTCCATTACGGAGCTTATGGAAAAGGTAAAATTTCATTTATACTGGTGGTTGAGAGCTAATAATGTCACTTTAGTATATGGTTGTCAGCAGTGGTGGTCGGACTCGTTGTCTTGTTTGGGTATCGGCTAATGCTTGTTTTATAATTATTTGACAGACACTTTGTATTTTGAGTGACCTCTTTAATACGTCTTGTGTTAAAGAGGTGTCTTTGTTAGTGTGAATATATACCATTTTTGTTTCTTCAAAAAAAAATTCAAATTACGTCGATATAATATTATACTAGTTTAGAGCCTCGGCGTTGCCCGGGTTAAATATTAAATAAGTTTGTGTGCACGTATACACGTGTAAGTATATTAAATTGAATTTATTTAAATTTACAATTATAATAATATCTTCAAAATAAACATAACTGGTGAGATGAATGTTCAATGCAAGAATAAAAAGTGTAACAAAATCAATAATGAATTAGTCCAAGTAGTGAGAGTTTTAGGTCCCTTTAAACATGTGGTCATGAGTTTGTTTCGTGACTCATGCGTACGAGAAAAAAAATCGATTGAAAGGGAAAAACCCACCTTTTGTGCCCCACCGATTCCTGACAGAGATTAGTCATCTCTAACTATGGTGAAATTTGTGAACCTATATCATGGTTACAAAAAAAAAAAAGTATAACGAATAAATAGACAAAAGACGTATAATTTTGTTTTTTTTTTGTCAAGTAGCTTAGTGGCTTGAATTCACTTTTTCAAGGTGAATAAGTGGGGGTGTCTGGGGTTCGAACCCCGGTCCCTGCATATAACAATGCATGTCCCTACCAACTGAGCTATGCTCACAGGGAAAAGGACATATAAATTAACTCCTTAAAAAAGTTATACGGCTTCACAACGATTATAGTTTTATAAAATATTCTATATTCATTTTTTTTTTGCTAAGCAAGGAGAGAGGACATGCATCAAGAGGAAACACCGACATCCCAACTAAGTTGGCACTTCGGGAAACCTCCATCCTATGCCACCAAACTCTAAAAATTAATTAAAAAAAGGAAAAATCTGTACAAGAAGATGGGACTAGGCCAAAACCCTCAGAAACAAGAAAAGAAAAAAAAAATGCAGCAGGCTACATGGATATAAGGTAACATGTAGTTAGGAAAACCTAGTCTATCACGAAAGAAATCAAGATGCAACTCTGTGGGCGGGTTCAATACTATTCCAATATCATCGGCTCCGCAATAAAAAGAAAACTAGGTTAATGTGACAGCAATAAATTTCGTAAAGCAATTTTAGAATCAAAATTGCTGATACCTCGGACATTCCAATAAAGGAAATTCATGATGAAGAAGATGGAGGAGTACCCTTTGCCCGGGTGTTGTACGGAGCCTTTCCTAACACTTGCCTTTTAACTGCTTGTTGCTGCTTTTTGGATAAAACTTGTGTGAAGCCTTCATCCGCCATCCGTTGATCATATTCACGAATACGTGCCTATAAATCCAAATCATTCTGGACATTCTTCGAAACTGGAATCTCTTGGTGCTGAACAGGAGCAACACACACAGGAGCAGTGTCATCTTGCATAATCACAACAGTTATTTCGTCACTTGCTTCATTTGTTGCAGTGTGTGTCTGAGTGTGTGCTTCCAACTCCATAACATCAGTAAAGGAGGGCTGAGTTGTGGCAGTAGCGTCATCTTCATATGTGACCGCAGTTTCATATATTTTTTCCAGGACATGAATTGAGGTGATGGGGAGCCTTTGCTGCAGTATTGGTTCTTCAATAAAGGTATGTCCAAAGTTTCATCTTCAGGATGGTCTTGGTGCAAAGCCGTAGCAACAACAGGAATGGGAACAACATATGTGCGGTGTTCAAGTTCTGATCTTGTGGGAACACACTATTTTGGTAATTCAGTGGCATCCGCTTGCGATATTAAGCTGCCAGCTGCATCGCTATTGACCGCCGGAGCTTCGAAGGCTATAGATGACCCGATGTCGTTGGGATTATCCTTAGGTTGCCATTTTTTCGACCTGCTGCTTCTGTGAAACAATACTTTTTTCCCTTTGTCAATCACATGCGTGTCCTTCACGGGGTGCAACCACCGACCACTAGTGATATGGTGTCCAATGTTTTTGCAGTGTGTGCAAAATGCTGGCAAACGTTCGTAGGTAACCCCAATTGCAAAAGAATAGTATGTCCTCTCAATCATTACCTCATTGAAGATATGCTTTGACGAGTCCATATCCACCAAAACGCATGCATAGTGTCTGAAGACTCGGTTCTGAGTGGCTGAATCAATAAGCAACGGAGTTCCAATTGCGCTTGCAATTTCTCTCAACGTGCGGTCCATCCAATATTCTTGAGGCAGCTCAAGCAATCTGATCTAAACCTGGGCATGTGTTTGTCGTTGTGTGCGCGCACAAAAATTTTTGGACCATTCAAAAAGCTGAAGTAAGCCTGGCTTAAGGTTTAATGTTCCCTTGGACTATACTGTTCGCAAATCATCATGGGAAGAAAAATAGAACTCGAAGTAGCCCTTTCCCAGTGGCGTCATCTTCCATGGGCCAATGTTTGTCCAAAGTTGTTGAAGCTTTGTCTGTACCTCCCTCGATCCATAGGGTTTGTCTCCTTTATTCAAGATGAGTCTGCCACGGAGGTTTCGCTTGCAAGCCTCAATTCCCTGTGCATAGGTCTCGTCAGAGATTGGGATGCATAGCGTCTTGCCACGGATAATCGGAGTTGGTAATGGTGTAGATGTGTCTGTCACGGTCGTAGCTGCAAGAGCTTGAGCAAATGATTTTTTCGGTGGATTACTGTTATTTGAGAGTGCAACCACGGTGGAGGGAGAGGGAGGTTTCACAGTGGAAGCCAATTCTGATTGCGAATCAAAATCCATGGCAAGGCTTGTGGTAGTTAGGGTTCAAAACAACAAAGTAACAGAGAAGAAAAGTGGAAGGGATTGCAAAGATGAGCAAAAATTGGATGAATCACGTAACACCTTACAATGTTGTTTTTCAAGTATGGCACTTGATAATTGCAACACCAATTAGCTAGGATGATGCAACAAGTATGACACTTAATATTCTATATTCATAGGAAGTTGGTTTAAATTTATGGTTGTTATTAGAAATTAAGATATTTTTCATCCGATAACATATTTCATCATTCAACGCAGAATGATATTATTATTTTTTACAATAACATAGATTGATATTTTGTAACATTGTTGCTTCACACAGTGCATTGAATTTTGATACTCTAAAATATCACCAACAACAAAATTAAATAAATATTAGCATAGAAAAATAATTAAGTTAATGTGAAATCATATTAGTAGAAGTTCACGAAGAAAAAAAATTTGATGCATATGCTCTACCATCCGTAAAAATCATATCGATTAAATATATGTGATCTCTATAAAATTTGACATTCTTCACATTCTAATCCAAATAAAGGTTCTACAAAATAATCAATAGTATATGAAAAAATGTACGATTTTTTTATAGCAGTGATATTTATCAAACCTGAATAATGAGAAAGGTTGATTTCAAAGGTGTAATTCTACTTGTTTAGCAAAACTCCCTTAATTTTTTTAGTCCTAAAAATATGCGAGTAGTTTTAATTTTAATTGGCATATGATGCTAAAAGATAAAGAAATAACAAATAATTTAAGCACTTTAAAAAATTAGGTTTTAAAGATAAAATATAACAAAAAACCTTTAAAAGAAAGAAAAAGATATAATATATATAGTTTGTTGAGACAATTATGTTACATAAAATTAGGTTTTAAAAGATAAGATATAACAAAAACAAAACAAAAATATATAATAAATTTAGTTCATTTTTTTTTTTTACAAAATAATATATTTAGTTTGTTAAGATATTTATTCTACATAAAAAATAATGAATAAAAAAATTATAAATTTATTTAAATAAAATACATGATATTATAAAAACATTAAATAATAAATTTACTTAAAGAACTTGTTGAGACATCTATGTATGTTAAATATTTAGATATTTAAATACTTATTTTATGATATTAGTGAACTAATAGGATGATAAGATTACTACTTTAATTAATAATACTTCAAATAATATATAACACTAGGATTTATCAAACTAAGGAAATCAAGAGAGAAGGAAGTAGGATGATATATTTTGATATCTCAAAATGGTGTGTTTTACATGAACCAAAGTGTGGTATTTATACTATTAAATTTACCACTATTACAAGTGTGAAATTATTTGTTTTACAATTCTAATTGAGTCAAGATCCGTTGACACCAGGTGTCAATGGATTCGTTGACACCAAATCTTAACCGTCTATTTTATTTGATCAAAAGCTCAAAATAGTCTTCATATTAACCCACGTTAATATTTATGCACACTGATGCATCATAAGGCTCACCAAATTTGCAATCACCGAAAAACTGGAATCAAAACACTGTTGCAATTTTGCATCGTGATACACTAATACTGCTTATTCTTTTACGACAAATTTGTTATTCATTGTCTACATCTCTATTGTTAATTAATTCCTCCTATCAACATGTGCCATATCTTTGAAAAAGATCGTAATTGGAGAGGATGACAATGAATTGGGGTATTCTGGATGGGTTTGTGTGAAAATGCTATTGTTTTAAATGATTTGGATGTATTAGTTTGTAAATCACTAAAAATAATTGCACATCTTTTTTTTCTTTTTGAAGGAGAAATAATTGCCCATCTGAATAGCTGCCAATTCTTAGTGTATCGGTAAATCAAGAGATGATGGGTATGAACGGTGGTATAATTGATTTGTAATTGAAATATGAAATTAGGTTAACAATATTTATATTTTAATTTTTGATTCAATTAATCTACACCATAATAGAATAGTGGGATTTTGATTTGCATAAGCAGCACATTAGATTGGTGAAATCTTTGAGAATGTGCAAGCACAGGAAGAAGATGGAAAACTATGGAATAAAAGATCATGTAGGTGTTGGTGTAAGCCCTAGAGGCCAATAGTTTATGTTAAACTTATCTTATGTATCATGACTTTTATTATTGAATAATACATGACATTCTTTATTATATTTAGATAATGTTAATAAAGTCCTTAGAATAGATAGTTCGTGTAATAATATATTAAGTGTGACTTAATCATGATATTACATTATCATAGAAAATGCTATTCTTAAATGTATATGTAGTCAAAGCTTTAATATGAATAAAGGATAATAATAAAGCGTCGAGACTATTATGTATGTAGACTGATGACCGCATCTCATGGGTTATAGATATGAGATATTAAGTCTATACATAGGTATAAATATTAGGAGTAATATTTATATTGGATTGACCCACCATGAGAATACTACATAGTAAGTTATGAAATTGTCATAAGATATTCTCACAATGATAATAGTGTATATCACTCTTAGACCTGAAACCACTATGATCCCTAGATGCGGACTCAAGTGCTTTGTTGCCATTCTAACGTTGTCTGTAAAAGGATAACCATAACGTTGGTTGATGGGTACTTGATGAATCATGCTGAGGGGCATGAGTGTCCTAGATGGGATTTGTCACTCCTCATTAACATGAGATATATCTTTAGGCCTCTTGATGAAATATGACTGTAAAACTGCATGGCCATGCCGAACTAAGTCAATATAAGATATTGGACTTATTCGTTAATCAGTATATTTCGGAATCAAGAAATATAAACATTGATCTATACAAGGGTGACAATATCTATGCCTTGGGATCAATAAAAATATCGAGACAAAGGAGTAATTGTACACATGAGTATTATCATGGAAAGGTTTCGTCAGATCACTTGACATTCTTGTCACTTGGGTAGCAATGATGTGTTGCTAGATACCGCTCATTGTTTATAGTATTAAATATTAGATTTAATATTATTGCCAACGTGACTAGAACCTATAGGGTCACACACAAAGAACAGTTAAAAGATATATATATATATATATATATATATATATATATATATATATATATATATATATATATATAAGTATGACTTATATAAGGGGTGCGTTTAGTAAATAATGCTAATGAGTTAGCAGAATTACTAAACTCGTTATTGGGCTTAGTGAAGTCCAATAGTGGCTTCTGACTTGCAGAGCACACAAGGAGTTCTATAAATAGAACCCTAGTGCTAAAGTTTGAGGTTGCACGTTTTGGAGAAACCCTAGCTCTCTGAACTTCTGATTCCTTGGTTAGCACCGATTTTTGGAGGAGCACTGTTCGTGTGGACTTGCTGAGGCTTTGCTGCTTGCTGTTTGCTTTGTTGTGATCGTGATTCTAGTTTCCAGATTCCACCTTTCAGTTTTTCAGACTTCACACTTCGAAGTAACAATCAAATCACTGATTCATGTGTAATTCGTAATGATCTAAGGAAAAAAAATCGAAATAATTTTCTGCTGCTTATTCTGTTATTCAATCGATTTTCCTTCAGTAGGCGATGGTTCACATGCATTGTTAAGTGAATTAACAAGAGCCTTTGGATTAAATTGAATCAATGAATGTGATTTGGTGTTAACGAATTCGTTGACACCTGGTGTCAACGGATCCTGACTCATTCTAATTTGGCATTTACCTAGGTAATAGATAATTGACACTTACTATTGTAAGTTGACATTTTGGATAGATATTTCAACCTAAATAGTAAAAACTATAATCATTATGTTTTTATAATTTCTTATAACACTCCCCCTTTGAAATATCTATCACAGTGCTCTATTGAAGTCTTGTTGAGGATAATTTGATTGAAACATATGTTGTCTCGTTAAAAACCTTATTAGGAAAAGGTCAAAATTGGATGCAACTATAAATTACATTTAAATACAGGATTTACAGTAGGGATTAGGATACAAATGCTTTCTATGGCAATCAGAAAGCCAACACAAAATAAAAAGGAAAATTGTGACTTCAAAAATAAAATGAATTGAAATATCACAACAAGACACACTGCAAACAACTGTGTTTATGGTACATAGATGAACAAAGATTTTTCACACAGCAAATCAGACAGATAATGGGATATTTCTCTGGCTTCCAACGTTTGGTTTTAAATCCCATGATAGCACATGCTGCTCCTCGTCAGGAAGGATAAATGGCAAAGAAATCTCTCGGATCATCAAGTCACCGCAAAATGGGCATTCACTAGCTATAGCATCATCTAGTTGCGATCGGAGCTGCCATCAATTTGTGACGTGTTATAAATTCATGAAGCATCAGCATTTAACACCACATTTCATGCTTAATTAACTTGTAATACTGAGAAGTAAAATAAATTTGAAGCTAAAACTTCAATGCAGGTAAAATGCAGTACAGAGTGATAAAAGTCACTGATGCATGAAATTAAGTTCAGAACAAACCTTATCTACAGAGGTCGTGCTAGGAATGGACCCCTCTGAAGCAAGATTGCCATTGGATTCTCTCCTTGTTTCACTGCTTATCAAAGTAAGTTGCTTCTGTAGATCCAGAATATACTCAGCCTGAACAATTTACGAAAAAAATTTATTTAAATGAGGATGTTGGAGATAATAATAATAGTTTGAGGTGGTGACAAGGACATGCAAACAGGATTCTGTCAAAATCATTATATTTGAATACAACTTTAAGATACAAAAAGCTAACTATATTGTTAATTCAAAAAATAAAAAATAATGAATGACAAATGTTAGTAATTAGTTGTTACTTGTTAGATTAATTTTTCTCCTTCGTCCGGGTTTAAACTCAGAACCTCAAACTCCCCGCTAACTATATTGTTGATACATGACCATACATAGGTAAGTACTTAAAACTACCAATTACATTTGTAGGTATAAACCTTACATTCTTAGAAGCCATTGAGGTGGCCAAATACTATAGGTGGCCCTGTAGTATATTGCTACTTGCAACCCAAAGTTGGTATATAGCTCAGATGATGATTCATATTCTATATACGTAAACATCATGCTGAAGTCAAATCCAAAGATCCAAACAGCATTTTTGTGCTCGTGCTCGACTATTGTATGTTTGTGTCATGTTAATAAACTTTATTCAACAAAGAAACCCTCTCAAACTATCTAAATCTTTTATATTAACAGCTAGACATAGGATCAGTGTGCCCTTTCAACTTAGTTACATTCGCACTTACATTTAAACTTGTTGATTTTGATAAAAAGTATGAAGGTGCTACTGAGAACAATGAACTTTCAGGTAGCATACACGAGATATTCATAAAGAGATGTGATGAAAGTAGGAGAAACGATTTGTATACTCACATGGGTCTCAACTGTACAACGAGTCACATGGGCAATAAGGCATTGTGCGTGGAAGGCATGTCCGCACGGAAAGACATAAAATGGAGCCATTTGTCCTACTGATGTATAACCACGACCTATGCCAAACTCCCTACCAGCATTTAGAATCTTTCGCCGACATACCTAGGGAGTTAGATTAACAATCATCTCAACCACAGATTCATAAAAACAAGTAAAACAGTGTATCTAATGATTAAAAGCAAGGCAGGTTGATCTTAACATAGTTGTGGTACACAGCCACAAATAAAAAACTGAACAACGATGGTGCAACTTTGTCAAATGTATATCAGGAAGATCAATACCCCACATTCCTCATCACGATCAATAACAGTGCATCTTTGAGCAAGTGCACTGATATCATTTCTGATGTTGTCAGCCCCATGGGTTGTGTCGTTCATCTCTTCCTTCAACTGTTCAATTTGCTTGTTGTAATCTTCCAGTGATGAGCAGATCGCTTCCTGCATAAATCCAGATAAACAACAAATGAACAGATAATATTATGAAAGGAAGCCATGCTATTTTATTTACATGGAAACAGATAATAACCAATAAAAAATGAGCTAGTAAGTATCGTTGATATACCTTGAAAACCGAACAGAGTTGAATATAGTTAATCGAGACGGAAAACTAAGAAAAAATAAATGTACCTTGAAGTCATCAATCAGGGCAAAATCTGGAAAAAACGGTAATATATCCTCAATCTTCAGCAAGCCATCCGTTTCTTTAAGAAATGCAATTGCCATCCTTATGTTTTCCCTCTTGGTTCCTTTTTCTTGTTCAACAACATGTTTGGCAATCATGAGCCAGAGCTTCTTTCTTAAATCTTCATCATCTTCAACCTTATCGGCTTCAGCCATAGCTAACTCTGGATCAACCTAGTATAGAGAAACAACTTAAAAGTCATTTTCAAAAACATAAAGCCACAATTACCAAGTATAGATAACCAACTTAAGGCACTTTTAACTGGATGTCTTCTACTACTTTTCAAACCCTGGCTCTAGGAGAAGTTTATATTCTACATAACTGCATAATGATTTCAAGCTTTAAGATTCGGCAACCATTAATGTATTAGGGATAAAAAAAGAAAACACAAAAAGGTGTACTTTTGGGCCTCATCAATGAATTATTCCGTAACTTAAGAGTTTTAATGCATAAAAAGTTAATACCATTGAATAGAATTCGTTATTCTTGCAGCAACCCCCTAAGGTACAAGTGATTACAAATGATGTAAAGAAGCTATTTCTACAGTATTACCTCTTTTAGAGTATTAATGCAGTGGAAAATAGGAAAATAATAATTGTATTAGTCTCACCTGTAGGGCAAGAGCAACGGCTTCTTCATGCATAGACATCATGCTGTATATATGAACACATGCTCGCATTCGTTTTTCCTTGAGGCAAAGACGTAAAGCATACTTGGGATCATAGAAGAATTCGGGACCATTTTCTGGTCCTTTTCCAAATTTACATTCTAGGAATCGTAGAAGTGAACTATCATCCTCCTGAGTAGATAAAAATGGAAACAACTTAAACACAGACCAAAATACATAAATCAAGATATTTATTGTTTACAGAAAAAGAGGTAAAATAATTATGGGTGATTTGGTCAAGAAAGAATTATGATTTGGTCAAGAAAGAATTAATGCAATTGACAATTTGAAGAGAATCCCATAAAAATGGACAAATAAATTTTCCAATAGGGTGTCCTGTATTTGGCAACGAAGATATTGTGAATGAATTAAAGGAGTCTTATAAAGGGATGGAAGGAGCATATATATTTTATGCACAACAGTACAATACAATAGGAATGTGAAAGAAAACCAGTCAACCTGCTTTGCATATAAAGAAAGCAGCAGGTTATGAACACCAGGATCTTCATTATGCAATTTATGAACACAAAATTCAAGATATTTAATGACTTCGTGCGTCTCATTCCTGCATTTTAAAACAGTAGATATAATAAAAAAAAACTCATGAACTCATCATTTCTGAATTAAACATTTGAAAGATTGAAAATGCAATTCTGAATATGCAGTACTTTGCATGAGGTTCACTTGAATAACGCATCATTGCAGGAATCAGTTTCCTTGGGTTCAAATTCTTTGTAGTCATCCATGACTCCACAGTTTCATATGCATCAAGAGCAATAAGGTCTGGCGCAAATTTATACTGCACAGGACAATCAATATTGATAATTGTATATTATATTAGTCCAAAGAGATTGAGAAGGTTCGTCCCAAACAAAATAATAGCATTAAAACTCAGGAAGAACCAGATAGAATAGAAACCAAAATAATATCATATCCCAAATCCCTGTGGCTGAACCTTACCTGAAGGTCTACAGACACAGAAGGTTTCTGAAGCACTTCCAGTGCTCTTTTTGCTTCTCCTTGCTGAATCAAGAATGAACAAAATAGAAAGAACAACAAAAGAGAAACGGCCTAGTCAGATAGTATATTCCAATAAGCGGAGCAAGAAATTAGGAATAGTGGGGGCATATCATATATAATTTGTAGCGATAAATATATATTACATTTCATTTTTTAAAGTAGAAATATACATCACGATTATTCTTTAGGATTTGCCATATTTTAAAAATATTGAATAATTTTCTCATTTTCAATCTCAATAAAAACATATATGATATATCTCTCTCTCTTTTTTGTGGTGGAAAGCTCTCTTTGTGCCAAAAAAAAAAAACATCACTCTCTATATAAGTAACTAGGTTTAATTACACTTTTAGTAACACAAATTTATTAATTCTGTGATTTTAGCCCCAGATTTTTTATAACAATTTTGACCCTTAATTTATTATCTTTCTTAATTCGTAGTCCCCCTCCCAATTTTATGTTGAGTTGGCAATTTATATGAGGTGGCTTCCCTATCATCTTGCTAATATTTATATTAATTGAAATTAAAATATAAAAAAAAAAAAAAAAAAAAAACAGAAAACAAAGGAAAGTCTCTAGTAAGCATATAAGGCATAAGTGGAATCAGAGCACCTGAATGTAATGGTGAACTACAATCTCATACTGCCCTTTTAAGCTAGCAAAATATACCGTTTCTTCAACCCTTCCATAACTGTCCAAAATTGCAAAAGCAGAATTTTATACAGATTAAATGACTGTATATAACTAACTTAAACTAAAATTTTAAACGTCGCGGAAATAAACCATAGAGTAAACTGGAATATCCCTTCTTTTTTTATTAATATGAAAAGCAATAAAATACAATGTTATGAATGACAAGGTTTATAAGTTTGACCAACAGCTAAATAACATTTGTCAGCATATACATATATTGATGATGTACCAAAGATCGTGGTCTCCTAATCTACCTTAGAAGCATACCCTTTATCTTTCCTACATCTATTTGTCAAATTGAGTAGTAAATGAAGTAATTTGTGGTTGAGATTATTTCATATACAAGAAACCAGAACTGTATAAATATAATTGAAGAAAACAAGCATGCACTAAAAATTGAAGTCAGGCATAGCAAGTGGCAGCTACTACCTTTCTAAAAGTTTCATTGTAGTTGCTTCATCCAATACATCCTTGCTGTCACTGAGAAAAGCACGAAACTCTTTAATAATTGATTGATACTCTGAATCGCTATTCTCCAAAGAAGAATCGTCTTCTAAAAGCAGTCGGTTTATCTACAGATCAAAATATAAACTAAAATTAATGAGCATGCATAAAACATCTCACAACTAAAGGGATACAAAATACAACTGATGTAATACTTTAATTTCCCAAAGTCATAGAGTTAATTTATTCCTTCCTTAGAAACAACAAGTTTATCTTCTACTGTACGCTAAACTTTACACTCCATGCAACAATTCCAAATAAAGGAAATAATAAAGTTAAAAATGCTTCACAAAATATATGGAATTCCAGGTCATACAAGTACAGAAATAAGCACCCTTCTATTCCAACTTTGAAGTGTACATAAGATTTTATCATTATTCATGCAATTATTCACAGAACGAAAGATAAATGAATAAAAGTGGTAAACAATTTTCCTATCAAGTGTAAGCTCACAGTAGAACCTTGTCCAGGTATAACTCAGTTGCCCATGTGGATATCATTGTTATTTGGCATTTATCATCCTTTTCTAAATTATCAAGCTTCCGCAATAAGAAAGTCCTCAAAGCATCCTGCAAATAAGAAGAGAAACTAATGAATTTGCATATGCACGAGCCTAATGTTAACTCCAGAAATTTTGAAAACAAGGTTCGCCAATTCAAATCAATTTGCATAAGGAAGCATTAGATTTAAAAGAAGGATGCTTCAGATTAAACGCACATATGAAAATCATTTGAGTTTCCACTTATCATACACACAAATGCTTCAGATATAAAAGAAGTCTGTAACAAACAACATTAAACAAACTTTTTCTGGAAATGAACACCAATGTTTTCTGGAATGAAAAATAACTCTCTTCAATTTCATAAATCTTAGAAGGCCAGAAACATGAAAAGTACCTGTTCGCCAGCACTGATGAACTTCAAAGTGACCTCCTCAAATGATAAAATATAATTGATCTGCAAAACATATTTGATATTTCTGTCAGTTGTTTTTATCTTTTAGATTATATAATATCAAATTCCCAAGTATTACTACTTGAGAGTTGAGAGCATGATAGGCATATGTCTTCAGCGCAAAAAGCATTTACTAAATACACCAAAATAGTGAACTTAAAAAGAGAATTTACTTTGGCATAGAAAGATGAGGCTCTAAAATAATCTTTAGAGGAAAACGCAGCTTCAGCCTGCACCATAAACTATGCTAGTCAAAAACTAAACCACAGCATTATTGTAAACAAAAAAACTTGAATTTATGTTGCCAAACAAACCATATCAACTCACAATAAATTCAAATGAATGTTACCTGCACTAAATATACTTGGTCCCTTTGAAAAGGGTCACGACAATTTGCTAAAGCAGCAGCATATTCGTTCATGTCAAGATACACTTTCCACATATCTCGACCCTCATCATTGATTGACACCTATCAACAAATTCAGCAGCATTGATCACAACCAAGACAGTTGGATCTAAAATACAGAAGGATGTAGTAGTTGGAGTAGTTGGAGAACACAAACCTGAAAGATGGAGTTTTGATCATACGCATAGAATAAACCAGCCGTGGCATCACTACACAATCCAATAATACCCTTTGCTGCTGAATCAGAAGTTTGGTCAAATTGAAGTTCTTCAATGATGTTCTCACTAATTCTATTTACGACCTATGTTCAAACAATTTAGGAAGCAAATGTTAACTCAAAAAGATATTGTGCACAGCACCATGATGCAAACAAAACAGTGATAGATAAGTGCATACACACCTTGACCTTATTCTCTAAAAGCAGCAGGAAATGGAATTCAGACAATGCGATTGAACTTGGTTTAACTGCTTCAACTCCTTCAGACAACTTGGAGTAGTTCAAAAGAGCCTTGTTTTCAATAAAATTTCCATTTCCACTTGAAGTTCCATCAAGTAGTTAAAATATTAGAAATAAAGGTAAATAAGTTCCTAAGAACAAACAATACGGAAGGATTTAACAAAAAACAACATCTAGAACCACTCATGAAGCACAAATAGCATGCTCTGAAATGAGATTCGCAGAACCACAACCCACATAATGAGCATATTCTAAACTAATCCAATGTAGATTTAACAGATAACAAAATCAAGGCATGGCCTAAATTACCTATGTTGCCCTCCAAAATTTAAGCCACCATGATAAATGCCAGCTCCAGAGAGCCATGCAAAATGTACAGCTCTTCGTTGCTTAATGTAAAAATGCAATTCACTGAAAGAGAGGCAATATAATGAAGTCTTAGAATGGAATACACAGAATGTGGAAAATAGTAAAAATCAAGGGAATTTTCAGCCTCCAGATTTCTTGCATTTACTTGCCTGTTTGGTATGTCACCAGGAAGTTCCATGAAATGCACCGCACGGTCTAAATAACCTGCAAACACAGTCTACAATTTGTATAACAATTAGCAAAGTTTAAACTTGTGAAATATAACGAAGGTATGATAAAAAGATAAAACTGAAGACTAATAGTTCATTGTGTGATAGAATAAGATAGTATGTTTCCTTAACCATTTTCTTAATTCTTAAAATAGGAAAATATATCAAGAAGGTACATGAAAAGAACTTTAACTTTAAATTTTGTTACTCAACAAACCATGTGACAACATTTTGTCCCAAAAACAATTAATTAAAAGACAAAAATACCCTTCCCCTCCCTCCCCCCATTCGCTCTAAAAAGATGTGAATGTCCATGTATATTACATTAAATTATAACATAATATAGACACACACATACTTAAATGTACTAATAACATAATATAGACACACATACTTAAAGATGTGAATGGCATGTATACACACAATGAGGAAAAAAAATGAAAACCAGAAATATGCAAATTTATAGCATTTGACTTACTTCTAGTGACCCAAAGCCAGTGAAAGAGTAAAGCCGGGTAGGAGTAACTGCCATCACATAATATCTAGTCTCATTAATAACGCTGGCCGTTTCCATCTGAACAGAAATGACAAGAACCAGAAATTGAATGCCTTAATCACATTTGGAACCTAGAAAAAAGTCTTTGACTTTAATTACAAACAAAATAGGATGAAACCAAAGACAAAATCTTCAAAAATAGAACCTGAAATACTAAACAGAAAGACGATATACCTGTAAACCCATTAAAGCTTCTGGAAGCTCTGTCAATTCATAGAGAAACTTGATATATTTTTCCTTTTTGTCCTTCTCGTCCACAGCCAGCTCATGAAGTTGACCGTTATCTGTACCGAGAATGACTTCCTTTGTGGAAACTACATTTTGAAAGTTAAATCAGAACCTCAAGCAGGAAATGATACATGTAGAGCAGAGGTCTTTGTTGTACATTAATCATAGTTCAATAGCCAGATAAGCAATTAACTAACTACCTTCAGTTATCTGTTGCCTGTTCCATGCAACAACATTCACAACAAGACCTTTAAGCTTGCTCAAAACTCGCGGTTTGGTCCATTTTGCATGAGTATAGAAAGTTTCAGCTCCCCCCGGACCAACAACAGTGGCAATACAATGACACCCTCCTGGATCCACAAAAACTCTGTGGATTGACTGGTCCCCAGGACGACCCGCAGATAGATCAAACTCTGTACTCCAACAGAGAACAATATATCAGACTTTCATCAACGCAATTGAACAAGGATGATATCAAAGCACAAGAAAAACTTCAACTTCCAACATAAGGTCAAGCACAGCATTATCAACCAGTAAAACAGAATCATTGAAATTTGAAACGGCGAACCCCTACTCTATATCTCAAATGACAAATAAATCACCAAATTAGACACTCAAAATATTACAACAACATAAACAAATAAGTCGTATCCCACTAAGTTGGGTCAACTACATGGATCAAACGACACCATAATGATCTATCATATCTCTTAGAATTTGGGTTGGGCCTAAATCAACCTTACCAAACCGGCTTGTAAGGTGAAGGCTTCTTAAAATTTATAAACACTACACATGTCATATCTCTAGGCAATGTGGAACTAAATCCACCCAATCACACTCAACACAATGAAGGTGTTTGAGACTGCAATGAAGGAAACCCAAATCACCTGGGCCGAGTTTCTACCATCTTTCCTACTAATAGGTGCTAACCCAAAATCTCAAATTTACTAATACTTGAGATCACATATCAAAAGGGTGGTCAAATATCAATTAATTTACACTATGTCTCACACACAGCAAGATTGGAAAAAACCACAAAAATTGAAAGTTTACCATGTGAATCACCAGCCCCAAAATCATGGCGAATGACCCATCCTCTACTAGTTCCAATAACAATGACATCATTTCCAGCAGCCATACAAGTGATAACTCCATGACCCTTTGCAGCATATCGTTCAAGAAGGTCCACCGTGAACACTTGCCTCCCATGATCCATCTAACAAATTGAGTTTTTTTTCCATCAAAAGTTAAAATCATTGAAATTGAAGTTGAGAAGATGCATAAGATTGATGAAAGAGCTTACTTGTGAATTTGGTAGTTTCGATCAGAGGACTTTCTGTTGCACGAACGAAGAACAAATGAGGAGTTTTGTTGTTTTTGGAATATACGAAAAATGACACATTTGCCCTTAAAAATGGTGATTTATTTGTCAATTTTTTTAAAATTAAAATTTTATATGTTTTGTTAGGAATTTGTTTGGGAATATAGTGTTAAATCTCTTAAGATAAAATTGGTATCCTTTGTGATTGGAGGGTTTTTCTTTTTAGGTGTTTTACGATCTCAGTTGTGAGATTAATCTCTCAATCATATGCATAGACGATATCTGATTCACATTAAAAAGATATATAAATATATATAATATGAGCTTACTTGTGAATTCGGTAGTTTCGATCAGAGGGCTTTCTGTTCTGATGCACGAACGAAGAACACACAGGAGGAGTTTCGTTGTTTTTGGCATACACGAAAATGACACATTTACCCTTAAAAATGATATTTGTCAATTTTCTAAATATTTTTATGTTTTATTAGGAATTTATTTGGGAGTCCTCATGAGTTTAGAATTTAACGCAGGGACAATGCATAATTAATATATGCAATGTTTGGAGTTCTAACCTCAGCCACGACAAATAAAAAAAATAAAAAAAATCATTTCGGAATATAGTGTTAAATCTCTTAAGATAGATTTGTTATCCTTTGTGATCCGACAGTTTTAATTTTGTTGAGGTGTTTTACAATCCAAGTTGTGAGATTAATCTCTCAATCACGTGCATTAACGATATTTGATTCACAATAAAAAAATATATAAATATATATAATATGAGTCTAAATCTTTTTAATTTACCTTAATTATTGAATATTTATCTAACTAAATTTTTTTTTTTTGTTAGAATAAATTAGAATATTTTTACGTGTTACTATCGGTACAAAATCAATAAAAAATAAATAAATCATAAGAAAAAGAAATAACATTTTAGATGGAAGTAATTGAATAGTGAATTTAAACTAGGAGAAAATCATAAATACTTGACTTTAGAATGCTAGTACAAATGGTGGATTTATAGTGAAGAGTGGTTCCAGTTGACTCTTATCTCAACAATCTTGGTTGTGGATTTGGAAGCTACGCCTCTCAGCTAGTGTGCAACTTTTTGTATGGCAAACTTGTGGAAAATCTCTTCCTACTTGTGTGATCGTGGAGTTCAGGTAACATCAACTTATCCTTTCTACAATGAAGAAGAAACCATTCCTCGTTGTCTTATGTTATTATATCCTCAAGTTGTTGATATTTGGATTATTTAGACATTGTGGCATTAGTGGCTGAAAAAGACACCTTAGCTCGGTTGATTATGTGGAATATTTGGACCTATCATAACAAAACAAATTTATCTTTGAGAGAACCATACCCATAATTCTTCGGGCGTTTGGAAGCTCCTCCTCCCACTTCTGTCGTCTAGTTCGTGAGGTTGCTTGGAAGAAAGGGGATCGAGATAATGGGGTCTTGAATATGGACGGAAGTGCTCTAACTAATCCATGGAAGGCTGGTTTTGGTGGATTGTTGTGTAGTTTTGATGGTATATTCCATATTTTAGTTTTTATGGCACCGTTGGTAAGTCTAATATTCTTCATGTGGACATGCAACCACTTTTTATCGACATGAAATTGCGTTGGCAAGCTGGGTTTAGAAAAGTTATGTGCTTTTTCAACTTGTCACATGATAAAATTCTCAATTTCATCATTAGAAAGATTAGATCATATCTCTTCATCACATTCTTCATGAAGGAAATGCTTCTACGAGTGTTTTAGTGAGATTGGAAGCTAATAACTTAGATAATTGTACTCTATCAATTCTTTCCTAGTTTGTCACTAGGCTTATTAACCGAAGCTCTTGGTGTGTCTTTTGCAAGGGCGTAGTCCTTCTTTTACCCTCGTTTTTTTCTTCTTCTTCTTTTTCACATTCTTTGTAACTTAAGTGTCAGATGCTTGAGTTTCTATTAAATATTTAGTCTAAAGTTATTGTACGGATGAAAAAAGATATGGTATGAGAGTTTAACCACTTAAATTGACCTCAATTATATTAAAGGATTGATTTCTGCAATTCGTGTAAGATATACATTGATTTACTAAAAAAAACTATTTATTATATTTTTTATGAAGTAATTCATAGTACATTTACTGGAATTGCTTATAAACAATATTACAATGTTGAACATTTTTATCACTAAGAATCAAACTCGGCACCTCATAGTTTACAATATTTACATTAATCATTTGTGCTAAACCATAACCCAGTAATATTAGAATGCTGAACAATAGTTGACTACACTCAAATACATTTTTTCCTCTAAAAAAACACTCAAATACATTAATCATAGTTCAACAGCCAGAAAAGCAATTAACTAACTACCTTCAGTTATCTGTTGCCTGTTCCATGCAACAACATTCACAACAAGACCTTTAAGCTTGCTCAAAACTCGCGGTTTCGTCCATTTTGCATAAGTATAGAAAGTTTCAGCTCCCCCCGGACCAACAACAGTGGCAATACAATGACACCCTCCTGGATCCACAAAAACTCTGTGGATTGACTGGTCCCCAGGACGACCCGCAGATAGATCAAACTCTGTACTCCAACAGAGAATAGTATATCAGACTTTCATCAACGCAATTGAACAAGGATGATATCAAAGCACAAAAAAAAACTTCAACTTCCAACATAAGGTCAAGCACAGCATTATCAACCAGTAAAACAGAATCATTGAAATTTGAAGCGGCGAACCCCTACTCTATATCTCAGCTCAATCGCCAAATTAGACTCTAAAAATATTACAACAACATAAACAACCAAGTCATATCTCACTAAGTTGGGTCGGATACATGGATCAAACGACACCATAATGATCTATCATATCTCTTAGAATTTGGGTTTGGCCTAAATCAATTGTATCAAACCGGCTTGTAAGGTGAAGGCTTCTCAAAATTTATAAACACTACACATGTCGTATCTCAAGGCAATGTGGGACTAAATCCACCCCCTCACACTCAACACAATGAAGGTGTTGGGGACTGCAATGAAGGAAACCCAAATGTCGCAATTAGGTGACTTGGGGATGGACCGCAATAAAGGCTGAGTTTCCAATAATATAACATGTTTCTACCCAACTGATTAATTTCTGGATCTTTCTAAATAGTTCCCCTTATAATATTTCTAGGTCTTACTCTGCCTCTAGTGATTTGACCACCTAAGCCGAGTTTCCGCCATCTTTCCAACTAATAGGTGCTAAACAAAATCTCAAATTTACCAAATTTGAGATCACATATTAAAAGGGTGGTCAAATATCAATTAATTTCCACTATCTCTCACACACAATATGATTAAAAATCAATAGAAAAACACAAAAATTGGAAGTTTACCATGTGAATCACCAGCCCCAAAATCATGGCGAATGACCCATCCTCTACTAGTTCCAATAACAATGACATCATTTCCAGCAGCCATACAAGTGATAACTCCATGACCCTTTGCAGCATATCGTTCAAGAAGGTCCACCGTGAACACTTGCCTCCCATGATCCATCTAACAAATTGAGTTTTTTTTTCTATCAAAAGTTAAAATCATTGAAATAAGATGTATGAAATTGATGAAAGAGCTTACTTGTGAATTCGGTAGTTTCGATCATAGGGCTTTCTGTTCTGATGCACGAACGAAGAACACACAGGAGGAGTTTCGTTGTTTTTGGCATACACGAAAATGACACATTTACCCTTAAAAATGATATTTGTCAATTTTTTAATTATTAAAATTTTTTATGTTTTATTAGGAATTTATTTGGGAGTCCTCATGAGTTTAGAGTTTAACGCAGGGACAATGCATATTTTTTTTTTTGGACAATGCATAATTAATATATGCAATGTTCGGGGTTCTAACCTCAGCCACCACAAATAAAAAATAATAATTATTTGGGAATATAGTGTTAAATCTTTTAAGATAGATTTGTTATCCTTTGTGATCCGACAGTTTTTATTTTGTTGAGGTGTTTTACAATCCAAGTTGTGAGATTAATCTCTCAATCACGTGCATAAACGATATCTGATTCACACTAAAAATATATATAAATATATATAATGAGTCTAAATCTTTTTAATTTACCTTAATTATTGAATCCTTTAACAATTGATATATTTTTATTTTTTTTGGTACAGAACAATTGATATATTTAATAATTATAATACTATACTAAGGACCAAAGAAAAATTGAAAATTATAATTATTAAAGGATTAGAGTACCTACACTACACTAGTATCTCTCATAGCTGAAAGTTCATCCTTTAGTAATGGCATTTGAAATCGACAAAATTGTGTGATAGTTTCCAAAAAAGGTCCTAGATGATAATATCAGGTATATAGCTTCCAAAAAAGGTATGTATCTCTCATAGCTTAAAGTTTAACACTCACTCTCAACTCCAACTTTTATCTGATGAAATTAATGTATGTTCAACCATTTTGTGTAAGTTCGATTCTCAAAATGTAGATTCACAATAATTTAAATCAATAAAAAATAAATATTAGAGAGGATGTTCAAAAGAGAGTATAGTTAACATTACTCTATCAGAATGCAAATAAGGAGCGCTTCAAAAAAAACTTAAAAAGTCCCGAACTTAATTGAAGTGTTGTGGTAGATAAACTTAAAAAATCCATACCCAAAACTATTCGTATTCAAATGCAATTTTTCGAGCATTTAATTGGTAATTAGTTTTATTCGAACTAAAACTTAAATTTGTCTCAAGATTCGAAACAAATCATATTTTTCATACCCACGTAATAGAACAAAATAGATGCTCAAACTAGGTTTCAAACCTCACTAAGCTTTACAAAAGTTATTAACTTGTGCTAAAGCTGATAGGTTGTGTTCATAATTCATCATCAATTCATGATGGTAGTTGCCATATTAACACCTTCCCATAAATACTTACCCCTGCAAAATCAAAGTATGATCGAATCAAAATAATGCAGTTTACTTTTACTATTACTTTATATGGTAAAAAAGTAATAATAAATAAATTTTGTTATTATTATCATTATTACAATAGGCTATAACATGAAGGAAACGGCAACAAATATCACGATCTCTTTTATTAAGAAAATATCTTGGACGAATCCGATCGAGAGGCAGTCCATCAGTTGAATAATATGAAAGAAAGATATGATAAATATTTGGGGATGTTTATAGAAATGGAATTGTGATTTGAAAATTGAAAATGCTAGCTACATAATATTTAAAATATTGGTTGACCGACACTAGCATGCCACTCTCTGTTTTTTTTTTTTTATTATATATATGTTTTATTGTATAATATTATATCTAATTTAATTAATTTTATTTTTGTTTAATAAATATTTATGTTATCTGAATTTATCTAGACTTCAGCTTCAACATTCATGTTGTATGCATTTAAATTTAATAATGATTTTATAAAAGAATTGGGTTGATAGGGAAGATTTATCTGGAGAAAGGTTTGGCCAAAATTGATAGTTAATTTTTGAGTACCATTTAGTTTAATGGTATAGATTTGAATTTTAAATTGGAAAGAAATATTGTTATGAAGGACAAATTTGTAAAGAAAATGGTCTGACAAAAATTTGCAGGTATTATTGTTACTTTTAAATTTTAATTTTAATTTGGAAAGGAATTGTGTTATTAAGGACAAATTTGTAAAGGAAAATCCCTTTAACCGGTAAAGATTTTGAGACTGACCAAATACTAGTATGACAAGATATAAAGCATATAGAATGACAAACTAAACTTTCAAAAAAAAATAAATTTGGTTTAAATATGCAAACCGTCCCTGTAATTTGGGCTAATTTTGATTTTCGTCCCTGTAAAAAAAAAAAATTTAATTACATCCCTGTAAAAAAAAATTTGTTTTAAAAATGTCCCTGACCCCACTTCGTTGGTGATGTGGCATGGGTCTTGCCACGTGGCAGTTGCTGACTGTGCAACTTCTGCCACGTGGCAGTCCACATAATAAAAAATTAAAATTATTTTTAAAATTTTTAAAATTATTTAAATTTTTTTTAAATTAAAAAAATATGAAAATAAATTCAAAAATCATTAAAAAAATCGAAAAAAAACTTTTAAAATTAAATTTTCGACCATTAATTTTTCTAAATTTGAAAATTATATTTTTTTCTTCATATTTTAAAAAAAATTAAAAAATCATTTCATTTTTTCAGAAATATCAGATTTTATAATTTAAAAAAAAATAATTATATGATAAAAATAATTTCATAAAATAATTTTAATTTTTTTAAATTTTTTCAGATTTTTTAAAATGCTTTTTTTATATTTTAATTTTTTTTTAGATTTTTAATTTTTTTTTATATTTTTAAAACATTAAAAATAATTTTAATTTTTTAATTATGTGGACTGCCACGTCAGCGCCACGTGGCATGAGTTGTCCAGTCAGCAACTGCCACGTGGCCCAAAACGTTGCCACATCACCAGCGAAGTGGGGCCAGGGACATTTTTAAAACAAAATTTTTTTTACAGGGATGTAATTAAATTTTTTTTTTTACAGGGACGAAAATCAAAATGAACCCAAATTACAGGGACGGTTTGCATATTTAAGCCAATAAATTTTCAATATGTTTAAATTTGTATTTATTTAATTTTTGTATATTTTCAAAACTTAACTATTACGTTTAAATTTTTATTTTTAAAAAAATTTGTTAATATTTAATTAGATTGTAAATTATTTTTATAATATTATGTTTTATTAATTATTTTTATTCTAACCCAGCCTTTAACATGTGATATAATTTGTACAAGATGGACATGATAGGGTAAAATCTAATCTTAACCCTGCCTAAGGTATTAGAAATAAGGAACCCTGAAATTTATATGGGTGCCTGTCAGAATGCCAGCATGTTATGCATCCTTCGACGTGAAAGAAAATATTCTAAGAACCAAAATTGAGTTAATTCAAACCTCCAATACTGCCTTCTCTGCAGCTCTAGCTTATCCAAATCCTCAGGCACAATAGTATCTGATTATGCAGTGTCTCTAAGACTCTGCAAGTGATAACGGGATCATTAAGCATACTATAAGTAGTAAATTCCAAGTTACGAAAGCATGATACTAACGCACATGTAGGTAAATAGCATATTAAACCCCATATTATCATATCATAGGTAGAAGAACACCTTCAGATTTGGAGTCTCTGGATATGTGATGCCTAGATGTGTGATCATACCAGGAGACCTGCATGGAAGTTGTGGCCGCTCCTGCGGAATAGTTCCCCTATGAATTTGAAAAATGTGTACAAAGTAACAACAAAATGTGTTTTTTGGTAGAGAATATTTTTTTGAAATAAAAAAGGAACAACTACTTGAAACATAATTAATTACCACTAGTGAATTAGTGAATATGAGAAACAAATATACCTGTAAAGAGTCAGGAACTCTATTTGCCCAAATAAAGTTAATAATGGATAATACTTGGGCAAACACACTATTATAAATCAGTATTGTCGTTGGGCAGCACAGAATTTACCATTTTTTTACCAACCTTTAAAATGAACTATGTAAAAATCTTCCAAATAAAGGAAACGATATAGTTAATTAGTAATTACAAAATTACAAACTACTTAACAAATTTAAAGCGAACACGAAAAATTTTACCTGATTCTCAATCACTGTATTCACCCTTTCAGTCTACGAAGGTATGTACAACATAAGAATGATTCAAATTAGATAGGTAGCATATTGTATATTCATATTTCTATGCAAACTAGTTGTTAGGAGTATACACTTAGTACTATGAGCAGTATCTGATCACAGATACAGTTATTGTTTCTAGAAGTTTCCATGTATTCTAAATAAATGTATCTACACCACTGTTGTTAACGGATATCATGATTCTGATTTACAGAAAACCTTAGTTTTCGTTTTCTCCTTCTGTTTTTCTTTATTTTAAAGTCTCTCTTTGTTGTTTACATTCTATAATACATAATATTTATTTTGTAAGAACGACATATATCGTCATTCAAATGATAATTATTATTATTAATAATTTTGGTGTAAACCAGGTATGCTCCGAGACCACTTCTAATGATAATTAAAAATCATGCCAAACTTCAAGATATCCTTCTTAATAGCTCAAAACAAGATGTCCACATTAAAATTGATAAGCCAGATCATGAATTCAAACATACCAATATTGCCATTGCACGTTGCACGACGCTCAAGTCAGCATGTATATTTTCAACAGTACCTTGAACATTAGCAACCTGTTTACAACTTTACAAGAGTATTACAATGTTATCCACAGATTTCCTTCCTTACGTACCATCATGTTTATATATTGTAATATGACATTGCAAAGTTAGACTTTCAATTCCATTATCCAAGACTGGAACACAGCTTATTTTGAAGACCTCAATAGCATACATAACTAACTTGTAAAAGTATAGGCATCAACTAAAATTCTAAAGTTCGATATTTCTAAACTGTACCATCCTTAGTGACTAATGCAATTTGATAAAAGTCACTAAGTCAAAGCCTTCCAAGTGATGGTTTATAATTCTAGGATAGAGTTAAGAAATGAATGCTTTGTGATGTTAAGGATTCTAACTTAGGCTATTAAGCGACTCTGTAACCGAACAGGGTGAAATAATTACAATTCAATGAGAGTTATATGGTAACAACTATCAAGTATTTACTAACAATTAGGTATACAAAAAAACCAGAGAATAAGTTATATGGTAACAACTATCAAGTTTTACTAACAATTAGGCTATTAAGCGACTCTGTAACCGAACAGGTTGAAATAATTTCAATTTAATGAGAGTTTATCTGTCTTATTGTACATATATTCACTAATATAGACATCCATATCAAGACTAGAATTTTCAAAATCAATAACTTCTAAAGGAAACCTGATCCAGTTGTCTGCAAAGAAATAGTAAGTGCTAGTCCATATAAGTCCACGCAGATAACAAAAAATGCATGTATATAAGTGCATTTTGTCATGTATGTATCTAAAAATCTGTTTGGTTACAAGTGCAAGTATCAAATCAGTATGTATAAAAGACGTATATCATCCTCAATTTGTCTTGTAATCTTAATTTGTTCTTGCATTTTGTCAACCAACTTCTGAATTCTCTCAGTCAAGTGCTTCTTGGCATCCTGCCATCAAAATCACTGAGAAGTAATTAAAACTTAAAAGAGACATCAATTACAACACAAAGTTAAAAGATGCGAAAATCGTTCTTAAGAAAGGTTCCATAATTTTTGGGCAAAATCTGAAAAAATAAATAAATATGGATAAATAAACATATATTGAAATATAAAAAAATGAAGAATTAAAATTGATAATGTACCATAATTGGATTTGTTAAGTCATTCTCATAAATCTAGATATCAAATTTTAGGATTTCATTTGGATACATGATGCGACTATGAAAAGCTGGAATTTCGGTACATCAAAAATTTTCTCTGAACATTATAACTTTAAAAAGATTATTTTTATATTATCCAAAAAGAATGTCAACATTATCGGAAAAATGATGATATTGTTGGAGTTCATCTCATCCATCCTTCAAAGTAGGATTATATATGCTGATTTTGAATTTGATTTGGTGCAATCCACCATCCATTTTCATAATACTCCATGGGTTTTGGAGATCATCTTTGTATGTTTCTACAAATTCGGGATCAACTTCAACACGGTCCTATAGTTTTATAGGATATTATTAGAGTGAGTAGAAACAAGGTATTAAAAAACAATTTAGAATAAACATGTAACTAATTAATGTGATATTACCTGAATTGATAACTTGACAGCTCTAAAATGATGAATTGGAGGTTTTTGATATAAGACCATCCTCAATGGTTTACACCATTCAACACCATTCAACACCCACTTTTTCAATTCCCAACACGCCACGTCATTTTCTCTCTCTTATTCAACACTCATTCAACTTTTACTCTCTCCAATGGTTTTTCATTCAACACTCTACCCTATCATTTTTTATTTTTTTATTCTTATTCAATTTTTGTTTTTATAATTACATAAAATTATCGATTATAATTAAATTAAAATAATACAATTAACTCTTTTTTTTATTATTTTTGGAAAAACAAAATTTTGTAAAATAATTTATTTTTATTTTCTTAATTTAAAATGCAAGTACAACAAACTAAGCACGCGACACAAAAAATAAGATTAAAATTTCACTTAGTTTGCTAATAGAAAGATAATAATAAGATGAAGATAGTGAAAAACTTGGTTTTTTTCCTGTGTCCAAATCAAATGAACCAAGTCTCTATTTATAGAGAAAAAAAATCATGAATTTTGGTATTTTTTTAAAAATTAATTTACAACGAAATAATTGAGGTCAAATTATTAAAATGATAAGAATCCGGACAACCAATTAAAACGCGCCACGTGCCCCTATCTATCCAAAACGCGTTTTCTCTCTCTCCGCCTTCTGAACAGTCACGCGCCTTATCGGTGCGTGTGATGCACGGGGCGTGTGATGCACGCACCCGTTTTCAAGCAATAGCAGCGCGCCGCGTGGCATCCGTGACAGTATTCAATTGTGTTGAATGCATTCATCCTCTCTCTCATCCATCTCACCATTCAACATGCATTAAACACACCATTGGAAGAAAAAACCATGTTGAATGCTTCATTAAACAAACCATTGGACATGATCTAATGTGATTATATCTGTCATTGTTTGTTTAATGTAATCAAAGGTTAAAATTAATGTTGTTGTTGGTGACACAATTGTAGTGTGTAGCAATGAGTATTTATAGCACCATAATATTTAATAGTCTAAATAATAAAAAATATAAGAACTTAATAGTTGATATGTACTTTCAATTGAGTGTATAGAACTTGGTGTTTGTTGTTTTACTATATGAATCGAATATATACTGTTGCAATCTAGAATTTGATGTTTTTTCATGTAGTAATGTAAACTACTTTAATATGTAGGTTTATGGTGTACATTATTCAATCTGATATAGGAATCGAATATCTACTTTTAATATGGGACGTCATAAAGATGTGGTGATAATTTAATAACTTGGTCTTATAATTATAGACATATGTGTTGTTTAATTGGCTTAGACCAGTAGATGCAATGAACCTCAATTATGCATATAATTGATCAGCTATGGACAATTTAGCAAATATCGGAGATGTAACTTTAACTTAGTGTTTATTTTGAAAAATGGATGTGTTGCGATTTGAATATTTAGTCTACTAACAAATAATATCATAGGACAGGGTTATTGAAAAATGGAATAGGAAAAAAATATTGAAAAGAATTTGGGTCAATATAAAGATTTTTTTTTTTTGGTTACTGTCAATATAAAGATTTGAATAGATATTGAACATGATAAACAAAGTAGTCTAAAGATATTTTGCATAAATATCTTTGAATAAAGCAATTAATTATATATAGTTGTGATCGAATGGACGTTAAAAATACTGAAAACTATTACAATATTGGTTGCCATGATTGAGTCACATTTGAATATTAATCGATCTTTAAGAAGAATATCATTGAGATGCACAAATTTCTTCCAGCCTTTTGTGATTTTGACAATTGAATTTTCCTCGTTATTCTCACTTGGATAATATATTTTGCAAATTGAAATGTTGTTTGAAGGTCCACATAATCGCAATTCTTGATGAATACTTTTTTCTTAAAAATGTGCCGAATTCAACTGGTGTATATATATATATATATATATATATATATATATATATATATATATATAGATTTACTAGAACACACCCACTAGTTTTTATGTGGGAGTGTTTGAGCAAGCTACACCTTAAGGTGCATTTCACTACTTTTTAGTTATAAAACACATCTTCAAAAAAATAAGTGGGTGTATCCTAGCTAAATGTCTATAGGAGTTGCTAACATACACCCACTTATTTTTTAGAAGGTGTGTTTTAGCAACATTCACCTTAAGGTGTATTTAACAACTTTTTAGTTATATCTTTGCTAAAACACACCTTAATAAAAACTAGTGGATGTATCATAGCAAACTCCATATATATATATATATATATATATATATATATATATATATATATATATATATATAATAATGAAAGCAGGGTTTCTAGTTATTGAAGTAGTTTTGGTATGAAAACGTGGGAATTATAATTTTGCACAGGACCGTGAAATATATTTATATGAAATACACTTTGGCCTAAATAAGAGAATGATATAAGTCCATAATCATTGATTTGATAAAATTCACCAATTGTTTCCATCCTCTATAGAGATTAGGAAGTGGTAGACACTTGTTAAATTGGACTTGGTATTGATTGCCCAATCGATCTATCAAAGTCCACATTTCATTTAGTTCTATTGGTTAGTCTAGGGTTGGATTTGTTAAAACATGGTCTTAGCTAAATTTGAATATTATTTGTTCTATTGATTAGTCTAGGGTTGAATTTGTTTTTAAGAATGTGGCCGAATAAACTCATTATGATTAGCCTAGTGAAATCTTAAAAAACTTTAGCATTGTATATCCAAAAAGTGTAGTTTAGTTAACAATACATGGTGACTTTTGGTGAGAAGATTTTTGGCAATAAGATAATCAATGTTTGACCTCCACAAAATGCGATCAAAGGTTCGAGGAGGATTGAGAAATTTCAAGCTTGGCATATTATATAAAAAATTATGCTAAAATTAAATATGATTTTTTTTCAATGACTTTCTTCTATAAATTACTCTATCCGTTTCACAATACGTGTTGCTTTTGAGGAAATTACACATATAAAAAAATCAAATAAATTTTGTTATGTTTGATGAAATTATGTGTTTTTTCTATAAGAGAAATGATATTTGTACAACCACTTTTTGACAACTTTTGAAACAACCCTCTCTCTCATACTCACATGTTTTTTTTATTATCCCTCTTTCTCTTTCTCTCTCTATTGTTTTTGTCCAATAAGAATAAAGAAAAAGTGGTTGTCACAAATGTTGTACAAAATTGGTTGTACAAATATCACTCCTCTTTCTATAATACCCTTACCCATAATTTATTATTTCATTCTATTATTTCTCTCTCTACAATAAATAGGTAAGGGTATTATTGATAAATCAATAATTAATGTTGCATTGAAACTTGAAAATGACAAATAAAGTGAAACAAAATTATTCTCCAAAAGCAACATGTATTGTGAAACGGAGAAAGTACGTTAAAATATGCTTTTGATCATTTATTTTTTATTACAAATTTATTTTGATCTTTTATCTTCTTTTTCATTTACCAAAACGAACTTCTGCTATTTCAATTAATATGCGTTTAGAAATACACACAGGAACCAAATTTTGCAGAAGCTTGCATGAACAAATGGATTTACTGAAATTTGATGTTTATTTACAAATATTCTTTTAAAAATGTTTATTTACAAATATCAATGTTCAAAACACAAGCCACACTTATCTTAGGTGGAAGATGAGCACTCATTTGATTGAGCTAAGAGATTAAAAGAGTTAAAAGTTAAAAGTTTGAGTAATAAATAAAAATACTTATATAACAATGAAGATACTATCATTTTCTGTTAAAAATTGCAACTTATCTTAGTCAAATTAGTAATAAAAAAAACATAGGCAATTCTTTTTTTAATAATAAAGCATCATTTTTCATGTGTAATTAGACGCATGTAAAACAATCTTTTTATTGCGATAAATTGATAATGCATTCTAATTCTAATAAATATAATTTTTATTAGATTAAAAAATATTTCTTTTAAATAAAAATTAGATTAGAGAGATTAGTTGAAGAATTAAGTTAATTATAATAAGTAATTATATTATACTCCCTCCGTCCCTTTTAATAAGTAGTTATATTATACTCCCTCCGTCCCATATTAGATGACATAGTTTGACTCTAATACACATACTGATGCATATTTTTTTATCTTTAATTATCTATTTGAAAAAATTATGAAAAAATTATATTTTAAAAATATTTATCGAGACAAATCCAACAATATCTTATATGATATTATTTATCTTTGTATATTAATAGAAAAATATAGTCAACATATGTCAGGTTAAAAATACACATTGTCAAACAAGTCATCTAATATGAACATAGAGAGTATTAAACCGCCAAATTGGGCCATTACATTCCACGTGTTCCATAATCCATTATTAATAAATATAAACTATAAAAAAAATGATTATTACTTATCTTCTAAATAATTCACACTTTCCATTTTCAACATAACTAACTAACAAAACTGCTTTTCAATTCTCGTTTCGTTCTTGTCATGGATTCCATTTAATCCACCAAACACAGCAACCGTGAACAAAATGTCACCGAGAATGACGACGTTGCTTCCGTCGTCGGCGAGTCCTCACCAAGAAGAGACGTTGTGTCAAAACAAGTTGGTGGTTCTGGTAGCGAAGATTCTGTAGAATGTGGAATCAGAGGTAGCTGTAATCTAAATGCTAGGGTTTTGAATAAAGATGATTTTTAGAAAAATGATCAAGATTTGCATTAAAATGACGAGTTTACTTCAAACACTAAAATGACATACCTTATCCCTTTTTTATTATATTTATAAATTTTAGAGATAAAACATTTTCCAATGAGTAATACTACATATTTAAATACAAGACATACAAGTTTGGTTTAATTGCTCTAAAAAAGTATAATAAGAGTTTGGTTTATTTCTTTTTGACAACTGTTTTGCTCAAAAAACTGTTATCACATGCACATAAGAGTTTCGAATTTTTTTTAAAATATATAATTAGTGCTGACAAACAAATTAGAATAAGGAAAATGTTAACATGTGTTTGGACGGACATGTTTTTATTTGAGAAATAAAACTTATTATATAACTAGAGTACACTCTTATTATCTTCATTAACATGGGAAATAAGGGATCAGGATCGCCTGATGTAGGCATTTCATGCAGTTTCACACGGCAAACGATTTTAATCGTTGATTTAAAATCTGATGGTTTTTATTATGCAATTAAAAATTGAGCTATAAACTATCTCAGCCATTCAATTAAGATCAAACTATCAAAATCCACCACTACGTCCTAGTTACGGCAAGAAATCCACATAAAAAAATAACCTAACATTAAAGATTAGTTGAGAAGTTGAAGATGGAAGTTAATTAGTCCAAAAAGAAAAATTGAAGATGGAAACATATGCATATTAATTAAATAAATGATTATGTTTAGTTGAGATTATACAAAAATGATGGAAGTGCTACCGCTAGATGAGGTGGCTAGTTTGGTATGTAAGCTCGTGAGTTGTTTGCTTACATTGGTCACCAAATCTAAAGTCTATGATTTTCTGTAGTGGATATTTCAATCCATCCATTCTAGTAGCGTAACGTGGCTGATTGATTCTAGAGTGCATCAAGTTTATAAATGATAAAAAAATTAAATTAAATTAAATATAAAATTAGTTAGTTTTTTTGTTGTTGAAAGAACCAGGTTATTTTGCTCACTACTTCTTCACATCTTCTACATTATAAAAGCCGCTCTATTTAGTTAGAAATTAGCTCACTCATATTGATACCGAGGAGAATCTTTGTATTTTCTTTTTAATATCTATCTATAATTTTTTTTTTCTTACACAATATGGGAGATTAGGAGGGTTACTTTTTATGATATTAATATAATATATGTCTCACTTTAAATATTACTCCATCCGTCTCAAAATAATTGTCTCTTTATCCATTTTTCTTTTTCTCAAAATAATTGTCACTTTAAAATATCAATGCAGCATTTATTATTTTTTCCCATTATTATACCCTTATTTATTGAATTTCATTCAACCGGACTACTCCACTAACTACAATTAATAAGGATATTTTAATAAATTATACAAATTTTACCATCAAATTCAACACAATTAATCATTTCCTTAATAATCGTGCATAAACCTTAAACGACTACTACCTCCGTCCCTAAATATAGGAGTCTTTTGCAAAAATTGCGGAGATTAAGAAAGTTGGTTGTAATATTAAATTTGTATAATTACTATTGTTTTTACAATTTTATCCTTAAGAGAAAGAGTTAATTTATGTTTTCAACATAATACTTATTGTTGATTGAGGAAAAAGATGCAAAATAAATAAGAGTAGGTTGGTAAAGAAATAATTAGTGTACTTGGAAATATCAAAGGAGTCTTATAAAAAGGGACAAATTTTTTTCTCAAAAAGGTCTTATAATTAGGGATGGAGGTAGTATTATTTAGAGACGGAGGGAATATTATAGTATACATTAATTTATTTCAGCATATTTTTATAGGTGTTTCACTTTCAGTTGACAATTTATTTTATATATTTACAGAGATGAGTGGTTCTAGTTCTAGTCAAGATAGAGAATAAGATGAGTTAGATGTAGAAGTTGTATTTTTTGATGATGAGCCAGACTTAGAGGTTGTATTTTTCAATGGTGGAGGTAAGATGGATGCAAAAACATGGTGGTTGGTTCATAGTACTTGAGCTCCATTGTTTCAAAAGGTTGTGTTTAAGCTATTTGCGCAAACTTATTCATCTTCATATTGTGAAAGAAGTTGGAGCACATATTCATTTATCCATTCTTTAAAGAGAAACAAGATGGCAGTTGCGAGAGCTGAAGAATTAGTATATGTCCATCGTAACCTTCAATCAAGAAGTACACCCCAATATCATCAAGAGGAAACTAAAATGTGTGATGGTGCAAGAGATGAGTAAATTTTTGATCATTTGATGATAGTGGATTTTTTGAAGTTGCTAACTTGTCTTTAAATGAGCTAGATTTAGAGGACTGTGTTTTTCAATGATGAGCGACTTTAGGATATGATTTATCATTTTGTATTTGACTATTTTTCTTAATATTGAAAGTACTCAATAAAGATAAACATATAAATTTTGCTTCTTATTTCATACTATATAAATCTTGCTCATAATTTGCTTTATTATTAATATATAAAAATATTTAGTGGTGTATGTGCCTCATGTTTTTATATTAGTGATGTAGACGTGTTTGTGTCATGTTTTGTGTTCAAGTCTATGTTTCATAGGTAGTTAATCTCCTTTGAGTTTGTTCTAGATCAATAAATCCAATTCCAATTTTCATAATACAGGATCGAGAAGGAAGAATCAAATAGAGTGATAGAGATAATTAGATTGGTGTTTTATTGGAAAATGAGAAGAAAGAATCAGAGTGATAAGATAATTAGAGTGTTTCCTTTGACCTCCCAAATTCCAATTTCAACCAAAATCAATAAAAAAAGTTGAAGGAAAAACTCCATCACCCTATGGTTATAGAAAGAATCATAGTGAAAAAAAATTGGAGATTAAAAAGTTTACCATTGTGTATGAACTATACCATGAATCACAAAGGCATAAATATAGAGAAACCCGATGGTTGTACGCTGATAGAGGAGATGCAAACAAAATAGATGAAGTTGGGCTGGTCTAATAAGTTTAGAGGTTTAAAAGCAACTTTTCTATTGTGAAACCTTTTACAAATTATAAAAATCATGAAGTCTTTATCAAAAGAATTTCATGCATTCACGTTTATCAACAAAATTAAACTTTTTTTAAGTCTTTTGTAACCAAAATTTTGAGGTCTATAGGGTTAGTTTGGACTTTTTAACCCTTAGATCGACCTTGAGATGAAGAATACAAGGGATCGAAGGCACACCTTAATAAAAGTAAGATCTCCACCATTTATTTTAATTGGATGGTTATTATATACTACTCTCATCTCTCACAATAACACCTCCTATAACATACATACATATAAACACTTCTAATTGAGCGAGATAGTTAAATGACTTTCTATGTGCCTGTTTGTTATAGCTTTTTTTTAAATAGATTTTTGTAGTGTAATATGTTTTTGTTATAATTTTTTGACAAAGAAATTTTTAAGGAAAACTTCAAATGAAAGATTTGTTTGAATATATTATCTTACAATGTTATTTTAAGTACTTCATTATTTTGTTATAATTTTTTTTGGATAATAAAATTTTAATTTTAATTTTTTGAAAGATGTCATTTTAAAATAAATATGTGATTTTGTCTATATAAATCCAACAATGAATATTTAAATTAATGAATTTAAAATCTTTTTTAACTTCTCTCAAAAAAAATAAAATCTTTTTTAACTTATACCAAACGAGCTTAAAATAACTTTTACTATTTTTTTGTAAATTCCAAAATATCCATTTTTAAAAATACAGAGAAAAATCCATTTTTTTTAAATCTAAAACAAACATGCCATATATTTTCAACTAAAAATCTATTTTTCACCTCTAACCAACTTTTTTGACTCAACAGCTTTAACTATTAATTATTTTTTGTCAAACTTTACAAGTAGGTCATATCTTTTTGTGGAATACAAGTAGGTCATATTCTTTGTTGACTGGCAAGCAGTTAAATTAAGAGTGTCTTAATTGAGCAATAATGCTTTGGTCATTTCCTCTTTTTTCATTACTCCTACTACTTTAGCTTTGCATTTACGATCAACAATATGGGCGAATTCTCCCACCCCATGTTAATGTTAATTAAATTCTTCTTTTTCGATTGACCAGCTAGTTTTTTGAAGAGATTAATTTTAAGCCTAATTATCATTATCATGATTCATGAGTTATAAACGTGAATAATTTTCTTCCCTGTTGGTACTTCTGGCTAAAACACGCTGTGATACGGAATCTGTGTAGTTTTGACTAAATGCAGTTCTATCATTCGGAGGTTTTTGGTCATCCAATTATTAGGTTGGATAGTCAAATTTGAAGCTCGTATTTTAAAAATTAAATAAAAAAGTAAAGTATGATTTAAATTTAGATTGTCTGTGACAAGAAACACCTAATTTGGATTCAAAACAGTAGAGTGAATCGTTATATTGAGATGAGAGGAGTCACACAAATGAGTTTGAACATCGCATCTTCTTCACCGGATCTTAAGGATTAAGTATATAATTCTTCTAACATATATGATCGATGCTCAACATATATCTACTTTTTAATTCAATATGGGACTTCAAATTACACTTGACATATATTCCACATGACCAAACTATATATACATATAAAATGATGGGTAATTTGACATATGTTGATGTGTCAAGTGTGAGTTATAAGTCTAACATTAAATAAAATAGTAGGTGTTGAACAACATATAAGTGAGATGACTCGTATATCTAAAGTTTTAATGTTTGAGGTAAGATGTGATATGTCAGACTCACTTGTACGGTTGCTCTTTGCCTAATATGTTGATCCACGCTAATGTTGGCTTCCCTGAAAGTCTCAACCATGGTATCAAAACCCTGGTTCAACTCGGAGGGGAAGCGATAGTGGTTCCAAATGTTGGATCAAGGACGCGGAGAGTCTCACACTTAAAGAAGAGAATGTTGATGTGTAAAGTATGAGTTATAGTCTCACATAAGATTGAAGAATAGATGTTAAGCAATATATAAATGAGAAAATTCATATACCAAATGTCTTAAAAAAATTGGGAAAAATATTTTAACAATTTCATTTGTGAGGTTGATTTTTATCCAATATGTCGATCCACAACAGTGTTGACTTTCCCGAAAATCCCAAGAAGACAGCAGATGAAATAACACACTATCTATAGCATATATTAGAGCATGACATTAGATAGTATGTTTATAACTTCAATATATTTAACTATTGAATCAAATGTTCGGGAATGCATAATCTATGTTCTTTTTAAATAAATCATTTTTAAAAACATAATTCTAAAATATTTCAAAATATTGTTTTCAGTATTTTCAAAAGGAATTTTCTTTCTTGGACAGTGTTATTTACACCTTGAGAGAGATAGAAATAAAATAATAGAAGAGAGAGGAGTGATGAATGTGATAAATAAGTGATGGAGAGAGATAGAAAGAATGAGAGATATTAGATGTGTGTAGATTTTTGGAGGGATGTTTAAAAATCAACATTCTTTCCGAAATTCATTCTCTCTAATAAGTTTTTATTTTCTGTCACATAGCCCTAGTTATAATTAAAAAGAAAAATTCATGGTTAAATTTCATTTTACTCACATAGAAATTAAAATTAAAATTAAAATAAAAAACATTGGTAGAAATAATACAGACCTAAATATGAAGATTTACATTATATTGTTCCGATTTAGATATAAGCAATATACTTCTAAATTATATGCACATATATATTGTATTTTTTTTTTTTGTTGAAAAGGTATATAAATAATGTATCATACAACAACGTCACCAAAAAGGATTTTTGAAGGTAGCTCAGAAATCATGGAATAATAAGTTTTCACTATAACCAAATCTTCCACACAAAAGGAAAGAAAAGTTCAGCTTCTTCAAACTTCAAACGTATAAGTTTTAAGGAAATTTTCAGTGTAAGCTTATTCAGCAAAATCAGACACTTTCCTGCTTAAGAATTTAAGACAAGAAGACGAACCAAAGGACAAAGGAGAAACCATGTAATCAAAGTACACAAATATAATTTAACCTCAATAATTGTTATATATAAGCTCTAATAATTTCTTACCCTCCCCACAGATTAACACATGATTAGTCTAATAATTAAGAAACAGCTCCAATTAAACAAAAACTCCTCAATATAAAGCTCATATATAAATACTAAAAAGTGAAGAAAATTTACACTTCAAAAATATTACAAAATAGACTTATAAAGGCACTATATATATAATAAGTAATATTATGATAATAATATAATGAAGCAATTAATTATACAAACTTTATAACATGTGCTGCACTAAATAGGCTTTGTAATAATCAAACGTTGAATATCTTGGTAAGAGCTTGCAATGCATTAAGTTGCAACCTCAACTGCAAGATATGCTCCGCCGTCCGAAGAAAAAGCTGGTCCGCCTTTAACCCGTCGCCTCCTGGAATTATCCGTTGCAATTTCTTCATCTTCCTTCCTACTGCTACCTCTCTTCTCCTTCTTCTCTTCAACTTCATCTTTAGCTTTGATAAATCTTTGCAAGCCATCAAAAAATTTGTTTGAAAAAATATAAAATATATAGGTGCCTTCACACACCTAATGATATAAAATGAAATTAAATTATGATAAATAGAACAATGTGAATATGATTTTTCGAAGATATTGAGAGAGCAAAGTTGGGAGGGGAAGAAGATATATAGTTGAATGGAGAATGAGAAATGGGGAGGGATATATAAATGGATGTTGGAAAAAAAGGAAATGGAATTAAAGAGTTGTAGAAATGGGCCATGTGAGCCGAGCCGAGCCGAGTTGAAGAAAAAGAAGCTGAATAATTTTGATTTGGTTTTGCACGCATGGTTTTGTAGGACTTAGTTTGGCGTGTTTAGGGGTAGTGGGCCCAGCTAGTTTGGCGTAGGGCGCCCCACACACGTGTCTGACAGCTTCTCAATCTTCATACTTGGCTTGCGCCAGCCATCCCACGTCAAAAATTCAATACTATATTTTGTTTGTGACTAAAATTCACTTTTAGATTAATAATTGAAACGATTATAATTCAAATTCCGGCTCATATATAATTATGTATTAGCTTTATCAATTGAGTTATATTCAATATTCTGTAAATCGGGTGTTAATTCTCCGAGTTTATATTTTTAGATATCGAAATCGTGTTAACTTGGTGGTAAATTCAGTTTCTGATAAAATCGAAAAGTTTGACGAGTTTGATCGAGTTAACACTCGATAAACTCATGTAAACTTGAACGAATTTATTGAGTTTTACGAGTTTACATCTGGAAAAAAATAAAAAAATTGGACTATTTTTTTGGACCCATTTTTTTCAAAACCCAAATTTCTTTTCTGCAAGCCCAAAAACTTAAACGTTTACCAAATAGTTACCTTTAGAGTATTTGCTAACTTCATGAAATGAAATGTTTCTTTTTCTTTTGTCTTTGAGTTCTCAAACCATAAATAGGGGAAATTCCGATTGCGACGTCGGTGATTGCGACGCAGTTATATATTAGCTTATATATGTCATCCATATAATAAATTTTATATAATTTTAATTTTAGGTAAACTCGTACGAGTTCTCGAGTCGAGTTTACGAGTCGATTTACCTAAACAAAACGAGTTGTAGTAAACTCTCGAATTGTAAAACCTTGGTTATATTTATAGAGACGTTGAAGTATTGAACCCTGCATTTATGATCTAATGAAGGTTTTTTTTAATCTTTAAATATAAATCTATATACACCAATGAAATATAAAACTCCAAAGGTTTGGTCGTGTTCCTTAAAAAAAATAAAAAAAAAATGTTCTTGTCATAACAAGGACAATTCTTCAATTTGAGATGTTTAGTGTAAGTTTTTGTTGTATTTGGAGAGAGACAAATATAAATTTGCAAGTATTATTTTAGTTGAAAGTATTCTTTATATTAGATTAGAACACCATCCTTCTCGTTAAATTTTTCTTGTAAAAAATAAATAAATGATATGCGGTATTTTTTTTTCAATTATAGGAGAAAGTATTTTTTTTTTTCAAAATTAGGTTTTCACGAACCATTTGTTCTTGGAGGAAGTTTATTAACTATTTTAGTTCGATCATTTGATTAAGTATTTTGGATAAAGAGGATACCCATAAACCATAACAAACTTATTTCTAATGTTCAGTTTAATGAGTGTAAAAGAGCTTTATTTGATGTGGGTCCGCATAAGGCATCTGGCGAAGATGGTTACCCTGCTATCTTCTTCCAACATTGTTGGGATAAGGTTGCTTACTCTTTGTTTAACTTTGTCAAACAGGTTTGCGTAAATCCTTCTCTCATTTCTTTTATTAATAATACCCTTATTGTGATGATTCCTAAAATTGAGAAACCATAATTTGTTTATCAGTTTAGGCCTATTTCATTATGTAATGTTATATATAAAATTATTTCTAAAGTGATTGTTAACAGGATTAAACCTTTGTTTGATCGTATTATTTCTCCATACCAGTTTAGTTTTATTCCAGGTCGTAACATACACCGCAACATTATTGTGGCTCAACAAATGGTGTATGTCATGTCTAAAATGAAAGGTAAAAAAGGATTCATGTCTATCAAAATCGATCTTGAAAAAGCTTATGATCGTCTTAACTGGAATTTTGTGGAGAAATGCTTAGAGGAGTGTAAGTTTACCCCACAAGTCATTCAAATCATTCATCATTGCATTTCGTCTCCATCGTACAAAATCATGTGGAATGGTGAAAAAACTGATACATTTTATCCCACTAGAGGAATTAGGCAAGGATACCCCCTTTCCCCTTATCTTTTTGTCATTTGTATGGATAGATTGTCTCACATGATAGCCGATCAGGTAGAAGCGAAATATTGGATTCCTATGCGTGCAGGCAGGTATGGTCCACAAATATCTCATTTACTTTTTGCTGATGATCTTCTTCTTTTTGCAAAGGCCTCAATTGAACAGGTTCATTGTGTTTTGCACTGCTTTGATACTTTTTGTCAAGCCTCTGGTCAAAAGATAAATAGAAATAAAACTTCTGTATATTTCTCCAAGAATGTTGATACCCAACTTCGCGAGGATATTTTACATCACACAGGGTTTAATCAGGTCAATAGCTTGGGCATGTATCTTGGGGCTAATCTTGCTCTTGGAAAGAGTTTGAGAGGCAAGTTTAATCATATTGTTAACAAAATTCAGAGTAAGTTGAATGGTTGGAAGCAACAATGTTTAAGTTTGGCAGGTAGGATCACTCTCGCTAAGTCTGTTATAAGCACAATTCCCTACTACCATATGCAATATGCTAAAATTCCCAAGACAATATGTGATGAGATTGATAAAATTCAGCGGGGTTTCATTTGGGGAGACTATGATCAAGGTAGGAAAGCCCATCTTATTAGTTGGGATGTTTGTTGCCTGCCTAAAGTTGATGGCGGTCTTGGATTTTGACAAACTCATAAGATGAATGAAGCTTTTCTCATGAAGATCCTTTGGAATTTGATTAAAAATCCGGAAGACCTTTGGTGTAGAGTTCTTCGCAGCAAATATGGACGTACTAATGACCTCATTGCTAGCATTAGCGCGCAACCTTACGATTCTACTCTTTGGAAAGCCTTGGTAAATATTTGGAATGATTTTAAAGGTCATGTGGTGTGGAATATTGGGGATGGTCGTAATACTAACTTTTGGCTAGATAAGTGGGTTCCTATCAATTGATCACTTATGTCTATAGGTAACCAGGCCTACATGGATACAACTCTATCGGTTAGGGATGTTCTTAGTCCTTCTAGAGATTGGAACATTGATTTCCTCATAAACAACTTGCCAACTGACACTGTTAATCAAATTCTTGCGCTTCCGATCCCTAATGATGATGATGGTCCAGACACTATTGGGTGGGGTGGAACCAATATCCACCATTTCACAGTTCAAACTGCTTATTCTTTGCAACATCAGGATTGCCCGACTTTGGAGGGTGACTAAAAAAGTATTTGGAAGTGGCATGGGCCACATTGTATCCAAACCTTTATTTGGTTGGCTACGCACGAGTGCATTCTTACAAATTTCCAAAGGAGTAGATGGGGTGGTGGAATCTCTCCTACTTGCCCGTGTTGTGGAAATGAAGATGAAACTATTCTTCATGTGCTTCGCGGTTGCATCTATGCTACTCAGGTATGGCTTTACATCGTTCCATATGATTTTATAACTAATTTCTTTTCTTTCGATTGCATGGATTGGTTCTTCAATAACCTCAACAAGAAAGACATTGGGACGAACACTTTAAGTTGGAAGACAACTTTCATGACGACATGTTGGTACTTGTGAAAGTGGAGGAATAAAACTATTTTTGAAGCTGATTTTATTAGGCCGAACAACCCAAATTCTTTAATTTGGAGATTTGTCCAAAATATTGAAGATTGTAACCTGGAGCATGTTCATATTGGTCCAAAGTTGAAGGAAATCATCTATATAGGTTGGAAGCGGCCTCGAGAAGGTTGGATCAAGCTTAATAGTGATGGTGCTTGCAAGGATATGAGGGTTATTGCTTCATGTGGCGGCCTTTTTCGTGATTCAGACGGTAGATGGATCAAAGGCTACACTAAGAAGATTGGAGCTTGTGATGCCTTACATGCTGAGATTTGGGTGCTATATTTGGGTTTGTACATGGCTTGGAGGGAACATTACTCTCATCTTATAGTGGAAAGTGATTCAAAGATTTTGATCGACATGATTTCTGATAATTTCAAGTTCAATGGGAATATTCCTGTTAGTTTACCGGATCTGGAAGCTGCTGAAGATGAGTTGGAATGTTCAACTCAACCATACTTGGCGTGAAGGAAATATGAGTACTGATTGGCTCACTAATTTAAGCATTTCTACAGATCATTTTAATTTTCTAGTGTTGGAGTCTCCTCCTTGTGATGTCAAAAGAATCATTTTTGATGATTTATCCGAAGCTTGCATGCCTAGAAATGTTCGATTAGCTTCTTAATTTTATTTTTTTTGGGTTTTGCCCTCTCTTGTACCAAAAAGAAAATAAAATTGCACACTTTTATATACATAAATATATTCTGAATATTTACAAACAAAATGAACTCAATTTTTGACTCTATCTCTAAACAAACCCTCTTAAATCTTAATCCAACTCATCGAAATTTTATTTTATGAAAAGAAGATTACAAACAACATAAATCGAGTGCGGCATAATAAGCTAAATTCCCACAACAAAGTGAACCAAAATTTGATTATGTGAACTATCAACATTTATTGTTCGACACATTTTGAACAAAATTATAGGAGGGAAATATGACATAGAGTATATTGTCCTAAAAATAAAATTATTCGCTCCTGTCACGGGGATCTGAGCGGTTGCATCATAGTCCAAGTCATCAAATCGTGCGGTTCATGATTTTTTATGTTTGGACCCACGCGTAAAATTTGGTTCCCCACGTGTGGAATCACATGTTATTGTTGCTTAGTTCTAGTGTGTACTCCATCCTGTCCAGATATATGACCTTTGCTAGATACACCCACCATCATATTCTTTCATTCAAATTCTAAATATATTATTAAGAAATAAAAACAGAAGATGAATTAAGTAAGATCCTAGATTCATAGATGAACTCAAAATCTTGAGACCATGCTTCACTCAATCAAATCTCTAAAGCCTTCATCATTGCATGCGCACACATTATTTTATACTTACATAGTACTATATAATATATGAGATGTAATATGTACCAATTATTTCTTTATTCTGAGTCAGAATTAAAGACTTTTTTATTCATTTAATCAAGGGAAAATAAGTTTTTATCCTTACAAATATGTCAAGTTTTAGTCATTCAAAAGTTTTTTATCTCCACTTTTGATTCATTTTTAAAAATAAACATTTAAAGAATTAATATTTTTTTTAATAAAATTTTGCAGAAAAATTTATAATATTATAAGAATCTCTCAAAAGAAAAATTAGAAGTTTTTAACAAAACATGAATTAAATATGAATTTTTCTATTTTTGGAGATTAAAAATTCATATTTAGTTAAAAAATTCTCATTTTTTTAAGTGATTAATATTATACACAATTATGCACAATTTCATTAATTTTTTTTTTACAAAAGTTGACTTAAAAATAGGACCAAAAGCAGTGATTGAAAATTTTATAGAGACTAAAATGAAAAGTTAGTGTATTTACAGGGACCAAAAACATATTAAACACTTTAATCAATCATGTGAGTCGATGATAGACAATTTATCAAGTGTATCAAATCGTTACCAACTAATAAAGTGATAAGTAGAGTATTGTATCCATATGAATTGTCGTTTCAATTAAGCAATTCACGTTACTTAATTAAAGCAAAGAATAAAATAAATAATACTATAAAATAAAGTAAATGGGAGGAGTTTGTACAATTTGATATGTTTGCTAGAGTAACTTGTTTTTAATTGTAGAATGTTAGGGATGCTTAGGATTCTTCAAAGCCCCTTTATTGAAAACATATCAAATGATGAGTTCGTGAGGTTCTATTCAAGGATTGGTTAAATGACTCATTTAAATGATGAGTTCGTGAGGTTCTATCCCTTCCAACAATTGAGTCGCACGAGATTCACACGTGATTTAAGGCGATATACAGTTGTAGGATTATCAATCCTAGAGTGGTTTTGTACGCATTCCTAGCTTGTAGCGTGGGGTCTTACTCTCTTAAAAGTAATTGAAGCATATACTTAAATTAGAGTTCCTAAATTTATCTTAAATGTTCTATCATTTATGAATCTTAGAAGTACATCGGCATATTAAAATTACTTTGCAACGTTCAGATTAGGATTTCGGTCTTATTCTAAGTTCATTCACCGTTTTCTTAGATATAACAATTTCCCTAATTTGAGTGGGTTATCCACCGTTATCTTAGATACTTCCTAATTCGAGTAAGTATTCACCGCTATCTTAGGCAAGTCACCTCCTTAATTCGAGTGATTATTTACCGTTATCTCAAATATGTCCTAATTTGGGTGAAAGTATTAAAACATTTGCATAATAAAATTAAACAGGACACATAAAAGAACTAGATAAAAAAAAGACTTTAATTAAATAGATCCAACAAATAAAATAAGGTTCATCTTAAGACTCTACTCAAATAAGGATTAGTTACTTGTGGTAACTAAAGTCAAATTAAAAATGAAATAAAACATACCCTAGAGACTAGAGTGAGGAGAGAGACTCCTCCCTTCAAGCTCCTAGTGCGTGCCTTCCTCTTGAACACTTCGTTCTGAATGAATAATTGTGAATGAGAGGAGTTGTATTTATATGCTTGTTTTCCACTAAATTTGGGCTGAAAACTGTGTTATTCCATCGAAAAGTAGCAAAAAGCAGTTATTCTCCGAAATAGCACACATGGGGCACGCAGATTACACTTGGGGGCGCATATGAGCATTTTTGCGCATTAGGGGACGCCAATGAGTGTAGTTTTGTGCACCCAGGGCTTCCACACATAATCACCTGTTTCTTTGTCTTTTTTGGTGTTTTCTTCCATATAACTTGTCTTAGGACTTATGAAACATAATTCTTCCTTCTTGTAATGTCTTCAAAGATCTCTTGAATCTTCACTCATTGTCTTCTCAAATTCTCATAAGATGTTTTGGTTTGCCGATTTTCTTGATTTTGCTTTGAATTACATCAAAAACATCCTAGAACTGTTTAGTTTCTGGAAAAATATAATTACTTGACTAGAAATGAAAAAATTACAAAATTTCCCAAATACCATAGGCAATTATTCTAAAATTCCTCTAATTTAGATGAAAACTAAATAAAAATGACTGAAAATATACTTAAAATAATGTAAGATGAGTTGTCATTAGTTGACTATTTCTCCAACTTGCATAAGATTAAGGTCTCTTTACACGACTCACTATTATGTTTTTCATACATATAGAATTGATTGTTTGATTGAATGTTTATATCATATTAATCAAATTTTACATAAATTTAAAATCATTTGATATACTCCATAGTGAGATACATCATGATTTACGTCATTTAATAAAAATGTTTAATTAATATGTTAAGTTTGACACAATTCAATAACTTACTAAATGAATTTATATTTATGAAAAAATTATATATATGTATGTATTATTTTCACTATACCTTCAAAATTGTTTTGATACTATTTACCCTCTATATAATCAAGTAGAAGAATTGAAATGTTTCTCTTAGATTTGCAATTAAGTTTGAGGTTGCTTTTAGAATTAGCAACAATCTAAGTTAGGGGCGGATACAAGAGAACCAAGAGACATCATCAAAATAAGACTCTCAAAAAGAAAAAAAAATGAGAAAAATGAAGGAGAAAGGGACCAAAAATTTCAAATATTGGTCCCTTCACAAAAAATTAATGATCTCTTTGTACCCATTGTGAATTTATTTAGGCACAAGTGTTTGGTAGTTGCGGAAATGCTGAATAGATAAAAAACAGTAGTAGAAACGTAACTCTAATTTAACATTATGTTTCCAAATTATCCAGCCCTTGCCTAAGCCAAGTTAACTTGTGGAAGCCCTCTAAAAGTGTGTGTATATTGTATGTACTTTGATTCTTGTTTAGAATGCTCTCAAATTGTATGGTCAAGTGGCATGTGCATGTCGACAAGAGAGAATACAAGACTCAATGTTTAAGAAGTAGGTTTAGTTAGAAAAAGATTGTGCTTTAGCTATTATCTCCGTGATACTTTCTTTGGACTTATTGACTTGAAGTGTGGTGAACCATGCTGTTATGAGCAGAAAAATGCAAAATGAATTTTTTTTACTCCTGCTTAATTTTAATTTATCTCCTTCATTTACTCTTGCATTGGCTAGCCACTCAAATAAAAGTAACTAATAATAGAAACACTTTGGATGTATATGCAATTTCGATGTCTCATATATTTAGAGATCGGAATGATTATTTACATATGTGTGCTATTGGCTAGCCAGCTTTAGATGCACCGATGCACAAAGACAAAGAGCAAACCATGCTTAATTACTTAGGTTGAGCCACCTAGGTATATACAAAGCGGTCCCCTATTTGAAGTGAAATCTAGCAAAGTTTCAGGGTTTTCAAAGGCTCATTGAACCCACTCCATGTGATGGTTGACGATGACGTTTGTCCATGTAATTAAGCTACGTGATATTTCAACTTGGAATAATTTGTAAAAGAAAAATTGATTTGGAATAGTCAATTGTGTTATTGATAAATAGTTGATTAATATTCTACAAGAATTTGAAATTCAGTCTTATGAATGCAGCAACATTAAATCCTCTTGAAGTTAATGGTAGTGCTATTCCTAGCAAAGCATAATTTCACAAACTTATCCTGAATCCACTGCCACCTTTGGATCTTATCTAGCACAAAGCATGGATGATGGGATAAAAGAATGATGTCATGCTACAGTTACACGCCAAAAAACTACAAAAAATTCGTGATGTTTTTGCTAATATTTTTTCGCTAGAAGCAGCATTACCCTTTTAGGTGATTTAGATCTTTCCCCTTTTTAGTTGTATTTTTGCCTCTTTGGTACATTTTCACTATAATTTATCTTGAAATTAACTTTAGGGTGTAATGCTGCTTTTAGCCAAAAAAATATTAGCAAAAACATCACGACTTCCTTGTAGTTCGCGTGTGACTGTGGTATGACATCATCCTTTTATCCTACCATCCATGCTTTGTGCTAGATAAGATCCAACGGTGGCATTGAATTTGGGATAAGTTCGTGAAATTATGGTTCGCTTGGAATAGCATTGCCCATAGTAAAAATATCTTAGAATATATAGTCAAACTCTTAAAAGTGTAAAAAAAAATACAATAAAAGTGTCTAATATGTTATTTTCAATATAATTTTTTTTCTTCTATTTAGAGCACTAATTAGCAAGATCCGTTAAATTAATGGAGTATTTTAGAACAAGTATAAGTCAACTCAAAAGTTGCTATACATGAGTTATAAAAGATGAAAATAAATAAAGAAATAAATAAAGCCGTTAAGACAAAGATGAAATCCATTGCATATAGATAGATATAGATTGAGCAAATAATCATTCTTTGAATCAAAGAAACATGGAGGTCTTTGCTCCTACTAGCTAGCTAGAGATCATGCTAGCTATAGCTACGTTGTAGTACACTGTCATATTTGCTCGTGGGCTTGAATAAATGCACATTGCACAGCAACTTAACTTGGGTAAACTTGAGTTGCAAAGAGCTTGAAACGTGGCTTGTCGCACATCACTTAGTGAATGCATAGTAGTAAGTAAATTCTTACACTGTGTGATATCTATCCACTTAAACAAAACTTGAATAGTTGCATGTACAAAATCATTGAGAACTTCACATAGATTGCTTTGTCTGTGCATGATTAGGTTCAACTCGAACTGCGTGCAACAAACAATATCAATACGATTTTTTATAAAACACTATAACGTAATTTGATTCATGTAGCATCCTCACCTAATAAGATAAAGATTGATTATTGTTGTCGTTTATTATAAGTTATTTCAGATTGTATAGTTTTTATTAATTGTTGTCGTATATTTATTTGTTGTGAAGTGTGAACCTGTCTGCAACGTGAAAAAAATGATATTCAAGATAAATAAGTGATAGACATGTCCATAAATATAAGTACATAGTACAAAGCTTAGTAGCAAAATACCATGCAAACAATAGTAAACAGACATGTCCATAAATACATGCAAGACATCAATTACTACGTACTTGTTATACAAAGAAAGCTTGGTGGTACAAAATGTTTGTGAGTGAAGTGAATGTCTTAAATGGTGAAGCTTTTTAAAGATGAGAGGTGGAGTGTGGCTAGATTTGGCAGCGTGTTAACCGGAAGTATGGCCTATAGCTCATGGTGTGTGGTCCATTTGGTGCATGTTGAGTCAGTTTTCATAACAGGGCTTTCAAGTGTCTTGCGGTTTTCTAGGCATTGTCTCCCTCGTGGCAATCAAATTATTAATCTCTTTCTGTGATGAAATGCTTGTGCAAATTCACCACATATCATAGAAAAGTAGAAGAGGGGAAAAATATGATATGATATGATATGATTGTGTTACATTATTATGCATGTATATTCATGGATGGATACTGGTTATCTTATTTTTGGACCATGATAACAGTTATCTTATATAGTATATATTGATCGATTATCTAGCTAGCTAGGTGCATCTATTTCTATATATATTTGGATGATGATTTGACAGAGGGCCATATGCATTGAGTTGGTTTGCAACAAGCAGTCCGTTGTATCAATGGTTGTTTGATCAAAATTAAACGGTTTAAATTTTAAATTTGTATTTAGATTTTAAAACAAATTAAAATTTATATTGATATTTAGATTGTTTAATGTTGATCGAACAATTATTAATATGATTTATTGTATTTGTGATTCCACGCACTTTAAATTTCTTATATATATAGGTTGAATCATTTGTTTGGTTCAAATCCGGATAATGGAGAAAAAACTATTTCGAAAAAAGGTCGAATCATTTGGTTGCATTTTACAATAGATGCAGGATACAATCCATGTGCCATGTGGTTGCTAAGGTTATTGATAATGACTATTCATGAGCTACCAAATTAGTTAAACTCTCCACTGAGCTGGAAACTTGAACTGATTTATTGTGAGATGGATATATTTGTTTGATATGCATAGATTAAACTATAAAAATACCTGATGGGTCATGCAGCTGAAAGAGAAAGGAACAATTATAACCTATGAAACACGAACACGGACACCAGACATGACACGGACACCGACAACAATTTGAAAAAATGATATAACTCAGTGTAATTATAGGTGACATGTCGGTGTCAGTGTTCAACACTGGAACACACCTAATCCAAGAAGTGTACGTGTTTCATTGATTTTATCCAATTAAATTAGTGATGGAGTTATTGTTTATGTACTACTTTTGTTAAGGGTAATCCAATCCTTAACAAGGAATTATAATACAGTCGGCTAAAATCATAAATCATCTGCAAAAGTGTTGAATTTTTAGCACAAACCTAATAAATGGAGTGTTGGGTAAAATAGACTTTAGTTGTCAAAGTTTGGGAGAGTTAATGAGTTGGACTTTAGTGCCAAAAGCTTAAGGTACATAATCCAAAACCTCAAATCAATTTGAAATTCACCTCATCTTATTTGTGTATACTTAACTTGTCCTAAAACTACTCATCAATGCAGGACTTGTTATTTAAAAACAAAAACAAAAAATACCACAGTAACCTAGTTTTGTTGAACACCAAGAGCAAACTTTTACAATATTCTATACAAAAATGATAAACTGAAATTTAAGTTGTTAAAAATTACATTAACTTTTTCTTCTGTCAAAAAACAAAGAACATTATTCTGCACAGGTCAAAAAGGCCAAACAAGTGAATGTCATTGACACTATTAAAGAGATGTGACTAATTACGATGATAGATTTAAACATCAAAGTATAATATGTTCCATTTTCATCTCATGATATTTGCACTAAACAATGTGTTTGTGAGTGGTGTACGTGTTTGGTGAGAGTAAGCAAGATGTTGGCAGTGATTGAGAAGCAGGGAGCTGATAGTGTGTAATGCTGTTAGTATAGCCTAGAATTGATTCTTAGCTGGACCTTGTGGTGGGAACAGAATGCACATGCTTGCACATGTTTCTTGTTCTAAGTTTTCAAGATTTTGGTACCATTGCTTCCCTTCTCGTTTAGGCCTTTATACAGTACAGTCCAATGAGTCAGATTCAACTTGGATTCCAATAACAGAAGATTATTATAATTATAATAATAATGCCCTATATCCAAAGTAACTTGAATTTGTCACCATGTCACCTCTAACACTTGATTTGAAGCCATGTTCCTTTGCCACAATTTGACCTTTATGTGCCAAACAAATACTTGTGCCTTCTAGCCAGCCTTACATACCTTTTCTAGCATAAATACACAGCGTGAAAGGTTGTTATAATTAATAGTAGCTCCAAATTGTTAAACACTGTGTAGAGTCCAGCTCTGCTCCATTTACTATGAGTCTACTTTTCCAGAATGTTGCATAGATGTCTAAGTGTCACATAAACTTTTTAATAGACAAGATTAAAACTTTAAAGATGACTATTTTTTTAATTTAATAAAAAAACAGATTGATTGAAACACAATCCTACTCGTGAACTTGGAACCTATTTTGATCTTCCGTCTCACCACGCCATCTTGACGCTCCCTTCTGCTGCACTGTTTCGCCACTTCGTCCTGCAATGCAATCTTGCGCATCATTGACTAATTGAAACACAACCCCTGTTTTTTCACCCAACTAGCTGTGTCGTCTTGCCTCACAGCCTTCCGTTGGTCGTGCCATCCTGCTTCGCCGGTTTCCCAAATCGCTATGCTTTCCCCCTTTTTCATTTCATTTTTTCCCTTCTTCCTGCTGTGGTCTTGCTACCTTGTTAGCACTTTCTTCCTGCCATTTGCTTACTTCTAGTCACAGTAAGAATTAATTTCATTTGACATTAGCGACACATTCTTCCTGCCCTAAGCATTGTTCAGACTTCAGAGACGACTTTGCAGTGAGAACAACACTGAAACTGAGAAACGTTTTCACTCTCTTTTTACATTAGAAAAATGCTGATTTTTAAAGTTTTAATCTTGGCCGTTGAAAGTTTTTTGTGACAAGTGCAGACATTTGTGCAACAAACTGGAAAACTAGACTCATTAGTAAACGAAGCAGATCCAAACTCGCGAATAGAAGCACTAAAGTATAAAGTTTGCCAAAATCAAGATTGCACACAATGATTCTATTTAATTCCTTGTTGATCTAAACATGCACTATATATTGTTCTGTGTTGCAGTGGACACAAGGACTCATTTATACATCACAATCAAATCAAGTTGTGCATCTTGTATTTTAAAAAGAGATTAATAACTATCAATACAATCTAAAAATCTCATAACCAAGATTGATTAAAAAAACAAAATCACTTGAGTAGGCCTAGTTAATTCACTTGAAATATATGAATAATACAAGCTATTTTGAAATATATTAGTAATTAGCCATTTAGTAAATAAATATAAAATAGTATTCATGCCAAAACAGAAGTTAGAACAAAATGCAAAAAGAATGTAAGGCATTGAAGTAATATTAATAAAGCAAGATTCATATGAAACATATGTATGTCTGATCTACATCATAATGGGTATAATATGAGCAATGGAAAAGCCTATTTGTATATTAATAACTTCATAACACTCAACTTGGTAATCCTAATCATTAATTATTTAGTCTTCCAATCGGAAGAAAATTTGGCTTATAAATGACTATCTGGCAACGAAATAAATCTTCTTTAACACCAATCTCCTTGATCATTCCATTACTTAAATTCAAACAGATCACTTCACTATCTTCTTTTATAAAGAATATATCACCCTTCTTCCCGACTCCAACAGGACGATGAACACAAGGTAAAGGTCCAACAACAAAGAGTTTAATCCATGATTCTTTCACACCGAGTTCGCCTAAAACTGATATATGAAAGTAATTTTTATTTGCATGATGTGAGATTATAGCAATGGACATATTTAACACCGCTAGGTGTCTCTCCATCCATTCAAAACTCTCATCCATATCTAGGGGTATTGGCGTTGTAAGGATCACCTCACTACTCAAGTTAAATGATACCAAACATGGTCCATCGTATGCATATCCCCACCAATGGCAAACTCCGTCCATATACACCTCAGCACCAGCATTTCTTCTATTACAAGGAAGCATATCAACATTGAGTTTTCTCCAAGATTCACTTCTTAAGCTATACATCTCCCAGACTTGCCTACGCTCCAATGGCACAACTATGAGACTACCAGCAAAGGCGTTTCTCTGATGAAACTCTGCATGTCGAATCACCTTGTAATCATCTCTAACAGAATCATAACCAAATCCATGAAGAGTGACTGAAGTGGGGTCATGAAGTTGAGAATCAATGGGGCTAGGAGGAATGACCTTAAATTCCCCAATAGTTGGGT